>NC_092814.1:22977857-23620714 GCF_023375885.2 Dermacentor andersoni | reverse complement strand
ATGCTAATTTCTGTCGATTATTGTCTATAGACAAATCCTTTACACTGATCTATTGACAGTCTAATAACTTTATTTTTATCACTTGGCGTGTATTGCATGTCTGCATAGAATTTTCTACAGAATCTTTACAGATCCTTTATAGCATTGCGTTACACTTTTTATCGATGTTCTTTATTGTGGATGCATAGACAAATCCAACAGATTGGTCTGTAGAGTGCGTAAATCTAGCTCTGTAAAGGATGAATTGAATGGTGCGTTAAAGCGAGCACTAATTAATGGGTTCGATTACGGTACTGATGTGTTATTCTCCTTTTTTTTCTTTTGCTAGGCCGTTGATTCGGTTCATTAATTTTTCATTTAGGAGGAAAACTTGGTGGAGCGTTAAACTGGAAACCTCATTTAAAGAAACTAAGCGCAAAGCTATCTCTGTCTTGCTTTGTTATTTCAAGAGTACGACAATACGTAGACGGCAACACACTACGAACTATATATTTCAGTATTGTTCAACCACATATAGCTTACTGCATTCGACTCTGGGCCTGTACTTAGCAAACCTACAATTAACCACATCGTGCGCCTTCGGAAGACAGCAGTAAGAATCATAAACAGTGTTGCCCCTCGTACACCACCGCAAGCCTTATTTGACAGCAACCAAATAATGCCCTATCTTCGCCTGCGCGATTGCCGAGTTGCGCTGTTATTGCATAGCCTCTATACACAATACACTTTTTCCTCATTACAATTACTCGTTTGTTTTCTTCGGGCAAAGTCCTGGTTCCACTCGCCCAGAATACTTATGGCAAACGCCGTTTCACATTTGCGACGCTTGGAATGCTGCTCCCCCGGTGTGTAATAGAATCTATAAATGTAAGCTGTGCGCTCAGAGCTCCCTATCTCTCCTACACTGAGACGGAAGACTGAAAGAGACACAGATTCAGCGCTCAAAGATATTGATTTTTTTGTAGAATAATATTCCTATGGCTGTGCATGTATAAATGCCCGCAATCAGTTTCCATGGTTGACATAGTGCCCTGTCATTTGTCTTGCTACCTTACTAAGTAGTGCGTACAAGTATAGTGCGATTGTTTTTCGTATTATTGTATTATTATTATTTATTTGCTTGACTAGTAGTTGAAACATGCATGCGACGCCCACCTTTTTCCTAAGTTCATTTCTGGCACGAATCCAGAACTAGCTGCTGTCTAAAATCCAGATATTACTGTCTGTGTATGTGTATAAGTATGTACATGAAATAACGAATTGAACTTTTAAATAGAGTCAGACCTAGTGATCACGTCATTGTATGTGTCACCACGGAAATTACGAAATGTAGAATTTTACGAATTCGGATGGATGGGCATAACGAGCGCCTAATAGCGTGGTCGCAGGGGCCAGCCAGCTCGTTCACTTTATTTTTCTACTGCACCTTACCCTCGAAATGCTTGGCCAGACGGTTGAAGGCACAGTAATGTTAGTGGCGCGCAGCCTGAAGGAGCGGGAAAATTCAACGCGAATGTCCAGATTACTCTGGGTGGTGCGGTGAAACGAAGTATAAGCTTCAAACTATAAGTTTTTTTTTTTTTCCAGTTACTGTAGTGTTCTGGTGTTCACACAGCTAAAGGTGATGCCTAATAGGGAGCCCCGTAAATGACTCTTGCAAAGTAATCCACGAAACGGCCCTACATTCCTGCGCCTGTCACGAGGAAATCCTGCAGAGTGGCGTCGGCCGCATGGCGCACTGGACCGCGTTTCGCGCACACATCGCGACGCCGAGCGTTCGCGCGCAGGGCGGCGGCCTCCGACCTTGCGCCGGCGGCTCCCCGGGGGCCGCACCCAGGGACCACACCCGAGAGCCCTGGGCGTGCCGGCCACAGAGCCCCGTGACGTCACGCCACGCGATTACGTGACGCGCCGAGACCAGGGGGCACTGTGCGGCCATTTGCCTAATGGGCTTTCGCGTCGGCTGCACTCCAGGCGTGCCAGGGCTCGACTTGCGCGATCGACAGCTTCGCGCCACTTGAGTGGTCTACCGCAGCGAGGACTCATGGCACGAAAGCGGGGTGTACAGATGTTATTAAGGTACGGCCAGTCCAGCTGCGCATGGTGCGAAAGAGCGCGTGCAGCCACGGAAAACCAGATCAACGTAGGAGCGCTTGCCCCGATTCACACTTGTCCGGCAACGAAACCAGCTAACTTTGACCCGGAAGCTTCCTGTTTTCAAAGAGATCTTTCGAGTCAGCGAGTAAAGTACGCCGTCACCTAGCCAGAAAAGACCTTTTAGCGCCGGCCGGGAGGGCGACCGGGGATGCCGCCAAGATTCGCGTCGACCGACACGGCTCAGGGCGGCTTGCGGCGCCAAAAGAGTTGTGCGAGACAGTCCCTAATCGGCTTAGGACTTGCTCCTGTGGCGGCCGCTAATCCGGCGACAGCCGCGCGCCTCGTGGACATGGCCTTCGGTAATCCGGCGCCTGTACGCTGCCATTCACTTTTATTTGCTGAATCACAGAATAAAAACCAGGAGAGGCACCGAAGATGTCATTTTCGTACAACAAATAAAGTAACAATTACCCAGAAATTTTCAATTAACCACAGCCTCGTCCAATAACCAAGCTCTCAGCCAGTCATTTATGGCAACTTTCGTGAATTAAGATATAAATGCGGGCAGCCGGAAACGTTGGAATATATGGACAACAGTATGGCATCCATCAGTCCGGGGATACTTCAAAACCTATATTTATACGCGTGTGCCCATACACACTTTGCTAAGACTGATTTTCGTATGTTCCTAATAGCAGCGCTATCTACTCATGAGTGCAGCCAGTGTAGGAAGACGCCATTTGTTTTATCGGTGCAGAAAGAGTACTGCTCGACCCACATACACAAAGCAATTTTTTTATAGCATAAGTTTAGCGTTTCCATTACACTTTCTACTCCGCAGTTTCGATTAGTCTGAGTAGCAGACGACCGCGACAACAAAGGCAGGCGTTGCAAACGCGTGACGCCATTTTGTCTGCGACTATTGGAGTTGTCGGTATACACATATGTGGCAACGACAGTGAAGGTTTGCTGCGAGGACGGCAGCGAAGGGCTGGCACCACCATGTGTCACAGGGGAAGGTGAGTGATTCTATCTTCCAAGACAAAATTATCGTACTCAGAGATGGTGCTTTTACGGACAGGCTCTTCCAGATTCCGCACTGTGTTTTATGCACATATCGAAGTTGTATTCATGCGCTCAGAATTTTCAATGTATCTAGCTGCAGTTTGAGTGGATTTGCTGCTTAAAGGAAAATAGTACTTCGACATTTATTGTTCACGAACAGTTTTCAGGCATGATATGACAGATAGAGGATGGGAAGTGAGGCGAAGTGCGAAGTGAGACGCTTGTCATCTGCTAATCCACAAGACGACGCGCAGTCTGCTCTGATTGCCTAGAATCCAGTATGCCAGGTGCAGCAAAAAACGTCATAGCGTCTGCCCTGCACCACACACGTCTGCACGAGCGTGCGTGAAGTGCAGGTAAAAAAATAGCCTTAGTAACATATGCACCATGCTGCGACAGTTAAATTGGCTGGACGTGCGTAGAAATGCAACGAGTTCGCATAGCGGCTTCGTGGAAAAAAGAAGTATTTACCGTACCCAACAGCTACGCCAACGTGGGACGGAATTAATCGATCACCTAATGACGATCAGACGACAGAGATGAAATCATGTGCATGACAGAGATCCGTCTTGTCAGGATTACTCGCTACCAATATACCACATTCAAGCTTTGTGCGTGCTGTCTAGGATGAGCCAGATGCACCCACAGGGTAGCTTTCCAGTATGTGCGAAGCTGGCCCGAGTGATAACGGTAAGTCAGTGCCGAAATGCACAACTATCCGACGCCCCACACGGTCGAGTGTCAACGATGAAGCCATTTGTGCACTTCTTTTAAGTACGACACAAGACACAACCCTACTGTCTTGAGGGGCCCGCATGTTTTTCTTTGATGATCGAGTCAAGGGGGTTACTAAAGGTCCATTGGCATCCCCTGCTCAAATTAGGCCAAGTATTTGGGAGATAAAGCCTCACCAATTAGTTACTAGTAGTGCACAGAGGTACGCCACGCATCGTGCGCTCACAAAAGAAAAGATCTGGATTTTTTTCTTCAATGTTAGGTCCCAGGGAAAGCTTATAGCTTTGTTGGCTATATTCCAACTTGCACCGTTTTTTTCTCGCCTGAACACCCGTCACAATACCTTCGCATTAGGTGAGCTCTTGAAGTGCCTTCAATAAATCAAGAAGAAATAAAAAGTGCTTGCCACCTCTGCAATCGAACGCAAGAATACGCGCTATCCTACAGGAGATCGAGCCATTGATGCACCAGTGCGATGTTCTACCGCACTGATAACTAGGTGGGATCTCTCTCCCCTCTTCGCAACAGTCATTTCATGCGGAGCTTGCACATTGCACATTATTGCACACTTGCATATTACGTGCCGCTGACACGCATTCGCATTTTAGCCGGGATGTTGTTTGGCGCTTCACTCGGTCGTTCTTTGCGTGCCAGGCGACGCCACCGGCATCTGGCTCGGACAGCAGTCACGCTCTCGCGCGCACATCGAGCACCTCAGAAATGCGTGCGCTGCTTGTGAGCTGCGCATGTTGCAGGGCGCGCAAAGGACAGCGTCGACACGGGGCTGGCTAGTGTAAACCGCGGTTCGAGTCGCGCTGCTGGACACAAGTCTTCGATGCACGAGTTCCAGTGTAAATGCAGAGACTTTCGGAATTTAAAAAAGAAAAGAAAAATAAACAAATTTTTTTGTCAATTCACAGAATTCACTTCCAACCAAGGAAGGTTGGATGTATTACAACTTTTTTACCGGTCCCTAATATCCCCCCACAGTGTGCGGCACATTCTGTGCCAACGAGCAATACCTTAGAAATACCTGATGAAAGTAAGTACCTGGCCCAATAATCTACGTTTGAGAGGCTGCATTGCTCTTTCCTTTAGCACCAGTGATAGACTGCAGCCGTGTGTTGTCTCTGGAGTAAGGCGAACGACCACTATTGCAAACGACGGGCGTAAAGAGGGAAAAAAATGGATGGATGGAGAAAACAGAAAGCTGCAGCGCTACAGAAAGCACATGACGTTTTTGACCGTGTTATGCCACCTGGACACGTTCACTATAACGCTAAGCCTGAGCATGTCTAACATCAAATTATGCATTTTAATTTATTTCGTGCACTTAGTTCGTTAATTCCAGCTGAAGCTTACGAAAAAGCTTTGCTTTCTTTAACTTGTGTTCCCGTGAAATTCGAGTGCAAAATTTAGCTTGCACACTTAACATTCAAATACATGTAGAATGCATCAATTTTCTGATTAGGCTGAGCGGATTTTAATAAAGATCGTCGGGTGTCGTGCACTAGATTCGCTAGTGCAGAAAGTGCTTCAGCGCGCTACAAAATACGAAGTGAGATTCCGTGGGCTGTCTACAGCACACGACAGAAACATTAAATGTATATACACGTCTTTTGTAATCTTCGCCGCACTGTCGATTTTTTGAGGAGCTTCGTCGCATGTGTTAGCATTGTGTTTTAAATAGCAGGCCATATATCCCTTTGTTTATTTATTGAGTGTGTCAAAAGAAAAAGAAAACAATTCCGGGAGGAAAGGTACCCCACCTAGCAATACTGAACGTAACAAAAGAAAAGTTTGCGTCCCAGCTAGTTCGAACCGCCACTGGCAGTTTGTGACACAAGCGGGTTCCGCTCCGACAAAAGTGGCTCTGCATCAAAGGTCCGCACTAAAATAAAGAAGAATGTCAGACAGCATGGGAAGTGCCGCCGTGGAGCGGAAGGCGGTCTGCGAACAGAGTACAAAGGTTAAGCCAATTAAAGACGCTCGGCTCGCAAATTCCCCGGCTTTTGGAACAATCCCCCTGAGCCAGCTCGTAGCACAAGGGAGGCCAGAGGAGTTCGCTACAGAGCAACGGCGAAAGGGCGCCGGCGAAGGTGCTCTGGCGACATCCTGTCTTTGAGAGCATCGTGTTTGCTTTCCTCGACGGCTGTTCGAAAGTATCGCTCTTTCCTGGCTTTTGGGCCGCCAACGTTTCTACGCTGAACAAGCTCCGCATTTTTACTCTACCGCCAAACGGAAGCATGTAGGTCACCTGTTATCGTATTTTTTTTTTTCGAAAACCACAACACAGGAAAAGCATTGGCCACAGCTGTTCAAGACCTTTACGAGAGATGTGTCCTAGAAACAAACAAAACCAGAAGCAGATTACAATGAAAAAAGTACATTCAAAAAGATGTTGCCTGTGTGTAGAATTCGCCTTTGTGTGAGTGAGTGAGTGAGTGAGTGAGTGAGTGAGTGAGTGAGTGAGTGAGTGAGTGAGTGAGTGAGTGAGTGAGTGAGTGAGTGAGTGAGTGAGTGAGTGAGTGAGTGAGTGAGTGAGTGAGTGAGTGAGTGAGTGAGTGAGTGAGTGAGTGAGTGAGTGAGTGAGTGAGTGAGTGAGTGAGTGAGTGACTGAGTGTGTGTGCGAAGTAGTGATGGCCCAGTGAATAATGAGTGAAACGGCATGAATAGAATTTGCAGGCGTCGTGTTGCGCGAACTGGAACCTGAGGCTTAGCTATTTCCGCGTATGAAGACAAACCTGTGATTATACAATGGCAGCCTCTGCTGAATGTGTGGACCATTCTATGTGCAGCTCTTGGGAACCTCTTTTCCCCTTCACTTTGACAGCTCAGAAGTCGCAATGCTTTCGTCGCATCCGCTGCGTCATAAACGTCCCGTTTTCATTCAACGGTTGTGCTCTCCGCAAGCAACTAGAAAGGTCGCAATCGGCACTGTATTACTGTTAAAACGCTGTATTTTCAGACTTCGCTTTGAATCAAAATGAAGCCAGAGCAGATAATTTGGAAAACGAGGCAGGCCTCCTGTCACGCACGTATCTACAAAAATACTTTGAGCTCTTGCTTAAAGTTCTAATACAAGACGCATGCAAGCAATAATGCGCAAAAGAGCATATCCTCCTTTATACAACACTTATTTTATAACTTTTCCACCATATAATATATGCAACCTGTTTCCACTGCAACATGAATAGTCTGCTAGGCCGGCAAGGAGTATGTAACCCGTAATAACGAACGTCGTTAAAATGGGCAACATGCCTGCTATGTGCAAGTCAGCCTAGTTAATGGAGAGTTTTAGAATTTGGAACACAAGAAAATTGTGGCATATAAGTGCGCATGCACAGAACCAACGTTTACTTTTCAGTTATGTCGTTGCGTCAACCGACAACAAAAAATACAATAAAATAAAAACGGTGGGGGCGCATCAATTGCTTTCGACTGTTCTCGCAAAGAAGGAGAAATGGTGTGGTAAGCAAGGGAGGTCCAACGCACCCATAGAACACCCAGCGTTCGATGTTTTTGTTACCCTGAATATCCAGGGCACATATGTGCAACGCGCCGCGCGCGTTCGCAGAGCTCTAGCTTCCTCCATGCGCGGAATCAGAAGGCACATCAGCCTTCATCGTATGTGCGGTTGGTTTAATTCTGGCTTCGCATCCAATCACAAAAACTAGTAATACAATTTTAACATTGTCTAATATATTAAATTAAGTTTGTTATACTTTTATCGCAGAAATCTTTTTTCTTCCCCCAGCTGTGCTCCAAACCAATGCTACCTGCGCTCGTCCCAATTCCAAGTCATCCTCCGTGCCCAAAACCCACAAACTTCCAACCCGGCTATGCTTGTATCACCAAAGTATTAGGCCCCGAATCCTAAAACTACCTATCGCTATAGAAGTAAGGCAGTTTCGAAGTATACATTTTAACCTCACAAGGACACCGAAAAACCTAGAAGTTTCAGGTCTCACAACCCTACAATACCGCTTCCAAAACTATGGGGAAATTATAGCAAGACAACGTAACTTCTTATAGCTCAAGCTGTCGCACGATTGCATTATCTCCATTTAAAAAAAACACAGCTCTACTGCGATTCCTTAGTTGATAAAAGTTATCTAACACGCTGAAGCGAGATTTCGCAATGAACGAAACAATAAGCTTTTTTACCCTTGCACGATAAACGTTTATAGCAACTACATCTGCCAGAAGATATAAGGAGGCTTCGACTTCGTAAGGGGTTACGTGTGTGCAAAGTCTGCCATAGACTTGGCGGTAAACTGAACTATGCCTGAGAGGTTTGGAAAGATATGGAAGCCTCGCCCACGACGCTCCACCAACCAGTGTCGAAACTATTGCAGAAGCAAGGGTGCATTATGAACGTGGGTCAGGCCGCCTCCGGGTCATGGAACTTCTGCCCACAGTCAAATGATGTGTAAGCCGGAGAGAATATTTCCTAATAAAACAGCTAGGGGAAAAAAAGGAGTGCATGGGCGGGGGCGATGCTCTCGTTTGTGCAGTTCCCAAACGGCTGCTGTCCCCGTAACACAGCGCGCGCAAGTCAAGCGTGGCGCTTTCAAATTTAAGACACGTGGTGACAGCGCTCCGAGGCACGCGCGGCTACTTGCGCCACTGTCGAGCAGCCCCTCGTGCTCAGGTTTCTAGCATATCGAGAGTGAATTGGCACGGTTCTTGCTTGCTTAGAAAATACATTAAGTACGCCAATGCTAATGGGCTGAACGCTAATCGTGCTGTTTTTTCTGTAAATCATGCTTTGCCTTGTAGGCACCGCGTACAAGAAAGAAGCCAACTTTAAGAATGCGGCGGTGTCCCAAAATTTTGCACAGGATTACCAACACTCCAAGACACTCAAACACTGCAAACTATCGTGGATTTGAATCAAACGTCCCGATTTAACGTTTAGGGGCAACAAGCTGTCCCTGACCGAATCGTGGCTGCGACAGTACAGGCTGCCTGCAACGCAAAAATACTCAAGTGACGAAATAGTACACAACGCCAAAGTTGTTGCGGCAGAGCCAACCTAGAATGAAAAGAATTGCACAATTACCAGGTAGAGTAAAAACTGTAATCACTATTTATTTTTTCTCCATATAACGATAATAACGTGCACAAAAACATTACAGCAGATTCTAACATTGTCTCACGCTCTTTGAACACATGTTCATCTCTGATTCTGCAACGCATAGTGCGTTAAAGCGATGGCAAAAAAGCGCCGCTGCATATAACGTATTATTAATGCTGAATTACCGTCAGCAGCTACTTAAAGGGATTCGGGCAAATGAACATTGCTCGGATCCATCGACACGCCTGCTGTATCCACTGTAAACAAAGAGCGTTCATATATATATATATATATATATATATATATATATATATATATATATATATATATATATATATATATATTATTTCACCCTCGTACTTGCTGTGCTGAAGCATGCGTTCGCATGCACTGAAACGAGAAGTGTGCTGCGTTTTGACCTCATTCGATTTCTTTGGCACATAACCCGTTACTCAGCTACATAGGCACGTGACTCCCGACCACAAGCTCTTCATGCTTATCTGAGCATCCCGCGTCCATTTATCTCGGATCTTTGTTGATCTTTGTGACGTGGCTCCAATCTTTGCTTGCGCGCATGTTCTCTAAACGGTCATAGCCTTACCGGGCGGTCGTAGTGGATCCAATGAAAATTTATTGACAAAATAATGTTTTCCAGCTTCGTAGTGCTATAACAGATTCCTGATGATACAACCACCAGTCACTCCTTACAGTATGGTATATGTTGCTTTGGCACTAATCTGGTGAACATTTAGCTGTTCTGCTGAATATTCTGAACATATTTTGGTGAAGAGAGTGATGCAGCTCTTTTTCTTTTTAACTTCCATCACTTTTCCTGGCTGTGCCATTCACAAGGCACTGCTGCATCAATGCTGACATGCAGGTTTTCCTGTACCAGCTCTCGCCACACTGCGTCCGATGTTCAGCATGGATGGTGCGACTAACTCTACTGTCGCTCCCCCTTTTATAGCTGCTGCTTGCGCAACCAATATGCTTGTCAGCTAGCGCAAAGCCTCACTGCTCAAGTCAGACACGTTCGATAAATTTGCGCCCTTCCAGAAAGCAGTTCGCAGCAATGCGTGTTCCCGACGCGCGCGTTCAAATCTATGGCTAAACATAGACAGCAGCGATCGCGCACCGCTTTCTACCATGACGCTAGTCCAGTTCGCAGTACCATTCAGTAAAGCGGCAAAGAATCTTTCACACAGTGGCCGATTGAAATATTTCGAACTTTATACAGAAATTTCCGCTGTATTTAAACTGTAGCATACAATCTAAAGCAGGATATTGTTGTGCAAGCTCCAAGTAGTAAAAAAAGTTACAGAAGAACCAGTTCACTCAGTGACCCTGGATTCTCACAAACTTCGCGCTGTTTATGGCACCGTGGACGTCTCCAGAAAAAAATTCTTAAGAAAAACGTTACAATTGCCTGATGAGGCGTATTCGCTCGGTTGCATAAATTATAAGGGCTAAAATAATTGTGCAACAGCGAAGAGCCAAACTCGAACGTCTCACTCTCCTACAACTTGAGAGTTAAATCTACCACGCACAGTAAGTAGTTCTGCAGATAAGTAGCATCTATAATTATAAAAACAAAAGAAACTGAAAAGCGACTTGCAGGAAAAATAACGAACAAACTTTGTTTTATAATGAAATGATTCACAGTGCTTGAGCAGCAGGCACCAGAACCAGCGAAGCTGCAATCACAGCACTCATGCTCCTTGAACGCCTTGACACAATCGCCATACAGGTGAGACCGGCGGCCATAAATACCATAGCATTTAGCAGCCGCGCATATATGCAACTCTCGCCTAAATGTTTGCCGATGGAAATTATGTGGTTTCCCAGTACTGCTTCATGAGCCCGCAGACAACAATAAGAGCCGCGCAGAACGAAAATCACCACCCAAGCACTCCGTACAGGTGATTAACCAGCGTAGCAGAAACGTGCGCCCCGGTGTTTATCACTGGGTTATCACTTCATGGATCGGAGTAAACAGGCATTGTGCTATCTAGGGGGTGTTGGCTAATCGCGCCTCTCTCTCTCTCTCTCTCTCTCTCTATCTCTCTATCTATCTATCTCTCTCTCTTTCTCTCTCTCTCTCTCTTACTCTCTCTCTCCTTTCTTTTTTTTGCGCATGCGCATGGGGTAGCGCCGGACGAACTTTCGGCGTACAGGCGAACGACAGACAGACGGACGGACGAATCGGCCAGCCATACACAGCTTCACTGTGACAAGCGGATATTACGGCTGCATACACAATTTCTACTAACATCACAGCCGTAATGTCACAAATGTATATCGACGTTTCCGTCGCTAAGCGGCGGCGTGACGACAGCGTGAATGCAATGGTTGTCACTGCTCGCTTGTCTGCGTTACCATTTGATTGCATGGGCTTTCGGTCGGCTTGTGGGACGTCATGGCTCAAGCGCTAAATAATTGATTGCAGGATTGCTCGCCACTATCACCGCCACAGAGGTGCTCGGTGCTATTACGAAGGCACCAACCTAAATAGCTACCACAATGTAAGGCGATGAGCAAAACGAGAACAAGGTGAAAGCAGGAGCCACCAATGTAAGACTTTCTTGGAACCGTACTCCTTCGGCAGCCCCGTCAGCCACCTGCCTACCATGGCTTGCGGAGAGAGTCACCTGACAAGCGGAGCGAACAGTTTTAATGTTTCGCCTCGTGAAACCATTGGTTAAAACGCTAAGTAGGGAACCAACTTTTCGACCCCGAATACCATGCTAGGATGAGGTTCTAACCAGTAATGGGCTGTGAGAAGGTATCCGTAATCGACTCTGATTTGTAAGGCTGAAAACCAAGGAGGCTTTTCGAGATTTCGACGCCCGAAAAGAATCTCAGCTTCGCAATAAAGGTCTTTACAGGTCTCGATGGTTAACTTGCTAAAAAATTGCTGCGCAATGCATCAATAAGGCCACAGCGACTGAAAAGACCTGCGCGTGACTCAGTAAAACCACCACCTAAAAGCCGCGGCGCCACGCCAATGCCAATGCAATTAGGGCGGAAAGTGCGGGAAGAACTGTCCGCACGATTGTTATTGATGAGCTCTACACTGTTGCCGGACATAGAATCACAACTTTCTTTGTTCGCGGATGTCACGAAAGTACCACTGGAAATCACACATCATACAAGTTGTAATGAAAGAAAACTCCAAAATTTAAACAATATAGAAACTTGAACTGCTGTGTCTGCGACCACTCTCCGCACATTGTTGTTGTTTCGAGTCATCACACCTTAACCAACGGACATGCTGAGAAATATTTTTGAGCACGAGTGTGACATGAGTATTGCGTTTCATTCAACAAAGCACTTCAGTTAGTTCTCTATAGAAATAGTTGTTCTTTTTTTTTTAACAACGGCACGTATTCTTTAGAAGAAAGAAAGAGCCGCTTGTGAAGCTTGCTTGGGGCGTGCTCCTCCCCCCCGAACATCGATAGTTCGCTCGGGGCTCCAGAGAAGCAGTCGCGTTCTGCGGGGCTGGGCGGCACCGCGTTGCAAAGTGAGGAAGAGACTGATGCTCCCGCAGTTGAACCCGCGCCGCCTGAAACGACACGCGCATTTCCCTCCTCTGGCGAGCGGAGCAATCGGGAGGTCCCCCGCTTGGGAGCTTTTTCCCGGGGGTCTCCTGGGGCCGCGGCGGTGGTGCATCACTCATCCCGCTCGTGCGCCTCCCACCGAGCGGCGCCGCATCTTCCTTGGGGGCACAAAAGCGCGCGAGACGTGTTTCCGCGGGAGATGTACGCCGCGATGTTTATTTCGCGCGAAGGGGACCGAGTGCTCGCGTACGACGGTGTACATGGCTCGCCATAATAATCAAGCAAACAGCAGCGCGCGAAGTGCACAACACTTCTCGGCGTAGCTCAAAAAGCAGAGCCTCTCGAGGAGAAAGTGCCGGCGGCTGTTTTTGGCAATTTTATGTCGCTGACTCCCTCATCTCTACACGGGAGCCGTAACTTGACCCGTTACTTTTAGATCCGCAGAAACCAAGTTAAAGCGAATCACGCGAACAAGAATTTCAGAAATGAATGCAACTTCATTTAAGGAAGCATTTAAGATGATTCAATTTGCTACCCTAAATCATGATCGGTTTCCACATAGGTGCTTATATGTTTACTGAAAGAGCGATTGTACAAACAGCGCACGAAACGTGAACTTTTGTAGCTTATTTATTGCCCATTGTGGACAAAAGCTTATACGTACTTAGCGTCGTGCACCCATTGGTACCCGCTGTAGTTTCCAACCGCGCCCCCGCTTTGCTTCTGCAGCGCCCTTGGTGTAATGCGAAGCCCAAACCAACTCGGGTTCGTTGACTCGGACAGTTTATAAAAAAAAAATGCAGTTTAAGACAAGACTAGTGATTCGCGCAACATCTTTGCTCGTCGGTTACTGATTAATTGAGTTCCTCTAAATTGGAGGTGCTCAGGCACGGAAAACAAGCAATTAACGAAAACCTGGCGTTACCCCGACCAACATGCACGGCGCATAGGCGCGCGCCTTTCCGCTCGGACTAAGCGGCTGCAGTGCGTGCAAAGGCCGCATTTCCCGTCTCGAGCTTGGGTCTTGCATCCCTCCAAAGCACAGTCGCTTCAGCTGACAAGAGCAATGGCAGAGAGCGCGAAAAACGTGCACGGGTATAAGCGCGTCATTTGTTGCCTTTAAGATTTCGGTTATCGGCGCTTACGCACGTAAGCAAAAGTCTATCGTTAATTATGTATTTGAGACATAATATTCATTATATCGCACATAGATTTAACGTGCAAACAGCTAAAAATTATGCAAGCAAGAGCAGAAATAAAAAACGGCAACTACCCTTACCGATCGTTCCCAGCGCATTCTCGTGAAGCTCAAGTGCCCATTTTTCATTCAGCAGCAAAGCAGACGTTATCCTCAATTACACTACAGTGAAGCTAGAAGAAGGTGAAGCGGGAGCTGCTGCAAGTATTGTGCTTTGGTAGTCGCGGAAGCGAACAAGTGCAACCACATTCACACGTCTATGCAAGGCGTTACGAAACGACACCTCCGTATCTCTAACTTCTGTTTTGCTCTAAGCAGCGAGTTTCTTTTTTTGTTTTTGGAAAAAGAAATGCACAAACGAAATATGGCTTATTCAATTTTCGAATAAAGCTCAAACGATAAGGAAGACACTGAATGCACGTTCCATACAGCTTCATGCGAAAGCCTTTTCAAGAGGTGTAAAAAGAATCAACTTAGCCGTCAATACATGCATTAAGAACCACGTTCCCGCCAGCAGATGTCATTGGCATAAAGAAGTAAGACTATTAAAAGATAAAAACATCAAGTTGGGTAAAATATACAACGGCCTTTCGCCTAATCATGGAAAGTGGCCACCGACAGACACATGTTACGACTTACCCAACGTGTCGGCTCCAACAGTTAGCATAAACGGTATGTGCCCTGAGAACGCTGAACTGCTCTTAGATAGTTTGTTAGCTAGAAAGATGACTCAACGGTCTTCAAAAAGTGATTGCAACAAGTTCTGTCATCAGTAAATGAAGGCAGGTATTCTTCGCCATCGCATGAAATGAGTCCACAAAGCGCCTATTTGGCCTATACCTTCTTTTACTACAATCTACGAACTCGCTTCGACAGTTTGGTCGGCGATAATATGTTTGTACATCTCTAACCTCACAATATATATATATATATATATATATATATATATATATATATATATATATATATATATATATATATATATATATATATATATAAATGAAGAGAACGCTAGTGTAGGGGCAATTTTGCGAATGATATTAACGTTCTCTTCACTGGTTGCTCGTCATTCACGCCTCGTTCATTTGATATGGGTGCCAGGCTGCGAGAGCTTATTTCTTTAAAGCATCAAATGATCCAGGTGCAGCTGCATCCTTTGATGGTCAGGCTGGCAGAAAATACACATGCATGTCGTCCACTCTGCACTTCAGGAAATGCGCTGTTGTTGAGGAGTGTGCTAAATTCCCTGTGTCACTGTGCTCTGATTTTCCTATTCGTAGTTAATTCTTAGTACTGCGCATAATGTCCCGCAAGAAGGTTCCATTTACGAGGATACCGCGTCGAAAACCTCCGCCCAACTTGTATTTTCGCAAGCCTGCTTTGTTTCCGTATCCTCGGCATTGTTCTGTAATTAAATCGAATTTACACGACGCCTATGTTCTAGGTCAAACAGATTGAATTTAAATAAATTGTGGGGTTTTACGTGTCAAAACCACAATTTCATTATGAGGCACGCCGTAGTGGGGGACTTCGGATTAATTTTGACCACCAGGGGAACTGTAACGTGCGCCCAATGGACGGGTGTTTTTGCATTTCGGCCCCATCTAAATGCCGGCCGGGGTGCGATCCCGCGAACTCGGGTTTTGCAGCGCAACGCCATAGCCGCTAAGCTACTGCGGCGGGTATCCGAACATATTGTTTTCAAATATCGTATACGGCAAAGTCAGCCTGTTCAAATAGAGGGTGATCATTTTTAACATTTACGAAATGTTTAAAAATCGCATGTGGCGGGCAGCGTAATTCTTGTCGTTGAGCTGGATTATTAGAAGAGGCAGAGATTAGTAGCACGAGAAATCAAAACACATGTGGGAACTTATTTTAAAAATGGACAAGTTAAGTGCTTAATTACTTTACGGCACATAATGCAACTTACGAATTATAGCCCGTGAGTTTACAAGAAGCATCCACTTGAAGTGAATTTCAAGGATACTACCAGTTCCGTGATATTATTTCCTAAAGTGTGGGACGAAATACATGAGCGTCCCAGTTACTGTTCTGCTTCAATGCATAAAATGGCGTTGTGTTAAAGACAGTAAGTGGAACAGTGCATTTTTACGGTGAGTTTGATGGCGCATATCTACAAACTGGTGTCATTGTGGACGTTCTACTGCAATTTCTGCGAAGTGGTCCAGACTTGTAATCTGTCTCATCATATCATCATCAATCATATCGTCATATCATCATATCAATCTCATAATTAGACCATGTCCTTAGTTACTTACCTCGACATTGCAAGTTATGATACAAGTAATGTGCGCCTTACCCAGAAACCTACCTGAAAAGACGGAACAGCAATATCTTTGACAGGTAAGTCATAAAAAGATTATTCGAGTGAAAACAAATTTCACCGACGATTACGATACTGCCTAATGCGAAATTTGAGCGCAGCTCTATGCATGTTTTCATTTCGCGATATATTGAGGCAACAAATTTGAGAGAGTCGACTAGGGGAATCGGCAATTGTCGAAAATATGATGTGCGGGTCAGGCGCGTCGGCTTTTATACATGGCTCGTCGAAGGGTGCAGTGCAAACGCTGGTGCTGCGTGGCTTCCACAAAGTACTACACAATTCGCGTCGCGCATACAATCGGATTACAAAACAATCGCAAATCATGACAATCGAAACAAGCCCGAACGAGACAAAACCAAGCAAACCGAACAAGCGCGAGCAAGAGCTGATGCGAGCTGTCGATAGATACGAAACGAGCGGTCCGGCTGAGACCAGATACGAGTACGCATCGAGCGGTGGGGCGGTTCCGCATGACACCAGTTTCCGGCGCGCACGTCACTGAAGGGGCCGCTCTCATCGGTCTCCGCCGTTCGCGTCTTTCGCTGTGCTCGTTCGTTCGGTTACGCCGACGCTCGCCCAAGAAACGGGCGCCTAAGAGCTGCACTCTTAATACGAACAGTTCGTATAGCTACGCCTCAAAAAGGCACTGCAGATGTTTACTGCAACGAAGGCACCTTCTGGAGGGTTCCCTTCGCCAGCTTCGCCTTATTCTTCGGATGGCTCTTGTGCATGACGCTTCGCCACTGGTCTTCAGTCACAGAAGCGTATGTGATGCACAATAAATTTCTGTTGTGAGACAAGGCTAGTCGTAGCGCAAGGAGTCACCTATACTAATTTTTTGTAATATCAGTACTGAGTAGTATGTATACATTATCTTTTTGTTTATGTTGAACTTCACATACCACTAATTGAACGCATGACTTTCTTCCTCCCTAGTTTTTAATGCGAAAGCATTCAATGGTTCATGAGGCGCGAAATCCGACGTTGTCGGCGTGTCCAAACGATGGTCCAAAAAGGCTACGAACCCTCGACCCTTGGGTGGAAAAGAAACCACGACCTTGGATGTTTATTAAACCTGCGAAGCCTAGACCACTGGTAGGAGTCGAACGCACGACCTTTGGTGTCAAGGCGAAGTTAATGAATACACAGTTAATTAATATATAGTTAAATAAGACAAACGAACCCACGACCTTTGGTGCCAATTAAGGCACAGTTCATTAAGATAGAGTTCATTAAAGCACTCGAACCCACGACCTGTGATGGGAGTCGCACCCACGACCATTCGTAGGAGTGAAACAGACGAACTTTGGTTGTAATTAAGGAGAAATTAAGGTACAGTTAATTAAGATAGAGTTGATTAAGGAATTCAAATGCACGACCTTTAGTGAGAGCTAACCCTGGAGCTTTGGTGGGACTCTCCCTAGTTTTTCTTGATTTATTCATCCGCCTTCTATTTCTATTTCTTGTTTTTGTTTTTCAGATTTATGCTTCTGTTTATTTCTTGGCCTATAAAACCGTGCATCAGGCTAGTGCAAAAAAGAAAAGGCGTAGACGGCCGCACAAAGATGAATAAGCGCTATACAGCAGAGCCAATGCCTTTTGTGCCAAATGAAGACGACTCCAAGTTATGAATATATTACCGTTTGCTGAGACACCAACTGGCCTTATTCCATTCCCAATGGCTGGCACAGGTGAGGTACTAGATATAACAGATGGTTGCAACTGAATTCTAATGGACGGCTTTTGCGAGGTCTGCTCGCAGGTGCAAACACCTCCCGGAAAGCGTTTGCGACGACATTCAGTGTTCACAGCTACCCTGGTTGCTTAGTGGCTATGACATTCTGCTGTTGAGTACGAGGTACGCGGGTACTGCGGGTACCGCGAATTTAGCAAGCCAGAAGATATTGAGCGCTGACGATCATTTGGGATTCGCCTTGCAAGTCCGCAATAGATAACAAGGCTCTCACGCATCTCCTATGGAAGGGAGAGTAGCGAGATAGGTGAGCGGAATTCAAAGTTTGATTTGGATTAGAACGTCGGTCTGGGGACAAGCCACCAACGCTGGTTCACGCTGCACATTTAGGACGTCGGCAGCTGTGGACTTGCACAGGTCGTCAGCGGAAGACATTACCACATGAGAGGTTGCCGAGACCTCTCGAAGTAATATCCTTGGATTGCATCACCAACATTTATGACAAGACTGCTTTTGGAAAGCGCATAAGAAGTTGCAGGAACATTTCACGGGGGAAAGCACATGCAAAATAAGGACGACTGAGGGAGAAAATCGCAATCCTGCTGTACTCAAAGATGCCTTTCGAGGTCGTGTATGTATATATTTCAAAAACTAAAAATAGGAAATAAGAAAGGACAAGATAAGTTGGGAAATATTCCCCGTCACCGAGGGCGCGATCACGCAACAGGAAAAGCCACCGCTTGCATCATACACTCACGCATCGGCACAACAACGCGAAGGCTGTTGACAACAAGCCAGCCTCCCGAAGCGAGCAACAACGAACATTCACGACGTCGTGCCAGCGAGGAGGCGATGCTCTTGCTGCTCATTCGAGATATTACGAAAAAGTTTCGCGGAGGCTGGAAAGGTGCAACCCAGGCGAACCTCGCGCACTGTTGTCTCGGGCCCTTCAGCCGTCGCCGCACCACACCTCGCGAGGAGGTTCGGCCCACACCTGCCTCGAATGTTCTTTTTTATCACGTTCAGTTTCCTTAAAAAAATATTCCGGCTTCGAATGGCTGTTGCTCTCTTTCCGTGTGTCAACCAAAAAAAGTGCATAAAAAATGGGCGACCGAATACTTTTACTATTTGCCTAATGATAACAATGCAACAAACCGAACACGCAGTTGGTTAAATGCACGCAGTGCCCGCCTCTCCCTCCCAAAAATTAGCGCCGTTTAAGTGTGAGACTCCAGAAGGGCGCTGCACCCGCGAGCGGGCGAATCTCGGCGCCCTCCACGCCAGCGGCGCTCGTATCTGGGCGCGCCAGAGTGGCGGCCGCCGTCACGGGACCTGGCTGCAGCGCCAGCGATCCGCGTCTATCGGGCGCGCGCAGCGGCGCCTGCCTCCGCACCTGTTAATCTCGGCGCCGCTGGGGCGTGGAGCCCCGGCCTCTCGAGCCGCGCGCGGTCACACCCTCGGCTGGCAGCCGAGTGCCTGAGTCACGGCCGTGAAGGAAGCCACCCGTTCCGTTGCCACTCGGCCGGCAGGTTGCGACGCGATAAGTGGCCGCGCGGCACCCCCGGCAGGGGCGGCCGTTACTTTTGAACGCCCCTTTGCAGGAATGGCGAAACACTGCAACACCGTTTAAAATTTCCCGGCAACAGCATCGTGCTGATAGCGAAGGGCTTAGTCGTGTTTCACCACCAACCATTGCTGCTGCTTCTTCCGCTGCTTGTCATAAACTGCCACGAACGACAGCACTCTTACTCACACGCACCTGTGCCACCCTAGATGGCACTGTTTTGCTGGCTGCGCCTAACTGCCCTTTCCGCTGTCTGTCCCGGAACACTGCGAACGAGTGAAGGCACGACCCCTCTGGGCACCAGAATCCAGAGTAGCCTGCTCGTGGCACACAAGCGCGTGTCGAGTGCACGGGCCATTCGCGGAGCGATGTTCTCACGCCGCAAATGTCTGTAAGAGCTGGTCATTCGTGCTGCTGGACAATTTATTGCCGAAGGCAGCCGACTCGTCGTCATGTGAATTAGGCCCTGTCTTTCACTGGGAAAGAATCGAGCTTTAGGTGTGCAGGTTACCCCAGCTAACTTTCATCATCATCATCAACAGCAGCAGCACCACCACCACCACAACCAGCCTGGTTACGCCCACTGCAGGCCAAAGGCCTCTCCCATACTTCTCCAACAACCCCGGTCATGTACTAATTGTGGCCATGTCGTCCCTGCAAACTTCTTAATCTCATCCGCCCACCTAACTTTCTGCCGCCCCCTGCTACGCTTCCGTTCCCTTGGAATCCAGTCCGTAACCATTAATGACCATCGGTTATCTTCCCTCCTCATTACATGTCCTGCCCATGCCCATTTCTTTTTCTTGATTTCAGCTTAGATGTTATTAACTCGCGTTTGTTCTCTCACCCAATCTGCTCTTTTCTTGTCCCTTAACGTTACACCCATCATTCCTCTTTCCATAGCCCGTTGCCTCGTCCTCAATTTAAGTAGAACCCTTTTCGTAAGCCTCCAGGTTTCTGCCCCGTACGTGAGTACTGGTAAGACACAGCTGTTATACACTTTTCTCGTGAGGGATAATGGCCGCCTGCTGTTCATGATCTGAGAATGCCTTCCAAACGCACCCCAGCCCATTCTTATTCTTCTGATTATTTCAGTCTCATAATCCGGATCCGCGGTCACTACCTGCCCTAAGTAGATGTATTCCCTTACCACTTCCAGTGCCTCGCTACCTATCGTAAACTGCTGCTTTAGCCAGAGTTTAAAAATACGCGAATGCCACGTAGCTGGACCGAACAAAGTTATCGTTGTTTGCAGACACTCAGACTAAGTTTTTCATTCCGCCTAATTGGATAATTAGTCTTTATTGATTAATCAACTTCTCAAACATTATGATTATATGAAAAGTGTCAACGAGAAAAATGTAGAGCGACATGAAAGACTCCCGATACAGCTTTCCGTTGCTCAATACAATGCTACATGAAACTGCCTTTCCGAGCGGGAAAGAAGCCCGCAAATGCACGCAAAATTGGCTCGCGACTGGACGCTCGAGGCACATTGCGTGTATTTGCGGGCATCTTTCACGCTTAGAAAGGACACTTTTATGTAGCACGTATTGAGCAACGGAAAGCTGTATCGGGAGTTTTTCATGTCGCTCTACATTTTTCTCGTTGACACTTTTCATATAATCATAATGTTTGAGAAGTTGATTAATCAATAAAAACTAATTATCCAATTAGGCGGAATGAAAAAGATTAGTCTGAGTGTCTGCAAACAACGATAACTTCGTTCGGTCCAGCTACGTGGCATTCGCGTATTTTTAAACTCTGGCTAAAGTTAGCTGGGGCAACCTGTATAATTACTTAATTCCACCTCGAAGCGCCAATTGACGCGATGATTTGCTGATGCGCCGTTATTAACACTGTTTATCCACTATGTTGCTTTAAAAGCACTTATTGCATTCGCAGATATCCAGCTTTTCTGTACAAGTGACAACTGTCGCTGCCAGTCGCCTCACTACGAAGCCGGTGCGCTTCCGATTATCTTTCAGACTTGGAACGTTTGTGTGGCTTCCGATGTTCCTCTTATGGAAGCTATTTATCAGCGCAAATTACGCATGTGACAGTAATTAGTCTTTATTGTACTTTGTAGTATAATGCTTAGGCTATCGCTTGATTTTCAAAGCATGCCTTTTACCTTAAACCTTTTACGACTTTATTCGGCAATATTCAAAAGTGCAAAACAACAGTGCTCATACTTGAAAATGATGCAACTTTATCGGCGCGGCTGTGTACTATTCTGGAATAGGCCCAGGGAATAGGTTTGAGACATACTCGATATGGAAAAGTGGTGCTAAAGTCGCCAAGAAAGACATTGGCTGTAAATAATACACACAAATGAAATAGCCCGATGGCCGCATTCAAACAGAGGACTCGTAGCACCACAGCACGTTTTTACTTAGCTTGCGTTCAATTCATGCTGCCACCACAGCCACCACAGTCTTCTTATAATATTCTAACACGTTGCTATCGCATTCACTGCTTCGCCCTTACGGCAAAACTGTGATATTCATTTTTGTGACAAAAAAAAGAAAAGCCAGCTGTTAACACGCACACCAGAAAGCCTACCGGGTGGCGCGGCTGAGCACGAGGTCGCGGTCGGATTACCGGCCAGCACCTTGAAGAAGCCCAGGAGGCGCACATTAACCCGGGGCACCCCGAACATGGCTTGCTTCGCAATCAGGTGCTGATTTTGGCACGTAAAAGCCAAGAATTTATTTTAAGGCAAAATTTAAACTTAAAAAGAACTGATATTGAAATTGTACTACAAAGATGCCATGATGCCACGATACCTTTTTCAAAAACAAAGAAATCGTCCACGATAAGGGGACAAGTATTCTCCCTGAAAAATTGAAAAAAATAATGAGCTAGAGCCGCCGAAAAATATTTACACGCGGGCTATTTCATTAGGCGATAACAAGCATTTAATTTATTTGATACCCACTGCTAATATTATTTAGTTCATCATTTAAATCGTCAGTTAGGGTGCAGATGTCATTATGAGAGATGTGAACAGTAGTTTCATCTGTACACCCTGCACAAATTGCAGTTTGAAAAATCCTCAGTAAATATAAGGAAGAAGAGGTGACCCAGAAGACACCTCTATGATAGGCCAGTCTTAATTATTTTGCGTCAGACAGGGCTCCTGAAGCTAAACCACGCTGCTGAGATATGTTGCGTAACTGCGGAGTCGTTCTCGAAATGGTCCAGTTATGCGCGCTTAGTCTAGTGAAAAGAATGTTGCGACTATTCGTGTCAAGTGTTCTTGTGTAATCGATAAAGAGAGATCCTACAAATCTACCGTAATCAATTTGAACTTTGATCTTGTCATTGAGCGTAATGAAAGCAAGGTTAGTAGAATATCTCGGACCAAAACCAAACTATCTGGCTGTCAGGAGCTTGAACTAATTCAAGTAGTTAAACGGACTGGTCAATTAGTTTTTCTACAGCTCAAACACGGTAATATAGGCAATTTTGAACGCAGTAACAAATTAGGTCCTTTGAAGCCACTAAGAAAAATGGCCGTTTTGAAGATTATATTTGCAACGGAACTGAATGTTTTCACATATGTTGTCAACAATTTTCTTGGTGTTATAGGAGCATATGGTGTCTAAACCAGTATTTTTACGATTGACGATCGTGGCACGAACCTGACTGGGTGGAGGAATTCACGCAGAAAATGCTCTGCTCTGAGTACGCGCAAGCATCGTGCCACGCGCTCGTCTCCGCCTGGTGTCACTGAAACTCGATCCGGCCCGTACAAATGACGGCGCTGCGGACGGCGGCGCAAGGTGAGTGGATGATGCAAGGTGGCGGCGCCACTTGCGCGATCGCTCTTGCTTGCGTCGTCGAACCGTTGTGCGCCGCGATCAACTCTGGCGGCGGCCTCTTGAAAGCGCGATCTGCGACGGCGGCTGGCAAAGCGCGGCGAAGGCCGACACAGTTTCGTGTGCGCTGTGTTCTCGCCGCTCAGTTGGCGTTGAAGCGACAGTCGGCATCTGTGATTCGTCTGTGGGACATTTTGAAACCGCAGGTGATGCACGTGGCCCCCCATTGTGCGCGTTACCTGGTTGGCCCGCGTGCCGAGGGCGTTCTGAAGGTCGCCTCTGACTGGAATGTGGGCATATATTTATGCGCATATGCTCTCACGCATTCAAAAGTAGATATTCCTGTTTTTACTCGCAAACAACTTTATCTCCTGTGACAGTTCCACGCAATATTCGATACAAGAAGAGTCGATATGAAAGAGTGCGTTTAGCACGCCAAATGTATGTGACCGGAAGTGACAGATGACGCCAAACAGCGGAGACACGACGAACGCTGGTGCCGTAATGGTCGAGCGGACGCTGTTGACAGAAGGCATACCCGCCGTGGTTGCTCAGTGGCTATGGTGTTAGGCTGCTGAGCACGAGGTCGCGGGATCGTATCCCGGCCACGGCGGCCGCATTTCGATGGGGGCGAAATGCGAAAAACACCCGTGTACTTAGATTTAGGTGCACGTTAAAGAACCCCAGGTGGTCGAAATTTCCGGAGTCCCCCACTACGGCGTGCCTCATAATCAGAAAGTGGTTTTGGCACGTAAAACCCCATAAAGAAGAAAGAAGAAGACAGAAGGCAGTGTAACGGGACTGCCCTAGCGCATAGTATGATCAACGACAGAGCACTTGTAGGTGTGTGCTTCCCTCGTAAGGATGACGGATATCGCGGTGTGTAAATGAATGCACTGAACATTATACGCGCTTCAACTCGGACAGATGTGTCTTACAGTGCGTGCACGCACAGGTTGCCTCTTGCTCAACTGTTTATTCAATGCAATCAGACAGAATATGAGCAGATAATCAGCATTTGCGAGCGAGCATGAAGTAAGAAATTATATGCAACCAGGCAAATTATGCCACTATAGGAAACCATCATCACCTCGACCTCTGCCGTCACAATAGTTTAGGAGGAGCAAGTGATCAACATCTCCGGCGAGAAATGTCGAACCCTAGTCACCTTTCAACGAGCTAATCCTGACAATCGACTCACGAGCAACCAATGCGCCTGAAAAGCCGGCTGTGGCACTTATTACAGAGCGCCCAGGCAATAACTTTACGTTCGCTTGAATCGCTAGAAAGCGCAAAGAACAAAACGATGTCATCTTAAGGTGTAGCGTTCACTTTTCTACCGCACAACATATCCATTACTTTAGACTTGGCACGACTACCGCTAGCTTAGGGCTTCAAAAGACCGACGGACGTACACGTCTCTACAAAAATACGCGCCGCCCTTTTTAACCTCGGAGAACGCGAAAACGAGAAGAGATGGCAAAACGTGTCAGTGGCCGCTTAAGACCCTAATCCGGTGGCTCTTCTGAGACGCACAAGATAAATGCTGCCATAAGGCCACGGAGGATTTAGGCCAGCACTCAGTCACTCGGCAAATTATTCCCAGGGCGGCTTCCTTTCCTCCAACTCTGCGCTCCGTTCTCTTTAATGGAAAAGAATAAAGGAGGTTTCGAGAGGCGCTTTTTGGACTGCATGCGTGTCAAGCGTTGAGCACAGATGCGGCGCTTTTTAGCAGGCTGCTGCAACAGCTTCTATTACGTGACTTTCTTTAAGCAAAAGACCATCTGCATCGAGATTTAGCCAAATACAAGCATCCCTAATGTGAAACAACGCATCATCGGCTCCTTTGTCCAGTCATACACACGTTGCAGAAAGTGGAACAAATATGAGCAAGTGCTGCGCTGCTGTCAGCCGCTCACTGAAATCGTATGCTGTTCTCTGCCCCTTAATCTCTTTTGATCGTGCAGCGAAGCAACTCCCCATATACGTCTGTAGCTATACAGATGCGTCCAAGCCCCTACATATTTGTTGAGCATTCCTTTTTTTTCGTCTGTTTTACACTTTAAAGACTAACCCTACGAGATTACCGCTCCGACTTTACCAGCCAGTCTGCCCCCCCCCTTTTTTTTTTTAATTGGTATCTTCCGAATGTAGCCGGCCTCCTTTGTCTAGAGTCAAAATTTAGTTATTTCTTTTATTTCCTTTTTACGGGGCCCACACACAGCTGTAGAAACTAATAATGAGTCATCCGCGTTTATAAAAACGTGGAGCGCTATATAAGACGAGGACAACGTGGTCTAATATACACAAGTACAAAGTTATTTGCACAATATCATCAAGCCCGCCATAACGTCTCCGACTCGAGTCCGACGAAGCAAGCAAAGAAAGGCGAACGCGGAATGCTTCGACGCCGTGCAGCCGCAGGTGCCTGCGGAAAAGCCTGCTCGCAGCGGCCTCCGAACGCGTTCGAAGCGAAACACAAACGCTCGGGGCGCGCGCGGGTCGGCCGCCCCGGCCAATCTGGCAGCGGCACGCGACTGGCGTCGGGGAGCGAGCGGGGCTCCCGCCGGGTGACATATGGAGGACGGCGCAAGGTGGCCGGGCCACAAAAGCCGGGGGACGTCGTTATTCCCCGCAATCCCGCTAACGAACGGTGTAATGGGGAGGACGCGGTCCCCCGGGCGCTTTAATGAGCGCGCGCGCGCAAACACACGTGCCGGGAGCCATATGGTGACCCGGCCTTTGTGGATGCGACAGATGGCAGCCACCTTGAAGGCGCGATTCCCCTTTCGGGACTCACCTGTCGATGATGACCGGGTCCGAGGGCGTCTCGTTGCGGTTTCCGCAGCTCTTCTTGTCGCAGCAGCGACTGCACGGAGAGACGCCGACATGAGCGCGCGTTCTGGCCCGCAGAGCGCGTGGCCCACTCACCTGCACATCACCTCGTGCGTCAGCAGCACCCGGCACATCTCGGGGTTCTTGTCCTGTCCCTCGTACACGATGGCCTGCGGCGAGGCGCGCCCATCTGTTACGCAAACGCGGCGGCCACGATAAGCACCGCCGAACACGCTCTCGAGGGCACAAACACCGGGGCACCACTCGAGCCGAGCAGATGGGGGACTCCCTTTCCATCTGTCCCGCCTAGAGAAGCTTATCTCATTCGCCTGATGCACTCGATTGTCTCTGTTTTTTTTTTTTTTTTTTTTATGGGTCGCGCCCCATCCCTGGCCTGACGGGGCTCTCCCCCCGGCGCGTGGCTGCCGCCGGCGCATATCTGATGACCGCTCGGGTAACGAGGCTCGGGCCCGACAAGCCGCACACTTCCCTCTTGGCTTCACCGCAGAGCGGACGGGCGGCCCAAGAGTGAGCTCACTGACTTATACCTGCCACGTAGTTGGTGCGTACTTGGACGCCTATACCACGCGGTTGGCATCGCCTTACTGTAGTCGACAGGAATATACCAACCAGTATTTCAACCGACTTAGTTGAGCACCATTTTCTGTTCCCCCCATTTCTATGGTTACGTATAGCACATTCGTAGGCTTGTGCACTCGAGCTTTACGCACTACTACGCCCGTGAAGCAACCAAGTTCTTGCAACTTACGCACGCAATCCCGAACTGGGAGTCCTCACCCGTTCATCTCGGGAAGCGTACGTGCGCAGGCTGCGTGTTCTCGTCAAATTATTTGTTGTCACGAGTTCAGCACTATGCGCAGCCCCCAACGTTCGGAGCTTAGATCTGCCCAGTAGTAGGGCGAAGCTCGAGTTTGTGAAACAGATCTTGCAAGCCACTCGCGGGCTCCATTGATCCCCCAACACCAGACGTCTCATATACGTTATGCACCGCACTGACTATACAAGTGGCTCCGTTTGTTTCTTAAGCTGATGGCGAAGTACTCGTGCAGCCAAGCAACACGAACCATTACATCAACTGTACGCAGTTCCTCTTCAAACAGAACTAAAACTTATCTTCTTCGAAACTTGCAAGCACATTGTGCACGAAACGCTATTTGGCGGAGATAGTATCGCTTTTATTTTACGCTCCTAAAGCCGAGCCGTGGCTAGGAAGTATTCCACAGTCAGTTAAATAAAACGAAGAGAACTGAGGGGCGTCACCTTGGACACATCCTAGTGAACAAGGCCATTTTTGCCTGTCCCACTAAAGGAGCAGAACTTAGTCACCATCTCGCATGCAGCACGTTATTGTGCTGTATGCGAGATGGTTTAATCGTTTTGCTGCTGCCATTTGCGTTAATACACAACTTAGAGCGCATTGGGGGCATGTTAAAGATCCTCTGGTACCCGCCGTGGTCATTTAGTGGCTATGGTGTTGGGCTGCACAGCACGAGGCCGCGAGATCGAATCCCGGCCACGGCGGTCGCATTTCGATGGGGGCGAAATGCGAAAACATCCTCGTACTCATATTTAGATGCACGTTAAAGAAACCCATGTGGTGGAAATTTCCGGAGTCTCCCACTACGACGTGCCTAATAATGAAATCGTGGCTTTGGCACGTAAAACCCCAGAATTCCATTAATCGCAACTTACAGCGACAACACGTGCAACGGTAGACACGAATCAGCCTCGCGTCTGTGGTACGAGTTGCCGTAAGTGGTACGAGTTGCCAAAATTTAAATAGCGCCAACAGAGAAAATAACAGATAAATCAAGACAAGCGCGAAACAGTAAAGCTGTTGCTTTTTTTATCTCAGAGACTATCGACGCGGGAGTCGCAAGGCAGCTGTTCCACGCCGCCAGAATTACGCGCGTTTTTCTCATGTGCGTGCAATAAACTGAATGTGTGGATATGTTGGCTCGTTAAGTTATGGGGTTTTACGTGCCAAAACCACTTTCTGATTATGCTGCACGGCGGAGTGGAGGACTGCGGAAATTTGGACCCCCTGGGGTTCTTTAATGTGCAGCTAAATCTAAGTGCGCGCGTGTTTTCGCATTTCGTCGCCATCGAAATGCGGCCGCCGTGGCCGGGATTCCATCCCGCGACCTCGTGCTCAGCAGCCCAACACCATAGCCACTGAGCAACCACGGCGGGTCATGTTCGCTTGTGCATACGAAGAAACTATAAGAAAACATTTGTTTTATTTTGCGCTGAACGTAAGATTGGCGTGTACATTCGTAAATACTCTATAACCAACTTTAGAAACAATGGTACCACGAAAGGGCACCACGTCACAAGTCTCCTCGCGCAAAGCGTTTGCGCGAGAAGACTCATGCGAAGCCAACAGTGTCTCACCTCGCTTGGCCTAGCAAGCTAGAAATTGCGACCGTAAGCCAATATTTTGGGCGAATTTCCCCGCTGCAGGTAATTTGAGCCAGTTGACAGTGCTCTAATGTAGCGACCAGGCGAGCATGCCGTTCACGATGTACGAGCAGTATTGCACGCTCTGTACACGCACCGCGGCAAATAAAAGTATCCGCTGCGAGGCTATCACGTGCTCATCGCCCCCCTCCTCCTCTGGCGTATGCAGCGCTTCGAAGGCGCACGCTTTCGGTGCCCCCTGCGCAATAATGTTGGCGCGAGGAAAAGCCTCGATGACCCCGGAACAAGTTTTTCAACTTAGGCTCTGCCTGAGCACCTCGTTGCGCTGAGTCAAGTGCCGTGTCTTGTCGATGATCTCCTCCGTCGCGCTGGTGTTCCTCCGCATCGCACCGCCTCTCCTAGTGACGTCTCATTGTGCGTCGGTTCGAGTTGTCTGCGACATTCGAGCGCCGGGGTGCGCTGATGGTGTCGATCAGATCCAAGTTGCATATGTGCAGGCCGTTAGACTGTTCACATTCTATACGCTTTTGTGCCTGTCCCTCGCCCCTGCCTAGTACGAGCTATGTCGACTCACTGTCGCTTTAGGGTCTCGATTACTCTTAAAGACGATTGCAAAGCGCTCGCTGTAAGGGAACTTAGCACCTGTGGCAGTTGCCAATATCGCGGCACGAGCTAATGATAGGTGGTACATGAAGCCGGACGTTGTTCTGGGTTTATCTATTAGTGCAGTTTCTTTAATAATTATGGGGTCTTTAGGTGCCGAAACCACGTTCTGATTATGAGGCACGCCGTAGTGGGAGGACTCCGCGGAATAATTTCGACCACCGGCCGGGAATCGATCCCGCGAGCCTCGTGCTTAGCAGACCAACACCATAGCCGCTAAGTAACCGCGGCTGGTTGCAGTTTCTTTTGAAAAGCAGGAAGCAGTTACCAATACAAGGTAGCAACATACTGCACCCCTTATTGATTTATTTTCTTCATTTAGAAAACACCTTACAGGTGTTTGCGGAATCAAAATTCCGAGTTATATATCGGGCAGCTCTGTTCTGGATGCGTTCCAGCATGGTTATTAAATATTCTTGGTGTGGTGACCATACAGCGGATGCAAATTCTAATTGCTGGCATACGAACGTCAGGTATGCTAATTTACGCACGTCAGCAGATGAATTTTGCAAATTGCGCCTTAGAAAGCCAAGCGTTTTAGATGCAGTTGCGCAAATTGTAGTGATATGCGAAGACCCAGAAAGGTTACTAGTGAGGTTTACACCAAGGTATTTGTAAGTAGTGGTACGAGACAGATTCCTGTTATTTATGATGTATGTGAATATGGAGCTAGTGCGCTTGCGTGAGAACGATATATTATTACATTTGGAAGGGTTAAAAGACATTTTTCATATGTTACACCAGTAGTTAATAATGTGAAGGTCATGCTGCAAGGCGGTATGATCGTTAATGGAATTAATCGGTCGGTAAACAACGCAATCGTCGGCGAACAATCGTATGCAAGAGGAAATGTTTGAAGGTAGGTCGTTAATAAATATTAGGAAAAGCAGAGGCCCCAACACACTTCCCTCTGGTACACCAGACGTGACCTCAGTGATAGAAGGATAATCGTTAACAACGGTAAATTGGCGGCGAAGCTTAGCCAAGAAAGGGTTAGTGAGTCGATACCTAGATGAGATATTTTACAAATGAGCCGGCAATAGACAACGCGATCGAATGCTTTTGAAAAGTGCAGGAAAATGGCGTCTATTTGTTGACTGTTGTTCATACTGCTGTGTAGATCGGTGGTGAACTCCAGTAACTGTGTTTCACAAGATAGACCTTTCCTGAAGCCATGCTGTTTCTTAAAGAAAAAGTTATTTTTTTCTAGGTGCGTGTAAATGTGCGAGGCGATTATGTGTTCAAATAGTTTGCGTGACACAGATGTTAGCGATATTGGGCGATAGTTTTCAGGCCTGTGTTTATCTCCAGTTTTAAAAATGTGGACAACCTTCGCAATCTTTCAGTCAACTGGCAAGACACCAGACGACAAGGACTGCTTGAAGATACGATACAGAATGACACTTGAAATAGATACTGTGTTTTTTAATAGCTTAGTGTTAATATTGTCAATACCACAGGCAGATGTGGTTTTAAGTTCGTTAATGAGGCTAACAATGCCTTCAGTTGAGATATTTATGGGTGACATAAATGGGTAATCGTAATCCGGAACCACTGGAATATCGGAATTGTCTTGCCTTGTAAAAACAGAAGAAAAAGATGCATTAAATAGTGATGAACATTCCCCGTCTGAGAAAGGTTGTTTGTCGTCTAGCAGGGAAATGTCGGAAGTGTGACAGGGTGTTAACGTTTGCCAAACTTTTCGCGGATTAGACTTCAGGAGAGAAGGTAAGTCGTGAGCGAAGTACTTGTCTTTAGAAGCGCGTGAAGCAAAAGTGTATTCACTAAGGAAACTTTTGTTCTTGCTCCATGAGGACTCGCTTGCACGGTTGATAGCATTGCGGTACAGACGTTTTTTTTTTGTTTATTACGTAGCGTTCGAAGTTTTTTATTGAGCCATGATTTAGACTTGTCGTTGGCTGCCGAAACGTACGGAATATATTTGTCTGCAAGAGCGAGTAATTTGTCTTTGTAAAGTATCCAGTTTTCGTTAACGGAACATTGAGAAAAAGACGGCAAGAATGAGTCACTGAGAAGTAAATGAAGTTCAGTGTTGATGGAAACGTAGTTAGCCTTGTTGTAATCCCGAATTTTTTTTATACTGATACCCATGGGTATCTGGAGCGTCAGCTGAAGCAACTTATGGTCACTAAAACCGTCAGAAATTAACACAGGACACACGGTTTCAGGTGCGGTAGTTAGTGCCAAATCTAAAAGGTTATTGTCACGGGTGGGTTGATTGATTACCTGAGAAAGATTTAAGTCCAAGGTTAATTCAATGAAATCGGTTGCGTGCTTGCACGACGATGACAAGCATGGCCCATTGATTTGGGGAAAATTGAAATCGCCAACGCTATAAACATAACTATAAAGAGTGCTATAAACATAACTAGTTGAACATTTCTGCATGGCAGTAACAATGTTTTCGCGTAGTTTATCAACAAATGGAACGGACAATTCAGGGGGCGGTAACAGACACCAACTAATATGTTTCCACAAATGGTTTGACAGGCAGCCCAGATAATCGCAAGCGATGATGAGGTGCCAACTTCATAAGGAGAAATCATTTTATTTATTACAAGCAAGACACCACCGCCTTTTTTATCATTGCGGTCATGCCGATAAATGCTGAATACTTTCTGTAAAAATTTCACTATCTGAAACATCGTGGTGCAGCCATGTTTGTGTGATCTTTCTTTTTATCACAATTTTCTTTTGATGGCACACCAATGCATTTCGCCTCTAGTTCGATAAAGTATTTATCGTAAATGATGCTATACGCTGAATGCCTGCGACGTGGATGTCACTTCCTTACTTCTCGGCTTCACTTCCGTTACAGAAATAAACAGAAGGTTAATTGGTAAACTTACATCACACTGCAATTTCTTTTGCAGGTAATGTCCGTGTGTTCGAGTAGTCCAGCTGATCTAAGTTAATTATGCTGTCTGCCATAGGAAATCTTCTTCCACATGGTATATGTCGATTCACACCACGAATAAATGTTACCGTTCCTACTTGGAACAAAGCTCGTCCTTTTACGTCATATTCTACAGCGCCATTTCTGCAGGAAAGTGTGCGTATGCCGCTCTAAATTAGCACGCTGCTTGTTTGCAAAGGTAGCGTTAGTCTTCTGAACAACCCCTTTGTTAATCTCCAATTCGCATAACACTTGAAATGTAAGCACACCGCCGCGTTACCAAACGCCCCGCAAGTCCGAGAACCATGACCCGTTCCCACGCGCCTTGCACTACTTCTTGTAGTATCTCTCAGCGCTCTGTTTCACTCATATGTTTCGTTTCGATATATTTATGCGAAACTATTTCACTCCTTGATTTATATGCGGGCATGTATGCACGTACGTGCACTAAGTGTTTCACTTTACCATAATCTCAAGGACCGGTCAATGGTATCACTGAACGCCGCCAAGCCTTAATGCGCCGCTCTTGTCATCATAACAAACTGCATCTCTCTGATCATCCGTTAATAAAACACATTCGCACATTAAACCATTAAGACGCTGCTCCCCCATCGCACCAATCAGGACAGTCACACCGTCATGTGCCCATCTAGTGGTCCCGCTATGAAATTCTATGGCAAAGCCAAGCATAACGAAGGGCCTCGGAGCTGTTAAATGGAGCAAGGTATTTGGGAACTCGCCGCAAAAAGCAGCTGCTTTGCACTGAGCGGTAGACCGAGCCTTTTGTGCTTTGGAAATAGAAGGAACGTTATGAGTTCAAGGTCATCACATTGGGCCATTGCTCCGCACCCGCAACAATACAGCGTCATCACCCCCACGTTTCCTTATCGTGTACGTGTGTTTCTAGACTATTTCGTGGGCCGAGCTATGAGATAGAGTAGTCTTTAAATGTGGGCCGATCCCGAAGGTAGTAGAGTCTAAAGCTGTTCCCGCGGGTATGTGCTGTTTAAAGATGTGGCCTGTTCCCGTGACGATGTCACCACTCTATTCCCACTCACTAAAAAAGACAACGTCTTTGATCGACGTCAACTGCAGGTTGAATCGCCTTCCAACCTCTTACTTTTTTTTAGATGTACACTTTTTTCAAGTTGGTGTTTTGTTTTTCAGCGCCGGTACGATGCTCTCTAGGATGTGGGGGAGGGGGGGGGAGGCTTGGAAATCTGGCGCGAGTACATTCGCCCGCGTACATTGGCACGCGTGCATTCTTTATACTTTCCTGGTGAGTTGTTCTTCTTTTTTTTTTCACCGGCTAACCAATGTCACAATAACAATATTCGGCGCAAGACGCGCCATCATCTATCGGAACTTTCCCGAATGTTGCCGTGCCGATTCCATGTAGCCAAGTGATCTTGTCTAAGAATGCTTGCGCGAAGCTAATAGTGGTGCACATTCTGGAACGTACGCGGACAACAGCGATTACGGTGGAACGTACGATGAGTCATGTATAATCAACCGGCACACTTGACCCGCGGATCTAACTGGCGGCCACGCATCGTTACGCAGATGGAGAAAAAGAGGTGCAAATGAGAGAAAGGCAGGGAGGTTAACCAGAGTTATAGCCTCTGGTTTGCTACCCTGCACTAGGGAAAGGGAGGTAAAGACGGAGAGAAGAGCGCTACTTCCCAAATAACGGTACGAGTCGGTTTTGATAGAGTAGTAAACGAGGGATCGAAAAAAACTGTGATTGTTCCGCAAATATATATTTCTCAATAATTCTTCCAGAGCGAATTCAAAAAACGCTGCTATAGTCGGATACAACTTAAGTCTGCAGTGAAGCCTCGCCCACGCCCTCATAACCGCCAGCCACTCTTCCTCCGCGAGGCTGCAAATCATTCGTACTTCAATGTTATCCAAATAAGGCGGTAACCACAAAAATAAATTTATTAGCACGTAATTTTATACGTTTTCCCTCGCCTGTTATAGTGGAATAGCGAAAGCATAATTCTTCATTGAACTGAAATTATATTCTTGCCTCGCTGCAACTATCTATTGTCAAGTTTCACTTCAGTTGGTAGTGAAGTTTCATGAGTAAAACGGGCTCAGCAGGGAAATGAACTGTACCGCAGACAGTGAAATGCTCAGACTCCATACGCTTTGTCCATGTCTGTTGCACACCTCATTGCTTCCGCTGATGAAGAATCTTCAAGAACAGCAGATGCTCAGGAGCTATCAAGTACGACGCCATTTTGAAAAGGCCGCATGATGACGATTTTGTTTGCTTCTGTGATTGGCTGACCGAGTAACACAACCCCGCGCGGTCCGTGTGCCTTAGTAGCTAAGTGCTTTTTTTTTAACTTGTATTCTGCTACAGAAATCATTATTTTACACTTTCGCTTGTTTGCTTGTTCTTAACAGTGTTCTTCCGGCGCGTGTCCATTCGATGTGGTTCCTTGTTTGCCAAGTAAAGGAGAGGTGTATCTCAAAGGCCTACCTCTGAGATACCCCTTATTTCATTTCTCTTTGGCGGGTTTACGCGTGTTTGTAGCGAATGGTGGGCGTTATTCATATTTGTACTAGTAAAGCGACTCCCCTCCTCATTTGCATAGAAAAGTTACCTTGAGCTGCCCCCCCCCCCGAAAGAAAATCCTGGGTACGTGCGTACATCATCAGTCTCACCATAATCATATACGAAAAGCATGCGAAATATAACGCAACCGCGTAAGAGAACGTTGACTGTCGCACGAAAGAAAGGTGAGATGCTTTTAGCTAAGCAGTTATTGGCAGGATGGGAAACGCGCGTAAGAACCTTCCCAAAAGTTCCGGCATACACCTTTACTAGTGCAGCACTAAGCATTATATCCAGGAGCGGAAGTAGATGAAAGAGGATGCCACGGCTGTCAAGGGAGACAGAGATGGAATATGGCGACTCAGTGATCATAATAAATGCTCGAAGGCTCCCAGCTTTCGGAGACCAGTCTGACCACCACGTTTGGTCTTTGGATGCACCGTCAGCCCACGGCCGCATTCGGAGGATCGGTGCTCAGGAGCGTGGCCTCTATTCTAGCGTGCCCATCGGGTGCTTAGTCGAGCGCCTTCGTTGGGTGCTGCCCCACGCTGCTGTGCATCGATTGCCGCGCTGCGTGTGCCGGCGTAGCGTGCCGAAGGACCGTTGCCGCGCGGGTGGTGGGCGGGAGCGCCTTAGGCCTAGCGGCTCCGTCCCCGGGGAGACCGCCTCCCATAGATTGGCCACCGGTGGGCTCCCCTCCCTCGGCCGGACGGACCCCAAATTGAGTTGGCGGGCTTCTGCCGCCGGCTCTGATGGCGCCGCGGCTGCCTTCCTCGCGATGGGGCCGCGTGACAACTTTTTGGCCGACAAGCTGCGTCTCGCGCACAAGCAAAAAGAGAGAGAGAAAAAACGCGCGCGCGCTTCAATGCGATTCATTTCGTCGCGTTTCGTTGGGGTGAAACGAACGCTCCGCGAGGTTCATGGCCAAGTCCCTCCTCGGCACTCAGTGGCTGCACTCGAAAGGGCAATGTCTTGAACAAAGATGGAACCGCCGTCCTTGCACACCACTGCAACGCTTCGCGTAACAAGTCAGATTGACCACTTCATTGTCTTCACGTGGAAGGCGGGTTGTTCCAACAGCGACGGGACGCGCTTGCACATTGACTCTGCGCTTGGTTTTGTGTGCGCACGCCAACCGAGAATGCTTTCCTGCTTACGGCCAATGTACTGCTGGGTCGCTTCGTGCACACAAACGCCCGCGCTCTTGTTGCCTTCGTCGGGTCGGCCTCGTTGACGAGAGCAAACTGACCGCGGTCATGTACAGCACACACGTATTTTGGACTGGGTGGGAGCTTCATGCGATTAAATGACCAAACAACTGCGCCCCGTTCTCTGACTTGTAGTCATTCAAACAAAAACCGCAACTTTCATGAGCAACTTCATTTAACGCACATTTAAGGCGCGTTTAACGCTTACAGCACGCCGGAACCTCCTGCTGATAGCGCCCGCTGAGCCGGCATGGATTGGAAGAACGACGTTCGAGCCGCCCTGCTTGGCCGACATGCTGTGCTGACACGCGACGATCCGCCGCCTTCCTCGAGGCACTTTTTGCCGCCTTCCCGCTCGAGCCTGCAGCACAGCTTCGTTGGCTGGTGTCACACTGTTCCTGCCGCAGTTGTCTGAACGGTTGCCATTGAGACTAACTATAAGAAATTGTTACATCATTGTCATTTGGCCCCTTGACGTGTGTCCTAAATCCGCCCGTGTTTTGGCTCGAAGCTCGGCTGCATTCTGCTTTGAGGCGCAGCGGAGTGCGGCAGAACTTCGATCGCCATGTGCACTGCGAGCGGCAAACGTGTTGTGCCGGACTGAAAGGGCCTGCGCCTGAATTGACGGAACATGTCTGCGCGCTATCTAAATTGCGTAGGTACGTAGAAACCCTTGAAACAGTCTGTGTGCTGAATAAGGGATAGAATTCGAGACATAAATAAACGCGAATTGTTACGGCAAGCGCGCACATTATATCACGCACGTTCGTAAACGAGGATAATGAATTTTAAACAAAACGAGACTGTCACGTACTGCGCCAACAAATATTTCACCAAGCAACATTATGCGCAGACTTCCCATATATTTGAAGCAAAATAACCTAGCTCAACATACTTGCGTTTACATATCACAGAGAAGGAGTGCAAAAGCGGCGCTGCATTGGTCCGTCTCACGTGCACCAGATCCCACAAACTGTGTGGTACAGCATAGTATGCATCATGTGAGTCAGTGAGTTAGGGAGTCCAAAAACAGACTTAGCACAGCGATATGACCGTGGTATCATACTCCTCCCGTGTGCCTCGTGTGATGTTCTACGCAACAGAGCGTCAAATTACTACGGCAGCAAATGTGCTTACTCCATTAATTGCAACATTATTGTGACATCTTCCAGGGGCCCTCAGATGTCGCTGTTCTTTCGGGAAATGCACGCTTGAGAAAGCGACAACACCTCACATGTGCATGTTACTCTGCGGAACGTTCCTATTCGACGTTCAGTTTCCACTCATCCACAATAGTCCAAGGCCGATGAACGACAGCAATATTACACAGAGAAGCACTTCCCGCTTTAAAAGGGCCCCTCACCAGGCCACATAGCAAATTTCGGTTATGGCCGATAAGTGGTTACGTGCCCCCTAGGGAGCCTTCTATCACAATAATTTTTTTAACTGGTTCATTAATAGCCGAGATATAAACATTTCAATGCTGCGAACCCACGATTTCAGGAGGCAAGCGTCACCGCCAACATAAATACTCTCTCCACTTGCCGCCGTCAAGCCTCCGCAAGCCAAATTCTTCCCCTGCGTTCTCTTATACCGGATCTGGAGTGCCGCGCGACGCATACGTCACAGGCTCCGCCTTCTTTATTTTCTGGCTTTTTTGCTGCATGGTGCACTTCTGCTGAAGGTCTCGTGAGCGAGCTGTTGCGTTTGCCTCCTTTCGGGCAGCGCACGATTTTGCGCGCTGTGCACGAGAACACCTGACTAGCGGTATAAGTCAGTGCTTCACGAACACTGAGGCAGACGCAGACAGAACATAACCGCGCACTGGAACAACGTAGAAAGTGACATAGTTTCGTTCTCTACGTGCGCGACTACACGACGTGGGAACAAGCAGACGAAACGGAAGCAGATCTCTCTTACTACGGTATACACGAAGTAAAACAAGAACACGCAGACATACGGCTTGTGCGTTTTATTATTTCTCTAAAGTTTAATTCGTCTATTGAGGCAACAGATTAAACAATTAACTGATGTTGCATTGCATAAGTCTCGATGTCGCGTGGCCCCACGAGTGATGTCACGGCACTGCCATGTGCACGCAGGCGCATTTGCGCAATCGACGCCGACTCTCCGGCTGGGAGCGCGGCACCCGCGAGGGGTAGGGTCGTTCGGTTTGAACTTCCGGCTCTCTTACGCGGCGCGTAGCGGTGCAATACTTTGCAGACACGATCGTTAGCGCGCATTATATGAACAGTTCGAAATGGCCAGACCTGGGGGGGGGGGGCTTTGAAAATCTTGCAAAGAGCAGCATCTTTAGTTTGTACTAAGCCTTTATGTCAGAGTTCCACTCTTATGTTTGTAGCAACAAAACTGGTTTTACATGTATCATGCAAGCGTCAGTCAGTTTCATGCATTTATTTATGTGTGGCTATATGTAGTTACTCAGCTGCGAAACTGCGCATGATTTTTGTCTTCCGGTGTTCTATGTTTTTAATGTTCTTTTTTTTAACTCTACGACAAGGAGTATTAAGCGCCACCTAAAGACGCCAACATCATACTGAAGTTCGTACTATAAAAATATTTTAAAAATCAGCCGACTCGAATAATCTCACCGACTGCGTACCCATTTACTGCGACAGTAGTTACTCATGTAGTGACCCAAAGTTTGCGCAACGCAATCCTAATCCTGCGGGACGTCCTCCCGATGCAATCAACGATGACGCCGACGACATTTCGGTGACTTACATCCGGTCTTGTAGGAAACAAATTACGTGTAATCAATTACATTTTTGACAGTCTTGTAATTGATCGATTACTCCTTTAACCGGTAAGGCTCACTGGAATTGAATTACTTTTTACAGCAACCCATTACATGTAACGAATTACTTTATTGATGAGATAAGCTGTAACAGGTTTACCTCGTGAAATGATTAGAGCTTTCTAATTAGTTGGGAGCAAACGTAGAACGCCCGCAGTCGGGCAGCAGCACAGAATCCTCCCGAATGCGGGTGTTCCGACAAAAACACACAACGGGAGCTCTGTATTTGTTCCCTCATCTTATAGCGCTCCACCAGGTGTTGGCGGACTAATTGAACCGGTGCCGGGTATGTCTCGACAGTGACGGGCCATTTCGAACGTTAGTAAATTGCATACAGACGACTTTTAGAGCCTTTAACTGGCCATATATAACGGGAGCGCTTTCCTTGTGGCCCCGCCGCCATGAAGCGCTGCGCTTCGTAGAGAAGCGTGCACCGCGGCATTGAATGTAGGCACCATTTTGTGCGCACGGTGTTCGCACATTGCCATACTGCCCTTTCCTTCGGCGCTCACATCGACCGAGTTTACATCGTCGCTGCTGATGTTTGCACAAGAAAACGAGAGAAGAGGACCGACGAAAATACTGAAAAGCAATTGTTAGCGAATATAAGCAAGTGCACGAAGGGCTGCAGAAGGCGCTCCAAAAGTACCAGGTCCACTAGTTCTATCTACTGTATGTGCGCAACGTTAACCAAAGTTGGCAGGAAAATAACGTACAAGATATAATGCTTTACTTTTGAGTAATGCCCTGAATTACTTTCGCGGCGCAGTAATTGTTAAATGTAATCAATTGCATTTTTGAATGCAGTAATTGTAATCAAGTACTTTTTACTTTTTTTTCTGTAACGCGTACAAGTCTGCGTGACATCCAAGATAACGAAGAGCTTGCATTGCGAGATGAACGTGAATGCTGGATGTCACCAGCTATGCAGTAGGGTCCGTAAAGTACGCGGTGTCGGCGCATCGTTTCGAAAGAAGCGTCGGCAGCGTCCGAGAGCTGCGCGATATACACTCTTAGGCAAAGTTACACCTTTTGGGGTGTATCTCTGCCACCCAACGATAATCGTCATCTGCCTTGCTTGCGTTTCCTTTCTTGAAAACGCCGCGCCCGATGCTTTCCTGTCGACAATGCTATGTCACGCTGATAACGTGCATGCCGTTCGTTACTGGAAAGTACCGGGCTCGCCGCGTTAAAGAAAGGCAATGCGGAGAAGACAGGTGACGATTATCGTTGTGTGGCAAAAGGGTGTACTTTTCCTTAAGAGTGTATCTGTAGTGGTGCGTGAGGAGCGGAGTGTTTCTGCTGCGACGTGTACGGAAAGGGTGAGCGGGTTACGACGACGGCGTATGACAAAAAGGAAGGAGACAGATAATCCCCTTTCGAACATGCTGTCGCACTAAGATTAATGGCAAACGCTTGCATCAACGGTGGAAAATTGGTGCAATTTTATGAATCCAAGCTTACGTGGAAGTCGTTGAACGCCTCCGCCGGCACGTGTGACCACAAAGACTCCTAGTAAAGCTCGTCCCGACTGTCTTGGCATTGAACGACCGCTGCGCGTCGCACCACTTATGCGGGAATTCTCGCGCGGCACAATGCGCACGTGGAATGCACCACGCGCAGAGAGCGGTGCATTCCAGTGGGAAAGGTTGCCTCTCCTGTCTCGCGGAAAAAATAAAGCGCCAGAGGATAATTTGGGCTCCGGTGCTACGGTGTAGTCGGGAACGTGTTGCAAAACGAAAAGGACAGCTGCCAGACGAGGGGCAGTTAAACCACCTACATGCGTGTAATGACCGGGCTCGCTTCGTGTTCGCATTGAGATTAAAATCCTTTTAGAGAAAGGATCGAACTTGTACTGCAGCGCCATGGGACACGGAACGGTGATGCCATCACGCCCTTTCGGTCGTCCGGAATGCGAAAAAAAAAAAAAAAGCATTACCCGGCAGCGGCACAAGTGCGGCTGCACCATTCGCCAACAACGTAGCATTGCCGTCGAAGAACGCATGCTTCGAGGCCTCTTTCGCGGAGGAAGCCCATCGCGAGGGCGGAAAACGAGCGGAGCCGATCGCCCCGACCGGCTTCGGCTGCGCGCGGCCGAAGCAGCGCCCTCTGCCGGGCAGCGGTGACGTCCACTCACTTGCTTGGTGACAGAATCGATGAGCCGGACGTAGAGGTCCTGCTCCTGCCGGACACCTGCGCCAGGAACAGACGCGCTCGCTCAGCACACGCCGCCAGCACACTGCGAAACGCCCACCGCCGCTCAAATTACGCCACAGAAAGCGGCGCCCTGCTGGTCGCGCAGGAGGCGGCCGCACTTCTTCCGCCCGGGCGCCTACTGTCCGAGCAACTATTGTATGCTTCTCTGCCTTGATATGCGGTGTATTGCTAGACTTGCGTAAAGCGAAAGAAACGCCAAGGAGCGACAAAATTTGCCCTCAGTTTTTATTCCGCTGCGTTCGCCACCGCGGCGAGAACCGACGCGACTTGTTGAGGCAGCAAGGGGCATTAACAGGGCCCCCGATCTATTCGCTGCGTACCAGTCCTAAGTGTTACTGGCTATCGGAACTCGGCATAATGCAGACCCGCTATTAATTCTTCCCGCTTGATCCCTTTCCATGAGGTACCATTCGTCGCTGCCACTGGCTGAAACTGGCGGTGCGACAGTGGCTGTGGGGAAAAAATACAGATAGCAGTGCAATAGGGCCAAGTTACAATTATCTCGTACTAAGGTAAGAGGTATAAAAGAATTACACAACTCTAGGTATTCAATTTTTTTAACCTACTGCAGTGGCAAGCCCACGGAGCTCTGGATCTTGATAAGCCCGGCGCCGTATTACAATATTCTGAAGAACAGAATTGCAGAATATATTCTGTACAATACGTTAACACTGCACTATTGTTATTATTATTATTATTATTATTATTATTATTATTATTACTATTATTATTTGGAGTTTGGAGATAATAAAATACACATGCAGAAGTGAGGCAGCAGTAACGCAGCACAAGTAAACCAAATAAGTTACGAAAATGACAGTGCTTTATAACTCGGGATATAGGCACGCTTTAGCAAGCCACAATCCACACGGATCAGTACCCACCCCACGACAGGTTGTCGCAGACTAGAAGTGATACATACCGTATACTGTGTAGACGGGATTATCCATCTCGAAAACTTGTCCAACACATCGAGGTTGTCAAAGAGGCCGCATTAGCAACCGGGCTACAACCGAAGATTTCTGGTATAGCGGGCAAGTTATGGAAGCATTCGGACACAACTTTCAGGAACGGCATTGATTAGAGCCTGCATCCTCGTCCAAAGCAGCAGGAATCCCATTCAGAGTTTGGACTCGCCGGCTGATACTAGGCTTAGCATCCGCGGGGCGCTTGTTATGTTTCTCTCGGCTACGACTGTTCAGCCGCCGGCGTTCGGGCGCTCGTAACCAAAGCGAATACCCACGGGCCATTGAAGCCTGCCGGTCGCTAAATAGTTGCATGCAGCGCCGATTCAGCCCGCGCGAACATACAGAGAGGCTTGTCCTTGCGCAACCATCTGCAGCCTTCGTTCGTTGTTTGCATGCATCTCCGTGCGCGAGAAAAAATTCCTTCCCGAAGCCTGGCCTCGTGGGAGTGTCGCGTCCTCCGGCGCGCTGATTGGATCAGCGTTGCTGCAGCACAGCGAGTGACGTCGCGCGGGGTGCCGACTCGCCGCGCCGTGTTTTACGACGATCGGCGGCCCCATCTGGAGGCGCACTGTCGGAGCGCCCATTCCGGTAATCCCGCAGGAGACCGGCTCGTAAAAAGGGCGAGGGGAATTAGGTGTTGGCCGACTCACCGTTGGCGTAGAGCAGCTGGAGCCGGTAGTGGATGCCGTTGTTGGTCTTCTGGCCGTCCGATTCCTGCAACACAGCGCACGCTCAGCCACGCGCACTGCAGCAGGCCAGCGACAACCTGTCACCCTTCGTGCACGCGTTGCAAGTGTGAATGCAATGTGGTCCTCGGTGCCGCGTTTGGCGACTTACCATCAAGACTCGCGACGTTGGCAGCAATATCGCTTGACAGCACCAACTGCCGCAACCTTGCAGCATTTTCCAAACAAGTTAAGCGACTGCACTGCGAACGACTTAAAGGCAGTAAAAAGCGACGACAATAAAATGAAAGAGAGAAAAAGAAGGCGCTTTCCCGGTTGTATGGCAGCGAGGCAAAAGTGGGCGCTTTCCTGACCCCCATCGGCGTCGTCTCAGAGTGCTGACTAGTGGACTTCGAGAGCAATAATAAGCAAATGGAGAATAAGACGCGAAGACCAACTCGAGGCAGCTGGCAAGCAGTGTTCTCGGAGCGCACAGTTTCAGGCACACACAGAGAGAGCTGTTCAAACAGATTCATTTAACAGCGGCCGGCCGGCCTGGCTATACCGCGGGTGACTGCTCTTTCAACAGGTTAAGCAAACACACCGGAGCGTCGGGTATACTTGGCCGATCTCATTCCGCGGCCAGCAGCACAAAAGGCGGCATCGAGCCGCGTAATTAGGCGCGCGCTCCTCACGGGGCCCTCCTTGCGAGGCCGCACACTCCGCCCCGAGGTTGCGGTTTTCGTTTTCTTCTCGCAGGCCCCACTTTTGACTGAAGGAAGAGCGGCCCAATTCCTCCCGCCTCATTAGCGACCTTCCTGTTGCACCGACTTAAACGGTTGCTCGCCAGAAACCGTCACTGGAAGCGGAGCATGCCGCGCGTCGCACGCATGGCTTGCGCGCGCCCACGTGCGCCATTGCACAGCATGGCTCCGTCTATACGTGTGCAGCCGGTAAAGGGCCTACTTGTTCAACTGTTATTAAAGGAAGATACAAGCCTCGTCAATCTTTGCCTTTTGCCATAATAAAGTGCCTTGAGTCATGCTCAGCAAAAGCTCTCGATGAAAGCTGTATATAGTACATTCGCTGGCGGACTGGCCGGGCCGACCATCTGCAACGAAAGGGCCGACGAACCAGCGCTCTCCGCTGACCCCGGCCTGCACATGCTCGCCGCAATGCATGATTCAAATTAAGCGGCATGTTTCACACTCCTGTGACTGCACTCCCTTGACCCTCTGTTGCGTCTTCGACTGGTCTACCCCAATGCGGCTCAAGTTTACTACGTTGCTTGTGGCGTCGCTTTTACAAACACCTGCAGTTTCCGTAAAGGCGTGGTGGGCGCCTCGTGCAACTCTTGTGGTAGCGGCGATAGTGCACATCTCGATCCGCTGCCATTTTTTTGATGACGAGGAGCTTTGCGTGCTGCTTTAAGCCGACGGGACGACGGCGTTATGCAGCCGCGCCTTCTAACCGGTATTAAGTCGAATCGTCGCGAGTCGTTCCGGCCAATGCCCTCGCTGTAACCGCGCATATACAAACCACCGCGCCAGTCCACGGAGGACGGTACAGTAAACAACAAGAGGCTGCTACCAATAAAGCGCAGATCGATGCGAAGCTCGCACGTGAGGTCAACATTTGCTGAGCACTTGTCTTCGTGCAAAGTAAGTGCTCAGCAGTAAATACGTCATCATTAAGTTTACGGCAGCTCATACGATTACCGAGTGCCTCGACGAATATACTCGCACGTTGAAGCAAAATTTGCTTTATTGCTTTACGCGTTTTGCGTGGGCTCAGAAATGATTTAATAAAGTCCGTCAGTTGACCTGCGCGTGCAAGAGCGCGACGCCGATTAGCAGCAGCTACTTCGTCGAGGATTAAACCGGTTCTATTTAGTCAACAAATGCCGTCTCTTGTCTGCTTTTAATGACTTCAAGGCCATTGCTGTTGGCGTCGCCATTCCGGAGAAGAAGAATCTTCACTTTCTGCATGTGAAGTCGAAGACAGCCGCAAGGACACGAGAATTCGCACAACACTCTGCTCAGCAAGAATATTCGAAAGTCAGTCAAAGAACGCATTTAATTACCATCACTGACTGCTCGTGTGCGCGTGTGAAACACTTGGAGAGGCTGCCTCTTTTGTGCAGACAAGGTAGAAAAGAACGAGAACAAGTAACCGGCCCTGCTGCGGGCCAACGTTGCCAACCTCGCCACGGGGAGACCGCGCTCGGAGCGCTCTCCCCCCCACGCGCCGCCCTTTTGGGAAAGGGGTCCAACCGATCCGTGCGTTGTTCTGACGAGAAGCTGTTCCAGTGAGTTTCAGTTTCTGTGCCAAATAAACTGTTGTTGTTTTGTAAATGCTGCAAGCTGTATACGTATATATGCAGTATGATAACGCTAAAGACTAAAGCATTTTAAAATGAGAGATACCATTTATTTGCCTCTGCTGAAATCCATATTACTAGCAAAGGTAGAGCCCTTTGACGTATGTTTTCTCTAGTAATTGCGCTTCTTCATCATTACAGGCTATTAAAATTTTATCCGTGGAGAACATTGTTAATTACAACACTTGTTTAAGGCAAGTAAAGAATGATCTTCCCGAGTAATTTATTCTGTAAGCCTCTCTTGAAATCCAATAGAGCACAATGTAGAACTGTGGTAAGCAAACTAAGTTTTGCGTGCGACTCGATCATTTGGGAACACTTTTTGGCAGGTAAAATTACCCAAATTTCGCTCACTTGTTTCACGTATTCAACTCGTATACGTGCGTGCCGCTTTCTATCGACTGTAATAATTTTAGCGTAAAATTATATTTCACTTTTCTTGCTCTATTGCAGTAACTGCACTGTCTGTATAATCCGAATTGCCTCCGCTTCACCATTGGGCGCATCTTTAATGCATTACGGAGGGGCCATTTCAATGCAATCAATGGCTCTTTCTGCCAATCTGACACGCGCTTTAAGCAAACTTGGCGCTTTCATCAAGAATGGGCTAACGGTGAAACCTAGCGCATACACGCGCCATTCGCACCCACCTGACCCTTCTCGACGAATCCGACGAAAGCGGTCCGCTCGACCTCCACCGGTTGGCCGGCCTTGTCGTACAGCGCGACCACGAAGTGGAAGAAGTTGCTCTTGCGCAGGTTGGACGGGGGCTGCTTCTCGAAGTGCGCGCGGCCCAGGCCCACACTGCGCGCGCGCGCCTGTCAGCCGCCGCAGCGAACGACTCCGCCAGCCAATCGGGAAACCTTGGCGGCCGGCCAAAGGCACTTGCCAGCAAAAATACTTGTGGCATACATGACACAAAAATATACGAAGGCGAGCTCCCCGTTCGTTCGCCTGCCCTTATCGCATCCCTCTCGTGCGATACGCAAACAACAAGCTGTACCGCAATGCCACGATGCTAGAGCGTGCGATGGAGTCCAACGCATCCGACATGCACAGAAAGAATGTTTCCTATGTTGCGCTGCCTTTTCATAAGATGTTGGCCCTCATTCACAAAGTACGTCCTACCCTAAAATGTTCCGTAAGAACAGGCGCCGGTCAAACACGATCGTTCGCGTATTATTAGCAAAGAACGCCGGCCAATGATAAGATGCTCTTAGGAAAGACACCTTTTGTGCATTCGGCCCGCCATTGTAACGTGCTGCATGGAACGCTGGATCAAATAACACGTGATTCACAACAGCAACAGTTCGCAACGAAAGCTACTCTTTCCAGCCGTCGGCCTGCGCTTATGCGCTTTGAGAACCAATCGACGCGCCATGCACTGCCTGGCGTCAGCATGACAAACAGTGGGGCCGGAATAATGTAAGCATCTCTTAATTCGCGTGCAGGAGGCTCGCATTATTGTCAGAATCGGCCGATCGATAATAGGAATGTAGCAAAATCAGGCGGAAAGAATTAATGTTATGCATTACACTGGCATAGCATCAAACAGCAGCGAAAACAGCGTAAATACCGTGGCACCCACTCGGCCACGTATTCAGGATGTGAAATCTAAAGCTAAAGCTTCTCCTAAAGTGTGCAGCACATTTTTGTAAACGAAAAATATGCCTCCAGGTCCTCCAGAAGCGGGCCTAACGCAAGGGTATACCAGCTCTGACAACATTAATATTGACTCATTTTATGAAGAATTACGGGCCTATGTGGTGCACTTGTAGTACACAAAGTTGCATATCGATGAACATTGCCTATGGCTAACGATACATATATCATAATAAGCCAGCAAACACTGACGCCAGGACAGCAAAAGGCAAATTATCTGCAGTTCTTAATTGACTTAAAGAGATGATAAATGAATGGATATAAAAGTAGATTGGAAAACCGCCCCGCGGTATATCAATTGGTAAGAGCATCGCACGCGTAATGCGAAGACGTGTGTTCGCATCCCATCTGCGGCCACTTGCGTTTTCATCCACTTTCATTGCCATGTATTTATCACCTTCTTTATTCGATTAAGAAATGCAGATAACTTCCCCTTTGCTCTCCTGGTGTCATTGTTTGCTGGCTTATTATGATATGAATAATAAAAATTGGGTTCCAGCGCGAAGTCCTGGACATCTTGTTTACATATACTGAGTCAGTTGGTTTGCTGTCTAAACTATGACTCACGCGCGCCGTCTCATCAAGACTATGATTTTATTTTGCGTTTACCGTCTACCTTCATCGCATCAGACACTTACTCTACTGCTGATAACATCACAGGGCATGCATTTTTCTTTTTTCGTTTTTCTTCTGCCAACCCTCTTCTAGCGCCATTCTTCTCCTTTGTTTCATTCCCTGTAGAGTAGCGTGTAGGTGAAAATAAGCTGGCTAAACACTGCATTTTTCATAAAGTGCTTTCTCTCACTTTCTCTCGGGCCCCTCGATTTCCTTTCTTCTCGCTTATAATATATATATTATACATTTTTTTTTATTTTCATAAAGAAGGAGGTTACGATGAATGTAATGAAATCGTTGAAATAACATTTCGGCTGAGGGCCCGGACTTACTTCTTCAGATGATTATAAATATATATATATATATATATATATATATATATATATATATATATATATATATATATAGAGAGAGAGAGAGAGAGAGAGAGAGAGAAAGAGAGAGAGAGAGAGAGAGATGTGCGTGTGAAGGCCTCTCCCAGAAATCTCGAATTTCTTACGGCCCAACGGCTCCCATTCCGTTTTTCTCACACATGACCCGCTGCTATCTGTTCTGCGCAGTACATGACCCAAAAAACACCAGAGGTTGCTGTTCAGCTCAGCTCACTTGCGTTTCACTCATAACCTCCGTAGCATAACGAGCTTTCTATGACTACTTGCTTCTTGTTTAATGCACATGAAACACTTACTAACACTTTCCGTCGCCAATCACGCATCACTGAAGACAATAATACATCGTTAACGATGTCTTCTTCTCAGCAAGAACTGCGTATAACTGCCCAGAACTTGCCTTCGGTGGGCAGAAAGACATCTATCAAACCAAGCATTCTTGTACTACGCTGTTCTCAAGGTGTAGTAGTTCATAGCGCAGTGCATGTTATCTCGGGAAATCCACGGCCGAGTTAGCCTGACCTGTGGCAACGCCTTGGGCATCCTCGGAGAACTCGCTTCCCGAAAAAACTGCGGCTTTCGCCTTTGCACTTACCTGAAAAGCATCCTTTGGCTAGGCACCAGGTATTCCGAGCAAACGGCCTCCATATTTCTGGAAGAGAAAATAAACACGACCTTTCACGTTTCATGTGCCCCCTTTATCTGGCATTTCAGCAAATAGATCTCGTTATCCATTCTTTAAATTATTTGGAGACTTGCACGGTCCTCTATAGACTACTATTTTTAACCGAGTCTGACTGTGCTTAAAGACGCCGCCAGGCTCGTCTCAAATCGCCATACTCGTCGCAAGGCATCTTGAGTATTCCCTTCATGGTTCAGAGCACTTGCTAGCCAGCATGCTCGTTTATGCTGACCAGCAGCTCAAATACCGTGTATCCCAGCGAACGTTAGCCAAGCTGTTGAAAAAAAAAGAAACAATTAACGGTGCAAGATATGATTATAAGGTTCAGATGTGAGAGGTCGCATGACTGAACGCTGTAGGTGTTAAAATTGCATCTTGCACAGTGTTTTATTAATCTTTCTTTTTTCTCAACAGCTTGTCTAACGTTAGCTGGGACACCCTATGCATGCCGGACACTACGCTTCCTTAGGAAATACTGGAGCCGAATTGCCAAAGCGTTCGCCCTTTGCCCGTGGTGCGCCATCTGCGCTGATGTGACCAACGTAAGGATGAAGTGGAGTTTGCTCTCCCGAGCAATTGCACCGTAAGAGCTCTTTTTTTTTTTTTTGCAAACGGGTCCGTTCTTCTTGCTATATTTTAGCTCGTATTCGTGTTACGGTAGAATTCTTAGTGAGAGCGAATTCCAGTTCATCCTTACGCTGGTCACATTATCAGCGCAGATGGCGGGCCACGGGCAAAGGGCAAAAGCTTTGGGAATTCGGTCCTTTATTGTTTAGAGGAATCTGCTATAGAGAACTTGGGAAAGCAAGAGCACCGGATGAATTCAAACCAAGCTAGCGACATACATATATGTTGCAGCACACACCTTATCGTTACGTAGTTAGCTAGCTGCAGCAAAATGTAAGCAGCTTAACTTGAATATACGTAATAGGTGTAAGTAGAAAGGTAACACGATACCAAATGTTGCAATATGCGCATGACAAAGTAGGACAAGACAGACGCGCTCTCGCAATATCCACAAAAAGACCGAAAACGCTCCCCATTTAAGCAATTCTATAGTCCCCGAACTTAAAGGTGTACATACCAAAACTCGTCAGGAGAACTTACGTAATTCCCATGGTTTTAGGCGCGTGCGTAAAGGCACCTGAACAGGCGTTTAAAACAAAGACTGCGCACCGCAGCGCCCCTTTCCAACCGCGCACTGCCAGGGCTCCTCGCGTCGCCACCATCGGCCAAGTAAAAAGCGCGCGCATATATTAGTTATGCGCAGAAGATGCAAAAAGGTTGCACACTGAATGCGCGCGCTGCGCCCCGACGTGCGTTATGCGTGCCGCCGTGCGGTTCATCCACTTAATGGACGCGTGGCGGTTAAACAGCCCTTCAGAACTGATGGAAACACTGCGGCGCCGACCGAGCTTCGTTAAATTATGCGGCCAAATACGCGAGATCGTTAAGCGAGACCCACACACGGTGTGCGAGGAAGTGCCTGCCTATACGTGCAATCTGTCTCGGTCGACAGCTTGAACGCAGCGCGTAAAAGCAGCCGCATGAGGCTGAAAGCTGCACTGCAAGTACTGTAGGCGCAATGACACCGTCCAATTTATGTGTTGCAAATTGTGTGCGGCGTTTTTCACTCGAGCACCAAGACAGCACACCTTACTCTTTGCGCTTGGGAAACGCAATTCAAGCATTGTAGTAGACGATTTAGGGAATAGTGCAAGTATGTTCCTACGCCGTGAGTCATTACAACAGAGCGGATAACTAATGGACAACGTGCGTTGCGACAAATTTAGTGTTAACACGAAGGGCGAAAGAACTCGTGAAACGGAAATATTTAGACATCCAGTGGTCGTATTCAGGAAGCAGTTTATGGCCTGCTTTTTCGTAGTTAATTTCGGGGCAGAAACGGGAGATGTATTTCGGAGTTGTTGTTTCTTTTTTTCTTTTCGTAAAAAATCGGAGTTTTTTGTGCTTTCATTCACACGGTACAATAAAATTTAAAATTTCTCGGCCTTTCTTGTTTCTTTCTTTTGTGTGTTATTCAGCTATAATTTTGCTCACAGTATAAGGACAACATATTTCGAAGAAGAAAGAATAGTTAGAGAAGCAAGAACGTTTCTTAGTTACAATCAAGATTTACAATAAAAGAAGGGTTTATCGCCATTACAGTTTACTGTAATATGTGAATGCATATGTCTACCAATGTTACAATTTGTCATTAGTGAGCGGCCTTTTCGATTTACGCAACGAAGCATCGAGAATGACCTTTCAGCGTTCTCACTAAATACACCATCCAGTGTGAGAGGACGGGCCAAACTCCCAGGCACCCTTCGGAAAGCTATAATATCAGCGATGTCTTGAACAGCGTACGCCAGGTGACCTTGCCAGCAAGGTAGTGTCATGCTTCAGTGGTAAAATTGCAAAAAATAACTGCTTGTCCAATGCTATACTGGCAGCCTGAACCTTCATGTTTGGGTTGCGCCATCTCAGTCAGCGTGGTACCAGAATTACACGTTGGTAAAGTCCAAGGAAAACACGGGGAAGCCGGGAGATGGAAATTCAAGACGATGAGCAAAACGAGAACAAGGTAAAAGCGGATGTTAACGTTTCGACAAGTGGACGTGTCTTTTTCAAGGCGACATATGCTTTCCTCGGCACAGTATGCAGGGTGTCACACGTAACTTTAGCCAAACTTTTAAAATATGCAAATGCCCCGTAGCTGAACAGAACGAAGGTAATGTTGTTTGTGCTCGCTTGGAGGTACTCAGATTATTTTTTCATTCCGCCTAGTTACATAATTAGACTTATATTTAATCAGCTTCTCAAACATTATAACTATATGACATGTGTCTACGCGAAAATTTTAGAGCGACATGAAAAACTCCCGATACAGCTTTGTGTTGCTGAACACGTGCTACATAAATGTGTTCTTTCTAAGCGTGAAAGATGCCCGCGTATGCATGCAAAGTGCCTCGAGCGGCCAGTCGCGCGGTAATTTTGCGTGCATTCGCGGGCTTCTTTCACACTCGGAAAAACACTTTTATGCAGCTCGTATTCAGCAACAGAAAGCTGCATCGGGAGTTTTTCATGTCGCTCTAAAATTTTCTCGTTGACACTTTTCATATAGTTATAATGTTTGAGAAGTCGAATAATTAATTAAGACTAATTATCTAATCAGGCGGAATGAAAAAAACATAATCTCAGTATCTCCGAGCGACGGCAAACAACGTTACCTTCGTTCTGTCCAGCTACGTGGCATTTGCATATTTTAAAAGTTTGGCTAAAGTTACGTGGGACAACACCCTGTATTATAGGTAGGGTTCTTCTGAAGGGGAAAGGGGGATAAGGCGCGCAGGTGAGGCAACAACCGCTCTCGTTTTGCTCAACGCTGGTAAGACCCGCCGTGGTTTCTCAGTGGCTATGGTATTGGGCTGCTGAGCACGAGGTCGCGGGATCGAATCCCGGCCACGGCGGCCGCATTTCGATGAGGGCGAAATGCGAAAACACCCGTGCACTTAGATTTAGGTGCACGTTAAAGAACCCCAGGTGGTCAAAGTTTCCGGAGTCCTCCACTACGGCGTGCCTCATCATCAGAAAGTGGTTTTGGCACGTAACACCCCATAATGTAAAAAAAAAAAAAAAACGCTGGTGACGTGCAAGTCGTGAGGCATGTTTCGCTGCATGGCACGGCTCCTCTTCACAGAAGCGTAGAAGCACTCTCGTATCCTGCGCTTCTCCCCGTGTATACAACACGTGTAGGGGATGTCCGTTATCACAGATGCGTTATTCCGTCGACTTAGAGGCGTCGACTTAGAGGTGCATGCCAAGTAGACGGCACAAGAGCTTCTGTAGCCGATGGGGAGCAGATCGTTGCAATTCCCCAAGAGAAACCTCAGTTTGATAAGCTCGTTCTGCGAACAGTCTGTACTTCCGACGAACGCCATCTACCTTTTTTCCCACGGATGTATAGCCACGGCAAGGTCACGTGAACACAACTGAGGGCCCCGAAATTCTGAGTTTCGCGTATTAATCCGGATCGCCAATTTGTTTACCGGCGAGTGCGTCTTGAATTTTATCGGATTCAACCGAAAACGCAGAACCCTAACTATACACAGCAGGTCGCAGAAACAGGAGCCGCCGAATCGCGATATAATGTCAAGGTTTGAGACCGGGTAAGTAACATCCCAAATGATCCCTGCAATTCACCCACGGTCCTCAGTCCCCAGCAGATGCGGAGCACCTGACCAAGAGCACCTGGTCAGACCTGTAACGCAGCAGAGGGTGCTAAGAATTTATGGGTCCGGACAGGCCGCCAATGGAAACTGACCCTTGCAACGTTTAACACCCCAACCCTCTCGAGTGAGGCTAGCTTAGCAGGTCTCTTTGAGGGACTATCAGGCATTGTTTAGATATCATCGGCCTTAGTGAGATTAGAAGAACTGGTTAGGCTTACACATTGCTGAATAACGGCCATGTCCTCTGCTATAGAGGTCTCCCGGATAAGAAGCAATACGGGGTAGGATTCCTAATGTATAAAGACATAGCGGGCAACATTGACGAGTTCTACGGTATTAATGAGAGGGTAACTGTAGTCGTAATCAAACTTAATAAGAGGTATAGAATAAAGGTATTACAAGCCTACGCTCCAACATTCAGTCACGATTGTGATGAAGTAGATCAGTTTTATGAAGATGTTGACTTAGCGATGAGAAAAGTGCAAACTAAGTATACTGTAGTAATGGGCGACTTCAATGCAAAAGTGGGGGAAAAGCAGGCTGGTGAACAACCAATTGGCAAGTACGGCGTCAATTCTAGCTAGGAACGCTAGAGGAGAGATGCTGCTAGAATTCGCAGAAAGGAATAAGCTTCGAACAATGTAAACCTTTTTCAGGAAGCGTAGCAACAGAAAGTGGACCTGGAAGAGCCCTTATGGTGAAACAAGAAATGAAATTGATTTTCTACTTTCTGCCGATCCCAGCATAGTGCAGGATGTAGAAGTTATAGGTAGGGTAAAGTGCAGTGATATTAGGTTAGTGAGGGCTAGGATTCACCTTAATTTGAAGAGAGAAAGAGTAAAATTGGTCAAGAAGAAACAGGTCAACCTAGAAGCAGTAAAGGTAAAAGCAGACAAATTCAGGCTGGAACTTGCAAACAAATATGCAGCCTTAGAACAGGAGATGAAGATGACATAGAGGCAATGAATGAAACCGTAACTAGGCTGGTTTCAGAAGCAGCCATAGAAGTGGGAGGCAAGGCTCTACGCCAAACAGTAGGCAAGCTCCCCCTGGTAACAAAGGACCTAATGAAGAAACGACAAAGAATGGGAGTAGCCAACTCAAGACATAAGATAGAATTCGCGGAACTGTCAAAATTGATCAAAAAGGCGAAAATGAGTGATATTCGAAACTATAACGTGAGAAAGACTGAAGAAGCCGTAAAAAAATGGACGCAGCCTGAAATCAGTGAGGAAGAAACTTGGAATAGGACAAACTAACATGTATGCACCGAAAGATAAGCTGGGTAATATGATCAGCAATCTCGAAGATATAGTAAAGGCAGCGGAAGAATTCTATACTGACCTGTACAGTACCCAGAGGAGTCAGGATACCTGAATTAGCAACACTAATGAATAGGATACAGACACTCCTCCTATAACTAGCGATGAGGTGAGAAGGACCTTGCAAGACATGAAACGAGGAGGTGCGGCAGGAGAAGATGGCATAACAGTCAACTTAATCAAAGATGGAGAAGATGTAATGCTTGGAAAACTGGCGGCTCTTTATACGAAGTGTCTATCGACCGCAAGGGTCCCAGAAAACGGAAAGAATGCATTATACCAGAAAATTATACTAATCCTCAAAGAGAGAGACGTTAAACAATTGAAAAATTATAGACCTGTTAGCTTACTCCCAGTATTATATAATATAGCTACCAAAATAATCTCCAATAAAATAAGGTCAACACTGGAATTTACTAAACCAAGGAAACAAGCTGGCTTTAGGAAGGGATACTCTACAACGGACCGCATCCATGTCATTAATCAGGTAATCGAGAAATCTGCAGAGTACAATCAGCCTCTCTATATGGCTTTCATATATTACGAAAAAGCATTTGATTCAGTAGAGATCCCCGCAGTCATAGAGGCATTACGTAATCAAGGAGTACAGAACGCTTACGTAAATACCTTGGAAAATATCTACAGAGGTTCCACAGCTACCTTAATTCTACATAAGAAAAGTAGAAAGATACCTATAAAAAAGGGTTCAGACAAGGAGACACAATTTCTCCAATGTTATTCACTGCGCGCTTGGAAGAAATATTCAAGCTATTAAACTGGGAAGGCTTAGGAGTAATGTTCGACGGCGAATATCTCAGCAACCTTCGATTTGCCGATGACATTGTTCTATTCAGCAACATTGCAGACGAGTTACAACAAATGATTGAGGACCTAAACAGAGAGAGTGCAAGAGTGGGGTTGAAGATTAATATGCAGAAAACAAAGATAATGATGAATAGCCGGGCAAGAGAACAAAAGTTCAGGAAAGCCAGTCAGCCTCTAGAGTCTGTGAAGGAATACGTTTACCTAGGTAAACTAATCACAGGGAACCCTGATCATGAGAAGGAAATTCATAGAAGACTAAAAATGGGTTGGATCGCATATGGCAGACATTGCCAGCTCCTCAATGAAAGCTTACCATTATCACCTTAAAGGAAGGTGTACAATCAGTGCATTTTACCAGTGCTGACATACGGGGCAGAGACTTGGAGACTGACAAAGACACTTGAGAACAAGTTAAGGACCGCGCAAAGAGCGATGGAACGAAGAATACTATGCATAACATTAAGAGACAGAAAGAGAGCGGTTTGGATCAGAGAGCAATCGGGTATAGACGATATTCTGATTGACATGAAGAGAAAAAAATGGAGCTGGGCCGGTCATGTAATGCGCCGGTTAGATAACCGTTGGACCATTAGGGTTACAGAATGGGTTCCAAGAGAAGGGAAACGCGATCGGGGACGGCAGAAGACTAGGTGGAGCGATGAAATTAGAAAATTCGCGGGCGCTAGTCGGAATCGGTCGGCGGCAGCACAGAGATAATTGGAGATCGCAGGGAGAGGCCTTCGTCCTGCAATGGACCTAAAGTAGGCTGGTTATTATTATTATTATTATTCACGTTCTTAACATGACATGGCGTGATTAATATCTGAGACTTGAGGTAAAACTATAGTGTATGGAACAAACGAAACCACTTGACGTTATCGACATGGACACTATTTAGCTGTTGTAAAGCATTCGTATCCGTACCTGGTGGTTTAATGTTTGCAATATAACGGAAGATCTTTTGCTGCACTATAATAATCATACTTATGTTGATTTTGTTGTATACTCCCATTTTAATATGCAGTCAAGATTAAGTCCGAATTAAACCGCGTATATGAATACAGACAGGCTTTGAGCGGTGGTGAAACACAACATCTAGTTAGGAGAAAAGTTTGCATATATTTAACTTAGGTTTCTCAACTTGGACGAAAATTAAGCCCCGGTTGACTTACGACCATGTGCAATATGGGTATGTTGTGAATTAAAAACAATAAAGAGGCGAGAACTGTCTATGTTATCTTTAAGCACGGGGTATAATACGTTTAGTTTTCACGAGTACAAGCCTAATTCATTTAGCTTTTGATAATGAGTAAAGCTAGAAAGTATCTCGTTCACCTTGGAAAATCGCTGCCATACATTTCAGAGTCGGAAATAAGTATTGTCGATCATCGCCCTGCATCATCGCTGTCTCTGCTGACAGAAACCAAGTTGCAAACGAATATGAATCCTTCCATGTGGATAAGGCCAGCTGTATGTTGTTACAAGAAACCTGCAGGAAAATAAAAGAAATTCTGGTGTTTTACGTACTAGAACCACGATCACATTACGAGGCACGCCGCAGTGGGAGGACTCCAGATTAATTTTGACTAACTGAGGTTTCTTTAATATGCACATAAATCTAAGCACATGAGCGTTTTGTTGCATTTCACCCGCACATAAATGCGGCCGCCGCGACCCCGCATCGAGCCCGCGACCTTGAGCTCAGAATTGCAACACCATAGCCACTGGGCTACCGCGGCGGGTAAGCCTGAAGAAGTCTCCAATGTTTTTTTTTTTTTTTTTTTGTGGTATCTTGAAATGAATAAGCTATAATGAATGTTTAGCTAACTTCGTAACACTTAAACTGGCATCCAATATGTGAATACCGTTTTATAGAAAACATCTGAAAGCATTATTATCGGAAACGTCAAAAAAAAGGAAAAAAAAACGCGACACGGCCTCCAGCTGAAGCTGCTCTGGAAAACAGTGCGCCCAACCAGTGAACGGGCGTCAGCCGGGCCCTCGTTTTGATAGCGGCTAAATTCCTACCACAGCTGCGAGGCTCGCGTGCAGCCCGAACGCGCGTCAGTTTGCGAGCACGACAAGCGACAAGCAAAAGTCAAGGCTACAGATGTCACTTCGACTCACAACAGTGTGTAGACGCAAACGCGAAGAAAGGCGGCATGCGCTATTTGTGAGCGAGACTGGCACGGGCAAAATGAATCCGTTCGCAGTTTACACGTCGCATACGTCCATGCACCAAGTTACAGTCACGTTGGGAAAGAGGTAGAAGGGATTTATGAGGGTGCCCGATTACCAATGAGAAATAATAAAAATGTTTAGTCACCGGGAGACATTCATGCAAACGTAAGGAAAAAGCAGGCACGGAGAAAAAGTGTGGCATCGACTCTAGAAAAATGTAAACGATATAGTTTGGTGACGGGCAGTAATCAATAGTGAATAAGCAATACATTCTTCGGGAAACGCAGTAATCGAACGTGAAAATTGAAAAGTCCAAACGGGCATAAGAGAAGCGAAATTCCACGCTGGAGCCAGCATCGTGTACGATGTTGGGTAGGGCAGGGATCACAATCACTCCACTTTATGAACGCGACTTACAACTGGAGATGAAGTACAACCTCAATTTGAAAAGGCTCGAATATTAATCATCCATAACAGTAATACTCAACAGCTTGGCGAGGGTATGATAGTCTTTAGGCAATGAAGAAGCGAGTTATATCTGCAAAGGAAAACTACACTTTGGTTGTAGCGCATGTGTAGGCTGGAGTCGTGAACGGCAGCGTGCGAGTCTCCTTAAAAAGAGATGCACGTAATCAATGCACCCTGCAGTATTAACTGATGGGGCCTTAACTTAGAGGATAACGAGGAATGCTAACGATAATGAAATGGCAACTAGAGATAGAAGGAAAAATAATTGGCGTAATATTAGGAGACATAGGAAGACGGTGATACTCATAAGAGAGGAAATGTGGGCTTACGTGGTATTACGGCTGAGAAAGTTGAGTTGGGCTTATATTGCGCTGAACAAATAAAGGTCGGTCCGTTAGAGTAGTTGCTGAATGTATGCCAAGAGAATGGAAACGTATACACTAAGGTGTCAGAAAATGTGATGTGGTGAGATTAGGAAACTTCCATGCATAGAATAGACATGCGCAGAATTAGTGCAATTGGAGATCTTTGCGTTTTCCCTCCATCCTGATGTGGATGATGACAACGACGCCACGATGACACCTCACGCTTACATGTAATGGCAGAGTGGCTTCATTAACCGCATCCAATAAATGGGGAGTCCTTTGCATCCTCGCTTTTGCTCCATATGTACAAGTGAACAAGAGAAAGAGAGAGAGAGAAAGAGAGATAAGAGAAGGAAAGACTGGAACGTTAGCCAGTGTAAGTACCGGCCGGCTATCCTGTGCAGGGGAAAGGAGCAAATGGAATGAAAGGTGATAGAAGAAACAAATAAATAATAATAAAGTGAGAAAAATCACACAGCAACGCGATACTAAGCGCTACAACTTTCGAAGCCGGCCGCACAATTCACAAGCCCTTGAGAACTTGAGCAGAGCACTTAAGGCCTCGAGTGCCGAAAGCCGTCACTGACCAGCGGACAACGTCACACAGCGTATGCTGCACCTGCAATGCACATTAAGCTCTTGCATACCGGCTTGGTCCATACATGTCGCGCCACACCGTGTGCGTCACGAGACAAGCGGCGCCAAGGCCTGCAGTGCTGACAAGGCGCCTGCTTCTTACGACAACCGTCATCTCTTCAGATTGTTTTGTTATGCTGACAGTTTTATCTATACCTTGTGTTTCTTTTGTGCGAGATAGACATCATCAATATCGATTATAGCATCGTTTACCTGCTAGGCAAGAAATTTCTTACAGTTTATTGCGTTACCAGTAGTTAATGCAAAAAATGTTTTGCTACTGTTGTGCCACTTGTCAGTCTTTTTCAACGTTTGCAATAACAAATGACATTGAAGGCTTAAGCCTTCACCCTCTAAAATAGTCCGCTAGACGTAATGGGCAAGGAGGAGATAGAAATAGGTTAGCCAGCGCCCCCTGTGCTGTAGCGGGCAGAACTAATGGAAGGCCGCAATAATCAGGGGAGGTATTCTGTAAGAGTCCACCGAGCGGACATGTCCATTTCGTCTGCTGCTGAAGTGCTGATTGGCTGTTGTTGGCTGCGCGTGCACAGCAGCCAGGCGCTACAGCCAATCACCGCTTGAGCAGCAGACGACATGTCCGCTCGATGGACTCTTACAGAATACCTCCCCGGGACTGTCCACCCGTCGGAACTTTTGCAGCGCTACCTATATTCGGTGCCTTACAATTGAATTTCAGCACAAAATAAACGAGTGGTGCACGCGTGGGATCAACTCACGAGACCATTTGCATGCCGAGAATGCATGCGCGAAGCTGCACACAAGTTCCTCGGCCAGAAAAGCGGCCCGGTGTGGCCACTGCATCGACGAGAGGATACACAGCGACCAATGCATGGGAAGTCATCCAAGAAATGTTTTCTTTGGGGACCTTCTTCGTGAATATTAACCTTCCTCTATTACGTCTTGTCGGCTATATCATAGGGAGTAAGTGTTTATTAGCTTCGTCTTGAAGACATTTTTAAATTATGTCAATAGTTATCTTATTTTTGTTATAGCGCAAGCTTGACAAGGACAACCAGAAAGGCACATCTGACACACACAGCGCTGTGTGTGTCAGATGTGATTTTCTGTTGTCCTTGTCAAGCTTGTGCTACAACAAAAAATAAGATATGCCGTACCAACAAGCCCCTGTAGCTATCTTCCTCGTCAATAGTTAATTCATTTTGGAAAAGCATCCATCTATACCTTACGCGGGCTCCTTAAATATACAACCAAGTCAGTTTCCCAGTGCAAACTTTGTTGGCTGTCCTTCTTCACAGGTTCAAATATAGGCCCCATGTTCATCGTGCATAGTGTTTTGCCGAATACAGCCGGTGCGAGCTTCAAGCTGCGCTTCAAGGAGTGCGAAACGCGACTTGGTCTCACGCTGAAATTACGAGAGGGTTAGAAGTGCACAAACAAATAATACCGGAACAAATAACGTGGAGACCATTTAATTCCGTTTAGCATAGCCAAACGAGGCTAAATAATTATTGCGCGACATAGTATTAAGCGTTGCTATCGAGGTCCAGTGTTAAGTGTTTGTGCACATATATAAAGAGGCACTGGGGCTGCGCTTCGAGGGGTGGACGCGTATTTTAAGTCCAATTCAGTTTATTCACCAGATAGTCCTGGATGGCTACCTGGGCTAAAAGCTGTGTAGACAGCTTGACAGAGGCCCAAGTAGCCGTTACAAGGCAGATACAGCGAAACGGCAAAAACGAGATACTTAACAATACATGAAGTGAATATTTAAGCATATATGCTCATAAACCATACACAAGAATCAGAAATACGAGGATTATATATATAAAATTATTGATGCGACAAACATTTCTTACTGTGCTTTTACAAAAAATGCTCGCAGCTGAGATTTCTACATGGATTGCGTTTCTTTGTATTTGTTCAGAAGTAAAAGAAGATTGTGTTGCAGCATTTGTAGTTTGTAATCTGTGCGATAACTTGGGAGAAACCACATGTCTGTGCAGCGTGTATTTAACACAAGCCTGTACGCACATAATCTCGCGGTTGTTTCTAAGAACTGCCTAAATATTTTATTTGAATTATAAAAAGACGGCAGAACAGGATATTAATACATGGTTTTTACACGAATTATGCTGAAGTTTTGAAAAGCGCTCACAGTAGATTCACAATATTCAAGGTTTGAAATCTGTAGTATAACATGCCATTCTACTGCCATTTGGTCACGTCAGGACCAGAAAGAAGTACGGTGAAATCATCTGCATATATAATGAACTTTTCTGTCGAATCAATGTTAGTTATGCTATTTATGGAAACATTAAACAGAAGCGGTCCCAATACGCTTCCTTGTGGTACGCCTATCGTTATTGTTAGTAAGGACGATTTGTGCGTGCCGATACATACATACTGGCTTCTGCTGGAAAGGTAAGATCTAATTAAAAATCAAGGCTTACCACGTGCTCCACATATCGATAACTTATGTGTAAAAATTTTATGGTCAAGTGAATCAAACGCCCAGCTAAAGTCTATAATAAGGCTACAGTTATCAGTTTATTTTGGTTGTTTATTAGTACGTGTTCTTTCAATCCGAATAATGCTGATGCCGTTGATCGACCCTTACGAAGACCATGTTGTGATTATGAAAAATGCTGTATTCTCTGAAAAAAGTTGTTGAGCCAATAATGCAAGATTTTTTCAAAGGCTTTAGCAAAGATAGGTATAATCGATATCGGACGGCAATCTTTAGCCACGTTTTGTCTCCGCCGTTATATGCAACATAGACTCTTGATCTTTTCCCTGCATCTGGGAATTCACCTGATTCTATCGACAAATTATATATGTATGTAAGTACGGGCACCATGTATTCAAGTATTGTTTTGATTGGCCAAATTTGGAGGTTGTCGATATCTAGTTCTCTCGTATTCTTCAGACATGAAAGTCCTACAAATTTCTACTTCGTCTGTGGGATGAAGGGACGCACTTTCGGTGCAGATATTGGCCAAGTCATCGCCGAGAAGGGGGTTTGTAGCAGGAGTGTTATTGCCAGTGAAATGCTTAGGTAAAAATTCCGCCAGAGCATCACCAGTGTATACACTCTGTTTTCGTGCGTTATTTCTTCTGGAGACGCATTTTTTCTTTCATGGCTTAAAACTTTATTTACTGCATTCAATGCCGCGGAGAAATCTTTGTTCGAAATGTTACCAAAAATATTTTCGTAATAAGCTGTCTTGACTCACCGTAGTTCCGAATTGAGCTTATTTCTAACTTCTTTTAACTTCTTCAGCGCAGTAGAGCACCTTGTTTTTAAGAAAGTGTGAAAAAACTTATCTTTGCGATTTATTTCGCTTTTGTGTCATAATGTTACCCACGGTTTCTTTATTTTTCTGGGTGGTCTAAAAGTTTTAAAGGGAAAATGCGTCGTGTAAATGTTCGTAAATGTCTCCAGAAATTTCAAATATGCGTCATTCACATTTTTTTTTTTCATATACGCAAGACCAATCTTGCAAAGCAAGGAAATATTAGATTTGAAAGCCTCTAAGGCATCATCGGAGATACACTGAAAAGTAACTGAGTCGCACTGACGTTTTCCAGTTTTCCCCGGAGCATCATAACACATAAAAATTGGACAATGGTCGCCAATTTCCCATGCTAATGTACCAGCGTCACGAATTGTAGTTTCACAGTTTGTAATTAGCAAGTCTAGAGCAGACGAAGTGGACATCGTTACTCGAGTAGGTGTTTTGATTATATTAACAGAGCCTGATGAAAGCAGCCGCGTCGTAAGATCACGTACAATATGTGTGTCATCAAGAACATTTATGTTGAATTCACTACCACAAATTAATGTAAAGTTACTCGAGCGAGCGTATTCCAAAAATGCTTCAAAATATTTCATAAACGACATTAGGTTGCTGTTTGGAGGGCGATACACCACAGTAGCTAGCTCAAAGCTATTTCTTACACATAAAAATTCGTAGTCATCGGTAAATGCCGAGTATTCTGGTAGGAGTTCATAGTTTTTAGAGATGTCATTGTAAAGAGCGACACCACCTCCACGCCGATTTGTGCGGTTCATAAAGAAATTTTTGTAGCCTTCAAGACACAAAGTATCGCATTCTTCGTTATACCATGTGTCTGTCATGATAACTGTGTCAAATTTAAAAGAGAAGTCACTTAGTAAGTATGTAATATTGTCGTGTTTCCCTTGGGCAGATCGTACTTGAAACTGTAGCACAGAGTTTAAAGACGTAGGGCAAAAGGTTATCAGATTAAGTTAAACAAGCACTTGGTAATTCACCGCCATAACAGTCAGCCAACACTGTTTAAATTATCTTTTCAAGGTCGTCCTCGCTAGCAATCTCTATGGCCGTTTGTGACGGCATGCTTTTGTGTGCATTTACATGCACTTGTAGAGGAGCAGTCACGCCAAGCAGATGAAATTAGCTAGTTAAGTAACAACGGTTGTTGCATCGGAATCAAACCGAGAACTGAAAGAGAAAAAAAAATTAAATGAGGGAAAAAGAATAGGCTATGGCGAGGCGGAAATTAACCAAAAACGCAATATCTTTCTTTCTTTAAAAGTAACGGGAAATCTACAAACAATATTGCCCATTACAACGGAAACACGACATTCATGTAGAAAAAGTGATTCCGTATTTTGAGTTTGCCATGACACCGAATGTTAGAGCAAAGACTTTAAGGAATTCTCAAAAACACTGCTTATTATTTTTTTCGGCGATAGATTATTCTCCTTCATCGGCAACTGTGCGCTAATTACTTAGTTACCTTTTAAGTATTACTAAAGCCCTTTATGTAACTTGAACTCAATTATTAGCTTGTTAAATATTCACTTCAAAGCACATTTTTACGATCCCGGACCGACGCGGGTAAGTGCTCACAATTGTCCCCTTGGAAGCAATCTTGCGACTAGCAGATATTGCGAGATATCTGCTCAGCAAACCTGCCTAGCAATTCTTTGTCGTTTCTCTTAGGTTAATTCGAGAGTGCGTAATGAAGCTTGTTCAGGAAATATAATGACAGTCGACAGCAATTGGCCGCAATGCATATGTGCACCGACAGGAATAAAAATGGAGAGTTTTAGGTGAGGGTGCCAAAGAGTTGAGCTAGACGCAAACTACCGGACGCACACGCAAAGGGTACGCAATGAAGGTTGCGTTCTCGGTCAACGCTTGGGTGTCGCTTGGTGTACCCAATTCTATAACTCTCTAATGGGTGTAGCCGTGGAGAACGGTTGCCGTTATCGATCTCCACTGCAAAGTGGGTATTTGCTGTCTACGGCATAGCTCAGTGTGAAGGCATCCTTCCTGCCAGGATAGATTTGCCTTGAACATGCTCCTTTCATGTGAAAGAGAAAAGAAAAACTCGATAACCGACGCTCACCGACAGGTCACGCATTCGCATAAACCGCTTTTCCCAGCGTTGCCTTGCGCGAAATTAGCGCTCAAACGATGAAAACGCCCAGCTTGCAGTCAGAGCAACGAGACAATGCTGCGTTCCCGCGCGAACTATATGAGCGTGCTCAGAGACCTTTGAGCCAACAAACTGATGCTGCTTGGACGTTTTGCTATATGCCGAAGAAGACGGGCAAATAAAAACGAGGATGTAGTGTGCCCTTTAGACAAACTTGTGCACCTCCTGCTCTCCACAATTTCGTGCCCTCAAGTGTGTTCCCTCGGAGGAAGTTATGAATAACAACAATCGTTAGTTTTCATCATGTATACAGTTTGCGATGCGCCATTGTAATTTCATCGACACTACGACTTACCGGTTAAACAAAACGACAAGTACAGCTTCAAGTGCATCCTTATGACTAAAGTTTAAAACAATGTGCGAGGCATATAGCCCGTGCTTGATCGCTTCTTCTTGACAGAACGCTTGTTTCTGTGCTCTCTGCATTTTTGGTGAACTCTTTGCCTTTCGGGGTGCCTTACCTCCCCATCTTGCGACCATGGACGCGGAGCATGCCACAGGCCCTCCTGGCCAGAAGTCATCACGGCTGTCAACCGCAAGGAAGCGAGTTGGCTCCCCCAGCGACACCGAGGACACCGAGCTGTACTCTATGTCGGAAGACGACTCATCCGACGACGGCTTCATACCCGTCCGGAGTAAGAGGGCGAAGAGAAAGATCGCCAACACAGCGCCGTCACCTCCTGCGAGCACTACGACTATGAAGTCAAGGCCTACGCGCTGGCCACACGTCATCATCTTTATGCCGGAAGAACCGTCAAGCAACCTACGGTTGCTGAACAGGCAAGCCCTATCCATTTTTCTGGAACGTGCGGTGCCGGATCAAATTAAAGACATCAGAATAAACCCACGCAAGAATATACTCGCCATAGACGTGTACAACGCGAGTGCGCTTGGAACACTTCAAGAAATCACGGAGCTTGGCGGAATCAAAATGCGCCCCTTCATCCCGATCGACGACACATCGATAGCCGGTGTAATTTACGACATTGACATTGCCATTCCCAATGAAGATTTACCTAGCCTCATCAAGCCGGCAAACGAGGGCACGATCATTACGCAAGTGCGCCGTCTTGGGAATACGCGCTGCGTAAAAGTAATCTTCAAGGGGGATTGCATACCCTCCCACGTTAAAGTCGGACATTTTCGACATCCAGTTCGACCATTCATCCAGAAGCCGCTTCAATGCCATCAGTGCTTCAGGCTAGGACACGTAAAGGGCGTGTGTCCGAACTCGCTTCTGTGTCCCCGTTGCGCTGAACCTCATGCAGAAGTGACCTGCGGTGCCACAGTTCTGAAGTGCGCCAACTGTAGCGGCCCTCACGCAGCCTCGTCGAAAGACTGCCCCCGCATCAAGAGGGAGCGCGCGGTTCTGAAGCAAATGGCCAGAGACAATTCGGCCCACAGGGAGGCAGCCGAAGTAGTCCGGCGTCGGCGTCGACGTCGGCACCGTCGTAAGTCTTCAAAGAAGGCGCATGAGCGAAGCGATAGTACCCGCTCCACTACGGTACCGCTTAGTCGCGACGCGATAGGGCCCACCACTTCCACGAGGGCATCAGATAAGACTCTTTCTTTAGAGGAATGGCCTACGCTACCGAGCCGCTCCCTTGCTAAGGAACCTCAGAAGGTCACGGCGCCACCGGAGCCTTCTCCGGCCATTGATGATTCACCTAAAACAGATCAAGTCATCTCGGTGCTACGTTCCCTCATGGAGGCCATCCGAACGATTTTAGTTGAGATGGGGACACCGTCTGCTCGAAGCGCACTTAAAGTGCTGGACGCCTTAAGCCCAGTGCTTGAATCCCTCAACTAGAAAGATGGCTACCCATACCCCATCCTTCCGAAAAGAAGTCAAGGCAGCGTCCGTCATGCAGTGGAACGCCAGAGGGCTAAAATCACGAATTTCAGATTTCCGTCAGTATGTGTACACCAATGTGTTTCCACTCATCGTCATTTGTGAGCCCAACTTGTCGAAACCAATCAGACTGTCAGGGTACGAATGTTTCATGTCATCAACAAATAGTGCATGCAGCAAAATCATCATTTTTGTTCGTCGGGAACTCACCTATGTTTTGCAACCGATTGCGCCCCACGACGACAATCAGTATTTATGCGTCACAGTTAAAAAGAACAAACTCTTGTTTACTCTCATAGGCGTGTATATATCGCCTTCCAACAATTTCGACACTAAAAGATTAGCGGATATCTTGAGTGTTAGCCCCGCTCCATGGGTCATCATAGGAGATTTCAATGCACACCATCCAGCATGGGGAAGTACAAAGACAAATGCAAGAGGACGAAGATTATCAAGCATCGCCTACAACTATGGCCTTACTCTCTTGAACGATGGTAGCCCCACCTTTCTTCGAGGCGTGACATACGGCAGCTGCCTCGACCTTGCTTTTGTCTCCAACTCTCTCACCAGATATGTGAAGTGGTTTCCAGATATTGAGACCCATGGGAGTGATCACATTCCCACCTATCTGAACATCAAAGGCTTGATGTCTAGATCTGGCCCACGGAATACCATTCGGACGATTCAATGGGCCAACTTCAAATCTGATATGGAAGATGCCTGCAGCGAGGGCCTGCCCTCTGGGTTAGAACAAACAATTAAAAATACGATGCGGAACGCCACTCGCATACTGACGATCTCTCACACGCGAAACGACTTCGACATAGAATTAGAGCGACTTCGCGCACTTCGTCGCCGGGCGGAACGTCGATATCGGCGTACAAGATCAATCCATGACCTTAGGGCAGCCAGGAGGATACAAAAGAAGATTCAGCGTCGAATGAATAGATTAGCGTCGGAACGTTGGGCAACGTTTTGCCAAACACTCGACCCCCGCAAGCCGCTGTCTCACATTTGGAAAACGGTGCAAGGTCTGCGTTGCCTTCCGGAACAGCGTTTTCCATTCAAGGCACTCGCGCTTTTCCAAGGGCGGCAAGACATCGATGTCGCAGAAGACTTTTGTGTGCGAATGGCAGACCAAGCGACACGCCCAGATCCTCCAGCCCGAGATGATGTCCCCCATTCCCGAGATTGCCGCATGGACCTTCCTTTTACAATGGAGGAGCTCGAGGCGGCACTAGCTCTCTGCAGGCGCTCATCATCTCCGGGTCCAGATGGTATATCATACCGAGCCTTGTGCTATCTCGGAGAATCCGCACGGACAGCACTATTGAGTCTCTACAACACCTCATGGCAGGAGGGAAATGTTCCTGACGAATGGAAAGTGAGCCGCCTGGTGCCAATATTGAAGCAGGGCAAATCCCCACTAGAGCTCAGCTCTTACCGCCCGATAGCGTTGGCCAGCTGTGTAGGAAAGATAATGGAACGGATGATCCTTGGCCGCCTGGAATGGTACCTTGAACACTACAAGATTTATCCGAGTTCCATGGCTGGTTTCCGACGTGACCGCTCTTCCATCGACAATGTAGTTGATCTCGTTTCATATGTCCAGCACGAAAGGTCCCGTAAACGTTTATCTGCAGCTTTATTCTTAGATGTGAAAGGGGCATACGATAACGTATTGCATGAGGCTATTCTCGACGCTCTTGTGACGGTTGGCCTAGGTGGCCGAGTATTTTTATGGATTGCAAGTTACCTATCTGCAAGATCATTCTATGTATTAACTGACGATGGCCCAACTACGCGACGCTATACCAGCAAGGGCGTTCCTCAAGGCGGTGCTCTCAGCCCGACGCTATTCAACCTCGCTCTTATTGGGCTTGCTGAACACCTGCCAACTACCACCAAAATTTCAGTATACGCAGACGACATCTGTCTCTGGACTTCGGCAGTCACACGTCCTCAGATACGTGCACGGCTTCAGAGAGCGGCTACTTTGACAGCGAGCTACTTGTGTGAACAAGGTCTCAGCATATCGCCAGAAAAATGCGCCCTAGTGGCGTTTACTCGCAAACCAATGACGCCTTATGTCATCTCAATCAACGGGCGGACCATTTCCTATGTCAGAACCTACAGATTTCTAGGCGTAATTATCGACCGAGACCTCTGTTGGAGCCCGCACGTGGCTTACATGAAACGACGCCTAACAGCAACCTCCCAGTTGTTTAAATACCTGACAGGAAAGACGTGGGGGATGTCAGTAGACGCAATGCTGAGACTCTACAGAGCTCTCTTTCTCGGTTTTTTAAGATACAGTCTACCTGTACTGAACAACACCTGCAAGACAAATATTCGTGTTCTGCAAGCAGCGCAAGCTCAAGCACTCAGAGTTTGTCTTGGTTTGCCGAGATGCACGTCAACTGAGGCAACTATTGCGATTGCTCGGGACCATCCAATGCAGACTCACATCACGGTGGAAACCCTGAGAACGCATATCAGACATTTGGCACGGGCCCCCTATCACCACCTTGCAACACTACCTTCAGACAGGCACCAAGCATCATTCTCAAAAACTATTGTCAAGTACAACGACAAACTTCCCTCGGGCTTCACCGCTGCATCTAAACCATCGATGCCCCCTTGGTGCCTTGTCAGCCCCACAGTCCATCTCAACGTGCCAGGAATCGGGAAAAAGTCTGAGCTGTCGTCGCCTGTGCTGAAACAACTGTCTCTGCTTCTTCTGCACGAGAGGTACGCAGACAGTGCACATATTTATACTGACGGTTCCACAAACATCCAGTGTTCGTCCGGTGCTGCAGTCGTCCCAGAAAGAGGTATTACCATCAGCTTTAGGACTGACCACCCAACGACATCTACATCTGCGGAACTAGCTGCTCTTCGAGCTGCACTTTGTTTTGTCAATCGGGAACCACCTCGACAATGGTCAATTTTCAGCGACTCAAAGGCAGCCCTACAATCTGTACTATCAGCTCTGCGTCGCGGGCCATCTGAACAGCTCGTATTCGATATTAGATGCCTACTTCATACATCACATGAGAAAGGACATCACGTGACGTTTCAGTGGCTGCCAAGTCACTGCGGCGTCATCGGAAATGAAGACGCCGATAAAGCCGCTCGGACAGCTCTTGAAGACACACAGGAAGAGGCCATACCACTTTCACGTTCCGACGCAGCCAGCAGACTTCAAGTGCTTGCACAGGAGATCACGCTCTCTCTATGGTGCACACCAAGCAGCCAGACCAACCGCAGCGATCATCAACACGACCTGCCCTCCTTGATGCATCTCTGTATGCCAACCGGACTCCGCCGAAGTGAGGCCACCCTGCTTTATCGCTTATGGCTAGGGGTGGCCTTCACGAAATCTTACTCGTTTCGCATTGGAATGGCCGACAACGCTCTCTGCAATGCCTGTCTTTGCGAGGAGACGCTGGAACACATTCTGTGCGACTGTCCTGAATATAATGTTCAGAGACAGTCCATGGCGTCCGTTCTAGCGCACCTTGACAGTAGACCATTGTCAGTTGCAACCATTTTCACATATCGCCGACTGAAGACATCGCAGCTGAAGGCGACGAAGGGACTACTTCGGTTTATGAAGGATACGGGCTTGGACAAGCGACTGTGACAGTGATGTCACGTACCACACAAGAGTGACAGACTGTAACCAACGATGTGTGTGCCGTGTTATGTGCCCTCTATCTCTTCTCCCCATCTTTCATCCCCCCCATCCCCCTCCCATGTGTAGGGTAGCAAACCGGTTAGGCAAAACTGGTTAACCTCCCTGCCTTCCTTCTCCACTTTTTCCTTCCTTCCTTTCGTTAAGCTGCTAGGGTGGGTGAATGATCGTTAGCTACTTATTGGCGTCGATACCGTGGTGTCCTCTCAATTTTTTTATTGCTTTCGTCATCGCTTACTTTTTATTTATGGCGAAATTTATATAAACTAGAGCAGCTGAAGCCCACACACTAGGCTACAGAAGCACAACGACATTAAGCTCGAACTGTTCTTGATCTTAAAGCGAAGCTTTCTTTGCAAACGCTCGAGCAGACATTGCTGTCCACGCTATCTTGCCGAATAGCTAGACGCATATCGTATAACCGTCCATGCTGCCATTATACCGTTGCGCAGGTGCTCATTCATGAATCAACTGATGAATATGGCAAACCAGTTCTGTGGAATCCCGCAAAGTGGAGGAAGGTTCACGAAAGAAAAGCACTGTCATCCCTTTTCGGGACCCTTCCTCCTCCTCGCAGGTCTCCGCAGGACTGAACTACCATATTCAATGCCCGTGTGCTTCGAGTTGTCGATTAATTCACCCTCGCTCTGCCATCTGCGAGCCTCTCGGTCAGCTCAGGTAGGAGCGACCACCCCGGAAGGGCATTGGTCCCGGGTTCGGTCTCTCGGACAAAATTCGCCTGTGAATGCATCATTCCTTTGCCTTCTTTCATCCCAGGCTCTGGTGTGTCTTTCGGGTAGGTTTCTCGCCGAGCAAAGTGGGCCGGTCATGCAGGTAGCGTAATCAAAAGTGGGCCTATCCCGGAGACGGTGTAATCCGCAGGTAACGCGTGCGCCAATCATGCTGCCAAATGCGGTGCCGAACGCGGACACGTGCGCGTTGCCAGTTAAATGACACATTTCCGGGACAAGAACGGGGATAGTTCTTTGCGCGTAGCAAATGAAAATAAAATATCACGCATCATGTGTGTATTTGCATAGTATTTCATTCAAACGTTTCAATCAACGTTTCAAGCGTATCTCAATGTTGATTCCAAGAAGGGCGTTGGATTTCCCGTATTTATTTTTAATCTTGACCCACCTTAAACTGGAGCTCAACAATTTCCTATTAACCAGAGAAGATGCAGCAGCAAACAGAAATAAAAAGCTTAATTTTTTTTTGTCCTACTATCACCTTGCCGAAAGACACGGTCGTCAACCGAAACGTTCACGGTGCTGTGTATAACTCTGACTGCTCAATCACCGTCATCAGTTGACCTTACACACCTTGACTTTGTTCACGCGGTGAAGTATTCAGATAAAGGACTCCGCCGGAGAATGACACCTACAACACGTTCTGGGCACATTTGAGGACGAGGCGTAAAACAATTCCGTCTCTGACGCCCCCGAACCGAGATTGCCCAGTCCTCCTTTCCTTCCCACGCCAGACAAGGTCGTGAGTGGCCCCTGCTCGCTTCCCGTGAGGTCCTGAAAAGAAGCGCCGCTAACTCCCGGGCGCCGCATGACGGCACCGGATGGGGCAAGTTGTGCGACCGAGGGCTTTCGCGTGGCCAAATGCCTGTTTGCCGAAAAGTGACCGATGCGTGGAGAATAAACCTCCTGGCTGAGTGCGGTTCATCTTTCTTAGACTTCCGAATCGCTTCAAACATCGCCGTTTCTAAGGCAACCTGACAAGGGAGGGCCTGCAGTTTTCATGTGTGGCTGTTCACCGTTAGCGCTGGCGCCACTCGAGAAAGCTGATCAGGAGCCAGCAACGCAGAGTCGCCGAAGCGGACCACTGCGCCGTCTGCGTTAAAAATTCATTCGCCGGATTCCGCAGACGGAGCCTCGTGGCGCAGGATAACAGGCGCCGCCTTCTTTTTTGACAGCCGCTATATTCGGCGTACGCGAACCAAATGAGCACGTACAAATGAAATAAAGTTTTGCTCCAAGTGCTTGTCGACAATGACGGCTCTTATTGGCGAGTGTGTTGTCTTCCGTGTGTCTGTTTCGTGCGCACGTTTGTTTTCTCGCAGCCACGGTGAGCGTATATATGCGTGGAGCACACAAATTGTGCTTCTTGGCACGAGTGGTCCCAGAAGTTTGGGAACTTTTGCATTTAAAACGAGCTCAAGGTGCTCATAAGCCAGCAACCTTACTTTGGGACGTCAGATCTTAATGGAGACTAAATAAATTTCAGGAAATTTGTTTTTATACGTTGCCATTACAATGTGCGACCGCTTGCTGAAAGTAGCTAAAACAGCTAATACTAGCCGCAATCTGAGCATTTAGGGCATACAAAATTATAGTTAATGACCGTCGCTCACGAGGTCGTATGAGTACATGCGAAATTATTCGGAGGGCGTTGGCACAGCCCTGGAAGTCGGCACGTCCCTGCGACTCTTTATAGACATTCAAGGTCTCTCTCGCTGTTCCCTCCTTTCTCTCTCTTTTCAACTCCCCTCCCCCAATGCAGGGTAGAAAATAGGACTTGTGTCTGGTTAACGTCCCTGCCCTTCCTTGCCACCGACCTGTCTCTCTCTCTCTCCATTTGGATCCAGAGTTTTCCGTTCTGGTGCGTCGATAGCAAAATAAAAATGACGTAGTGCATTAGTTTTGCTTTATCTACTGGTTCTTTCTCTGACATACTCTATATCTTTGACGGGGTGCGTAATGCTGCATTGACTGACACATATCTCAAAGACGGATTTCCAGTTGCGGTATAAATAACAGTAAAGCTGTATTGCACTAGGTGCAACGTGCTGCTGATTTAGATATCCGACACTTTCGAAACGCTTTACTTTTGCCACGAGTGTGTCATTAGATAACATTGTCTGTAGTTTCTTTTTTGGCTACCTACTTACTATTGTAACCTCCGGAAGTGAAGCTTCATTCATTCTGTGGGCTCGACATAGCGAGCAGAGTACAGGATATTGTGGCAAACAATTAAGTGATGTGAAAGAATTCGGCGACCTCGAATTGGCATGGCCTCCGCTGATGGCGAGCTCCGCGTGACAAGGACCGGGTGGCAATGGGCGGGTATAGTTTTTTTGCTAATCACTTTTCAGGCCGCTGGATGCCGCGTATTCGCGGGGCTCTTTTTTGTATTTCGCGCGCTACGAGTGCAGCGCGAAAAATTAAGCAGGACATAGCGCGCCGAAAACGACTGAATGGGACATTGTAGGATGCACTCCCACCGGAAGTCGCATCTCTAATTCAGAAATATAAAAAGTTGCATTCACCTCTAGTTAGCCGCGTAATTAGTACAGAGCAAGATTATCCTAAAAGCTGGACCGAACGCGGTTGGTCCTATAAGGCATACTGTGCCACTTTCGGCAGCTCGGCTACAGTGGGGAGACCCGGCAGAGGACGCGCGCTTCTGGATCAACTCGGCCACAGAGTGGCCGGCCTTGGGGCCACGAAGCGCCCGCAGTCACGTGCGCCGAGTGCGCATGATGGATCGAGCAGGCACGCTGGACGCCGCCGAAAGCGCGTGCGTGCATTCTGTGAGGGCGTGCACCAATGTGTGATTCGGACCCGGTGGCATGGCAGGATAACATCTATAAGCACTTGGCGATTGGCGGAGCGTCCAGTCAGCGTTATGGTCCAGAAACGATTGTCGGCGCTAGCTGAACGCGAAGGCAGAGGAACGCTGCAGCGCGCAGCTCTCTTGAATGGAGCTCGAGACGGTGGAGAGCATCTGCTCCGTATGCACGCTTCCTCCAGTGTCTGTCGACGATTACAGAAGACCAGGCGGGTCTGTCTATAGGGAAAAATAAAAGTGTTTTGATTGCGTAGTCGACCCCGATTGTTCCACTCGATGCTTTGCAGTGTCGTGAGACGGAATGCGAGGCGGGAGAGGACAGGGAGTTTATGCTGTTCTCCCGGACCAATTCTCAGCGTCCACCATTCCGTGCCGATGCTGCGGGCGATAGCCGCACCGACAGATGGGTTACACCCTTCCCGCCAAGAAGGCTTATTATTTCCGCTCATATGCGAGTGCAGGAGGAAACATTAAAAAAAAGACGCTGACAAGGATGAAAGTTGTCTCCGCCGCGGAGGCTAAAATGACACGTAGGCGAAACCGACGTCCCGAATGCCTTTGCGATTCTCTGGCCACCGGCTGTCCGCGCTGTCTCACCAAGTACTGCAATGAGGCATTATGACAGAGTGTCAATACCACTCATCTCCGCGCGCATTAATAATCGTCATGAGAAATTTTATTCTCCTAAAGCGCAAAATACCTCTCAACGATGGAAATATGTGAAAAAAGAAGGCAGTAGTGCGCGAGGAGGAGGGAACTTGCGCGGTCAGACGACGCTTCCCAGCATCCTCACTGTCTTGGCAGACGCCCCGGTATACAGCGCGTTTCACCGCGGAAATTCAAACGGTGCGGGAAGCGTTTTCTTCTTTAGTTAATAGCGTTGTCAGCAACAACAAAATTCTATGGCGTGCAACCGGATTCGAATCTTGCAAATGTGGTGTTCGATGATGGTTGCACGATCACTTCGTCGCTCACTAGCCCAGTTTAGCCGCCTGCGACAGTGCCGGCGGTGTTTCAGGAAAGAGTCGTCAATAATCGAGCCAAGCTCATCTCCCGCCCTGTACGCGGCTCGTTACTGTCGAGTGCACGCCCGCACACAATGCTGGCGCCAAAAGCACGGGGCCCGCCGTCTCGCAATTCATTCGGGCGCAACGCAATGTCACGATCCCAAGGCAGCGCGAACTCGACACAGGATCAACGAAACACGTTTCGTTGCGAACGTGTTTCGTTGCTCCTCGGTTGCCATGGGATCGCGCCGTCTGTAGCCCGGTGGAATTGCCAAATAAATGAATCTCACCAAGCACAGTCGTGCACTACCAGCAATTAAACGGCAAAATAAAATAATCAACGGACAATGATAGTCTTCAACTTCACATCTAAACTTGTGCATTGAGTTATAACATTAAGTCGTAAAAACAGGTGAAAATTTGTTATCTAGCCAAGCGATCATCGCGTATTTAGTCTGGGAAGTTGTGTCCGCCAGCTTACAATGGCTCAATAAGCTGTACGTTATGGGCGATTTTTCTAAAGGTATGTTTGACAGAATCTGTGCGAAAGTTCCCTATCGAAGAAACCCGTACGCGACGTTACTTCAACATCCAAGCATCCCATATAAATTATAAGGACATTTACAGTTTATTTTTTATACAGGGGGACCATTTTTAAACTTCCCGAAAATTTTAAAAATCACCATATATCATATTTCTAGTCCTTGAGCTGGATTATTCAAAGAGAGGCGGACATTAGTTGCTCGATAAATGGAAACACATATTCAAATAATTAACGAAATGCACTAATTAATAATATAATTTGGGGATTTTGGTTAATTAGTTGAACATCTTTTTCGTTTCTTTCCTTTATTTCTGGTAACGTCCGCCTCTTGGAATAATCCAGCTCAAGGACAAGTATTATGCCATCTGCCACAGGCAATTTATAAAAATTCCGGAAAACATAAATATGATCTCCCCATATAAGAAACCATAGTTGCATACGGGATTAATAGCTTATGGAGTTACGAAGCGTATAGACTTTTTTTATATAGAATTCGGCTGATAAAACATCAGTTCCCTGTTGAAAGATGTTTCTAAGCGCCACTCGTTGTGCACTTCGCGATTACATACCGGGAGGAGTCGATTTCTTGCAGATCAAAATACAAGTTAAAGAATCGGCATGAACATTTTGTCAGCCAGTCTCGTCTAAAGTGAATAACTGACGAAAGAGAAAAAGTCAACTAATAAAAAAAACTGACAGATGGCAGTGCGGTTCCACGGTGCTACAACAGATTGCTACTTATTGATTGAACCGCTCATTCCTGCTTTTTGATTGTTGCCCTCATAATGCATGATAACCGGATGGGCGGTTATAAACTTCCCGCCCAACCTATACAATCGCCCATTCTCCATACCAAAGGTGAATCAGTCTTCTTTATTGAACCTGTTCCAGGCACCAGCCAAGGCAATGCATCGTTATGAAGCGTCATTACGTGCGAGTTTGCCAATCCTTCAAATGAAAACCTATCGTCTCCCCGATATGGCTTTTCTTTTTTAAGATCCAATAGCTTTCTTCGGCTCATCAGACAAGCTTTCTTTGCTAGAACCTAACCGTATTGGTCGGTCGACCCCGAAGGCAGTGCAGTCCTCTAATACAGCGCCTCAAAGCTCTCACGAGGGAAGACAGCGAGTAACTGGCGTGTGACATTTGAAAACGCTGGCACGAGATGCATGGCCGTGGTCCTACAATGATGGCGCTGCGGGAAAACGGAGCTTCGCTCCCGACACCAGTCACGCATTTCTTTATAGGAGTATAGAAGGACGTTTGTAAGTGTTACGAGAAAAGCCTTTTTAACAAGGCGCTCACTGGAAGCGTTTGTCTATTCGCTTATATTTACAATCATCGTCGATGTTTTCTGCAATTTTTTTTACATGCGGATGGGCATTCCTGGCATTGTCAGAGTAGTTTTCTTTTTCGCGGCCATCTATCTATCTGACCAAAAACGTTGGCCGAGGCCGCAGGTAGTACAGTCTAATAATGCGGGCCATTCCCGCGGATATGGGCCGCCCTTCGGTGAACGCCAACTCGGGCAGTGCTTGCTTCGCTGCGGCGCCACCAGATGGCGCAGCGTGTCTAGAGCCCGGCTGCAGTGGGCGCCTCGCGAATGATGCGCCTCCGCTGTTCACAGACTTGGAAAGCCGTCGTTAAAAAAGAAGTACTGCCTCTTTTTTTCTTCTTTTTTACTGCCATCTGCTCGATCTGTCTAACGCAACAGATCGAGCACACGGCATCCCTGTGGTGCTGACCATAAATCTAGTTGCGTTGCCCAATAAATAATTTTAAGCTAAATAATTTCGAGTACGTCACATGGGGCACGCAAGCAAACGTGTGGTGCATAATTGATATAGCATACGTATGCAGTTAGTTAAAATTGCGCTTGCACTGAAAAGCATGATTCCAGCAGATGTACTGAACACATAACTTGATTGTATGCTCAATCGCGGAACAGAAAAAAAAGAAGTAGGCAGGCGCGCAGGTCGTGACGGCGCCTCCGATCGCGTACTCGGCTCACGTCTGTAGACGAGCGTGGCAGATCGGGGGAAGCCGCCGACGCGCTTGAATCACTATTGAGCCGCGTCAATTAGATCACGTGCAAAGTGGGGGGCAAGTACAGCTGGGTTTCAACCCGATTGCCGGCGCGAGGTTTCCCGCTGCTCGAGCTGTAGGCGACACACGCTGGCGCGCTCAACCTGCCCAGGTGTTCGACAGCCAGAAGTGATTGAACAGCGTCACGACAGGAGACGTAGTGCATACTGCCTTAAACGATATCGTCGTACAAGTTTGAAAAACGCGCATTTCGGTAGCATAATCTTATCGAAATCGTTGTGTATATGATTTTTTAATTACAATTCTATATGGATCTGTCGATCAGACTATACTAAGGTTTTCGCGGTCGCGTTTGAATCACACTGCTCCCATTTCAGTTGACAGTACAACTGAAGCCATCTTTATCGCATGCGTATCTGATGTTATATGCTAGACCCCGTCGGGGGCCAACGTTCGAGCACGTAATGCGTATAAATACCTGCAAAGGAATTACACGCATGGAGCAGCAGTCTGCATGGCGAAGGACTTATTTGAAAGAGTTCACTCCCGGAATAACTGGTACGTTGCTCGTGAGAAGTTCGTGTCCCAGCGCCAGACCAGAGGACACGCGTACGGGGACACAGACACAGTTCCCTACGCTTTCCAACTCTCGACGGCTCTGCAGGGAGCGGTGACACGCATGACCGACCCCGCGCGCAGCATGCAAATCACGTGTGTGGTGCCACCGCGACCGATACCCCGCGTGTGTGGAGCGGGCTTTGCATTGCAGACAAGTTTCTCAGTGCCACTTTCGTTCACATTATTTCCTACTGTTTAGTTGCCATATGGTCCTTGTACTTTAAAAGCATCACACGCCGCATCCAAATCTCTCTTCAGTTGTTCACAATAGCTATAGGGGTACCATTGTTAAGGACCTTTATTTTTTTTCTTTTATGGCAAAGCTCCCACCACCTGTTGTATCCATGGTTTAGCGAGAATTTCGGGGCAAGTTTCCCACTTTGCACAATTCGGGTCGCCATAGTGCCGCGCAGGAGTTGAAGCGCCTTTTTGTGGCATACGTGCTTGCTTCTAATAAGCAGCCGAAGACTGACAATTCGGTTGGGATGACTACAATAAAGCGACGACGTCAGCGCAAGGCGCCAATGAAAAGTGCATGCAGGGATATATACCTCTGTCCGCATTAGTTAGATGCACGCCACGCATTAAGCAGATTTATTCGGCTTTAGTGCACTAAGCGCTTTTCTTTTATTCTTTTTTATTTTGCGCAGTATATATAGCAGGATGTAAGGTCCTCTAATGCTTGTTCGATATACAAAGAACCGGCCGGAATAATCGTTCGATCGTCCCAACGGCGGCGGCAGAGATCCGCTTCTCGCGGTGATATTAGGCCGCTTCACTGATTTGCATGCGCAGTTGGGCTAAGCGGCCACGTTCCGTCAGAGGCATCGCTCTTCCGCTCGCACGACGTCCGCACCGAAGCGGGGGCAATCGCGTTGAAGAAATCACTTAACGCGCCAAGTGCACGTTTGTTTTACGAGCTGTGTAAAAGGTGAAAGGTTATCACCTCAGACTACATTCACAACCGACACCAAAGCGGCCGAAGTGAAATCCACAATGTACTTTCGGCAGAAAGTGAGGGAGTGGTTTTAGATAAGTTTGCAAGAGGCCGGAAAAAAAAAAAAAGGCCTAATGTGAGACGCCTGCAGCAGACGAGGTACACAGAAGCAGGCGGCTTGCGGAGAGTGTATAGAGGATGCGCGCAATGCACGACCGACGGGACGTCAGCACATCAAACAGCAAAGAGTGAAATCAAAGAGTTTGAGATTTCTAAGGGCAGTGCCCTATACTATTCGAAGCCAAATCAGGATGCTGAGGACGCTGTGTAACGGGGCAAAATCTACCACTGAGTGCGTGGTGGAAATAGCGCCGAGATAGCCTTGCATACCTTGTGCAGCATGTCGCAGTGTCCAATGAGATGTAAATGAGGACCACGTCGGAGGCAATGAGTTTTAAATACGGAGTCTGAATGAAGCCGTGGGCAATACAGTTAAATACGACTGAAGCATTTGTGGCGTATACAGCGTAAATACACCATTAAAACAAAAATCTTTTTTCACACCAATGAAAGGCTTTTAAGATTCGATACTTCTGTAGCACAAACCACTTGTTTTATGAGTCAAAAATAGACGCTCAGCAGAAATATCTTGAAGACAGACATGGCTGCTTCGTAGCCCTTTGACCAATGCACCGTTTAAAATCGAGTGCTCATCAAATCCATTCAGTTGTCCCTGGTGTTTCTTATATCGCGGAGAACAAAACGACCTGGTCAAAAGTGCGTATACTTTGACTATGCGCATATCAAGATCCCGAATGTGCGCGAATAGAAGAGTGAAGACTAGATTGTGTAGTCTAGCGTCTCGACGCTGGCTACGAAGGATGCTATACGAGGGACGCCAGACGGGAAGCATTGGCTTCGACTTTGACGCGCACCTAAGTGGGCGCACAAGCGCTTTTGCATCCCGGCCCCACCGGCCGGCATTGTGAAAGACTGCGACTCCGGGCCATTCGGCTTCACTCGCGGATCTGGGGAGCAATAAAGAAGAAGGAACAGAGAGAGAGAGAGAAAAGAAACGGATTGTGGCTTCGATCTTTTTCGTGCACTTTTACGCTTCCGCAAGTGCGCGCACAAAACCGACAGGCACACACGTGTATCGCACACGCATGGAAGGTTGCAATAAAGGCGCCAGGCATAACGCTCTGGTTCCGCTGACGCGTGATGAGGAGCACAGTGAGAGACCGTACCCGCAATTCCTATAACGCTCACGGTTCTTCTACGTACCGCGCTCTCAGACTGACCGTGCGTTATAGGCACACAAAAATAATAATAATAAAGGCAAAGCATAGTACGCAAATGAACGAAACCAACTAACCGCGGTCGTCCAAATCCATGTACATTCGAACCTCGTTACAACGACACGGGATATAATCAGTGCCATCCGTGTAGTTGAAATCTCTTGTAACGAAGTAAAATTGTCCTGCCAATGGATGTAACGAACTAGATTTGTCTCGGAAACCAAAAACTACCAGACCGTTACAAGTCGAATATATAGCTTTCCGCGGACCCACATTCGGTGCAGAAGTTAGAAACTCCGACGTCGAGCAACGCGCCATGTGGCCATGCCCGAGCAGCGGCTCGTTATTGCCATCGCGCTTGCCTCGGCGGAGAAAGGGAAACGCGACGGTGGTGCGAGAGGCCAGCGCGTCCATCCCTCTCTCTCTCACTGCGCGGGCTGGTGGGCGTGGCCTCTGAGATCGCGTCGGCGGCGCCAGTGCAATCTCGGAGGCCAAAAGAGTCGGCCAAGCCAGGCGGGTGTGGCGAGGTTTGTTGGCCTTGCTCACCCACACGGTAGAGCCGAGCGGCGGATCGGCTGCGCAGTCGGCGCGCCATATTATGTGCCACGTGCCCCCTTGTTGCTGTTTCATTAAAATCTCATCGCATACGCCACCGCGTAGCGCTTCCGCAAGTCGTCTTCTTCTATGCGTGTTTGTTTGTTGTGCACTCCATTGGAAATATATTGCCGTAAAGGGCAATAATGGATATAACGAAGTAATTTTGACTCTCCATTGAACTTTGTCATACTTAAGAAAGTTTACTCAACAATAATAATAATAATAATAATAATAATAATAATAATAATAACAATAATAATAATAATAATAATAATAATAATGTTTATTGCCACAAAACATACAAAACAACACAAGCAGGTCGGTCTAAGACTCAGTTGGCTTGTAGGACCGTGCCAATGAATATGATAGACAAGGCAATAATAATAATAATAATAATAATAATAATAATAATAATAATAATTATTATTATTATTATTATTATTATTATTATTATTATTATTATTATTATTAAAGGTGTGCAAAAAACGTTACCCCGCGCAGACTGATATTCCACGCCTGTATACATATAGAAAAGCTCAGCCGAGACACTTGAATGTAGATACCTAACATGCAAAAAGCATGGAGAGATAACTTATATATTGTATTTTTATCTCCAGTAACTCTTGTTCGATTGCAACCAAGTTATGCCTAGCGATTACTTTAATACGAAACGATCATTTTTTCTAGGCTGGTTTCATGCAGGTCGACTTTGCAGCAACGGCGTTCTTATAGCCAGGCCACACTCACTTCATGAGGTGTCATGTTTCAGCGGCCACTAGTTATTCAGCAATGTCGCACTCACGGGCTCTCCAGTTCCTATATACTTCAGGGACTCTACTGAAACTGATAAATTGAAGCCTGTCATTTTTCTTTGGCCACGTCCTTTATTCAAACACACACATGTGCGTGTATATATATATATATATATATATATATATATATATATATATATATATATGAACGAGACGAAACGGAACCGAAGGGCCCGATTTTTATTAATCATAAGAAGCTAACAAACAAAGACACCAAGGACAACATATGGAAAATTACTCGTACTTACTAATTAAATTAAAGAAATGGTAAATTAGTGGAAATGAAAGTGGATGAAAAAACAACTTGCCGCAGGTGGGATACGAACCCGCGTCATCGCATTTCGTGCAAAGGATGTTCCACATGCGCCCCCAATGTTTGTGAGTGGTGGCTGCTGGCTAACGCTCCCAGGGTTAGTTCTAGCAGTACAACACAAGTACCCCAGCAACGGGATGGGAAAACGTCGCCGTGGTAGCTGAATTGGTAGAGCATCGCAAGCGTAATGCGAAGATGTCGTTTCGTATGCCACCTGCGGCCACATAATATATATATATTCTTGCCCATTTTTTTTTTTTTTGCCATTTAAGGCTGTAAGTGCGAAGCCAGCGTATCCATTCCCAGCGGTGCACCTATTGTAGAACGGCCCGGCCCTTATCTGCCGGTAGCTCCGCGGCACGGCGCTGCTGTCAGCTATTGAACACACACACGTACACACACACACACACAGATAGAGAGATGTCCCAGCTCACTTTAGCCAAGGTTTACAAATATTTTAAGCAGCCTAGGAGGCCACGACCAAATGCATGTTGTTGGTCATTCTGTGGAGCAAGTCACTCACATTATCTTGTGTATTCTGCTTATAACTGCACAATTAGTCAAGGTCATTTAACCAACTTCGCAAGCACCAGCTTCAGGGCAAAACATCCACTGGGAAAATTGCAGAGAGCTTTAGAAGACATCTAATTCGGTAGCTTCGAACTTTCTAGCTGTTGCGTAATCGTGCACCCTATATAAATATGAAAAGAAACAGAAAGCGAAACCCGTGACATGATCATCGTTGACGCACCGCGATTGCAGTGCTCTCGAACGTATGCAGCCAACGGCGCATTTAGCCTGCAGGTGCGCTGCCACTCGCTGATCGACAGGGCAGCGATTCGGCAGCGCGATTAACGCCACCGCCGAGCTTCCGTCGCGGCACTCCGTGATAGCGATAAGCAGCGCTGCTCGTTTTACACGCGGTACGTTTGAGAGCGCTGCAATCGCGGCGCGCAAGCGGGCAGATCACGGGCGTCCTTTCCTTTCTTTTTTTCACGTTTCGCGGAGTTTCTTCAGCCCGCAGAAGAAGTTAATTATTACAGAAGAAGAGGTTGGGAGGATTGAAAGCCGGGCGAGCTTGTACGAATTCATGTTGTTACTGTGCGACGAAACCCGGGGACAAAACACACAACACATGCGCAGACTCGCAACTGCAGTTTAACCTGAACGGGTGCTACAAATAAATTGTTGGCCTAGGTAAACGTGTCATTATATATAAGGCGGAATGAGCGGAGAAACAAAAAAGAATGTCCGTCACAAAACAGTATTTTCCATGCTTCGGCATTGAACATACCGTGTTAGACACATATACGAAAACTTCTGATCTGAGGAAGCTCTTGACGGTCGGCTTATGCATTCTTCTTTTTCGTTTCCAATATAGATATATCTTCGCCCTGTGAGCGTACTTATTTGCGACACCTTTTCATACCAAACCTGCAGCGCAGTTGCTTATCAGATCTGATCTCGCGAAGATTACGCCTCGCCGAGCGTCATTATCGGAACGCGCGGTGATGTCGTGCGAGCGTCGAGAATGACGTCGGCGGCGCTTCGAGCTACATCGAATGGATGAGAAGGGGCGCCCAGATGAGTCCCAACCAAATGAAGCGAACGGCGTTTTTAAAACTGCGCATATATTGCGTCTATTCATATACTTCCTGTGACGTCCTTCTATGCTATAGGATTGCAACGTTGGCCTTAAAACCAGCAAACGAGAACTTAATTAACCAATCTTAGATAATTAGCGAACGCGCTGCGACGGATACTCGACCATTCCGCCCTGTTGAAAGAAGCGACCAAAGCATCGGTGTACACGTGGGTTGAATACCATTTTTCTTAAATCCGTTTCCGCTCACATGGTATATACACTGTAGAATAGCTATATATATGTATATAACAGCTTCTCTGCAGTTAAATACGAGCCGTTTTAGCGCTCCAAAGAAGTGCATTAAATACGAACGACAGAAAGAGGCAGTGCATACGAGACCGCTGTACGCGCAATCAAGGACTTACTTTCTCTCTCTCTTGCTCTTTGTACAGATATTTAGCACGTGGGCCTTAAGGATTGTTTTCCATCAATTCTGTTCCTTTCTTATCCCCCTTCCCAGCAAGTTACTGATAGTGGCGAGACCGCGGAGGTATATACATACGCACGTCTACTTCACTGTACATTATATATATATATATATATATATATATATATATATATAACAAGAAGAAAGGCTAACGAAAAGAATCACTGCATAACATGGCCGCTTCGGCATCCCAAGGATTTCCATGCTTTGTGACAATATCCCGACCACCCGCATGAAAAGAAAATCAGTTTCTAAATGTCGGTGTACATTCATATCCACGAGGTCTCTGGCACGACTCGCGGATGAAACCGAGTGGGCATCACGATGATATTCACGTCTGCAGCAAGACCTGTGGGTCTTTGCAGCAATTCGAATAATGTATACAACATTTGCATAACACGTAGCCATGGCACGGCATGCATTGGTCGCATAAAAATACGATGACGTCCGTGTGACTGCTATCGCCGTCCTAAATCAAGATAAATCGCCGTTCTGAGCAAAAACACCATCGTAATTCGAAGGGTCTGCGCTGTTTCTCGTGTTGCAATCCTCATTGTCACTTTTCAATAGGCATGAACACAAGCGCGTGATAAATGGGCTTTCCCAGACTGTGCCACGAAGAAGTCGCGCACGAACCAAACGAAAATTTTAAAATAAGTAAGTAAAATTAAACAAACAAAACACGCACAGAGAGAAGGAAAGGGAGCAAGCAAGTTCCCGCGCTGCCTCGGCCGCTGGCTGCGGCCCTGCTTGCACACGGTGTCCACGTGCTCGCGAATCTGCCTTCGCTGGCACTGACGTTGTGTGCATGTCGACATATGCGCACTCATCTGATCGCGTGATGGGCAGTTGAGCGCTAAGCGCGAATGGCATTGTGGCATATGTCACACAAAATACGATGGCGCCTGACATTTTTACTTTTGGTCGTGAGAAACATTTGGCGGCTGCGCATACAGGGCCACATTCATCACCCTATCAACAGCGGATTATCTGCGACACTCCTCAGGCTTACGCGCGTGGATTAGCGTTGGTATACGCGAAAGTAGCAGGTGGCCATCGGTATATACCGCCTATATAGTCAACTACGGAGCAATACATGGCAGTTCTTTATATTACCAATTTTCTGCACAACGCAAAAATGCAAGCATTTCTTATTAACACAGTCAATGGTTTGGCGAAAGCTCGTCTGGTTGTGGATATCATAGTCAGAGGGGGAAAAAAGGTGGGGGGGGGGAGGTGGGGCGACGGCAACTGCAAACGAAAACAAATATATGCAAGACGTTTCGGTTCTCGTGCCGTCACTCGTTCTTGCAGCTAAAGGGTCTCCTTTGTTTATCATTATTTTTTGATCGGCGTCCATTTTACCCTTGACTACCTGTAATATGCGAGGCCTTGGTTTCAAACACAAGAACGCTCTGGAACAGTGTTGACGCTCACAGTTACCCCATGAATGTGTGTAAGGTGCCAGCTCTGCTAATGAACACCGCGCATGCTCAGGTTGCATCTGACCGGAGTGATTGGAGTGCCACAGGGTGGATAAATAAAGCGCGCGTAATCGAATGAGCGGTGGAGGGTCGAACGCTGATTGATTCCAACGTCTCCATCCACCTCTAACGCAGTTAACTAGCTGGAATGCAGTTGGATGAGTATATAAGAAAAAAAAAAAGAAGTGCCGGAAGTGGGGAGGCAATAAATAAGGCATCCTTAATATGCCTTTACAAAGCAACATCCAGGTAGCTCTCTAACGTGGAATGAGTTGATAGCCTTATAGCCTCTATGAGCTAACGTAGTCTTGCTGGTGTTGTCATTAAATATTTACAACAAAATTAGCGTGATTTAACGGGTGTCATATAACAAGGCCACGTATCCTGGCGATGTCCTTTCGTTCTGCTGCATGGTTCCGCTACAGGCGAACTGCAATCATGGTATTGGCGAGGCTCCTGAACTGTTTCGGGTTCTCTGCGTGCGATGCTAGCTCGTGAACGAACGTTGCTTATTTCCAGGCTACGCGCAGTCGAGAGTGATAACAATAGTAGTTCATATATATATATATATATATATATATATATATATATATATATATATATATATATATATATATATATATATATATATATCGTTGCACACACTGTGAGAGACGTGTTACACTTGTTGTCATCGGTGTTGGCACAGCAGTCGTCCTCACCTGGTCTGGTCGAGCATGGCCGGCTGCATCCAGCCGGCGGCGCGCAGGGGCGCCAGCGGCTCTTCCTTGAGGCCGGCCATGGGGCCCCTCAGGCCCGCGGCGTCCTGTAGGCCGAACATAAACGTGCCTTCAGCTGCCACGCGCCGCCATGGCCCGGGGGAGCGCGCCGCCTGACAGCGCGCCGGGACCGGCCGATTTGACTCCGCCAAACCTCCGGGGGTCCGCTTTTGTGAGCACACACGCGGCCCGTAACAGGCGCCTCCCATAGGACTGCCCCCTCTGGAGACCTCCGCGACCGGGGGGGGAGACGGGCGTCCCGCCAACAGGTGACGGGAGCGCCCCGCCCCCGCGGCGGGTGGCCGCCGGGGGGCGGGACTGCGGCGCGGCCCAATGGCAGCCCGCGGGCGCCACGTGCGCGCCACGTGCTGCCGCTGCGGCGCCCGGCCGCGCGCACTCGCCGCGACGCCGAGCCGCAGCACGCCGGCACAACTCAGGTAGGCACTCGGGCCGCCTCGAGGCTCCGCGCGCAGATGGCGCCACCGGCCGAGCCGGGCGTCATCCCGCGAGCGCGACCCCGAGGCGGGCTGCGGCGCGACTTTCGCGGGACGCCTTTGGTTTCGTTTTGCTCGAAGGTTCTCAGTTGGCTCGAAAGAGCTCCGCTGACGCGTCTGTGCCGAGATAATTGGTCGACACCGAACCTTTGCATAATCACCGGCTGGCGCAGTGCTTGCTCTTTTTCTCGACTTTACAACTGCGAGAAACATGTGCGCTTCTTTAAGTGTGGCTCAGCACTTCTGAATCGTTCTAGTTTACCCTGCGCTTTAGAGCCAGCTTCTAAACGCCTTTTGGTTTCATTTATAAAACGGGAAACATCACGACAGCTCTTCTTTCAATGGCACCTATCTATTTCTCGTTTCCTTTCATCTGGGAGACGTTGGTATTACCAGAGTCCTTCCATACTTTTCAACGACCGTGGTATGACTTTTCGTACGATGTGCCACGAGCGTCGTTTGTGACACGCTCGAGTTCGTCGTAGAGCTCCATGCTCTTTGGATTTTCATTATGTCGCACAATAACAACACGCTCCGCTGTTCGCATTAGAACGATTGCAGCCGACAAGGGACCGCGGGTTCGAGGCAATATCTAGTGTCTATATTCTCGCAAACTAACGATGCCCTTTTCTTAGGTTCGATACTCGAGGTTATGGAGGAAGGAAATAAATTAGGCGGGAGTATTACGTCACGCAGCCAGCCCCATGAGGTCACCCTCTCTCTCAAAAAGTCGGCCCAGCACGTGGCCCTGCGCTGGGCTGCATGGAGGTATACATGTGGAGGAAGCAAAAGACTTTCCTCCTTGCCCGTTAGCATTCGGCTCGATACCCTTGACTCCCCGTAGGCTTTAACTGACGCGTGCTCGTCGGAGTGATTTCTTCCCAACCGCTCTGCGCACAATTTCTCCCGATGTGCTTGCGCAGCTTCCGTGCTTTATTGCTGCGCATAAATCGGCTTCGTCGCGGCGTGCGAACGCGGTAGCCGCATGCACGTTGCTGTCCTGCATATCTGGCCTTTCTGCAAGAGCGGGCGCTTACCGGGACGTGATCACGTGTTGCGCCGACTGGGCTGGATTCAGTGTTGTTACGCTTGCTTCGTCTCTTCCTCCGTGTTCAAGGCAGGGCTGTATATAGGAGAGTGCGACTCGGTCTTTAGAGATGACAACTCATTAAGCAGCAACAATTCTAACTCACTCTATAGCGCTCGCTCTGACTGTATACAAGTTTAAACCTTGCAGTTGCCAAGTTTAAAGCATGCGAAGTGCTGATGTGTTATTTTGGGCAATATTTGCCGAAATGCGCTATACAGCGGGAGTATTACCGCTTCGATAGTGATAACACGACAATTCCTCGTGAAGTCATATGTATGCTATCAGGCGGTTTCACGGGTACCAAATATTCCTTGCAATTTCAATGCATACATGGCTATCCATGGCAAGATAGGTGATGAAATGTGAACAGCGTATACCCTTGCTTTTTGCGCTTCGCAACACTCAGCCACCACGGTGTCTCAGGCTCCATGCATCCATGAATGTGCGCATCGTCTCTGGCGTGCCTGTCGCAGGTGTACTGTGCGCGAGGGTGGCTTACAACAGCGATATTCGCAACAACACTCTGGAAAGGATCATCGTGGAGCGGCGCAGCATGCCACCGGCGAAATCATGTGATCACATCGAATTATAGCAACAGTCGCGACGCGTGCCAGATGCGCACTGCATGTCGACTGGACGCCGCATCGCATCCAGGCGACTCTTCGATGCGACGCGCCGGCCATAAAGACTTTAACCTAATGAAGTTTTAACCAATGAGGTTTTTAACTTAAGTTTTAACTTACAAGTTCTAGCCGGGGAGCTCGCAAGGTGGATCCACTTGGAACTAATTCTCGGAAGGACACCAGTTTCGAGATGTTAATTCCCCAACTTTGCGTAGAAATGCACTGGTGCTCCAGTTACTTCTGTTGACAAAACGCATAAAACAACGTTTTGTCAAGAAAACAAGTTGAACGACAGCGCATTTTTACGGCAAGTTTTACGGCGCATATCTCGTAAATATATAGTGCCGTCCACATGGTTTTTTTTTTTCAAGTGGTTATGCCTCACAGTCTCACCCGCTAGGATTTGTAAACTGCATTATGTGCCATAAAGTAATTAGCTGAATACTTATGTGGTGAATTTTTGTTAATTAGTTGATTATGTATTTGCATTTTTTTTTGCAAGTAATGTTCGCCTCTTCACACACACACACACACACACACACAGTTTCCCTCTTTGACACACCTAATGCTAACGAACTGCAAAAAAAAAAAAAAACGCTAGCCGAACCTCCATGTATGGGAAGTATCCGAGATATTCATAGCGTTATATTCGGCTTCGACTTGGGCCTGCTGCTGTTGTTGCGGCTGTTTTGTAAACATGTTAGAATTAAAGGCAACTGTATATATATATATATATATATATATATATATATATATATATATATATATATATATATATATATATATATATATATATATATATATATATATATATATATATATATATACTTGTGTAGTCTTGTATTGCACATTCCGTACTCGTACAGCCTTCTCTTTCCTTCTCGTGTGCGCTTTGCACTAATCCCTCGTGTTTTCTCTTGTACGTGTTTGTTCCCAGTATACCGAGCAAGGGTCTATGGGTGCTTGCTGAAGTATGGCACAAACTTTAGTGTTTTTAGTGTTTTCACGTTGTTGATGCCACGTATGTATACGTGATCAACGACTGCTCTTTGTCTTGTAGAAGGCACGTAGTAGTCCGTATACACGGTGTTAGATTGACGACTGTTTTGCACCGATGTGCATAATCGTAGCGGTTTGCGCGGACAATGAGGCCTCGCCACGCCACACTTGCCGGCCGCTGTCCAGCGCGCACACAATGGCCTTAATCTGCGCATTCTCCCCCTGTATTTGGAAAGCGTTCAGTATGGGGTCGCGGTCGGCCCGGTATTGCACTATCTGTGGGATCGGCCCACATTTTTTAACTACTGACGAACGGACACTCTTTCGGACCTACACCCCCTATAATACTAGAAATTAAACAAGCCGACTCGGATTCACGCATGCGCGTCAGCGTCATAGTGCTCTCAAACATATACAGGGCATTATTTTTTTTTGGGGGGGGGGGGGGGGGGGGGGCTGTACCCAATTTTTAAAATTAGAAAAATATAAATTACCGTACCGTTATTTTTACCGAGTGTACGGATTGGAAGCCTCTAGATTCAGAGCAATTTCGGGACTTACGTGCGTAATTAGTGAAGTTGCGGTAATCAACTTTTTAATTATAAACAATAGGTGGCTACAGCAAATTAGTACTTTGGGGCCCGTCCTCGACACTACCTATCACAACAATCAAATTTTGAATGCTGGAATTTATGTGGGAGCAACGTGAACAGTTAGGTTCCCTAGGCAGGCTCCTTGAAACAAAAAAAGATGGCTGGAGAACGAGCGCCTGGGTCGTCGATGTCTCCGCCTATCCCCTTCTTTCGTCACGTCTGTCCGGCCCTGCGAGCAGCTTTCGTGATCGCCTTGCTGTCTGCGGCGTTGCCCTAGCTCTTCAATGCCGGCGGGCTGCCAAATTTACTTAGTCATTCCGTTGGGCACCCCGTGTCCACTTCAATTGACGAAATTACCGTTTGGGTGCCACGTTAACCCTGTAGCGCCAACCGCGCTCTTTGGGTTTTTAGATACTGCATGCACGGCGTCATATATCAGTCCGTACCGTCGACCATATGGTATTCCTCCCCCCCCCCCCCTTCACTCAATGAGTTATGTTTCTATCTGTTTTAGTTTGCGCGTCTTACTGCGAAGCGGTATACGTCAACCGCCAAAGGAAATTTTCGTGTCGTTGGCGTGGTAAGCAAAAAAAAAAAAAAACTACTCCTGTATGGGCCGAGCCCCAAGGTGGTGCAATGGCGGGCCGACCCGCGGTGGAGGTGAAGCAGGCGCTGAGCACTCCCCGTACGTGGACGGATCCCGAAGTTAGTGCAATGCCGGCCCGACCCGCGGCGGAGGTGAAGCAGGCGCTGAGCACTCCCCGTACGTGGGCCGATCCCGAAGTTAGTGCAATGCCGGCCCGACCCGCGGCGGAGGTGAAGCAGGCGCTGAGCACTCCCCGTACGTGGGCCGATCCCGAAGTTAGTGCAATGCCGGCCCGACCCGCGGCGGAGGTGAAGCAGGCGCTGAGCACTCCCCGTACGTGGGCCGATCCCGAAGTTAGTGCAATGCCGGCCCGACCCGCGGCGGAGGTGAAGCAGGCGCTGAGCACTCCCCGTACGTGGGCCGATCCCGAAGTTAGTGCAATGCCGGCCCGACCCGCGGCGGAGGTGAAGCAGGCGCTGAGCACTCCCCGTACGTGGGCCGATCCCGAAGTTAGTGCAATGCCGGCCCGACCCGCGGCGGAGGTGAAGCAGGCGCTGAGCACTCCCCGTACGTGGGCCGATCCCGAAGTTAGTGCAATGCCGGCCCGACCCGCGGCGGAGGTGAAGCAGGCGCTGAGCACTCCCCGTACGTGGACGGATCCCGAAGTTAGTGCAATGCCGGCCCGACCCGCGGCGGAGGTGAAGCAGGCGCTGAGCACTCCCCGTACGTGGGCCGATCCCGAAGTTAGTGCAATGCCGGCCCGACCCGCGGCGGAGGTGAAGCAGGCGCTGAGCACTCCCCGTACGTGGGCCGATCCCGAAGTTAGTGCAATGCCGGCCCGACCCGCGGCGGAGGTGAAGCAGGCGCTGAGCACTCCCCGTACGTGGGCCGATCCCGAAGTTAGTGCAATGCCGGCCCGACCCGCGGCGGAGGTGAAGCAGGCGCTGAGCACTCCCCGTACGTGGGCCGATCCCGAAGTTAGTGCAATGCCGGCCCGACCCGCGGCGGAGGTGAAGCAGGCGCTGAGCACTCCCCGTACGTGGGCCGATCCCGAAGTTAGTGCAATGCCGGCCCGACCCGCGGTGGAGGTGAAGCAGGCGCTGAGCACTCCCCGTACGTGGACGGATCCCGAAGTTAGTGCAATGCCGGCCCGACCCGCGGCGGAGGTGAAGCAGGCGCTGAGCACTCCCCGTACGTGGGCCGATCCCGAAGTTAGTGCAATGCCGGCCCGACCCGCGGTGGAGGTGAAGCAGGCGCTGAGCACTCCCCGTACGTGGGCCGATCCCGAAGTTAGTGCAATGCCGGCCCGACCCGCGGCGGAGGTGAAGCAGGCGCTGAGCACTCCCCGTACGTGGGCCGATCCCGAAGTTAGTGCAATGCCGGCCCGACCCGCGGCGGAGGTGAAGCAGGCGCTGAGCACTCCCCGTACGTGGGCCGATCCCGAAGTTAGTGCAATGCCGGCCCGACCCGCGGCGGAGGTGAAGCAGGCGCTGAGCACTCCCCGTACGTGGGCCGATCCCGAAGTTAGTGCAATGCCGGCCCGACCCGCGGCGGAGGTGAAGCAGGCGCTGAGCACTCCCCGTACGTGGGCCGATCCCGAAGTTAGTGCAATGCCGGCCCGACCCGCGGTGGAGGTGAAGCAGGCGCTAAGCACGGTTGCAGCGAGCAAGCTGGAAGACAGATCGTTTCCTTTTTTTTTTAATGTCCATTGACTTTATTTTAAACGCGGCAAAAAGACCCGCGCAAGATACAATACGCCGCAAAGAACCGAAATTGATGTTGTCGAGCGTGCTCTAACACTCTGTGTTGACATAAGTGAAGTAATTAAGAAGTTAATTATTAAAAATTATCAAATAATTCATTATGAGCAATAGAATAGATAGAAGCAGCAGATTTAAGAGTAATTTACCAGCACTCGTGTAGCTGGGCTTGCTGGTGCATATTCAGAAAGTATAAAGGAGCGCAACCGGAACTCGCACGAAGAAAGAGCGCTCGTCCCCACCTCTTTGTTCGTCCAGCGTTCCAGGTTGAGCTTCTGTATACTTCTTGATTAAAAAATGATGTTGCGAGGGGGCGACACCTGTCAGAGCCTCATCCAGCGCGCGACGTTCCTCGCCTGCCGACATTGGAGTCGGTTTCAAATGTTTGTCGCAGTTGTTTGCCGTGTTTGCTGCGCGGCACAGGAGAGGATGCATCTTTTAAGTACGCTCTTCGGCCATCTCGTATCTGTGATGCGAATTCACGGTGAGGGATAAGCAGGCAAGAACGGGAAGAACGTAAACACGGACAAGCGCTCACTTCCAACTAAATCTTTAATAATGCGATAGCACTGTAGGCGGACTTAAACCACTTTGTAGGTATTATAGAAATGTGGGCCGATCCTGGAGATAGTCCAATAGTAAACTGGGCCACTATCATATAATATGCTGTTCCCAGAAATTGGTTTTGGCACGTAAAACACCAGAATTTAATTTGTTCAATTACCAACGAGCCATATGATCACGAAACTCACAAAAAAAGAAAAAAAAAAAAACTGAAACACAGGCGCCCAACCGCTGGCGCATTCCGAATAGAATTAACTTCCCTGTCCGATAGAACTATGGATGGCTTACTTACTGAATACATTTATTTAATTTTTATGCTGTCTTTGCCATATATATAGTAGTTAAGAATTTCATTATGTGGTGCTGGAGAAAAAGAAAACGCGTGAAATACTCTTGGAACACACACACACACGCACACACAAAGCCAACAAACAACGACACCAAGGACAACATAGGCGAAATTACTTGTACTTACTCATTATGTTGAAGAAATGATCAATTAATGGAAATGTAAGTGGAAGAGAAAAGGACTGGTCGCAGGTAGAATAAGAACCCACGTCTTCGCATTAGGAGTGCGATGCCCTTACGAATTGGTAAGAGCATCGCACTCGTGTTATGCTTTAGGGCTCGCGTCACTCACTGTGATGAGGAGTTCGTTACAAGTGCCTTGAAACGTACAGCGGCGGTGTCCGCTGATATATCGTGGTTTCCGGCGCAACGAAAAAAAAAAAAAACAGATAAGAAAGCTACAGCGGCTTGCTCGCACTGCCATGGCGACGTAGAATAACCGTCACCGAATCGCGACGATTGCTCCAGAAGCGTTGCGACTCCAGCCGCTGAGCTGAAAAATCCAGCCGTGAGCGGCGGACCCGAAACGGTCGCCTTTCGACCGAAGCGGCCATTTTCAACCGATGGCTGCGAGGCACTAGTCACTTGCCGGTATGAATGCGGGAAGAGAATCTGCACCAACAAATGTTTTCCGCTTCTTTCTCGCGGAACAACACGTGATATTTCCTTAATAATATTTCCTTAAAGTCCGGAATAACAATTGATTATTTATTCAAGTACTTTGTATCTCCTTTTGCTGTATGATTCCCTTCCTGTTTGGACATAAGTGCTCGGTATGTAATAAATAAATAACTTGCGGGGTTTCAGGTGCCAAGACGAGGATGTGACGATGAGGCGCGCCGTAGTGGGAGGCAATCTTCGCGGCCGCCCCTTGCACGCGCATCCACGTCACGGGGCCCCCGTCGGAGTTGCAAGTGGCGCCGGTATCGAGCCCGCGACCTGGAGCTGAGCAGCGGAACGCAAGGGCTACCGCGGCGGGTAAATAAATAAACAACTAATGTATGCGCCATCTGTTTCATTAGGTGCCGGGAATTACCTGCATGAGAAATCAGAATCATCGGGAAATCAATTAAAATATTCACTAATTCGTAGATATTAAATTTGATGCACCTGTTGGGGCATTGAAACCTGGCAGTGGAGCATTAGTGGCTGCGCTTGACGGAAACTGCAGCGCCCCTCACGAGGCGTCTTTTTCTCCTGGCAAGTGTGCCCGAGTTCCAGCCTTATTCCCAAACTGTATTAGAGGGACGCTTTTGGGAAACTGAAAGCTCAGTGGCCAATTCATTTCGTCGTACACTTTCGAATCTTGAAACTGGCCTTCTGCTAACGTTGCTTCGCTACTGCTCGGCTTCAGTTTGGCAATTTAGACTTCTGTCACGAAGGAAACAACTAAAAAAGTTAAATAGTCCATCTTTTTAATTAACTGCCTGGACATTGCGATATGCCGTGCAAGAATTGTCTGCCTCTCCAGGTAAGCCACACCGGAACATGTGGAATTTCGCTATATGTTGCATGGTATTAAAAATATACGTGGGCGACAACTATATCAATCAATCAATCAATCAATCAATCAATCAATCAATCAATCAATCAATCAATCAATCAATCAATCAATCAATCAATCAATCAATCAATCAATCAAATGCTTATTATATACTGCCCAGGAAAGGCAACAAGCCTTTGTACTGGTCACTTAAGGAGTAATACACGACACACAATGTGCAGAAAAGGCAAATGTGATTGACAAAATGTGAGGTAGAGAAGCAAACATGCATGAAAAAAGAAAGCGAGCGTAAAAGTGAGTTAATCATGCAACATGATTATTCACACTTGTGCAGAAGAACACAGGGAATGAACTCCTAAATATGTGAATGCAGGTAATTGTTGCATGTTTTTTCCAAGTCTAGCCACAGCACAGTCTCTATACCGCAAGAAGACGTCACGCAGAAAACGCGCATTGATGCCACGCATATTTTTGCGGCACACGAAATTGCGCATGATCAAGAATGTATAGTGCCATGAACAACCTTATAAAGCCTTATATTCTCTCTGCACCAGTTTGAGAGTGAGAAAATGTCTATTTGCAGGTGAACGCAGACGCAAGCACTTTCGACAGCCTTAAATAGCTTCAGGCCGTCAGCATATACGAAGAAAAAAGAGTATTGAACTGGCTGACGAAATTTGATTTACAAACAGTAAGAAGAAAAGAGGGCCAAGAACGGATCATTCATAAAATCCTTTAGTGACCTCGTAGCTAGTGACCATTAGCGCCCCCCATGCACTTGAAAAGAAGGCCTTCGTCGACTGATAGCGTACACTGCAGAGTGATAAGGAAGGGTACTTGAGGTAGATACATATTGGACGCGTTAGCATTATGAGTGGCAAAGTGAAAAAGAAACTATATATATATATATATATATATATATATATATATATATATATGTGTGTGTGTGTGTGTGTGTGTGTGTGTGTAAAGTATACTGGTCCTTTTTTTTTGCGACAACCTCCTATTCTACTGAAGAAAAACTCACACAATTTTACCTAAATGTGGGAAGCAATTATTCAGACGATTTCTTTCTGTAAATAAATTGCTGATGCCGCGAGAGTGCTACGAAAGTTGCGCACACAAGTGAAACTACGTCGGACAGAAAAATTTCTACAAAATTATTGCTTTGACCTATTACTGCGAATTCTCTTTTCTATATTCTGCGTACAGCACTCTTTCATGGCTTTAGTGGTATATTACTTTTCGTTTTGATTTATATTACATTTAGTCATGACAGAAATTCGACAATTGCCGCATATTTAATATTTTTAGAGAAAAACTAATTGCTCTGTGAGGAACATATTCACAACTTGGGCTTGGTACATGTGTATACTGAATGATAAAAATACTCTGAGAAGAAATGAAACCTAAAATTTCTGTTCAAGTTACGACAAACTTGGAAAAAATTATGTTGTCACTGAAATTGTGGCTCCATTTTAACAATGTAGCGGTCCAAGTAAAAATATGTCCTAATCAGGATTGTATAGTATGCTTTGCTGCTAATTTATTTAGAAAGTTCTAAAAGAGTGAATTCTGTTTTAAGTGAGAAAAAAATGTTTGAACTGCACAATCACAAGGTTGCGCGGGACATCTTTGTTTTGCCTTCACTGCACAACACATCAGTTGGCCTTTTAACCTGGCTCGTTTCACGTGTTCCTTTTCCTTCTTTTTGAAGACAAGGTCTTCTTTGGAAACTCCAGATTTATTTGGGGTTCGTGAGGTCTGGGTTTCATACCACTTTCGTTTTGTAAATTGGATGACTCGAGGCCTTCTATATTGCACGTAGGACGAGGAAACAGGCGTCGAAACAAAGCTGAGAACACAAAAGACGTGCGAAATTATCCTACAGCTATGTACAGAGAAGTAAGAACGCGTATCTAGTACATTTACTTTTTTTTTGTGGGAAATTTCATTTTGACGCCCGTTTCCTTGTCGTACGCGCATTAAAAGGCTTAAAATCGTATAATTTAGGAGATGCAAGTGGCCAGAAACCAAGAATTCACGAATCCCAAATCAATCTGAAGTCGCCAAAGAAGACCTTGTCTACAAAAAGACAAAAATCCGAGGACACATACGCACTTATGAGTTGTGAATGTGAAATCATTCATGTCCAGTTGAACGCCACTGAGCGGTCCTTCGAGTTGTGAGCTGCGAGTATTGTAACATAGCGGTACGTGCTGCCCGAGCTGGCAAGTAGCAGCATCCTGCGGTGCGAACGCCTCATACCACCGACGTCCTGCGCGACGAGAGACCGATGAAGCAGCAGCGGCCACCAAGGCCGGCAGGCGAGCGCACCTAAGCCCATAGAAGGGGGGGGGGGGGGGGGGCGTTGAGGTACGAATCCCGCGCCGGCTTCCGAGAGCGACACGGCAAGAGCGAGAGACGCGCTGGCACCGCGGCGACGCCCTCATTCGACACCTGGCACGCGCTAGCGAGCGGCAGGTGGTTCGTTTCACCCGCTCTGCTCCGTCGAGGCGTGCTCGTGACGTGGCGTGGCAGCCAAATGGGAATTTAGGCGCCGTTTCGCTGCTACAGACGCCGGCTTTTTCGTTCAGTGGGCCATTTGGTGCTTTCGCATCAAAATGGAACACCTGAAACGAACCGGGCTAAAACGCCGACCGACGTGCTGTGCAGTGAAGGCGAAACAAAGAGATGCTCCCCGCAATGTTGCGATTGTGCAGTTCAACAATTTTTCTCTCGCTTAAAACACAATTTACTCTTTTAACGCTTTCTAAGTAAATCGACAGCAAAATATACAACACAATGCTGATCAGGCCACATTTTTGCGTGGACCGCTACATTGTAAAGATGGAGCCCCAAATTGATTCAGTACGTCATTTTATCGCGATAGCAATTATAAGGACACTCCAGGCGCAATTCTGCCGTCGCCGTCGCCATCGGCGTCGGCGTGAGGTTCAGCATAAACAGCCCAGAAAGAGGATGGGAAGACGGCACCGCGGATGCGACGGCGCAGCCAGTTGTTTCTTCAGCCATTTTCATTTCCATTCTATCTTGGTCGTTGGTGTCTCTGTTCACTATTTATGATATATATATATATATATATATATATATATATATATATATATATATATATATATATATATATATATATATATATATATATATATATATATGCAATGCGTTCACGGCATTGCGAAGTTTGGTCAGGAGCAGATACATGGTGTTTTCAGTACGAAACAGAAGAATGGCAGTTCTACAATATGCGAAAGTATGCGTGATACTATGACACAACAACGCAAAGCGCGCAAAAGAACAATGACAGCGAGTTATCAGAACTATCGAGATCATGAAAGTAAGCTTTATAAATACTCAGTACTGTGTGAACGGTTGAGTGTTAGGGATGACAGGCACGAGAATCAAGGGGGTTAACCGAGGGGCCCGATTTTTATTAATCATATCATAAGAAGCCACAAAGACACCAAGGGCAACATAGGGGAAATTGCTTCTACTTGCTAACTGAATTAAAGAAATGATAAATTAATGGAAATGAAACTGTATGAAAAAACAACTTGCCGCAGGTGGGGAACGATCCCACGTCTTTGCATTACACGTTCGATGCTAAGTACAAGTAATTTATTCTATGTTGTGCTTGGTGTCTTTGTTGGCTCCTTATTAAGGAATGACAGGCGGGAACATGGAAAGGTGTATGTTCTCTGGTGACGTTGCGCGGAATACGAAACATTATACAGCTGAGGAGTTCGGGGCAAGTGAGGATGCCGTGAAAGAGTGAAGAGAAACATGAGGTTCGCGCAATTACGCCGGTAGCGAAGTAAAGGCAATAATAATAATAATAATAATAATAATAATAATAATAATAATAATAATAATAATAATAATAATAATAAAAATAATAATAATAATAATAATAATAATATTTATAATAATAATAATAATAATAATAATAGCTCCTCCTTCGTGAGCGGCAATACAATCTTCTTTTGCTTGTTCGGTGTCTATAGTGGTGCGCCCCAAGATTCCTTGTTAGGTGCACTTTTCTTCCTAATTTTCATCAGCGCTGCCAAGATCAAATTATTTAAGAAGATGCAGAGTATTGAGGAATACCGCACTCTGTAAACTGACCTGTCGTCATTTTCTGAATGGCGCCAATTAAACGGGCTCATTCTAAATTCATCTAAGACTCAGAATTTTGTAACATTGGCATAAAACCCATAATACCGTCTTTCAGTATGTGGATCGGGCAATGTATAGGGGGTTGTTGAAATAAGCGACCTCGGTGTGTTTCGTGAGAGTACCTTAAAGGGACAGTTAATTAAAATTCTGCAGCCGAGTTTGTTAACCGACGTGAAAGCTGGGGCGCTGAAAGTGGTAAATAGAGCGCTGTCTTTCGGAAAGAATTGGACTGAAAAAGATTTGTGATTTTCTCATAAACTACCAGGCCTGTATAGTGGCCGCGGCGTGAAACTGAAGACGTGACGCATGGCCTTCGAGATGGCCCGATCTGCGATCTCGGAAGGCACGCTGCTGCGCTCATTCTTTTACCATCGCCCGCCACCGCCCGCTGGGCCCCGCACGGAGTGGCGCACAGGCGGACCCCAATGAACGGTGCGCTCGCGCTGCAGCACTCGGCGAACGCGGTGCGAGCCGAGGTCACGCCAAGGGCTTCGCTTTGGCGGGAACGTCGTCGCTCGCACACGCGTGCTTTTATTGACGAACACTTGACGGCTCCGCCGCCAATAGCCCGCTGGACGCCGACGGCGCTTCGGCTCTCCTAGATCGCAGATTTTTGCCAACGTGATTAACCTCCCGCCGGTAGAAAGAGCAAGCGGGCAAGCCGAGGGAGACTGTCTTGCCTGTGAAATACCCTCGCATTACGGCTCCTCATCTCGCCAGTACATTATTTAGGTTGTTGTTCTTTTTCAACACAGGCGCACTTTTGACGTAGCCTTATTATATGAGTTACTATTTTGTGTCAAAAGCGCATTACAGAGGCTCGCCTCTCCACAGAATGCCAAGTCGATGCAAGTGTCATTGTCTCCATCTTGCTGTGCAGATGTAGAGCCTAGACGTTAGTGGCACATACCCGCTCTCGGGGATTGGCCAAGAACCAGGTAGTTTCATATAACAACAGGATGGATGGATGGATGGATGGATACAACTTTCTTGTACGTCCAGCAAGGTTTAACGCGACCCGGGCTCAGGTCTCCCACGGGAGTACGTCAAGGCCCTGCCTCAACGCCGCCTCACGGGCTTGCTGGACTGCCCACATCTGGATTCCGAGGTCTCAGCTGCGCAGAGCGGCGGCCCACCTCGACGATAGGGTCTCCGGAGTAACTGCCATCCCTCCTATAACTACATCGCCAAAAAAGAATTATAATATAACTGCAAACAAAACTGATGAATAGGTAAATTCGAAGAAATAGATTCTAGCTTATGATTGTGATATCTTTCAAAACGCGTTGTCTTCTTTCTTGTGTACCTGTTCCTCTTGAGCCTTCTTTCTAGCTTGACTTCTCTGCTATCTTTTCGTAGTTTCTTTCTGTGTATGTATATTCTGCATGTCAATTTTGTGTTGTTGCTGGATTGTTTCTCATTATAGACCTGTTTGTTCAGCTTTCATTTTCATTATATATCTTTATCCCATTACTTTGGGCCGTAGCCTTACCTTTCCTGTTTTTCTGTGTGCCAGTATTTACAGCTCGAGTTGTTCCCGGACACATAAGATAAAGCTCTCGACTGATCGATCACTAATAACACCCGCTCTATAAACAGGGTGTACCAATAACGTGCACAGAGCTAAAATGAGGGCCCTGAAAGCGAAGCCCTCCATGCCGCAGAAGCTAGCTGCGGCCTGAAACGATGGCCTATGCGTATCGCGCAAAGCGTTTCTCGGTCGAGGTGCTAAACGCCGCGGCGGCGGCAACCGTCGTTATCGTTACGCACTGATGGTTGACAGAGCACTCGCTTCTCGCCTCGGCGAGGTATGATGTTTACAGGATCCGTGAGGTATGGCTGCCATCCTGCTTCTCGCATTCCAACTTCCCATTCCTGGACTTGGACCCCAACCGCAGTTTGCGTCTGAGAAGTTGTAACTTGGTCACGTGATCGCCGAAGGGTGCCGAACAGCGGCAGCAAGACGATTCAGAGGGACCCCGGGACGATGCTCGAGGCAAACCACCTGGCTCCTCCAAAGTGCTTAGAGGCCTCGTTGTTGGGTAACCCAGTAAAAATAAATGCCCTTTTGTAACCTCCAGCGAGTTCGCTTTCCCTGTTGGCAACAGTACTATGTTAACAGCCATGCATCAAGAAACCGCTAGTAAGACTGTGCTTTCAACTTGCATTCCATCTCGCAGTGGACCGATGCCTCGAAAAGAGTTGTAGTGCACACAACGTCGTCTTGGAGCGCCTGCTGTGAGACTGTTTGAGTGCCGCGCAAAATGACAAGCGTCAAAGCATTATTGAACATTGCCGTAGCTGGGGAGTTGGATTCACCGCGTGGACAACGAGGGCTTCTTTTTCGTCTTCATATGGCGAAGGTGAAGATGGGGACGACAAGCTGGCAAAGCGACGGCGGCGGAACGGACTGACACGTTTCGAGCGTTTAATTGGCGCTGCAGTAAGTAGAGAGAGAGATAAACGGGTTGGGAAAGGCAGAGAGCTTAACCCTAAAGGATTCTGCTTTGCTACCCTGCACGGGAGGAAGGGTAAGGAGAAATGAAAGAGGGAAATAATAGCGGAGAGCAACAGCAAAAGCCCTAAAAGGAGGCTGCAGGAATAAAGCCGTTAGCACGAGGCGATCCCATATGCAATGCTCGCAAGGGACCAACGCATGACCTTATTTCGGGCTTCACCTGCTGCTGCACCTGCTGAAAAAAAAAGTCGCCCTTTCGCCCACAGTACGAAGCATATGATGCCATAGCGGGCGCAGTAAGATTTGCACTGTTTCGTGCGGTTGGGGTAAACATTCGCAAATGTGCGCGGTCAATCTCCTTGCCAGGAGAAAGCACAAGAAAACAAACATTATTCAATGTTGACGCATATCGTTTGAAAAGGCGGCGTTGCCCGGTGTACGTCGGAGGGGAGAGACACGTCACACTTTTATAGGGAGAGCAGGTGGGTTAAGCCTGCCTCCTTTCACTTTCTACTCCTGGCTTCGTTACTTTTACGTCAGCGCTCGTATCAGCCGTCAGTAGTGGCGTCATTTCATCGAGCGCTCAAGAGGCATGTCAAGATGTGTACATAGCATGCGCGGAGGGACTGTAAAGTAGGATCTTCGCCAGACTGCCTCGGAGTTGCGTCTCCACCAGTACGTTGCGCACTGCCCCTCCGTGGAGGGCTGTCACCGAGGACCATCTGTCAAGGCGCGTTGGGACGCATTTAGCCGCGTGGGGGCACACGGTGCAGACGGCCAAGACTGTCGCAGCGACTTTGGTCCGTAGTTCTTTATTTAACTGTGGCCCCGCCATTTGTCCACGCGAGTTGCTCCTTGTGTAGTATCAAGAGCCACGCGAATAGCCTGCGACCCACCGTGCTTGCCTAGTGGCTTTGGTGTTAGGCTGCTAAGCACGAGGTCACGGGTTCCAATCCCGGCCGCGGCAGCTGCATTTCGATGGAGGCGAAATGCAAAAATGCCCTTGTACCGTGCTCGTTAACGAAATCCAGCTTGTAATAAATATTACGAAGTCAGTCTATTCTACGTCATGCCTCATAATCGGATGGTAGTTTGCGCACGTAATACCCCAGCATTTAATTTTAATATTTCCTACGCGTTCTCAGTGTGCCTAACGAATGCACTCAGTTTCAATCGCGTTTTTGTCATCGGTTTTTGGATTTATGTCGGCAATCGCGTTCTTATAATCGACGCGCCGGAGAAAAACTCATCAACAGCAACGACTATCAACGGTTGCGACTCAGCGGCACGGCGCCTGCTAGCTTCCCGTAATTCTTTTTTTTTTTGTGCTGGAGTTTTACGAGCCAAAACCACGATTCGATTATGAGGCACGCCGTAATGGGGGACGACTGATTAACTTTGACCACCACGGGATCTTTAACGTGCCCTCAATGCACGGGACACAGGCGCTTTCACATTTCCATCTGCCATCAAAAAATTCCCGCTCCAATGCAACGTTGTTATGCCGTCTCTGGATAGGAGTTGCATTTACGAAAGCATACTTCCGAAATGGGATGCCAGACACACCTACGGGGGACTCCTGCGGAATCGAAGAAAGTATTGAACATTTCCCGCGCTTTTGTTCCCGTTATGACGTCCAGCGCAGCCCTGTCCGGAGAACACTAAGCCGACTATAGACTCAAGAACGTTTTCAGAAGCCAAGCTTCTTAGATCATGGCCGTGTGCCCTCACTGGCGCAGAAATCAACGAAGGCGTTGTTACAGTACTTGAAGTCCACATGTCTCTGCAGTAGTCTGTAGACGTGGTGTGCTCCTTCGAGTGTGCGCGTGACTAGGTATCTCTCTCTCTTCGTTCCCTCCTTTCTCTCACTTTTTAGCTCCTCTCTCCCAGTTCAGGGTAGAAAACCGGACGTATGCCTATTTAACCTCCCTGCATTTCCTTGCCTCTCTATCTCTCTAGAGAGGACAGACCTTTTGCAGAACAGACGATTTTGATGTGATGTGATGTGACGATTGTGATGTTCGAAGCCACAAAAGCGCTGCTGCGCTTCTTGAGGTGAATCAGTCTGAATTTTTATGTGACGAACTGAATTATGAACGCTTAATTGCGTCCTTTCTAACTGACACAATTGCGTCAGAAAGTCAGGATCTGCATTGAATAAGACTCTACCAGCCTTAGGGCTCTTCAGGTGGACTTTATGGTTTCAGCTATTGTGTCGATAAAAACATTCTGCAGATCCCACACACTGTGGGAATCGACGTTATGTGAAATATTCTGCACGCAGCAGGCTATGTAAATTGTTTGGGGTTCATACCCAGGAACTAGGGACATTTCGTTCAGATTGCTTTTTTCGCCACCACGTGACGCATTGAGCTTAACGAATTCAAAATGAATGCCGTGACGCACAACACAATAAAAAGAAGCACACCCTGAGACTGTCGCTTTACCTCGGTACTTCGAAACGAATGCGCTTATGTATCAGCCTTATTTCGAAGGCGGCCAGCAGCAATGGCAATGACTCGGCGATTCTGGTAGAAACCTAGCCAGGCAGCTCGTCGGCATTCCGGATGAAATGTCAGGCCGAGATAACTGCTGCAGCGAAGCTTTCGTTGGATACTTCCTTCTTCTTTTCTTTTTTATTTGTGCACCACTGTGGCTGTGGGATTGCGTATACGTAAGCGTTCTGTTTCATGGGTTTCCTGTACAGAACCGGCGTGGTGCATTTAATTAATTAATTAATAGTCCGTTCCTGCGGCGAGCGTCGGCGGCGTCGGCGTAACCGATCGAACGAGCGCCGCGCAAAATGAAAGCGAACGCGGAGCGCAGCGGTAGATGAAAGAAATGCCATAGCGAAGAGAGGAGGAGGAAATCGCAGGGGGAAGGTGCAGCGGAACCATGAGGCGGAAAGCGGAGGAGGGGCGGCGGCCTGCGCATGGGGCGAGTTTGCGGCGGCCACGGTATCCGCAGCCGCATGGGCCATCTCAACAGCACTTCCGAGGTAGGAAGGGTACTGTAAGGTGGGAAGGGCTACGCTCGTCCGCGGCGTCTGCTGCTGAGGTCAGCCCGTGGTACCAGCCTGTGTGACGGGGATCACTGCTGCTGCATGGTGTTGTCGCCGCTGACTTCCGCGCGACCAAGGACCGCTCTCGTCGTTGGTGGAACGAAAGCGTGGGAAGAAAAGCGTAGTGCCGTGCAAAACGGGCTGTGCGGCAACCATGACTACAATATCGCGCCAGAGTAGCGCGCGTCGCCTGTATGGCAACAAAGGGCTGCATGAGTGGAGGTCTGTCTGCGGCGGTTGCTGTGAATCGCACCCACGCGTCACCCACGTGCTGCCCCCTGCGGCGTGCCTTATACTCCGATCTTGGTTTTGGCGCGTAAAACCTCCTAATTTCATAACGCGTCTCTTTTGCCAAGACGCCTAAATATACGACTAGAATGCTTGTATAACACCGTAATTAAACGATACAAATTAAACTTTGCACGCACATCTGGTTTAACCTGCGCCATTTCTGAAAATATGTATTCGTTACCTTGTTCAGTCGACCAAGGACAATGAATATGCCCACTACATACATCTTATTACGTATGAAAATAGTAGAAAAAGCAGTATCACCAATTATCTGCATAGCTCATAATTAACCCAGAGAATGATGAGTTGCGCTGCCAGGGGGAAGCAACTGCTAATGTCTTTCGGTATGCTGGTTTCATCAGCATCCACCAATTGTACCGCTATCGATTAAGTGTGGGATTTAGACTGGATCTTAATGAATATTTAAAGTATCTGTGAAAATTTTTTTGTTTGAAAAACAAAGGAACATGGCTACAAGGCGGGTGAATGTGAAACGTGGTAAGTGCCAACTGCAGGTTTAAATTCCGAAATCTTTTGAATTATTAGGAATCCGTCTATTTTGATTCGTTTTTCTGCGACTCAAGCAAGTTAGGCAGGAAGCGCGGCCCACCACAGTGCGATCACGTAAACTTTCTTCAGCGTTCATCTGTTTACTGATTATTTAGTTATCTATAGAGAAAAAAATGCTGAAGATATCAACAGAGTCTTGTCACTTTGACGCCGTAACTAAATGGTTTAATGAATGGCTCACGGAAATAAACGCTAATCAATTTAAATTTATGCGGGGGTCGCGGAATACTCGAACCTTATTATTTATTCATGCGCGACCCGCAGCACAATTATTATAGGGGCGTTGCACAACGCCCGCAGGTAGTGAGTTCTGAACAACAATGGTTCTTGGAAAAAAGAATATTCAGAGAGATCAGCCCTGGATAGGTACGGCCTACCTTTAAGTGGATGGACTTCACGCGAGGAAACATTGTGTGGGACCTTCAGATCAGTAGATTCTCGCATGATTGTGGAAGATTGAATAAAACAGCTTAAGGCGTAACCTGCTTCATCGTCCAAACAAAGGCATACAACAAAGTTATTTTTTCACTGCTGTTACACTTAGAAAGCGGTCTTGTATCGCCAGTACAAACCTTGCCGCGACGGACTGGATTTTTCCTAATGAAATAATATGCACACCATAACACGGATCCCACAGTGGGCAACCATACTACAAAACTGGTAAAAGATGCATTTTATGCGCTGTTTCTTTTACGTCAATGCTTGCGTGTTTTAATCTTCGTTGCAAGAAGCCATGGGAATGCCCTGCACTTCTAACTACAGTATTACCACGTTCTGTTACCACGACCAAGAGCCATCCTCTGACAGCAGAAAACCTAAATATTTGACTCATGGATTATTTTTATTTCTTCACCACTTAGCAAATACTGATATTTGATTTTGTTAACCTTTCTACTAAAGCTAACGCGTACACATTCTAAACAGTCTGTCTCATCAGATACGCTTGCATACAATACACGATCATCCGCACACAATCGTATCTGTGTTTTGATGTCATCAGAAATAGTATTAATAAAATCAAGAAAGAGAAGGGGTCCCAACACGGAGACTTGCTGCACACCAGACATAGCAGAAACATCCCCCGAATGACTCCCAGTCAAAACAACTCTTCTTCGATGCTCTTACTCAACAACACTGCGTTAGAGCCTGCACATCGTCTAAAGCTGGACGAAAACTCGTCAAGTGAGGGTGATACATTGTGAAAATAAAATAGGCTCTAAGGTTCAAAAGGAAATAAAACATACAATGACCTCTCGAGACCGCTACGCGTCCCTTGTTCACAATGAAGATGAGCGCAAGCGAGGGGCCGATTATTTATGCGTTAGGTGGCGCAGAGTTCGCATGTATATCTCGGCGAGATTACCTGTGTCCTGTTGATCGCGTTTCTAGTCATATGAATATGTAAACATCTTCAGAGTAGTCTTGAAGATAGGCACTTCTCTGTCGCGATTATGCTCGCAGCAACCCAATCGGTTAGTAGTCATGTGATGATCCGCCAAGGTGCATTTTTGTCTTTGACGAACAATTTTACAAGCAGCGGTTCGGAATAACAATGCGAGCCTCCGTTTCTGTCGCCTATGCAAACCTCGCCCTAGAGGGACTTGAAAGTTCGGAGATAACCTCGCTCCAAATTTTTTTGTCCGATACATGGACGACTGTTTTTGTGTGACTCGTCTTGGCGACGAGTCACGCAAAAACGACGAGCCTTTCCTTGGGCATCTGAAATCTTTTATACCAAGTATCAGACATTCGGCGAAGGGAATGAGAACCAGTGTGTATCGGAAGCAGACACACATGTCGGTTCGACTCTGCACATCCCATGGGACAGAGACGCTCGGTTGCCGTTGCACTCTTCTCTCCCGCATTGCGTATCTGCTCCCAGTCTGGACTGCGCTAGCAAGAGCCAGCCGTGGCAGAGAAGAACCTTTCTCTCCAACAAGGATTACTCTTCACAGCTTGTGAAAACTCAAGAATTGCGGTCTTCAGTTGCTTACCATGAAACAGTACAAGAAAAAATTTGTGTGGCTACGCTATCAAACACACGAGACCAGCTGAGCTGGGTGAAGTTAAGGCTTCTGAACAATGTATGCCGTCTTCCTCTTTGGGGGGGTTCGGGTGGGACGGTGCCTTTTGAGGCACCCACTGCAACAGAAGCGATTTCTTGAGACGCCATATTCGTCGGTGCATGCTAGCTCTATGCATGCTAGCTTCGGCGCAGTGTACCTGGTAGCTTCTTGAAAAATCCGCCGAAGCGAGCGCACGATATTTTATCAGCGAGCAATGACGTCACACCACCTGTGTACCCGCAGCGCCGCTCCTTCTCCCCGTTAGGCTCCACTCACCCTCGACGCGTCGCTACGCTGTGTGATGCTATTTTTATACTCTGCTTTCACTCTCTCTCAGCTCGCTCTCCCCAAGCTCGGCGAAGCTGCGAACGTCAACAGAAACCCAGTGAGGTTCTAACAGCTCCATTATACAAGAGAAACAGAAACGTGTGGCTGTCCCCTACGCGCAAGGAAACCAGTGAGGCACTCGCAAGAGATTTTGGCTCATAGGGCGTACAAATCGCACAGGTGCCAACAAACCAACTATACGCGCCGTGCACGCCGACGGACGCGCCACTGGTGGCGGCCTTGCGCAGAACACGCGGGAGAGGAGCCTGGCGCGCGCCGTAGTTTGTTGTGTCGTTGATCGTGCTTCTCCGTCTTATTCACGTTTTTTCAGAGCAAGATAGGCAACACCATTCGCACGTGTGGGGTGGCCAAAGCTTCAGGGAATGTCGAAGAAGAATTGTTGCAGGGTGGGGGGGCTCAAATATCGGTGAAAACGTGCCGGCGTACGGTTTTAATCATTCTCGGCAAAGCCTCATCAGCGGGAGCAACGGTAGCAAAAATGGATCGTCACTTCAAATGGAAATTTCTTGTTCTCATCCTTTCCTTTGTCTCGTCAGTGTTTTTTTCCACTCGATCATAGTTAGACGCGTGAGCAACGAAGTTCGTCTGCAGTGCAGCATGAGGTTTAAAGGCATTTCGCTAAAGTTCGGAATGCTGTTTGCCGCTTATATTGTTTTCCGCCTCTTTACCTCGTTGCGCTAGCTAGGCAGCACGACTGCACGAGCGCATTGCGTTGTATGTTAAAGCTACTGAAGTTTGCAAGAACTGAAATTGTTGGTTTCATATGGCGCGGTAAATCCTCGCACCAGCTGTCGCGCACTTCATGTTTTTACATCTATTTTATGCGTGGCTTCGCACATGTTTAACTGTTGCTAGTTGCTCCATGCATAACTCTTGTCGATTCTTTTGGGCTGCGAAGTTTTCACCCTGCCTTGTTTGTAAAAGGCATAAATCACGCTGTGTCTTATCGGAATGATACCAAGGAAGTGCTTCTTTAACAGCTTTATTCTTTTCGCCCGAGGGCATCTTAGATATTGTTTGCGTTTTTGGAAATGTGTTTAGAAAATAGGTAGTTCAGGGCGAGAATTGCTAATAGCTGCTGCATATGGTATTTTTGTTCCATTTCTCGCTGAAAAGTTCGCGTCCCGTTTGGGAAGTCATCACACCTCGATGCTGCCTGAGCAAACTTAACACGCCGAGTGATTTGTTTGTTTCACAACGTAGTCCGTTCTTGCATGTGAGTTTTCTACTCAAATGAATTCTTTCTTATATTACGCTGCAGACGACTAAACCGGGCCTTGCCGCCATCGCTCATCTACTTTGACTGGCGCTGCTCTGCCTTTAAATATATCATGGGGCACCTCTCTCTAGTAATATAAAAATGTACTGAAAACTTAGTCAGTCTTTAGCTTTGTACGTTTCCAAGCAGCTCCCTTGTGGAATTTAAAATTGTACAAACTGCAGCGGGAACGGTAGTTCATCGGCGTAGGCAGCAGAATTGCATCGGCGGTACAGCAGTAACACGCGCTTTTATTAACCCGTGTGTTTGGTGACTTCGTTGGCTAGTGTACGCGTTTCCATCAATAAATTGGCAATTACTCTTCTTGAGGCGGCTTCGACTGCAGTTATTCGGCAATGTCACATGTATTCATCGGCAGAAAAATCACAACGGCATATGCAGAGATTGCACCGTGCGGATTTGTTTGATATAAGTCTGCATATAAGACAACAGCTATCACAGCTTGTTTCCAACTAACACCAAACGCAACGTATTACTTCGGCCGAGGCGCGACAGATAAGGCACTACCTCGATCGCGATGGTTTTCTTTATTTCCTTTATTTCGTTCTGGATAACTCAGAGGGAGCCTGTTCAAGGGCGCTGCTTAATGATCCGGGTGGGAGCGCAATTATGTGGTATTCTCCATATTTTGCGAGGTTTATTTATCAGTCGGAAAAAAATTGTACGCAGTTAGTACGTTGCTGAAAATACCGCAGTTAGAAGTTCCTTGGCTCTGCTTTCAAATGCCTCCTTGACACTTGATAATTAGGATAGAATGTCTCAAGTTAGATAATTATTTATAATTACGTAATTAAATCTCCGTAACAAAACAATTACTGGCAGCTGCTCCACTCTACAGTAAACAATATGCACTAGGGTTTGTTCGAGTAACGCACTGCTCTTTCTTTAAATCTTGGTGCATCATAGTTAATTTGGACACCCTGTATATTTATGACTTTGCATGCAACTGGCGATGGTTCTATCCCTTATAAATGTTGTAAATTATTAGGAGAGTTTTTTTATGAGTCGTTAGCATTGCTTACTGGAAAAAGAAGCAATACTGAGACAGACAACATTCACGTGAATTTCACACGCCATGATAAAAGTCCGTGCCGAAGGGGTCACTGAAGTCTATAGTTTTTCATGGTCAAAAAAAGCACGCAAAGCAATTTGAAACGTGGTGAACATACAGCAACATATTCCTTCTCTAGGCATAGGGTATCCATATGTTTAGAAATATAATTTTATTTGGCTATACCTCAATCTCTTTCAAAAATATAATAAGCTTTGCCCTGTGTGTACATTGAAATAAATTGTGTGCGTGTGCATTGTGTTTACAGTGGAAATTTAAAACAATGTTGAAGTGAGAAAATACGGATGAGGCGGCCGCCGCTAGTGCTTCTAATGCGCGTGTCCTCCTATTGTCAGGTTTTGTAGAAATAAACCAAAAGTGTGAACTAAAAGCCGTGGACGTCCACGCGAATAATGATGCAGTAAGCTATTAGCCCCAGTAAAATTTCAAGTGAAAAGATCGCGAAAGTCAAAAGAAAACCTCAAATGATGTGTGTGACAAAGCTCGGGCAATGGCACTTTAGGTGTGTGTGGGGGGAGGGGGCGCTTCGGCATCGCCTGGGCGGGGGGGGGGGGGGCTCAGCCCCCCCGGAAAACTCTGGAGGGGGCTCGGGCCCCGGAGCCCGCCCCCCCTCCCCCCTTTCTCGTAGTCGGCCCCTATGTTATGAAGTACAGCTTTAGTTTTCTTTATTGCAAATTATGTTATATGAATGTTGACCTGACTCTGACATCAATTTCGAAATTTTACGTATAGGCTACCCTGACACTGCACTAACTTCATTTCTTGCCATAATACGGAACACAGGCCGTCGAGTGCGGCTCATCAACACATAAAGATAATAAGGGAGAATTTGTGAGTCAATTTCTCGCCATGGGTAATATAGGAGCCCGTTTCTCGTAAATATGCCTCTTGGTTCAGAGATTAGATTATGGGGTTTTACGTGCCAAAACCACTTTCTGATTATGAGGCACGCCGTAGTGGAGGACTCCGGAAATTTCGACCACCTGGGGTTCTTTAACGTGCACCTAAATCTAAGTACACGGGTGTTCTCGCATTTCGCCCCCATCGAAATGCGGCCGCCGTGGCCGGGATTCGATCCCGCGACCTCGTGCTCAGCAGCCCAACACCATAGCCACTGAGCAACCACGGCGGGTCTGGTTCAGAGCGTGTGTACTGAAAGCAGACTGGCAGTTCGCGCTTTCTGTGCAGCCACCCAAGTCATTGTGAAGACTTTCGCTGTTTGGGGGTTAGGCCTTTCGTTGTCATGCACCAAAAACATACACAAATAACGCGCCCGGTCGGCCACCGAAAGGTCGCAATCATCATGTTGAGGTCGGGATTACGCTTCTACGGGTTGGTCGCATCCTTGAGAAAAAATCGGAAAGTGACAGGTTACTTTGAGACGACGGGCTGCCGCTCTTTATCACAGATGATGACTCGCGCCAACGTACCGGCCTTTGTCGTGAAGCTGTGACGCATATTTCTTTAAAAATTACATTTGTTTTTGCTCCGTGGCATAACTTACGTCATCGGGGCACATTTAAAACTAGTGTCCTTACAGATCATGTGATCACAGAGATGTCAGGTAAAAGATGACGATTGTCATCTGTCACCTGACAATTGGCTTTCGAACTTCCTTTTTTGTGCGTATCATCGCTTTGTATCTCCAAATGATGTGTTTGCAAACGCTACCTGTTTATTCATGTATCAGCTGTTCATTACAACGATTGGCACGCATTTCGTTCGCCAATTTTCTTCGTTTTTCATGTAAACCGGTTGATAATCTGGCTGATATGCACATGTGTATAAATTGCACTTATGCCACACATTGCATTCTGGTGAAGTCCAAACCCCGGCCGAAACGCCAATAAATTGCTTCATACGCGCGTATACTGCTCTGTATGTGTGTATATAGATAAATTGGGTGGAGTTTTCAAAGCTTCGTCGCATTTCATTTCAATCACAGCCAACTATATCCCTATATGCTTTCCTTGGCTTCGCTGTCTGTCGGTTGTATATATCCATGATTTAAAAAATATAGCCGCTCGGTCTCCCTCCTTCTCTCATCTATCTATCTATCTATCTATCTATCTATCTATCTATCTATCTATCTATCTATCTATCTATCTATCTATCTATCTATCTATCTATCTATCTATCTATCTATCTATCTATCTATCTATCTATCTATCTATCTATCTATCTATCTATCTATCTATCTATCTATCTATCTATCTATCACTGGCTAAGAGTCCCAGGTTTAGTTCTGGTAGTAAAACATAAATACCCCAGAAAGTGGACGGGAAAACGGCGCCGCGGTAGCTCAATTGGTCAGAGCATCGCACGCGTTTGCGAAGACAGTAGTTCGTATTCCACCTGCCGCCAGTTGTTTTTTCCTCCACTTTCATTTCCACTCATTTATCATTTCTTTAATTCAATTAAGGGAGAGAGAGAGAGAGAAAGCAAGCAAGGACAGGAAAGGAAGGGAGGTCAACCAGAAGAGCATCCGGTTTGTTACCCTACACTGGGGGTGGGGGAGAGGGTAATAGAAAGAGGAAAGAACTACAAATAATATCGTCTGTGCTTTCCTTCGTGTCATTGGTTGTTAGCTTATTGTAACTTGACTAATAAAAATGTGGCCCCTTGGTTTACTTTATTCTCGTTTATTATATATATTGTGGGAACGTCCCGCTCCCTCAGTCCTGGCCGGCCGCGCCCAAGAGCACCCCGCCGAGCCTAGTAACCCGCGCTCGCGCTCACGAGTCACTTTCACCTCCACTTCGACTGCTGGCTCCGATGCCTAATGACTGTGGCTACTTTGCCTAAGGTAGTTACACAAAGCATCTTTCTTGTCCATTGCCGCCACCGATGAGATTGTCTCAGCTTCTCACTTCTCACTCTCACTATACCGGTCGTATGCATGCTCGTAACCTGCCTATTTGTTTTCCTCCACTGTGAGTCAATGTTTTTTTCTGTACAAATACCTGAATGGTCTTGCAACCATTTACTTGCTTTCACGACTCTATTTTGCCAGTCTATTTTATTCATAACTTTTCTCGACTTGCGGCTCCAGCTAAGCGCTCGTCCCCTAGCGGCCGCGCCGACAACCAGCCGATCTAGGTGCAGCCTCAGATTGTCACATTACAGCATGCGCTGCAACGTTGTGTCGTAATTCACAAGTCGTCGTGATGCCGCCGCGAAAAAGCCCGAAAAAAAAAAAAGTGGATGTCGAAATTATTTTGCTGTGTACCATCATGCGTGTCATCGCGGTTAAAAGACAGCAATGTATGATTCCATTGTTTCCCTAAAGAAACAGAACACTCGCATCGGAAACTGGCAGGGATAAGAATCTTACTCATTGAGAAAAGGTGACGGGTACTACGCTCGTTTATTCGAAACACTTCCCTGAGGACGACCTCTTTATTCCCGGTGAGTGGACCATTGCTTTCTTTTTATATATTTTGAATATGTTGCTAGCGTTTCAAATTGCGGAGTGTACTTAGTTTAGGCAGGCGCTATAATAAGTTAGTGATATACACTTAGAGGTCAAGGGTCTCACGGAATCCCGTCTGGTGGGGATGGTACATGACGAAAATTAGATGGCACCAACCAAAAGAAAGGAAAGATGGAATGACGTTTCAGCTTTACCACGGGAGTTTTGTTCACAGTGATGCAGAGCGATTTTGCGTCGCTTTTTAAGTACTGCGCATGAGCGGACCCAGGTATCTTGCATACATTGGAGGCAAATTTCCGTCATTGCGATTAAGTGTATGTGCTGCCGTCTGGATGGTCAGTGATTCGAGAGAGAGCCGCGACTTTCTGTCCTTTTCTTGTGCAATCACACGTGCCTTTGTCCTGTTTATGTTGTGTGCGCCAGATATCAAATACTCAGCAAGTGAATTTTGATCTGTGTGCCGGTTTCTGACATCGCTTTGGTGATCGCGTAAAGTTCGTTCATAGTCACCTGATTGACCGACATACACAGATGGGCAGTCCGTGGAAGGAATCGAGTACACCACACCAGGAAATTTTTCTTTCTTGAGTTTGTCCTCGACTTGGACTAGCTGATTCTTCAGTTTGCGAGCTGGCACATGCGCGGTCTGTACGTCATACGAACGAAATACACGCGCCAGGCTTTCACTGATGCCTAGCACATATGGAATGGCAGCTCGCTTCCGGGTACTTGGTGTTGGTTGGAACTTTGGACGATCAAGTTGGCGTTTCACAGATTCAATTACACGATGAGGATAGCCACAGCTGGACAGATCGCGGCACAGCATTGAAGTGGAGGTAATGGCCGGTATGTGCGGGCTTTCGATAAACGATGAACTTTACACGTGAGGATTGTCGGGAAACTAGTACATCTAGAAAGGGGACGTGGCCGTCGGTTTCTTCTTCGACGGTATGGCAGGCTCCAAGCTATTCGAGTGAATTGCAAAGTCCTGCAGTGCTTCTTTTTTGACATTACAAAAGCAGTCGTCCACGTATCTGAGGAAAACTTCAGGAGCCAGCGTGAATGATGCAAGTGCGCGGTTTTCGATGTAGTCCATTGCTAGGTTGGAGACCGTAACGGAAATAAATGCCCCCATAGCCGCTCCTTGAATCTGCTTGAATGGGACATTTTTATAAGTAAAATAGGTGTTTGTGAGGCAGAAACCAAGAAGACGGGACAGATCATGGGCGTCGATCGGAGTTCCTTCGGGTAGCGTTCGGTCGGCCTCGAGGGCGGTGGCACATACTTCCATCGCAAGTTCAATTGAGACGCTCGCAAAGAGGGATACTACGTCGAAGGAAACCATCACTTCCTCGGAGTCGATTTCTATGTGTCGAAACTTTTCGATGAAGTCTTTGGTGTTTCGTATATGCGTAGGGCTCCTTCCGACGTGTGGAGCCATTACCCGGTGCAAAAACTTGGACAAATTTTGAAGAGGCGACCGCGTGAAATCGACTATGGGACGCAATGGGTCATCAGGCTTATGAATTTTTGGGAGTCCGCAGATGGCCGGGGCTGAACCATTGTGGCATAGCAAGTAGTAGTGCAGTGACTAGTGCTGTGGGGGCACCATCCGAAACACGTCAGCGAGCAGCTTTTGCAGTTATCTTTGCACCTTTGCCGTCGGATCACGGGAGAGTCGAGGACAAATTCAAGAAATCAAACTTTCCTGGTGTGGTGTACTCGATTCCTTGCGCCGACTGCCCATCTGTGTATGTCGGCCAATCAGGTGATCTTGAACGAAGGTTACGCGATCACCAAAGGGACGTCAGAAACCGGCACACAGATCAAAATGCACTTGCTGAGCACTCGATATCTGCCGCACATAACATAAACTGGGCAGAGGCACGTGTGATTGCGCAAGAAAAGGACAGAAAGCCGCGGCTCTATCTCGAATGATTGATCATCCAGACGGGAGCGCGGGCGCTTAATCGCAATGACGGACACTCGCCTCCAATATATGCAAGACGCATGGGTCCGCTCATGCGCCGTACCTAAAGAGCGACGCTAAATCGTTCTGCCTCCTTGTTAGCAAGGCTCCCGTGGGGGAGCCGAAACGTCCTTCCATCTTTCCTTTTTTGGCCCGTGCTATCTAATTTTCGTCCTGATGTACACTTAAGCGTCATTTCGATTTCTCAAGTTTTCTGTCCCTGCATTATCATTAATAATGCCTTAAGTAACAGAAATAGATATATTCTCGCTACTTCTGTCCGCATTCACGGTAGCAGCAATCACAACTAGCTCGGAAGGTCTGAAGTGTATCATGACACACGTTACGCCACGAGGCGCCATATCGTTTTCATGGCATGCCTTAGTTTAGACAAGGCGTAGTTTTTTAATTGCTCGCAAGCAATTTAGTAGCAACTGCAAACAGCGCTCGTTCCAGATTTGGAGCATTCGACCTGGCCCCAGCGCCGCTATTTTGCCTTCCGACTCTGTGCACATTAAGCCAAATTACATTAAACACATTAAACCAAATCAACATCGTGCAGTAAAGTCAGCCAGTTGCATCCCTTCCTGCAAATGATAGCATCCTTTCAAGTTCGGATGGTTCGTGCACGTCCGCAGCTAGTCAAGTGTGCAGACATATCACGAGGCATAAGCCATGCCTCGAGCTTTTGTATATTGTAAATTATGTTGTAAATAAATAAATACTGAATGAATGAATGAAGATTACAGAAGCAGGGGTGCTAATGCCTTTGTAATTACATGTAATACTGCTTAAACTCATAACCATATCCTGTCTTTACGGCCTGTAAAATTAAGGTATCATGCAAATTGCAAGATATACAAAGACAACATGCCATTTGTGTACCTGAATCTTCTTTTTGTCAGATTGTGAGACGAAGCTGCTTACTGATTTATTCTATGATCTGATTTAATCGCATGTCTCCGTCTGCAGACTCGCTAGAATTCTACCCAGCCGAGCTCGGACTCATATTCATCGAATTTCTACTCAGCCAGGCTCAGACGAACTCAGCCTTACGGGTTGGTCTGAGCCTGGGTGAGTTGACTCTTGAGTAAGTTCACTGACCTATGTATACATTACATGACATTAAAGTTGTGACCTGTGCGGTATGTAAGCAAACATTGCATAGGAGTTCGTGCTGCTTCAGACGACAATAAGTACAAATGTAAACACTACAGTTAGTTTTATAGAGCTTAGTTGACATTGCATGAAAGCTTCGCCTCATGTCGATTCAAAAAAGTGCATTGGAATTGGCATCATATATTTTACGATACTGCTGGCTATCTTGGCCATTACTGGGTGGCAACATTTTGCACATTTCAATACAAAGCTGAATAAATGACTGCAGTGCAATACATTAAAAAAATGCTTACATCACTGCAAGCACAACAATTAGAACACATTACCAAAGCATGTGCATAATAGGATGACCACGAATACTGAATACAAGTACAGATGGAATCACAATTATGCCAAGTTGGCCTCCAACTTTCGCAAAAAAGAAAGGAATCACAGGCCGACACCGCAATGAGACCACACATGGTCATGCCGCTTGCCGGGTCTATGGTCCAGGGAAACATACGTGGAACGAAGCAGTTACTGCAAGGTAGCAGCTACGGGCGCTGGCGCAATCCACAGCCGGCCATTCGACTACTCTAGACAAACGTAATTCAGTCTGTACATGTATTTAGACACACTTTATTTGTCTTTATCTGAAACGCTTTAATGTGGTCTCGTCAAAAATTTGCCAATGTTTGGGTTCTGAAACTTGCAAAAGTAAACAGTTTTATTACATTGTTCTTCATTAAGAAAGCACATAAAGAAGCTTTGAGATATTGTCAACGCTTAACATTCTTCAGAACATCATGTGGTATGCTATTGATATTCAAGTAGATTTTCAGCAGCAAGAAAAGGAATCAGTCTCCCCTGTTTTGAGCATTGGATTTTTGCAGGCAATTTAAGCAGGCATAAAATGTGGCTGACCCTATGTGTTCGGGTGTCAAATCTCAGTGGTCCTAACAACGTGGTTAATCTCACGCACGCATGCGGCCATGAACGCGCCTAGGTACACGATATATTTTCTGCGAACTTGAACAGCACCTGAAACGTGTTTGAAAAAAAGGAAGAAAAAGGGAAAAGGTTCCAGCGTTTACCGAGAAGCCCCGAGCCGTGTATACGCGGAGATACACCCGTCCACGTATTGTCGTGTCTGCCTGCCTCTTGCCGTCGTTTGCTATACGGAAACTGGCGCTCCCGGGTAAATAGAGCGGCGAGACGGGTCCCCAGAACAATATCAATATGTGCAACATACGGCTATCAGCAAAACCCGCCGATGGCGAATAAATCAATGGATCTCTTAGGCATGTAAGGCCTTCTGGGGTGAACGTCTCCGGGATAACGTAGCCGCGCCACCTACAAAATTATCTCACTGAGCTATGTCTGATGCTCGGTTGCCATAGTCGGAAGTTTGAATCCTCGTATGATTTTTTTTTTTTTTTAGGATGGTAAGCTTGACTCACTTCCTCCGGCGCACTACATCACCAGACTTGGAATGGCGCCTGACACCGGCAAAAGATGGCGAGAGCGAGTGGGGCTATACTAATCCAGGTAAAACCAAATTAGGAAGACCCACTACGCTTCAACAAAGGCACTTCCTCACCAGAACAGGAATTGGCCTCCCTGGTGCAGTGTTCGGCCACTACCTCCCTCGTGATTTCTACAATTAACCCATGGCCCTCAATCCACAGCAGCTGCGGAGCACCTGACCAAGGCGGCGGTGAGACCTGTAACGCAGCAGAGGGTGCTAAGAATCTCCGGACCCGGGCAGGCCGCCAATGAAAACTGACTCTGTCAACCTTTAACACCAGAACTCTGTCGAGTGAGGCTAGCTTAGCAGGACTCTGAGGAACTATCAGACGATGTTTGGGATATCATCGGCCTTAGTGAGATTAGAAAAGCTGGAGAGTCTTATGCATTGCTGACTGACGGACATGTCCTCTGCTATAGAGGTCTCGCAGATAACAAGCAATACGGGATTCATGATCGATAAGGACATAGTGGGCAACATTGACGAGTTCTACAGTATTAGTGAGAGGGTAGCAGTAGTCGTAACCAAACTCAATAAGAGGTATAGATGAAAGGTAATACAAGCCTACGCTCCAACATCCACTCACGATGATGATGAAGTAGATCAGTTTTATGAAGATGTTTAATTAGCGATGAGAAAAGTGCAAACTCGGTGTACTGTAGTAATGAGCGAGTTCAGTGCAAAAGTGGGGAAAAAGCAGGCTGGTCAACACGCAATTGGCAACGGCGGCGTCGATTCTAGGAATGCTAGAGGAAAGATGCTGGCATAATTCCCAGAAAGGAATAAGTTTCGAATAATGAACACCTTTTTCAGGAAGCGTAGCAACAGAAAGTGCACCTGGAAGAGCCCTAATGGTGAAACACGAAATGACATTGATTTCCTACTTTCTGCCGATCCCAGCATAGTGCAGGATGTAGAAGTTATATATGTAGGGTAAAGTGCAGTGATCTTAGAATAGTGAGGGATAGGATTCACCTCAATTTGAAGAGAGAAAGAGTAAAATTGGTCAAGAAGAAACAGGTCAACCTAGAAGCAGTAAGGGTAAAAGCAGAGAAATTCAGGCTGGTGCTTGCACAGAAATATGCAGACTTAGGACAGAGAGATGAAGATGACATAGAGGTAATGAATGAAAACGTAACTAGGCTAGGCTAACTAGGCGCCAAGGCAACCAGTAGGCAAGCTCTCCCAATTAACAAAGGACGTAATAAAGAAGCGACGAAGAATGAAAGTGTCCAACTCAAGAGATCAGATAGAATTCGCAGAACTGTCAAAACTGATCAACAAGGAGAAAATAAGGGATATACGAAATCATAACGTGAGAAACACTTAGGAACCCGTAAAAAATGGGCGCAGCCTGAAATCTGTGAGAAGGCAACTTGGCATAGTACAAGTTAAGGTGTATGCACTGAAAGATAAGCAGGGTAATATCATGAGCAATCTCGAAGATATAGTAAAAGCAGCGGAAGAATTCTATACTGACCTGTACGGTGCCCAGAGAAGCCACGATAGCTCTATTCGAAGCAGTAATGAACAGGTTGCAGACACTACTCCTATAACTAGTAATGAAGACAGGAGGGCCCAGCAAGACATGAAACGGGGAAAAGTGGTAGGAGGAGATGGAATAACAGTCAAATGAATAAAAAATGGAGGAGATATATTGGTGGAATTACTGGCGGTTCTATATACGAAGTGTCTATCGACTGCAAGGGTCCCAGAAAACTGGAAGAATGCAAACATTATATTAATCCACAAAAAGGAAGACATTCTTTTTATTGAAATGAAAATAAAAGAAAGAGACTTAGTCACCTTATAATTGCGACGGCTACTCCTTTTCTCGTAGCAGAAACAACAACATAAAAATATGTAGGAAAATGAAAAGAAATCACTTCATACGGTCAGAAATCCATAGCACAGTACTATGCGCCCATGAAAATAACGGTATAAAAGTCAAATGCAAGTTTCACCACAATCAGTTCATAAAGAAAGTCACAAACACACACAAACGGCCGTGATGTAGACTTCGATGAACATATAAACAAATGAGGAATTCAGGAATTACACAGTGTTAAAATAATTCACGCACAGAAAAAATGTATAACACATAATATAAACGCACTAATAATTACAAATAACAGAAGAACGTTATTGTAACATTGTGGGATTATTCAGTGCAATACCTAGTACTTGTTAAGGATGCCTGTTCATAAAATCTTCAAGTGCGTTCAATACTTTTCTCTGTGCTATTTTCGATGATCATGGGCCCAGCAATTTTGCGAGTGAGAAAGGCCAGTGAGGATCAGTGGAGTGTAGCTCTTGTTCTAGCTGCCGTCTTTGCATTTCGTATATGGGGCATTCGAGGAGTAGATGGCGAACATCGTCGTGGCCACAGGAGCAAGCCAGAGAAGGAGCCCGTTTGATGCGATATAGGAAATGTTTGGCGCATGCTGTCCCAAGGCGCAGTCGATGAATTAGTGTCTTGGTACTTTTAGAAAGTGCATCCAGCTGGTATTTGAGTTGAGGGTCCACTTCGTAAAGAATTGATTCCTTAGTGTTTTCATTAAACCATGTTGACATACACAAGTCTTTCTTTAGTACTCTAAATATCGGTTTTGTGTCCATTGGTGATAAAGGGATGAGTTGAATTACTGCGTTTTATGGGCCGATTTTGCCAATGAGTTCGCTAGTTCGTTGACTGCTATACCAGCATGGCCCGGGTCCCACTATAATATCACTTCATGTTTCCTTTCATTAGCCTGAGTTAAACTGATCGGTACTGCGTATGTTATTCGTGCGTGTGGTTGGCTGTCATCAATATTTTCAAGACATGCTAAAGCCAATAAGGAGTCCGTGCAAATTGCCCATTTTGTTTGTGTCTCATATCTTTTGATAAATGAGTGGCTTGGAGAATTGCCACTAATTCCGCTATTGTTGGTGACGACGTGTGTCCCAGTCGATAAGCGTACTCTACCTCTAAGGATGGTATAACACAAGCTGCAGTTGCACTTTCTTTTATTACAGAGCCGTCCGTGTAGACGTGAATATATTCCTGGTACTTGTCAAATAGGTGATGGAACGCTAATTGTTTTGCTGCTAATGTTCAAACGTCGCTTTATTTTTAAGCCCTTCGATTGACGTTTCTATTTTCGGCGCTTGCAGAAGCCATGGTGGGTAGCAAAGGTCTGAGTGCCAAAAAAGTGATCGTGGGAGTCGTGATTTATGCTCTTGAAACAAGGCGTGTATCTGTGCACCCGGAAGGTTCTCTATCAGAGAGAGAGAAGGGGGTGTGCAGAATGCTGAGCAGAAATTCTGAAGAGCTGTCGGCATGTTTCCAGGCTGCGAATCATCGTGAAATGCGGTTCCCGCGCTTCTGCAATAGTGAGGTGATTGGACGTAGCTTGCGGGACTCCTAGACACACTCGTAAACTCCGAGTCTGCAACAGCTGTAGCCGATGGAGGGACGTCGCCGATAATTTGTGCAATAGAGAGGAGGAGTAAACATTTCTGTGACGCACAAGTGATGAGTGGACGTGAAGCAGGGATGCAGTTGTTCCACCCCACTTCGTGCCTGCTATTCTGCGGGGAACATTTATAACACAACTCATTTGGTCCTCCAGGGCGGTCAAATGATGAGTCCATCGAAGCTGGTGACCTGAAATACCGCCGAGAAAACGATGTTTTCGAACCAGCTCGATCTCATGGCCATCTGTTGAAAGACCAAAATTTCTAACCTTTCTTCTTGTGAGAGGCAGAACCGCTAATTTGGCATACGATATCTTCATGCCCCGTTCTCTTAAATAATCACCTATTGCGTTCAAAGCTTCCTGCAGCCGTTCCTTGACAACTTCTAGAGATTTAGTCGATGTCGATATGCAAAAGTCATCACCATACCTAGATATGTTTATGTCTGCTGGAAGTACTGCTGGTAGACCTGCTATTGCTGCATTGCAGAGAAGTGGACTTAATACAGTTCCTTGCGGAACTCCTTTGTTTATGGTATATGTATGGTATATGTTTATGTATATGTATGTGTGTCTATATATATATATATATATATATATATATATATATATATATATATATATATATATATATATATATAATTCTGTCTTTCAAGAAGTTAGCGCTCCATCAGCGAACTCGGCCATGCACTCCGAGAGTTGAGAGTCCAAGCAGAACATCAAGGTGACTGACCGAGTCAAGGGCGTTCTTAATATCAATAAACACAGCAACAGTAATGTTCCGGCAGCTAATCTCGTGGTCAACAAACGATACCAAGTCAAACATGCAGTCCATTGTACATCTACGTTTTCTGAAGCCAGCCATTTGATCTGGCAGACAACTGCTGGATTCTATCCACCATTGCAGTCTAACATCGATCATTTTTTCCATCACCTTTGAAACACAGCTCGTTAAACTAACAGGACGAAAGGAGTGAAGAGACAGTGGCTTCTTGTCAGGTTTTAGCAATGGGACTACGTTAGTGATCTTCCAACTCACAGGAACATGTGCTTCCTCCCACATCTTGTTGAAGACGTGTAGGAGAGTGAACGTGCCTGTTGGGCCAAGGTTTTTCAAGTTGCAATAAGAGATGTTATCAGGGCCAGTCGCTGTTCTTTGGCATGTCTTCGAGAGAGTGTGCTGCAGTTCATTTAGAGAGAACAGAATATCCAACTGGGTATGATGTAAATTGCAAACATTTTCAATCTGTTGCTGCGTCGAAAAGATAGATTGATCTTGAATTGATACAGGAATTGCGAAATTTACTAGTATTGCGCAGAACGTGTTTGCAATTTCGCGTTCAGATAAGCCAAGAGCTGTAGCAAGGCTTTTGAAGGGACTACATTATGGTACCGGATGGCCAAGGGTGCTTATTATTCTCCAGACTTTCGCAAGGGAGTGAAGGGGGTAAGTGACCTACAGAACTCACGCCACCGTTGATGTCCCAGTTTTTGCATGTCCCGGTCAGATTTTCTGTGTGCAGCTTGACTTTCTTGATAATCTTCAAGCCGTCTGCAACGATGAAACCGACGCTCTGCTCTCCGTCTAACCGCTCAGAGTCGTTCATAGTCTGCGTCGACACTGTATTGTCCTTCCCGAACAGTTGTGTATCGCGTAGCCCTGGAGTAATTACTTAGTACCGATGACATGAACGTGTCCAAGTCATTTACTTGGTTCAGTACCGCAGAATTATATTCTCGAAATAGTTGCCAATTAGTAAGTTCTGTTACTTTGGGAGATCTTGCCGGATGCATAAGGGGATGCGCTATGAGAACTGGGTAGTGGTCACTACCCCGTGTCTCATAATCTGTGCACCATCTAATACCGCGCGTAAGGTGAGGGGAGGCTATAGTAAGATCAAGACAACTAGCGTAATTGTAGCCTCTTAAAAAGGTAATGGATCCATCATTAAGCACAACAAGGCTGCATGAGGCTAGGTCTTTAGAAAAGCAAGACGTTAAAGAATTGAAAAATTATAGACCCGTTAGCTTACTTCAAGTACTATATGAACTATTCACCAAGATAATCTCCAATAGAATAAGGGCAACAAAGGACTTTAGTCAACCAAGGGAACAGGCAGGTTTCAGGAAGGAATACTCTACCATGGATAACATCCATGTCATCAATCAGATTATCGAAAAATCCACAGAGTACAATAAGCATCTATATATGGCTTTCATAGATTATGGAAAGACATTTGATTCAATACAGATACAAGCGGTCATAGAGGCATTACGTAATCACCGAGTACAGGCCGCTTAGGTAGATGTCTTGGAAAATATCTAGAGAGATTCCACAGCTACTTTAATTCTACACAAGAAAAGAAGGAAGGTACCTATAAAAAGGGGCTGAGATAAGGACACACAATTTCTCCAATGCTATTCACTGCGTGCTTAGAAGTATTCAAGCTATTAAATTGGGAAGGCTTACGAGTAATAATCGACGGCGAATATCTCAGCAACCTTCGGTTTGCAGATGACATTGTTCTGTTCAGCAAGACTGGAGACGAGTTACAACAAATGATTGAGGACCTTAACAGAGAGTGTGAGAGTGGGGTTGAAGATTAATATGCAGAAGACAAAGATAATGATGAATAGCCGGGCAAGGGAACAAGAGTTCAGGATCGCCAGTCCGCCTCTAGAGTCTGTGAAGGAGTACGTTTACCTAGGTCAATTAATCACAGGGAACCCCGACCATGAGAAGGAAATTCACAGAAGAATAAATATGGTTTGGAGCGCATACGGCAGACATTGTTAGCTCCTGACTGGAAGCTTACCATCATCATTGAAAAGGAAGGTGTACAATCAATATATTTTACCTGTGCTGACATATGGGGCACAGACTTGGAGACTGACAAAGAAGCTTGAGAACAAGTTAAGGACCACGCAAAGAGCGATGGAATGAAGATTGCTAGGCATAACGTAAAAGAGACAGAAAAAGAGCGGTTTGGATCAGAGAGCAAAAGTATAGACGATATTCTGATTGCCATCAAGAGAAAAAAATGGAGCTGGGCAGGCCATGTAATGCGCCGGTTAGATAACCGCTGGAACATTATGGTTACAGAATGGGTACCAAGAGAAGGGAAACGCAATCGAAAACGACAGAAGACTAGGTGGAGCGATGAAATTAGGAAATTCGCTGGCGCTAGTTGGAATCGGTTGGCGCAGGACAGGGGTAATTGGAGATCGCAAGGAGAGGCCTTCGTCCTGCAGTGGGCGTAAAATAGGATGATTTGATGATGATGATGATGATGATGATGATGATGATGGTGTTGGTGGTGGTGTTGGTGGTGTTGGTGGTGGTGGTGGTGGTGGTGGTGGTGGTGATCTGCTCGGGAAGGCCACATTAGATTGTAGCTTGAAGCTTTCGTTGCACTTCCTTATTTTGGTCGATTAATGTAGTTTTAAATAGATTAATGCTAGAGTATGCTAACAGAAGCCAATACAGATTCAGTGCATGATTAGCTTAACAGATTGGGATGCTTTCTTATTTTGATTTCTAGTGGAGGAACCATAACATCTGCTCCAGTTTCACAAGGTTTTGTTAATCTGAGGTTTTCAACCCTATATTAAGCCAATGTGCTGAGGAAGGTAGAAGCACACGCATGTAAACAAGATTGGATGATTGTTCCTATACATTCCCATTTTAGCCCACCCCCTCCCACGGCCACTACGAATACAAAATTCTAGAACTTTATATTGTTATTAAACAAACATTTGTACTCCTATAAACGTACTTAATGTTTGCCGTGAGGCTGCGGCATATTGAGTTAGCCTTTCGGGGTAAATTCACTGTATACTTGCAGCGCGAGACGCAGGACGAGAAAGCAGACGACACCCGTCTGTGTTAGAATGTATGTCAGAATGTATGTCAGATGTATGCTGCGTACACAAGTGATAGCAGCTCATAAAAAAAATTATGGGGCCAGCTTTTACGTATTTCGAAATAGTCAGTGGCGACTTCTATACATGCACTTGAAAAAGGGGGTACCAGTGAAACACAAAGAACGCGTACACAAGGAAATGGTGTTAGACACGGATGGACGCTGGGCTTTCTACTCTACTTTATTAGAATTCACTTGGCCGTACAGAACCTCCGACGCATGCGCATCTTCAACTCCTCCCAAGACGTGTGCACTGATAACACCTCGAAAAGTACATTGCCGCACGAAAACTGCCGATATATGCGCAACTTGTGCTCCTCCCAAGACCCGTGCATCAATGTCAGTTTTTTTTCCAATAAAGCACAGTTGAAACTCCACTATCCGTCCATGTCTAGCGCATTTTCCTCGCGTACGCGTCCTTTGTGTTTCCCTGGTACCCCATTGTTCAAGTTAATCATGCACCAACCATAGCCCAACAGCTTGCGCGAATGAACCTCTGTAGATATTCGCGGCACATGCGCCTCAGTAAACGAGCCATGACTGTTCACACTGATTCTGTTCCACGTTCAGTGTCCACACACAGATCATTTGCGTCTTCCTTCAGGGTCTTACGTGGGCTTTAGGGTTGGTGCTTGCTGCTGCGTTTGGTGCAAGATTATGGCTATAGGAGCAGGCACCGCTTATGCGCCATTGCGAGCAATATATATACGTACATAATTTCTTCACAAGCTGACGCTAAGCGAGGGTAGCGCAATGGATATCACTGCGCTGACACGAGAACTTCGCTGTAGCCGAATTTCGCAAACTGCATATGCGATGAGGACAGCCATATGAGCTTGTTGGTAGGTCCTCTTGTAGTTTGCTGTAGCGTAGGCAGAACAACACGGACATAGAAGGTGCACGAGACAGCACACAGCGCTCAACTATAGCTGAACGACCAGCTGTGAACGTTGTCAGGATTGGGGGCTCAATCCCATCGCTCGTGATCCGTTGTCAAGATTGGAGTCGGACATGAATTAGAAGGTAGCTGGCCCATGCCGTCGTACAACTTATCCACGCTGAGGACGTTGATGAAGGGAAGGACTGCTTCTCATCGAGAACGAGGAATATGGGTTTATTTACAGTATTGACTGTTTGAAACAGTATGACTGTTTGAGAAAGTACATCAGTCTAACACGACTGCTGGAGAGAGAGAGTGACCTGAGCAGCCGCACAACAGCGGTTTTTAAACGCTTGGTCCTCTCCCGATACAAGGTGATGCGAACGTTCGTTTCGTCATCGCAAACTAGCCGCCTCCCCGCAGGACGGTCTACACACACAAATGCACACACGTTCGAATGTCCCGAGCCGACGTCAGAGGGGCCCCGTAGAACTCGGAGCCGTTCCGGATAGCGCGTTGGGGAGTTTGGGAACAATAGTTGGCGCGCGGAACTCATCCCGTCACAACGGCGATGAGGCTAGAGGTTGGTGGCGGTTTCAGCACAAAGCCTGCTTCATCGAACCCATCCTAGCTGAAGCGATGGAGAGTGGGGGATGCCCATATTGTTCCCCGACACAAAGTCGAGTTAGTCACGCTGTGGCTAGAAGTTGGCGGCGACGCTCCCGGTATGTTGCCGCCATAGTTGTAACTGGGTGGCAAACTTGCACTGCAGCTGGCCGTTCTTAACAGCACCGGAATGTTGCCGCCATAGTTGTAACTGGGTGGCAAACTTGCAATGCAGCTGGCCGTTCTTACCAGCGCCGGAATGTTGCCGCCATAGTTGTAACTGGGTGGCAAAGTTGCACTGCAGCTGGCCGTTCTTAACAGCACCGGAATGTTGCCGCCATAGTTGTAACTGGGTGGCAAACTTGCAATGCAGCTGGCCGTTCTTAACAGCGCCGGTATGTTGCCGCCATAGTTGTAACTGGGTGGCAAACTTGCACTGCAGCTAGCCGTTCTTAACAGCACCGGAATGTTGCCGCCATAGTTGTAACTGGGTGGCAAACTTGCAATGCAGCTGGCCGTTCTTAACAGCGCCGGAATGTTGCCGCCATAGTTGTAACTGGGTGGCAAACTTGCACTGCAGCTGGCCGTTCTTCGCAGCACCTCCATGGCCCGAAAAATCTCGACTGTCTAGCGCTGACAACCGCTGGGCAGGAAGAGAACGGCTGGTGGCCAGGGGGGGATTGATGCCTTGGCTCGCAGCGACCACTTGTGTATTGATGTCACCGCCCCAAAGCATCCAACAAGGACAGGCAACTGCAAAATGAACCCCACAACACGGCTCTGCGCCGAGATGACGTACCTTGACTCCCACTTTAGACCCGCTAGGCTTAAAAAAAACATAATTGCAGAAACAAAAAAAAATGCTGCATTTCGCTATGGCAATTTCTGAAGCAATTTTGTGCTGACAAATTCAGCAAACATGGAGGGAATCCTGCTAAATGAGAGGAGATCTTCTTGGCTTAAAAAAAAATTAACACTAGTAACCCTAACATTTAGGCGGGACCCTCAAACGCAGAATTCAAATTAGCCTGCTCAAACCATCGGCATTGCTATGCAACTTTCCCTTTTTATATCTAACGGAGAAGTTGTACTCTTGGAGAGTGAGACTCCATCGGAGCAAGCGGCCATTTTTGTGTGACATTTGATTGAGCCACGTCAGAGCGCAGTGGTCGGTCTCGAAGATGAATTTCGCTCCGTACAAGTAACACGACAACTTCTGGGCGGCCCAAACTAAACAAGCGCATTCCTTCTCAGAAGCGCTGTAGGCTTCCTCTCTTACATTTAGTTTACGGCTGGCATATAGGATGCTCCTGGTTATCGTCGCCGACCTGACTAAGTACCACGCCCATACCTCTGTCGCTTGCGTCGCATTGAACTATGAATTCCTTTGTGTAGTCTGGCGCGCGAAGCACAGGACGAGAAACCAATAGCGTTTTCAAACTTTGGAAAGCGTTCTCTTTGTCCTTATCCCAGTGTATGTTACTCGGTGCTCCCTTTCGGAGGGCGTCCGTTAATGAACTTGCAATTTGCGAGTAACTCGGAATGTACCGTTGATAGTACCCCACAAGTCCCAAAAATGAACGAAGGTCTGTTTTCATGCGTGGCTGAGAAAATTCTCCAATCGTAGCTATTTTCAGCTCGGCCGGCCGTCTCATGCCCTGACCGACAACATGGCCCAGATAAGTAACCTGCGAACAACCAAACCTACACTTTTCCGCTTTCATCGTTAAGCCGGCTTCCCTCAACTGTGAGAACACCTGTTTTAGGTGCGATACGTGTTGTTCCAAGCTGTCCGAAACAATTGCTACATCATCAAGATAGGGCAAGGCGAACTCCTGCAAGTCTTTTAGGACAATATCCATTAACTTAGAGAACCTAAACGGCGCGTTCTTCAGCCCGGAGCTGAGTGCGAGAGGGCGGAAAGTGCCTACAGGTGAGATGAATGCGGCATAGCGGCTGGCACTTTCTGAAAGGGGAACTTGCCAGTACTCCCGCACGAGATATATAGGTGAAACCTATTTAGCAGCGCTAACTCTTTCAATTCGTTCCTCAATGTTGGGTATCGGGTACAGCTGATCCCTAGTGATGGCATTTAACTTCCTGTAGTGAACACACGGACGAGGGTCCTTGTTAGGGGTTTCTACCAGTATTAGCGGTGACGTGTAGTCACTCTCAGCGGGCTCAATAACTCCCAACTCTAGCATGCGCTGTATCTCTGCCTCCATAATCTCTCTCTGTCTTGGAGACACCCTGTAAGGCTTTGATCTTACTGCTTCGGTTGATGTCAGCTCAATTTCATGCGTTATTAGTTCGGTTCTACCCGGCCGATCGCTGAATCTGTCGAGATATTCCCCTAACACCTCTTTTAGCTCATCTAGCTGCTCGGGTCTTAGAGCGTGCGAGCTTACCGAGTGTTCTACTACTTCTTCTAGGCCGATTTCAGAGTTGGAGGTCGCCCTATACTCCTTAAACTTGGTACTAGTGCCATCCTGCTCTTTGATGGTATAGTTAACGACCCCGCTCCACTCTACATACGGCTTCATCAAATTACAGTGATATATCTTCATTTCCTTCCTGCGACCGGGCATTTTCAGAGCATAGTTAGTATCTGAAAGTTTGTGCAACACTTTAACGGGCCCGTTCCAGTGAACTTCAAGCTTGTTCTTTCTTGAAGGTTTGAGGATCATTACCTGGTCTCCGGCGTTAAACGTACGAAGCCTCGCATTCTTGTCGTAATAGAATTTGGCGTTCTTTTGAGCTATTCCCATGTTATTTCCGACTAGTTCTTTGGTTGCGCTTAGCCGTTCCAGCCAATTTAGCACATATTCAACCACTGTTGGACTCTCGCCTCTTTTTTCCCACATCTCTCTTAACATTCTCAGTGGAGAACGGAGTGTCCTCCCATACACTAGTTCTGCTGGCGAGAACCCTGTCGCTTCATGTGGAACCGTTCGCAAAGCAAACAAAGTTGCCGGCAGACAGTTCTCCCAGTCCTCCTTGTGCTCGTAACAGAGCGCACGCAAAACTCGCTTAAGCACCGAATGCCACCTCTCTACACTGTTTGACTGAGGGTGATAGACAGAACTGTGTATTAACTTTACCCCGCACTTTTGCAAGAATGTGGAAGTCAGTGCGCTCGTGAATACTGACCATTGATCTGCCTGAATTTCGGCTGGAAACCCAACTCGTGCAAACACTTTCAAAAGCGCGTCAACTACTTCGGTGGAACTGAGCTCTTTCAAAGGGAGTGCTTCTGGAAACTTGGTAGCCGGACACAGCATGATAAGCAATTACCTGTAGCCCGATTTTGTTTTTGGAAGAGGCCCTACCGCGTCTATTACAAGTCGTCTGAAAGGCTCTGTTATTAAGGGCACTACCTTCAGTGGAGCTTTCCATGTCTCTCCTGGTTTACCAGAACGCTGGCAGGCGTCGCATGATCTTACAAAGTTTTCTATGTCTTTGAAACAGCCAGGCCAGTAGTATTCCATAAGCAAGCTTTCCTTTGATTTGTTTATGCCTAGGTGGCCGGACCACCCATTTCCATGAAAGAGACTCAAAAGGTCCTACCTGTACTTAGTGGGTACGACTAACTGATCTAAAATCCTGCACTTTCGATCTCTGTAGTGCCGATACAACAATCCTCCTCTCTCATGTATCGTCACGTTGCGCCTAGCAATGCCTTCTTTAGCTGTGTCATGTAATTTAGCTAAGCTCTCATCATTCTTTTGCTCGGCTGCCAGTGACTCTTTATCCACACGTAAGAGCTGATCAAAGTTCTTTGAGGCCGGTGATAATAACGACCCTGTCTCGCTTGTGAGTGCGTCAGCTTGCTCTTCCTGCAGGCTAGAACTTTGGCCCTCTAGTGTTACGCTCTCATTGAGCTGGTCAGCTGGCAGGCTCTGCTCAACTGTTTTTTTTTTTGTCCCTCGGGCCTAGCTTAGATTCAGGTATTGAAGTTATCCCCTTTTCTGCTTCCGCTGGAGGAGCTTGTGCATTTTCAGCCGAAAGCGCCGCGATCTTACGAGCTTGGCCTCGGGTCAATGCCTGTACTATGCCCTCTCCCAGTATGAGCCCTTTGTCACGCAGTAACTGATTCGAACGATTCGAAAAGGTGTAAGGATACTGCAGTGACAAAAATTTGGAAACTGCAGCCTCAGTCTCTAGCTCCCCGAATGGTCCTATGATTTTGACTTTGGCCATGGGCAGACACACGCTGTGTTCTTCTACAACCTGTTTTATCCAGGCTACTTCTCCGGTGAAGTCATATACCGTCACGTAAGACGGATGGACAATGTCCATCGTGGCGGCACTGTCTCTTAGCACTCGGCATGGTTTGCCATTAACTTGCAGGTCGTGAAGATATGGACTTGAAAGTTCCATACTCTCGTCTTTTTCCTCCACGTAGGAGAAAACTACGCTAGGCTTCCCGCAGTATACAGCTATATGTTCCAGTTTGTGGCATTTGTAACAGCGAATTGGTCTAAAAGATTCGAATTTTCGTTTCTGTTCTTTTTGTGCGGTTCCTCCGTTAAGTTTCTCCTCGTTCTTTTCTGCGGGCTTTTCCGCCATGTCTACAGGCTCCGATCGTCTAGTCTGCGCACCCCTTTTGAACGGAAATGGTTTCCGCGGTCCATTTCGACCGTCCAAGTTTCCGTCCTTAGCGTTCAACTTTCTACGGGTTGCGTACTCTTCGGCTAATTCAGCCGCCCTTTCCACAGTGTTTACATTCCCTCTGTCTTGCACCCACAGTTTCACAGCTTGGGGGATGGTTTTGTAACACTGCTCTAGACACATGCATTCAATGATCATGTCTCTGCTGTCGTACGCTTCCGCGCTTTTAAGCCACTCGACTAGGTTGGCCTTTAAGCTATATGCAAACTCCGGATATCCCTCGCTATCTTTCTTGCCTGTGCTCCTAAACCTTTGCCGAAAAGCTTCGGCTGAAAGGCGGTATTTCTTCAGGAGATTAGCCTTAACTTTTGCATAATCATATGCATCCTGTGCACTCAATCTGGCGATTACTTCCGCCGCCTCACACGGCAACAAAGTCCATCTCACCGCTGTCAGCCAGTTGTCAGGATTGGGGGCTCAATCCCATCGCTCGTGATCCGTTGTCAAGATTGGAGTCGAGCATGAATTAGAAGGTAGCTGGCCCATGCCGTCGTCCAACTTATCCACGCTGAGGACATTGATGAAGGGAAGGACTGCTTCTCATCGAGAACGAGGAATATGGGTTTATTTACAGTATTTATATCAGTCTAACATGACTGTTTGAAAAAGTACATCAGTCTAACACGACTGCTTGAGAGAGAGTGACCTGAGCAGCCGCACAACAGCAGTTTTTAAACACTCGGTCCTCTCCCGATACAAGGTGATGCGAACGTTCGTTTCGTCATCACAAACTAGCCGCCTCTCCGCAGGACGGTCTACACACACAAATGCACACACGTTCGAATGTCCGGAGCCGACGTCAGAGGGGCCCCGTAGAACTCGGAGCCGTTCCGCGTAGCGCGTTGGGGAGTTTGGGAACAATAGTCGGCGCGCCGAACTCATCCCGTCACAACGGCGATGATGCTAGAGGTTGGTGGCGGTTTCAGCACAAAGCCTGCTTCATCGAACCCATCCTAGCTGAAGCGACGGAGAGTGGGGGATGCCCATCTTGTTCCCCGACACAAAGTCGAGTTAGTCACGCTGTGGCTAGAAGTTGGCGGCGACGCTCCCGGAATGTTGCCGCCATAGTTGTAACTGGGTGGCAAACTTGCACTGCATCTGGCCGTTCTTAACAGCGCCGGAATGTTGCCGCCATAGTTGTAACTGGGTAGCAAACTTGCACTGCAGCTGGCCGTTCTTAACAACGTCCGCCATGTGTCCTCGCACTAAGCTTGAAGAACCGCTGTTGCGCACTCCACAACAAGTTTAAACTTCAAATTAAATAACGAAACACGTTTATTCCTAATGGGAAAGCCTCATGGGTCGAAACGTCTGTTGTCCGGCGTTATGGAACCAAAATTCAAGCTCCAAGTTGGCTCCAAGCTCCAAGATATGACCGAACCAGCCATATTTCCAAGTTGGATTCCAGTTCACATCGTGAATGTCGAGAGCCGAACCCACGACCCTTGGTGTTAAATAGGACGAAGTTAATTAAGGTACAGATAATTAAGATATAGGTAATTAGGGTACTCGAACCTACGACCTTTGGTGTTAATTAGGGCATGGTTAATTAAGGTATAGCTAATTAAGGCACTCGAACCCGCGATCTTTGGTGGGAGAAAACCACTAATAGGAAGTAACAACGCATTCGAATGAAAATGTCAAGTAATGTAATGAATGTCCTCGTGGAGCGCGCAGGCTCTCTACTTCACCCTCTTTAGCGTATGCTAAGGTGACTCAACTTTTTGCTCCTATTAAAGACAGGTCAATAATATCATAACGCACACTTTTTCTTTCATTTGAAAAATTATGCGGCCTGTGCTAGAAACCCTGGCAGCAAGCAACCCTGGGCGTCACACCAGCCGCGACGTTGAAATCACCATCGTGTGAAATGAACCTTTTGAGAATCGTATTACGATGCGTGCGACCGAACCCATTTTCTTTTTCGCTCCAATCGCAGCATGTGAAACAGGCTTAACGAGGAGCTAAGCGAGCTTTCCTATGCGCATCTGGTCTGCAACGTTATCAACGTTCGCTGCGCATCAGACAGAGGCACAGCCAAAGGAAAGCTTCTCAATGCGCCGTGGTTCAGGAGACCACCACTGTAGCCACTAAGGCTATGGTGGTGGGCTACTGATCACAACGTCGCGGGATCGAATCCCACTCACGGCGGCCGCATTTCGATGTGGGCGAAAATACCCGTATATTTAGGTGCACGATAACGAAACGCAGGTGTTCCAAATTTCCGGAGTCCACCCAGTGCGCCGTCCCTCATAATCAAGTCGTGGTTTTGGCACGTAAGACCCCATAATTTAATGACAAGCGTCTGGATAAAAAAACGAACGAGTTAATTGATTCTTTCCAAATATTTGACTCAACTTATCCAAAAGCATTACAAACCAATACTTCATGTTTTAATCATGAAGTAAAGTCTTAAGCATACAGAAGTTTTCATTGGTTCGTCCGATTAATTTCAGTAATCCAAAAAGTTATACGGATAATTCAGCGGGGCCAGATAGCTATTCGCCTACTACAAAATTTAGCTTTGATGATTTCTGCGCATTCTTTTTTTATATTCACAACGCAAAATCGGGATGCTTCCGTGGATTGCATGAATAACGTCAGCGGTAAATACTCTTTCATGAACAAGCACAACCAAGTCAATCTAAAGCGGCACTTTGCCATTCATCCTTTCTCACCAAATGCGCCTTGCTCAGCCAACAAAGCATACCACACCGATAGATTTCACTCCGAACAAGGGGAAAAATGGACAAAAGTTTCACTGCTTTTCTATTTTACGCCTGACAGCGCGACATTGCGGATCAAAGTGGAGGAAATCACAACTTCCGACCTGCGGCAAGTTTTTTTTTTTTTTTCATCCACTTTCACTTCCATTATTTATCGTTTCCTTACTTCATTTATTAAGCGCAAGTAATTTCCCCTATGTTCTCCTTGGTATCAGTGTTTGTTGGCTTCTTATAATGTGACTAATGAAAATCGGGCCCCTCGGTTAACGCCCGTTCTTCTCGCTTACACACACACACACACACACACACACACACACACACACACACACACACACACACACACACACACACACACACATATATATATATATATATATATATATATATATATATATCTATATATATAATATGTCCTTTGTTACAATGTGTTGCGCAGGAGCAGCTGTCACCGGTCGTGTATTGTAATTACACCGAAATTATAGTCGCAACAGAGAGAACATATAGAAAGCATGAGTTCAGGAAAATATACATTAGAAATTCGAAGGTACAATCTAATACACAAATGCGATGATAAAGCTTGATAAAGGGGAAGAAACTGTCCCTGGAAACAAAGTTCACTGCATGTACCCACTAAACCTCGCAACAAGATATTTAAATATACGTATAAGTATCCAATAAATCTGCCTATTTAAGCAAAAGTCACTGTATACAGGGTGTCTCAGCTAACTTTAGCCAGAGTTTAAAAAAATGCCCATGCACTCTAAGACGGTGCGACCAAATGCGTGTTGCTCACTTTTGTTTGTAGTGTGTCACGCTACAATTTGTATTTTGCTTTATTAGATTTTGTCAAGATTAACCAACTTGTGAAATAACGAAACTATGAAAAAGCTTCCAATTAGAAAGTTGCAGCGGTTTGCAAAACGTCCGAATAAACAGTTTCTGTCTTTCTATCTATTAAATATAAGTGTATTTCAGCTGACAGATGATGACCGGGAAATACAAAACACCACGTGACATACCCGCTTGCATGTCGTTATTGCACTGCTTCCCAACGTTCCGCGCACAAACAGCCATAGGCGCGCTGCCGCTTAAAAGGCGACAGGGCAGCGACGTAGGCGTTGGCTGTGCCATTTACGCCAGCGATGTGCTTCCCTGGCGACAGTTCGTTATAGCGATAAGCAAACGCAGCGGCTATTGCTTGCGCTTCCAAAAGCAACAAGTCCGTCATTTCGCGATAGCTGTAAGCAAATTTAACAGGCCTAAATAAAAAAACTCCGTTTTCAGAAGGCTGAAAATGGTAGAATAAGAGTATCCTAAATGGGCAGACGCCGTCTTTCCCTGAATTTACGTTGATTTTTAATGCGCTTTCCCATCAAGTGCTCGAAGAGGTCACCTTTTGCAGCCATTCAACACTGGGATCTTCTGAGCAGAAGGCTTGCTGTCGCTGCCTTGAGCACCATCGGTGAAATTCTGTGGCAGACTTCAATTATCTTCTTCTCTAAGGCTTCTGGAGTCGTCGTTTCCATCGTGTATACATGATCCTTACTATAGCCCCACAAGGAAAAGTCAACAGGGTTGATGTTGGGTGACCTTGCCAGCCACAGGACAGCCCGTTTCTCCCTACCCGTTGCCCTGGGATGGTAACATCAAGTCATGTTCCTGCTTGACTGCAGGTGCGGGCTGGGGCCCTATCGTGCTGATACCACATTGCGTCAAGCAGGGCTAGTGGCATGTTGCAGCAGATGTCTTCAACCGGCCCTTTGAGGAACACACATAGCTATTGCCGGTCAGAATGTCGTTAAAAACACTGGGCCAATGACTGTGCTGTCACATATTCTGCACCAAACGTTAAAAGACCACTGATATTGGTGGAGGAATCTTCCTAGCCAGTGGGGATTTTGCTCACTCCAATAGTGTGCATTGCGGATATTTACTTGGCAATTTCGGGAAAAGTTCGTCTGGTCCGTCCAGAGTACCTTGGTGCGAAAGTCAGAATCCTGCTCCTCCTGAATAAAAATCCAATTCGCAGTGTCGAGCCTTTTTGGGAGGTCCCTTGACTCCAGGCATTGATGCAACTTCAGATGATAGAGTTGCAGTCGAGCTGCTTTCAAAATCCTCCAGGTACTTGAGTTGGACACACCGAGCTGCGCGTACTAGCATGTGGATTAGCCGCCATGAAAGACAAAACGTTGGAGCGAACCTCATGATTTATGACTGAAGCTCTCTGCCTCTTTCTTGTGAAGTTACCGTGATAGTGATTATTGGCATCGGGCTGGGTCACGTAGCCGGGTGCCAGCTTCGAAATATTCTTGCAGCCTGCCCTCTCTGTGCGCTTGTAGCTCCTAGGACAAGAATCATGTCTGCTTTTTTCTCGTTGGAAAAATGCATCCCGAAATTGCTCGCCCTTTAGCAGCCGATGCACTACAGTCTGTTTTATCGCTGTCTGGAACTACCACCTACCACCACCACCACGTCCGTCAGTCGCTTTACGCAGCGTAGGAGATAACGGTTGCTAGCTGAAATCGAACAGCCAACGCTTGCGTCGCTGCCCCGTCGCTTTTCAAACGGCAGCGCACCCATGGCTGTTTGAGCGCAGAACGCTTGGGAGCAGTGCAATCACGACGCGCAAGCGGGCATGTCACGTTGTGTTTGTTTGTATTTCGCGGGCATGCGCAATAAGCTGAAAAACACTAATACTTAATAGATAGAAATACAGAAATTGTTTATTCGGACATTTTGCAAACGGCTCTGCAACTTTCTAATTGGAATCTTTTCCTAGCTTCGTTGCTTCAGAAGTTGGTTAATTAATCGTCACTAACCATCTAATTAAACAACATACAAAAAATAGCAACCAAAGTGAGCAACATGCATTTGGTCGCGTCGTCTTAGATTGCATCGGCATATTTTTAAACTCTGGCTAAAGTTCGCTGAAACACCCTGTATAGTGCGTCAAACAAGGCAAATAAACATGTTGCGCAATCACAGATTGACAGATCACAGAATCCTAAGCCCCTCCCTCCTCCCTCCACTCGCTCCGATGCATCGTGTGCGAAAAAAAAATTATGGGGTTTTACGTGCTAAAACCACTTTCTCATTAGAGGCACGCCGCAGTGGAGGACTCCGGAAATTTGGACCATCTGGGGTTCTTTAACGTGCACCTAAATCTAAGCACACGGGTGTTTTCGCATTTCGCCTCCATCTAAATGCGGCCGCCGTGGCCGGGATTCGATCCCGCAACCTCGTGCTGAGCAGCCCAACACCATAGCCACTGAGCAACCACGGCGGGTGCATCGCGCGCGACGGAAGGCGGCGTGCTTCCTCCCCGCTCTTCTCCGTTGCGCACACAAGAGTGACCCACCATCTTCGGCTCACCCCATCCCCGCCCCATTACGCTTTCACTCGCACATAAGGCATGCGGCGCGTGGTGACGATGTTATCACCCTTGGACTTCATACGGAAGATGACGGCGACGACAGGAATGCGCCTGGAGTGTCCATGCAATTGCTATCGCAATAACATAGTAAGAGTATCCGGAGTGTGAAGAGTCCCGTGGCCCATTACTTTCCGCAAAAGAAGTAACAAAATCGAGCTTTGACCATGCGACAATTCGCTGCGCCGTAACAACGTCTTTTCTTTTGTTTCTTGTGGGGGGGGGGGGGGGGGGCACCGAATTTACAAAACGCAAAGGAAAGCATGTTGGCCACAATCGAATGCCTACTTTGGGCACCTAATATGGCCTAATATCGAAGAAAACGTGAGACGCTTCGTCCACAGAGAACCATACGCATTCTGCTCGGTACCCTACATCGGCGAGACAAGACTTTCCGGAGATGTTGCACTCAAGCGAATGCGTTGCACAACCCCCTGGCTACGCCCCTGATATATGAGGAGGTTCAGCATTCTATCACAAACTTGAGCACGCAATGTTTCCGCCCCGTAAGTAACCAGACAGAGGGCTACAGGAGAGTTTGATACTGAGCCAAAGGAAGCCGACCGCAGCCATGCATGATGTAAATGCCTAAGTACGCGTTTTAATGGTGCAAGCGCACCTAATGGCGGTGACGTATTGAGCGCATGGATGACAGCTCTTGCTCATGTGCACTGCCAGTTGTCTAGCAAGACAGTAAACATTCACCACTGACACTTCGTATCAAGTCGCGAGCTCTGTTCCGCTATAGGCACGTGCCATGAGCGTGAGTCGCATCCGGTAGCGAGTCTTCACTCGCTTTCCCTGTCGGTGCGCAGGCGGCGAGATTGATGAGCCAGGGAGGATGACGCCGGGCCCAGGACGACGGCAGGTGAGCATCGTTAGCGCCCACAACTCATCCTATCAGGCAAGACGCCTTTCTTCTGTTTTTCTGCGCTGCTTTCCCGTTGTCTGTACTGCATGGTACGCGTTGTTTACGCGAACAAGGGCGCCTGCACGAGCCTGGTCGCGCTGTGAAGAGGCGAGCCCTGGGGAGAGCACCGCCGCCGCTGAGTGCCCGGCGCGCGCGTGCCTGCATCGTTTAAGGCCACTCGTCTCCGATGCGGTGAATAATGCACGACTCGCTCCCTTTTAACTCCTCCCCATGGACATTTGCCTCATATCACGTGTGTTTTCTTTTGAACGTGTCGTTATTCATGCGAAACACTTGCCTGGAGAACAATACTGGTCCCCTATACTTTTTTTATGCTTTGTTTCTAGATTGTATCGATGCCACCCGAAGAAAAGCTAAGTTGCACACGCAATTTAAAGGGAGGCTAAAATGCAACACTAGATCAATTGCGACTCGTCAGGTATTCTTCCAAAACTCTCTTCTGATTTACTTGGTGGAGTAGAGTTTATTATTGCTGGAGATTTTTGCCTATAAGCTCAAACTTGTCTCTCTCGAATTTCGCGTCGGAACCTCAGCGCTGGTACGTCAGTTTGACGTCATGGATTTTGAAGTGTTTTCTTGTGCATTACTGAAGATTATTGCGTGAATTCTGATGTCTGCAACTGCTATGAAGCTTGGACAGCGAAAAATTGCTTTATCTCTAATTTAATAAATCTAATGAGCCACGACAAGCATCGATCGCACCATATCGGGGGCAATTCTGTGCAGTACATCCTCATACGAACCGTGCACCAGCTGCATGGTACTGCGGCTCTTTTATTATAAATCGCGCAAGCACAGCGGGCGCCTGCAGCTGTGGAGGAAACAAAACATTGCATGAGGCACGCGCCCATGCTTCACTGTTACGCGCCAAGAAGTTCGTGCTGCCGCTTTCGGCAGCGACCATGCACGATCAGTGTCGCTCAACATTTGCACGTATCGGAGCCATTCTCTATAAGCGATCGCGAGTGTCGTACCATGAGTGCGCACTCCAGTATTGCTGCGTGTTCCGGCGCTGTTGTGCACAGTGGAAAGCCCATCAGGAACACGTCGGTACGTGCCGTCTGCTGTGCCCAACGCTGAGTGGCGGCTCGGTGACTTCTGCGGACTGCGCTGTATAGAGAACTGCACGGGCTAGTCTTTCTCGCCGGACCCGAGCACCAAAGTGTCATGCACTGGCCCACCCAAACCAAGTATGATGGTCTCAAACTTGGCTCGTATCCGACCAGGGCCTGAAAAATACAGGCCTAGACCGACGCCGCCTTGTGCGGCGAGTTGCCCTTGACCCTAACCGAAGCCTGCATGGTCCAGACCTCAGTTATTGTCAAGACACCATCTGCACAGAGATTCTTTGTTGTGCCAAGTTTTCTATTGGATTTGTTGCTCACAAAGGGTTCAGTGAAAGAGAAATAAAAAAATTACATCTTCTGTTCATTATGCTCGTGCGTTACTTTGTGGTATGAACGCCCGTGCAATAGCTGTGCGGCAATGTACCGGGCGTTCAAAATTAAGTTTTGTGGTTTCCTTAAAATTGGGCAGTGGGAGGCACGCGAAGTCCACCTGCGCAAATAAGTTATGTGGCCAGGGGGACACAAAGTGAGATTATAATTATCACTGTCAGCAGCCCAATTAACCAAAACTGAATACTTAACTTTTTGTGTACTGCAGTAAGTGTGTGTATTTGTATTGAAAAGTTAGAGGCAGTCACGTTTCTACACAGTACCAGTTGGGAAAATTCTTCTAGCGTGTCTGTACTCCGAGATATCCGACTCCGGGCGTCGACGCGTGCTAATGGCGGACCCCGCGGCTGGTTTGTGAATGGTAGAAATGCCGGAAAAAGGGTTTGTTTGAGTTTCCGCGCAACAGAATTATGTTTTCTCGTACAGTCAAATTACAATTCGAGAGCTATCATATCTGTAGGTTGTGTATAATTTATAGCTTACAATTTTCCACGTATTTTAGCTTGAGAAATTCAATTAGTTGAGTGAATTTCTTGCATCACATGAACGGCCTGGGTATGTGTGGTTCGAAAATATTTTTGCCGATACGACGTCCGACGTCGACGTCCGACGTCCGACGCGGGCTCCCTAACGCTATCGCGTTAATAATACAACGCGATGCGCGGCGTCGGCCAGACAGCTTGCCGTGGAGATTCGGATGAAAACACGGGAGAGCCCTTGTGAACCACAGGGGCGGCCAGCACTCGGTATATACTGCATATAGGCGTCGCCCTAGTTGCAAAACGAAAAAGAAGACACCTTCATCTTCTACGTCTGCGCGTACTGTTTTCATAACACGTCCTCGGACAACTTTCACCAGTACGCTGTTTGCCAAGCACGATAATCTTAGATCATATTCAAACAGGATAACAATAATGTGCGTAGCACGAGGTCACGGGATCGAATCCCGGCCACGGCGGCCGCACTTCGATGGGGGCGAAATGCGAAAACACCCGTGTACTTTGATTTAGGTACACGTTGAAGAACCGCAGGTGGTCGAAATTTCTGGAGTCCTCCACTGCGGCGTGCCTTATAATCAGGAAGTGGTTTTGGCACGTAAAACCTTATAATTTTTTTAATAATGTGCGTGCACGAAGAAATAGTTGACTTCGTCCATTCGCAGTAGTTGACCGACTCGCATGCGCGCTTTTCGTCGGCATCCCAGTTTGATGACGGGTGCCAAGTTCTTCGCCGTACGCTCACCGGAAACAAAATCCTTCTGAATATACATGCGACGAAGGTCATGGCGTCAAGTCCTTCCTGTTTATGCTGGCAATCCAAAGCCGACGCTTCTCTGCAAGCGCAGCTGCGGAGTCCACGGATTCGCCGCGGCTGAAGATGTGCGTCATGTTCGCTTCCGAAAGTTATTTTTGCAGTCAAATATGGCACAGTTTAACAGTCTCGGAAGAGAACAGCAGTTTGCGATAGGTAGCGAGGCACTGGAAGTGGTAAGGGAATACATTTACTTAGGGCAGGTAGTGACCGTGGATCTGGATCACGAGACTGAAATAATCAGAAGAATAAGAATGGGCTGGGGTGCATTTGGCAGGCATTCTCAGATCATGAACAGCAGGTTGCCATTATCCCTCAAGAGAAAAATGTATTACAGCTGTGTCTTACCAGTACTCACCTACGGTGCAATAACCTGGAGTCTTATGAAAAGGGTTCTGCTTAAATTGAGGACGATGCAACTATGTAAAGAAGAATGGTGGGTGTACGTAACGTTAAGGGGGATAAGAAGAGAGCAGTTGGGTGAGGAAACAAACGCGAGTTAATGATATCTTAGTTGAAATCAAGAAAAAAAATATGGGCATGGGCAAGGCATGTAATGAGGAGGGAAGATAACCGATGGTCATTAAGGGTTACGGACTGGATTCCAAGAGAAGGGAAGCGTAGCAGGGGGCCGTAGCCAGGCTGATGATGATGATGATGGCACAGTGGCAGCCCGTTGACCTTGAGTCATCTGACATCGCCGCAATCACAGACGGAACACGTTAGAATCGCACTCATTCGCAATGACACCGTTACTGACACTATTCGTAATGACAAGTTACTCATGGCAGGTTTATTTTCCGTTGCCGCCGCCCATGAGATTATTTCAGCCTCTCTGACTTTCCGCTTGACGTTCTTTGTTGCTGTGTGGCCCACCCTACAGGCCGCATACTTGCTGGTAAGTTTCCTAGTTCTTTTCCTCCACCGTGAATCAATGCTTTTCCTGTACAGATTCCTGAACACTCTCACAGCCCATTAACTTTCTTCCATATTCCTCAGCCGTTCTTCATACTCAATTTTACTGCGAGCTTCCCTCACTTCAAAACTAGTCCAGCCCATATCACCCTGCACAGCTTCATTTGTAGTCTTCCCGGGAGCGCCCAATGCGAGGCGACCCACTGACCTTTGGTTCCCGTGGAGTCCTGATTTTGCCCCTGATGTAAAGCAAACAACCGCATTTCGAAAAGTAAGTCCTGGAACCATTACACCTTTCCACATACCTCGGAGGGCCTCGTACCTATTGTATCCCCATAGCGCTCTGTGCTTCATTATGGCTGCATTTCTCTTCCCCTTTACTGTTATGGTTTTTTCCTGTGTTTTCATATATATATATATATATATATATTTCTTGGCCCTGTACCTCCAATGTCTGTTCACTGTTTTCATTGAATACCATAACACCTGATTTTCTAACACTAATTTTCAAACCTAAATTGTTGCCTTCCTGTGCACAGATATTAGCCAGACGTTGCAAATCACTTCGCCAGGCGTTGCAATCACCTTATGGCTACGCAGTGGAGCCATCTATGGGCAGTCGGCATGCTGGCTTAGGCGAGCGCTCAGTCTTGCATGGCAGGTATACGCTCGACGGTAGGTTCTGACGTTTGTTTTCAAGCTCATGTGGTCTATTTAGTATGACGTGCGTCTTCTACGTGGTAAACGATTCTGTGACACGTGCTGAAGTGGTTTAAGTCGTCATGGCCGGAGTTTCTGCCGGCGTCGAGGCGGACGGAGCACGCAGCGCGATGTGTGCGCGCATATTTGAGCCTACAGTAAGCCTCGGAGATCAACTGTGTATTTCTGAATGTTCCATTCGCGAATGTCACCTTATAGCAATATTCTTCTTTGGTTCTAAGCTGGGGTTTAGGAGCCATGAAACATACGCGACGATCGTAGCAGCGTGGGTACCGTTACTGCTGCGATAGGAGCTGTGCTGTTATACTTTGACAAGCGTTCAGACTGTTAGCTGCAGATTACGTTTTGTGACTACTTGGTTCGGTGGATGAGGTTTCCACCCATTAATAAAATAGTTTTGGTTATTAATAACAGCATACCATACATTGTGAATCAAGATTGTCCAGCAAAGCGACCGTTTACGAACTGCGCGAGTGTCCTAAGCAGTGATAGGTGCTGGAGTACAGATATATTTGTTCTACATATTGCATGGTGCAAGCATACGGCATCAACGTTTATAGATCTATAAACGTTGTGCGGCGTGACTATGCGAGTTCGTATTGCGGCGTTAGCCCGTTTTCTATTTCTTTTTCGAGAAAGAGGATGATAACCGATTTTTTTTTTCGGTTGTGTTCGTTCCGTTCTTCACGACGCTCTCACACGTATTATGGAAATTTTGTCCTCAAAAATAGCCATCGCATTCTCTTTATGCGATCCCTCTCATATATTAAAGCTTTACAGGGCAAGAAGGCAATGCCGAAGCACACAGCTCATATATATATCATGCTGGTTCACCAACCGCAGTGATCGCTGTGTTGAGCAGCGCCATCGGCCTCATGCAGGAAGGCTAGCGTAGACATATAGTGACTTCAAGCCTACTATAGACTTGAAATGCGTGAGAACGATGCCGGTGCATCACAAATATTTGATAGCGCTTGCGGCTTCGATGTTTCGTAGTTGCCTTAGGTTGGCCGTACAGGAGCATGCGCTCTTATGCTTTATGTTTTAGTCTCTACGACAAGCGATCAGATAATGAGCAGATTTACCATTTCATGCTGGTAATACAGAGACGCCGGTTCTCTTCGTTGAATTAAAACCGATATACGCAAAATAGTTCACAACACATACACACACCGCGGCTGATAATGCGCGTCGCGTGTATGCGCCCCCAAGAGATATTTCCGTGTACTGCAGTTACAGATGCACCGAAAGGCTTCCCTGACGACCTTATATGAAAGGGCATTGTGTAAATTTCACTAAGTACGCTCTAAAACATCTCGAAATCGTTCCGCAGCACGCGACAGCACGCGACAGTGACAGCCGGGTCGCCCAAGCCAGAGAGGAGGAAAGGCTCGCCGCGCGCCCTTTCCTCCTTCCCGATGAAACGGTCTGCACAGCTTCGCTGTAAAAGATCGCTTAAATTTCTTCTATCTGGAGCAGAATCGAACCCACGTCAGAACTGTTCCTCCAGGACAGCAGGCCGACGCTCTAGGAGGGTGCGTCACAAATGGGCTCGCTATGTGCCGCTTTTCAATGAATGTATTTCACGCCAGCGCCAGCTGCGCCTACAGAATGGACAGGCCATGTGCGGCTCTTCATTGAACCTCTCGCCAAGTTGGGTTACTGAGTATGTGCCATTGCGCGGGCGGCTAGCGAGGCAGCAATTCTGTCGAGGAAATTTCTGTCGGATACGCATTACATTGGCAGATGGTACTCCCGTACCGCACGTAGAGAAAATTAGAATCCTAGGGTTACACCTGCAGGCAAACGGCCATAACGGAGAGACGGTGCGAATACTTCGTCGTTCGGTAGATGACACGATCCGACTCTTGCGTCGCATCACGAATAGACGCAATGGTATGCGTGAAGAGTGCGCGATCCGTCTCGTGCAGGCGTACGCGATAAGCCGCATAACGTATGTTGCCCCCTACCTGAGGTGGATCGGGTCCGAAAAAAACAAAGTCGAATGCATGATCCGAAAGGCTTTCAAGAGGGCGGTCGGCGTTCCACTCAACGCGAGCACCGACAAGTTTCTAGAGCTCGGAGTTCACAACTCCCTCAACGAGTTAATCGAGGCGCACGACATTGCGCAATACGAACGATTATCAAGGTCCAAGGCAGGTCGATGCATCCTCGAGTCGCTCAGCATCGCGTACCACACTCAGCATGGAGAAAAGACGGCGGTTCCCGCCTCTGTTCGCGACCGCCTGATCATCCCGCCGCTTCCCAAAAACATGCACCCGACGCACCACGCCGGGAGGCGCAACAAACGAGCAAGCGACCTTCAGAAGAAGTTTGGTAACAGCAACGAGGCGGTGTACGTAGACGCGGCGCGATATGGAGGAGGGAGAAGCGCGCACGCGATAGCGGTTGTAGACCGCTCGGGTAGGTGCCTCGCGAGCGCCACGGTGACCACGGGACACACGGAGGCGGCCGAGGAAGCCGCGATAGCCCTAGCACTCGTTGCGGTGCCGAACGCTGCAATCGTGATCAGCGACTCGCAGGCGGCAATCCGCGGCTTCACGCGTGGTCGTGTCTCGCGGGAAGCGGCCCGCATACTCAAAATTTCTGACGACGGCGACTCGCCCTCGCAACCCCAAAATTCTACGGTCTTCCTCCTCTGGACCCCGGCACACACCGATGTTCCGCTCGCGGGAAACGAGGCGGCCCACGCCACGGCTCGAGGTCTCACACGCCGAGCCGCCGCCGATGCCCCGCCCCCGAGAGCGGGGCATCGGATCTGCCGGATCGGGACACTACAATAGAAACACAGCAACAAGAAACACACTGGGCGTGGGGCGATCGCCTAACCACGTTCAGAGACCTCACCCAACACTACAGACTTGAAAGACGCACATTCCCGCCACCGCACGATAAATTGAACAGGAACGAGGCCGTAACATTACGCTTGCTCCAGACACACACCTACCCTAGCCCCGCTATCTTACACCACTGCTATCCGAGTTTGTACCCAACAGACGTGTGTAAAACATGCGGACACAGAGCAACGCTGCGACACATGCTCTGGGAGTGTGCCGGCAATAACGGCAATCAAAGCAGCTCCGTTGGCGACGCGTCCAGAATCGCGGCTGTTGCCAGAGTAGGAGAAGGCTCGAGCTCCATTCTTCCCGACGCCGCCCCGGATGCGGGGGCCGCGGGGGACCTTCTCCGTAGGCGTCGCCGCCGCTGGGAGGCGGCTATCAGAAGTTCAGAGCTGGCAGACCAGCTCTGGGCCGTCCGGCAAGCCAAAGATGCCGCTCGAGTCCAAGAACTTCGAGCCGTCACCTGAGGCCACCACATCAAGAACTGCCGGACTATTTTTTACTAAAGTTTCTTCTTCTTCTTCTTCTTCGGATACGAAACTGGTTGTCATCAACATGACGAAGGCGGTGGGCATACGTTGCTTTAATATTGGTGGCAAATCATTAATAAACGATAGAAATAGTAGGGGTCCAAGCCTTGATCCCTGAGCGACGCCCCTGTTAAATATATTAGGAAAAGAGAGCAAACGATTCACTTGGACTATTTGTGGTCGGTCTGTTAGGTAGTCAGGAATTGACTGCAAATGTGCGCCAGAAATGCCATGAAATTCTAGTGTGTGTAGAGCATGAGTTGGTTAATTGTATCGAACGTCTTAGTGAAATCAATAAAGAGGGCACCGACTGATAGGCTTCCGTCTATACGTAACTTAACTTTGTCAGTGAACGTATTAAGTGCAAGTTCTCTTGACAAATGCTCTCTAAAACCAAATTGATAAGAAGATTTAGAACGTTAAATTTGGATAAGTAATTAGGTAACCATTTCTAAATAAGTTTTTCAATTACTTTTCTAAATAAAGAAAGAAGGCAAATAGGATGATAATTATTCAAGCATTCACAATCAGTTTTTTTAAAGATTGCAATCTTTAAGAAATGTGATCGTGAGGGATTACTTTACCCGTTACACCCGTGTGCTTAGATTTAGGTGCACGTTAAAGAACCCCAGGTAGTCGAAATTTCCGGAGTCCCCCACTACGGCGTGCCTCATAATCAGAAAGTGGTTTTGGCACGTAAAACCCCATAATTTTTTTTTACTTTACCCGTTCTAAGGCATTTAGGTAACACACCATCTTTAAATAATGTATCTATTACGCCGACAAATACAGGTGAAATTTCTTCACGCACACGCTTAATGTACGAGGGCTGGATGAGAACAAGGCCAGGACAAGTCGTTTTGAGTGATGTGATGATGTAAACTTCTTGTGAAGTTGCAGGGTATAAGTAAAATGAATAAGGACTGCGTGGCAAACCAGGTAAGGGTGGTTCACACTGTGTATCATATACAGCACTAAATTGGTTAATGAAACGTTGGCGACGCCCTTAGGGTCGGTGAAATTTACTGAATTGTAGCTGACACGATATGTGATTTTCAGCGGCATGAGTGTTTATAAATTATTTAATAGCTTGCCAGCTTCATCTGGTGTCATTTACATTTTGTCTAGTTTTGTTTTCGTAGTTGTTACGTTTAGCACATTTTAGAGTGGCTGCAAGAACATTCGAATATGTTTTGAATCGTGACTGCAATGTGTTATTGAGCTCGGCTGAGCTTTGAGCCTCTTACGAAGGTTATGTTTTTTTCTATGGACCACATTAATCTTTTACTGATCGAAAGCTTTCTTCGTGTACTAAACCAACGTGTCACTGTGATGTGACTCATGCATAAGTTAGTGCACTCTGATATCGTTGCTGAAAAAGATGCAAAAGCTTTTTCTGCACATTGCTCCCGAAACACGTCAGTCCAGTCACCTACACAAATTATATGACTTAGTTTATTTAAATTAAAGAATTACCTGATGTTTTTTTTTTCGGTTTAGACTAGATGTTACGGAGCCTGCGCAACGAAATATGGGATAATTGTCTGTTGTATAGCAGTCCACTACACCGGCCATGGTATTGTCGGTAGGTAAGCTGGACAAGATGTGATCTCTATAAATTGTTAGTGCCCGCTTGTTTACACCGGGTTGGAGTATGAATCAGTAAAGACAATCCACAGCTAAGGAAAGTGGCACGTGGTTATCGGTTCACAAATAAGCAGGCTTCGTGACGTCGTGTCATGTTCACATTGATTGGGTTTAACGTTCGAAACAAACACCTGGGGCAACAAAGCACTCTGGGTAAATGCTTTGAAAAATTTCGAGCAAGTTACCACGTACTGCACGTTGTCAAATGACAAAGTTTTTTTGTGTCACTCGATTGGGCTTGCTGTGAGCGTTGCACGAAGCTTCTCAAGCATCGGCGAGCTGCTGAAATGCCATGCGCACGAGGCGTATACTCTTGCCTGTAGGAGAAACACCGTGAATAGCGGGGAGCTCCGAATTAGGCCTCGCTGACCAAGAAGGAATCGCCGATTGTCTCCTTTGCAAGCAGAAACGAAAGCGGCTTGTCTTAATTAGTCGTCAACTTATCCTGTCTACGCCGAAAGCACGTATAGCTTCGCGCCATTGGAAACTACGCAGGGACAAGCGGCAGAGCGAGCAGCGCCACCTGTGGGAAGATGCGCCGCAGCACCTTTGCGCTGCCAAAGCGGCGGCGCTGAGTGATCAGGCCGCTAAAATATTTACCGCGAGAATTTCCGTGGGGCGAGTGCATCTGCGAGTGCAGCGCCGTTCATCGGCCTCCCCACCTGCGCGCACGTCGGAGGCCAGCGAGGGCTAATGAAACCAAATGTTGGGGCCAAACTCGCGGGGGGCCTAATCAAAAGTTGGGCTTCTTGGGAGCAGCCAATCCCCACGCTGCCTATTTGCCTGCCCCGGCTAATGAGCGGCGCCGATTTGGCCGCTGCGCGCGGAAACGTGACACCTTGGCCCAATTATCGCTGCTCGACCGCGTGCGCACGCAACTCCGATGGGACCTGCTCTGCTGGCGGCAAAACAGGCGATCTGAGCCCGATCACCCTTTCGCCCCATCGTTGCTGCAAAGAACAAAACACCATTCTTACCGTTGCTAAATTCCATGCTAAACTACATCAACCTGTACATGATAATATCACTGAAAAGAAATTCACAGTACCACAAAGGTACGCGGCATGCCGGCAACGTTGAGCGGGGGTCGGCCATATCCGTTTCAGACCCGCACTGATAGCGTGCGATGGGTAACAGACTACGTTTTTTTTCCGCCTGGATCCCGTGTTCCGTTCAGCGGAACTAGAAATTCTTTTCTTTCTTCAAAAGGATATAATACGTGGTTCTGAAATACCGATGATTATGAACCTATAACTGTGCGGTAAGCGTCGAAACTGTAGTGTGCGGCGATGATTGCGATCCTCGCGAAATCTCTTCGTCGCTTGATGAGCCTCGTCGTGCGTCCAATGCTTTCTTCGCTAAGTCCAGAGCTGTATTCATTCTCGGAGGGTTGGCGGAGGGGAAGGGGTGGGTGGAAAGAGGGGAGTGTCGCGCGTTAGGTCTCGCGCAACCAAGGTACTTAGGGTCGCAGTCACATTCTTGCTTGCTCGTTCGGGCTATTCGCTTACATTGACAATCATCGTCGCTAGTTCTTGCTCATTTTTATTTTTATTTACGAATGCATGATTGTAATGTTCCTACTGGCTTAATTGCCAAAGGAGTAAACCATTTGTGCAACATGATCCACGTTGTAAACAACTCATTAAGAGAGCTTCATCCGCGCGAGAAGTAAGCATCATTTTGTATATGGGCATAAGTAAATGTGTGCGCACTTTCTGTGCTTTTATTGTGGAGTTTTGACTATTGATATTGTCAAACTTGCAGGACATATGCAGATCTAACATTGTGTTTTCGAAGAATGTGTTGTTCTTAAAGTGTCCAGTAGGTAAGCAGTAGTGTGGTTCTTTTCAAGGCATCCTCTCTATATTAGGGCGAACGCCTTAAGTGGCTAATTGCAATGGCTCATAACCCCCCCCCCCCAAAAAAAAAAAAGAAAGAAAAAAAAACACGTCATCCGGTCTAATGGTACGAAAACTACCATCATTAGCGTTGGCTGATACCCCCCTAAGCAAGGGAAAAATGCGAGGCTCCTCGCTCCCTTAATGCAGAGGCTACAAGGCCTCAGCAAAGTGCAGCGTGAAGTGCATACAGTCATTAGAATCACGCATACGACGTGCACGAACGCGGCGTCTATAGTTGGGAAATAAATAGAAGCCCCCGCTCGCACAATTACGTTCCATCACCGTTCCGAACGTCTCAGAACCAAAGGAAGTCACTTCCTGACACGCAACCTTCCGTTTACGCTTAGACAGTGACTCATGCTCAGAGATGGCGATTTCAATCGGAACGCTCACAATAACACGGTGTTTCTAGCCGCAGTGGAGCGAGAACTAGGATTTGACTTGTTCACTCCCAAGAAGAGTATCACTACAAATAGGGGAACGTGCATAGACTTAATGTTGCACAATCACGATGCCGTTAAAGAGTTGCAGTACCTCTCCTGGTACTTTACAGACCATAGGGCGAAGGTTATGTCTCTAAACGTCGAGAAGCCACCACGGAGCCCCAGTGATGTTATGTGGTTAGAGGATCTCTTACCATCGGACGACGCTAAAAATGGACCTTGCCAAATAAGCAGTCATGAGGTATAACAATGATATGTGTCTTTATTTGTGTCCAGGTTGTGTTGCACATTCGTAACAGTTGCTGGCGACAAGCAAGCTGCACTGTAGTGCGCTAAGTGTTCGGAAGCGTCGTTGAGGAGGTCGACCTAAAGTGCACTTCACACTGTGTTATGTCTTGCAAGCAGTCTGACACCTCAGACTGCGTAAGTTAATGCGGCATACGACGATTCGGGGCACACCGCACGTGCCATACGTGCATCCGAACGAGCGAGCGGCGCGCAAGCTCCGCCCAGCGCCCCAGCTTGTATGCTCGGATAACATCACGTCGAGAAACGCAATACAAACAACTTTGCACAACACTGCTTCGCTTTATGCGAGCACTGTCAGTAAAATTATGCCCCTGCGAGTGACAGAACACTTCACCGCAGCGCGTTGTCCAGTGACGGCTCCGCTGACAGCCAGCGATAGGGCCGGTAGGCCTAGCTCGGCATACGCCGCGGCCGACGGCGCCTGCGATCTAGCCCGAGCTCGTCGAAGAGCGCTTATTTTTGCCAAAACTATTAACACTGTACACTTAGTTCACCCGGAGTTACATACATTTGGTTTACTCGACGAAGTCGTTGCGAAGGGCAGACCTTCAAGCCAAGCGAGCAGCCTCGCTCAGACGGTCGGTGTGGGCTGTCTGCTTGTACCGATGTTGCCAGCAGCTTATTACTAGTGTACTATGCGCTACATTGTAGAACAGGCACACGTTCGAGATAATTTAATGGACTGGTAACTATATCGTGTCAAAAATGAATTGTAGCCTGCAAGAAAAAAGAAAAAAGATGGCGAGAAACCGGCCCGCCGGCCCCGCTTCTGTGGAGGTAACGTCAGAGAACGTCACATGCCAGCTGCGCTGTCATTGGCTGCGGCCAAACGACGGTGCGGTTGTCGGGCGCGTTGGACGATAAGTTTTGCGTTTTTACGCTCCGCTCAGCAGTTAAGCGGGGCGGGAGCGCGAATGCGCATGCGCCCTCCGCTTAGCCGCTAGCGGGCTAGCGGTGCGAGAAACACGGTCCGCTAAGCGGAGCGTCGCTGCCCTCTTCCTCTGGCGAGGGTGGTCGGTGCGCGCGCCCTCTCTCACGCGTGCATCGTGGTGCTTTTTCAAAGATGGCTCCTTCAAGCGAGATGTTGCCCATGCCGTCCATGCCGTCCGCTTCAACCACACCATGTTCGCCTGCGCAGCGCAAAGCACGTAAGCGATTTAGGATAGATGAAGATTTGTATCTCATCACATCACATCACTTTATTACGTTAAAGACCCCGGTTTAGGGGGTATTACATAAGGGGTGGGTTTACAAATCAAGGTTACAGAGAGTGATCTTCATGAGAAACAAAAGTAGTTGGGTTGTCCGCAAAAGTTGATGAACACGTGATGGCTGCAATGCCACGGGGAAGGCCATTCCAGTCCACTGCTGTGCGAAGAAAAAATGAGGCTGCAAAAGTAGTGGTGCGAGCACGTGCGCGTGCGATTGAGTAAGGATGGGACGTACGGGGGGATATGCGCGCCGGTGGGATGATATACGGTGCTTGATTGAGCGGACTGTGAAATAATTTGAGAAACAAACAAAGACTGGCGATGCGGCGACGCACAGAAAGATTAGCAAGATCAGTTTTACGTTTTAGGGATGATATGCTTATGTCGTATGAATATGAAGAATGGATGAACCTAGTGGCACGATTTTGTACAGATTCTAGTTCGTTTCTTAAGTATGCCCGGTGCGGGCTCCAGATGGGCGCTGCATATTCTAGTTTCGATCTGATGAGTGATTTGTACGCGAGATGTTTTATGTCTGATGGTGCGTGACGCAAATGACGCTTTAAAAAACCGAGGGATCTGTTCGCGGATGATATGATATTGCTGGTGTGTGCGTTCCATGAAAGGTCAGAGGATAAGGTGACGCCTAGATATTTGTATGATTGAACTTGTTCGACAGTGGAGTGGGAGATTAGGTATGCGAATGATAAGGGATTAAGCTTGCGATGAAAGGAAACGAGCTTGCATTTAGTAGGATTAAGCTTCATTAACCAAAGATCACACCACTGCTGTACAAGGTTAAGGTCATGTTGGAGTGCAGTTTGATCAGAAATCTTTGTAATTGTGCGATAGATGACACAGTCGTTGGCAAATAAACGGATATGGGAGGATACATGTACAGGCAGGTCGTTAATATATATGAGGAATAAGAGGGGTGCGAGTACAGATCCTTGGGGGACGCCGGATGTTACAGGGAGGGAGCTGGAACGGCTACTTTTCATTGAAACAAACTGGGAGCGTTTGTTGAGAAATGCTACGATCCATGCGAAAACGTTAGGGTGAAAATTCAGCTGAGAGAGTTTTAGTATAAGGCGTTTGTGTGGTACTGTATCGAATGCTTTTGCGAAGTCGAGAAAGATTGCATCGGTCTGAAGGTTGAGGTCGAGATTAGAGTGTAGATCATGAAGAAATATGGCAAGTTGGGTTTCACAGGATAAAGATTTACGGAATCCGTGCTGGGAAGGATGAAAAAAATTGTTAGTGTCAAGGAAGTGCATAATGTGAGAGTATATGACGTGTTCCATAATTTTGCATGGGACGCTCGTTAGATAAATGGGGCGGTAATTTAGGGGGGATTGTTTGTTACCTGATTTGTGGACTGGAATGACCTTGCCCTCTTTCCAGTCGTCTGGTAAGATTCCTGTTTCAAGTGAAAGTGAGAAGAGCATCGAAAAATACACTGCAATAATTTCTTTAGTATTTTTTAACAGTTTTGAATTAATATCGTCGACACTTGCCGATGATGAAAGTTTTAATTTGTCAATGAGTAATGAAATGCCAGCGACAAAAATTTCAACAGGGGCCATCATTCGTAGCGTCGCAGTAGGTGGTGTGGGAAGAGGCAAGTCGGCTTCTTCAGTGAACACGGATGAAAGCGCTATGTTAAAGGTGTCGGCACAAACAGCGTCGCTTATAATTTCCTCTTTATCGCTTGTAAGTGTGACGTCATGTGTTTGTTTCGGGTTTATGACTTCCCAAAATTTTCTAGGGTTAGTTTTTTAGAATTTTAGCTAAGTCGTTATGATAAAATGTTTCTTACGCTTTCCGAATTGCAGTGTAATAAGCGTCTTCCGCAGAATAGTACCTGTCCCATGCGCTCGGACTTCCATCACATTTCGCAGTACGAAAAAGGCGCTTTTTCTTATTTTCGAGTCCTTTTAAATTTTTACAGAACCATGGTTTATTTTTATTGGCAAGAAAGCTCACCGTGGGGATGAATTTATTAGTCAGGTCAGTAATTTTGTCCTTAATCACTAGCCAGTTGTCATTGAGGGAACGGGAACCGAAAGTGGATTGTAAAACAGGTAGAAAATCTCGTAATTCATTATTAATTGCTTCATAGTTAGCCTTATCGTACAAGTGAATTGTTTTGCGGAAGACGGGACGTGTTTTGGGGACGAAATTAAAAGTGGTATGAATGACTTTGTGATCGCCGATTTCTCGTAAATATGCGATAGATTGTAAGCTTTCGGGGTTATTCGTTAGTACAAGGTCTAGAATATTTGAGGATTCACAAGTGACGCGCGTCGGTTCTGTTACTTGTTGGATGAGGTCAAAGTTGAGACAAACATTGATGAATTCACTTGCTTAGGTATTTCCTGAAGTTGGTGAAGCCTGATTGAGCCAATTAATGCTAGGGAAGTTGAAGTCTCCATAAAGGAGGATGTGTGCATTGGGATCTCCTACGAGAGGTCACTAGCGCCGACCCATTTGAAAACCCCGCGGCGTGGAAAGATGTACTACGAAATGTGGTGCGTGCTGTGCAGCGCGAGCTGACCATTCGTGCCATCAAAGAGCGGGTGGACCTGCTCGTCGGATATTTTAGGCAGCAAGACACAGGCAACTTGAGAAAGTGAGTGCTCTCCTTTTCGTAGTACTGTTTGCGCTGTCTGTTCATAGCTGAAACGAATAGTCGTAGCATAACCTGCTGGTTTTCTCTGTAGATCCGGCACCGAGGAGCAATATGGAGAACGCGAGCATCTGCTCCAAGAAGTGTCAGATTTCATGCGGAACACCGGGTATGTGCCGAGGACCGTGCCGCGAAGAGCAAGCTGCATGGGGCCACGGCGACCAGTCACATCGATGCCGTCGTCAACAGCGCATGGCACGCGAGCTTAGGGACTGGGCCACGGCTTCAATGGCCGCACTTCACACACCCGAGCATGGACAGCTAAATGGCAAGTGATCTGGAGTGGGCACTGGCATTAACGGATGTGTTTGTGTATCTTGTAGTCCGCAAAATTTTCTCAGCTTCCACAGATGCAATTTCTAATTACGTTCCGACGCCGTGCAATCGACGCCATGCAAGTTTTGCCTAGTGCTTACGGAATGGCGTATTGCAGGCCGGGTATTATGACTACTCATTTAGCTGAGGAATTTTCTTTGCAAGTATTACGTTTTTTGGTCGCATGTTGGCAGCTGTGCTTCTTTATGTGCCGTAGGAACTCTTCCGGTCAAAATCTTGAACCCCCATTGTTTTGTCCTATACAAACTGTTCAGCTTGGATCAGTCATTCATTTTATTCTGCCTACAAAAATACCGGATATGGTTTGAACATAATTGAACACTAGCTTAATTTGCTGTGCTACATTAAGAGGCAAGGTTCACAAAATGAATTTGTACTTCGAAGGTAATTTTATACTAACAATGTTGTCATACCTTTACCTTGTTTTCTTGTGTGCAGGTGAGAGCTCTCCCTCGTACTTGCTGCTCTCAATGTACGACGAGTGTACAGAGCCACCAGTTGGAGAAATGGTTAGGGACCCTACTCGAGACGACAGCTGTGTGAGCAGGCTGACTCAAGAAGGCGCAGCCATTCACTCACGTATGTGCAAAGAGCACTCAAAGCACATTTTATTCAGTCATTCACAATGCATACAACAGGCTCTGTTAAACAGGGTGTTTTTTTATATGGGCAGGGGACAAGCACACATGAGAAGCAAGTGCAATCTTTCTACTGTGCTTACTTATATTCATGAAGGAGGTAGTATTAGTACAGGATGGGCTTCTCGCATACTAGTGTTTGTGCATGTGCATAAAAAATTACCAGGGTGCAACACAAGTTAATTCAATAGCAAATGAAAAACACCAAAATATGAAAAAAACACCAACTAATGCATATGTTAAGTTTGCAATGAATCATTAATGCCCTTGTAGCACTGGACAACACACAAGCTGAGGAGACCACTGGAGACAGCGATGCGCACCAGCAGGCTCAAGCGCCCACCCACAAGCCGGCGACACGTGCAAGCTGTCCCAACAGGTACAGCAAATCAAGCTTGCGCGATTTGTTAAGGCGTCTAGCTCTGTTTGCATAAGACACTACGTCCGTTTTCCTTTTTTTTCGTTCTTATTTTTAATTTGAGTAGATGCTTAACTTTCATTAGAGAGAAATGTAAGACGGTGGTGAACGATGTGATAACCTGCTGCTGTCGCAGTGTATGTGTTGCGACACAAAGTAATCGAAATCTGTTAACATGAGCGCAATTTGTTTCATATTTCTTTTCGCTTTATTTATCTTTTACAGGAATCAGAGGCCTCCAGGCTATGGGACTTAAGCTCTTGCGAAGGAGAGAAGAGAACGAGTTTATTCTCCGCCAGAAAGAAATAGATATCCAACAGAAACGGCTTGACTATGACGAAAGGTGCCTGGCCCTTGAAGAACGGAAGCAGGCGGCAGAAGAAGGGTGGCAGAAACTCGATGCCCAGCGTCACGACGAAAATATAAAAAGGCTTCGCAGCATTAAAACTGCGCTCGAGGAGCAGCGAAACCAAATTATGAGCCTTTTTAAATAAAGTGCTTTCACTGTGTGACCTGAGTTCTTTGGCCTGAAATAAGCCTCCAGCTGTGGGGGTTCAACCCCAAAATACTGCGAGACCTGTGAACTGTCCATACAGGTGTGACAATTTGCAAGTATAGCACCAACTTTGTACATCTGAGAAACATTTTGTCGGTTCAGCTTCTGATTCTTTCGAAAATCCAGGAATGCAAACAGGCCTGCTATTTTTCCAAAACCCCATTCGACTGATTGCCTCATGGTGCTCATTTTCTTGTTAAAAGCATACTGCGGCAAGGTTATGCTAGCCCCGCAATAAGGTTTCAGCAGCAGAGGTCCCAAAGGATAAGCGGGATCACCATAAAGACAAAATCTGCGCCCTCTGACAAGCTTTTCAAGCTTTTGGTATGTCTTGCTCTTTCAGAGGATACCTGAAAATATAGGAGCACATTTTACTACAAGATATCACTGATGAGTATATTGCAACCTGCGCACAGTAGCTGGCTTGCCAATAACGATATGCACTTGCTGAGAAAGCTGCCTAGTGTGATTTTTCAGATGCACACTTCCTTCATGCAACAAGGCTAGTTCACGGTACTTCATTAAAGAACAAGGTTCCTTGATAATTACTTGACAATCAAACAGGTATTTGCATTGCTTCTAGTAATGATGCTACAGGTGTTATTCCTGTTGTCAATTTAAACTCAAAACATGTTGCACAATAACAAACAAAACTGGCTTATAGCATTAGAATGTAAATTTCACCATGCCCTTTTCACAACCACGGTGACAATCGCATTACCACTTGGGACATTTGTCTCACGACGTCACTCGTAAGATGAGTAGCAGTTGAACAAGAAGTGCCGCTGAAGCAGTTTCAACAAAGGAACTAGTCAGCAAGTCTGTGCCTTGTCTCGCACGGGTGTGACTGCATTATGCATGTGTTTGAGTCGCAGCATGCAGCGATTGGCTGTACATAATACAAATAATCAAAATCGTTAACCTGCCTGCATCATGTCGACTGCCCACGTATGGGCCGTTCAATTGGCAGATAATCCCAGTGGGACACATGATGGACTGGTACTTAAGGGCATGAAAACGTTCGTGCCCCGAAAAGAAGACCTTCTGATCCTTCGATGGACGGCAAATGGCCCGCGCTGTCCCGTCGATGAAACCCCAGCAATTGTGGAACGGCGCCCCTTTGGAATTCACGGCCTGCGAGTAAACGTGATACAGCTGAGTACGAGCACACACTGTCAGGTAGCTGATTGCACACCTGGGAAAAAGCTTCCAGTTAGGCGAGGTCGAGCAAGAAATGATTATTCATATCTCGCAGAAGGTGGCCGAACGTGCTCTCAGTGTGTGCGAGCACAGCATTAGTGGCTGAAGAAATGACTGCATAATGCCGCCCGAAGAGCGGCTCCAGTTCCCGCAGCCTGTTCCGATAAGCCAGCCGCCGCAGCGTTAGGCAGAGGCTCTCAACTCCTGGAATGTTGACACACAGCGGCGTCAACACAACTTCAGGCAGTAGCAGTGCACGCAGCAGCCTTCGCACATCATGTTGCTCGAAGCGAAAGTACGTGCGGCATTGCCCGCTGTCCATGCCGTCGATGTCGAGGTAGCCATGCAGTGACAGCGGGTCTCGGCGCGTGTACTGGAACACTTCCTGGCACAACAAATCTTCTATCTCTTACCACTTCAAAGTAGACATGAGAAAGGTGTCCTCCAGCACACTTCTCGGCGGCATCACTCGTGCAAGCGCTAATAACTTGCCTAACGCAACCCCAACTTGTTCTCTAAGGAAATAAATGTTAACAAAAACGTCGCAGGCGCATTGGCGTCAGAAAGGATGGGATTGGATGCGGAATGCAACATCGCTGGCTACCACGTGGCGTTCACCAGGTCGACGCTTTATTTTCCACTCAATAAAATGGACCGATATTGCATTACAAGTGCACGTCTAGATACTTAATGAACAAAGATGTTATATATCCGTTTTATTCTGTAAACGTGACAAAATAGTTTTTTATTTTCTTTCATTATCCTGAATTTGGCCAGAGGGCGCTGCAACTAGGAAAGGTCCGCTCCGCTACGCTAAACGTATAACTAAAATGTGAAAATCACTCGCCGCTCCGCTTTGGCTTAGCGGGGCCACCCGGAGCGGAGCGTACCGTAAAGAGGCTCAACTAAGCTACTGCCCGGTTGATGATGATGATGAAACAACTTTATTTATCCCTCATTAAAGGGAAGGAGGCAACGGAATAAAGGGTGGGGGAGGAACTACTTGAGGTAGGCCTCCCCTATCCTCTCAGCCCACTCCAGGATGGCCTCCTGGAGGTCGGGTCTCGAGCTGCGCAAGGCAGCCTCCCACTGCTCCTCACTAGTTATTAATTGCTTGAGGATCATGCAACACATGATCCTGTTTAAGTCCCCGGTTGGTCTCATGCCGGGCGTCCGATGCGGCGCTTCGGCACAGCAAAACACCTCGATTCCGGCTGCCGTTCCGCCGCGTCGGACGCCGGATCGGACACTCGCTATTGTCCGACGCTTTCGGCGCGCGGATGAGTGTCGCCTGCGGCGCAGGCCCGCTTGCGCTGCGCCAGCCGAAATGCCCTCGACGCGCGCCCCGTCTGCCGCTCTCTGCAAAGCGTGCGCAGAACGATCCCCAACTCATGCGCCGCTTTCGGATTCCGTCGGTGAAGCGGCGTGGGTAAGGCCAACGTTACTAGGCTAGGTTCAGTTTTCAAACTTCCGTGACTGCGTGGGACCCACCACCGATCCTCGCATCTCGTGGCGCTGCTGTCCACTTTGCTCGGTCAGCGCGGCGCGGACGGGGCGGCGAAGCACTGTCCGCGGCTGTTCACGCGTTTTAACGCGACAGCGCTAAGGAGCTCGTGTCGCAGAAAAGCCGGTGTCGTCGGCGTCGGTGTCGGCGTCCCTACATGGTGCTGATTACCAGGCTGCATAGCGGCTGATGATGATGATAACCTGAGCAATCGTGGCTCATACGCGCCGCGGCTAAAAGCCAAGAGCCACGCTGGCCGTGCGCAAAAGGATATCGGGAAAATTCCCATGGCTGCTCATGCAATCCTTCTGACCTGGTGCCAACATCCGGAAGTGGCGCATCAGCTCAGGTCCACCTCTCAGCCTTTCCGTCAATAAACTTTCTTTACTGCAATTGAAACATATTCCTAATACCTTGATGCCCTTGACGTTCTGAGTCCTAGGACCGCCTTTCACTTGTCTGGTGAACACTGATTATGTACACGCATCACTTATTTTCCTTTTCTGCCCGCGCTTCCCTCTCCCCAGCTGTAGCGTAGTAAACAAGGTGCCACTTGGTTAACCTCCCTGCCTTTCCATTTCTCTCTCTGATTCTCAGTCTAAATGTTTGGAGTTTTGTCGTGGTACAATTTAGCCAGAACTACGAATTGAAAAATTCGCTGACTGTGAACTATATTATTATCTGCGGCCCATTTTTCGATTCGCATTAATCACCTTTGCGTTGTGTTTCCGATCTTTCTTCTGGACCTTTGGTGTATACGGTGTTCCAGTCCGCCTTTCGCATGACCCGAGTGCGCATGCGCTGTACGTTATAGTGGCGAGCGTTGGGAAAGTTTTGTGCGGCGTCGGTGGTTTGTGCAGCAGACGACGCGCGCGTGCAAGAGCGCGCGCAGCCTCCATCATAGTCGACGAAGACGCGAACTCGTATATTGTCGGTACAGTGCCGACGACGCGGCATTTGAGCTGTCTTTCAGTAGAAACTTGGGCTGTTCACAACGATATTCGGTTCACGTGTGGTACGTCACCATATACGCCGACACGACACCGATGTCGATAAGAAAGCGACGTGAGGCCGATGTCAACATTCGGCTGACTAGTTGGCAGAATGTGTCAGTAAGAGACCTATATTTTCATACTAGTATGACGAAGACGCGACCGATGACGCGACCGACGACAGCGAGTCGTCGTGACAGGGTTCGTGCCGATCGCCGTGCGACCGGCCGCCGAAAGAGAACATCGCACCATCAACGCGAATGTCGCAGCAACTGTGCTTGTGTATCTATTTGTTGTCGCTCGAATTGAGCCGACACTTACTTCCTAAGTAGAAGTGCATGGTTTCCAGGCCTTACCAGCCGTCCACATCAAATTCGAGGCGGTGTCGATCTCGTTCAGCGCAGCTTTATTACGAGTTCGTCCACGGTGGACCTGAAATATAAGATAAGCAAGTCCGATGAAGGAAACTGCTTTTATCGCTCAGGCCTGGCCTTACCGTCTTGAAGTGAACCACTCTGAGCGAATATACGCTGCACAGACGAAATGTGGGAAGCGGCCACACGGCGCATGCAGTGCCAACACCCCGGTACATCACGGTTCTTGATCGAAGGCTGCAGTCGGTCACACTAGCCGGCGCTTCCATGGACGAAGTACAACTACTTAGAACGGTAGATATGTGCGCATTGTTATGCTGACAAACTTATCAGTTACCGAGAAACACAGTTTGGTTCTGATGCCAAACAGGCAACAAGTGATGACCCTTTGGATACTGTAGCGAAAACAGCATCGCTCGTTGTCACGCGAGTACGGCAGTGCGCCAGACATCGGCATTCTAGCTTGATAGCTGTCACACACGCGCTCTCTAAATGAGCGCCTAAGTGCGCAGGGTTCACTCTAGCAATGCGCTATCAAACACACAAACTGTATGGCTGATGAATAACGTGAAACGCGAGGACCACCTGTAAAAAACAGCAGTAACCGCCCTCCCAAAACGGCGACTACGTGGTCGTAAACGACTATATATAGTCGCCGTTTTTAGAGTGCCAGAGACGCTCATGCCTTCTCGTCTCAGTGCGATACAACGCTTCTGATATGCGCATTAGGAGTGTTCATATATGTTTTGAGCACTTCGTCTTGATTTCATGTCAGCGGTGGATGGTTTCTACTGTACTTGAAGCGAACAGCGAGCGGTGACCATACCCGAGCCGATGTTAACAAATGCGCCGTTCTTGTGTTGCATAACTCTGCGCGCAGTATCGTCTCTTTAGGTACCTATAGCCGCTCTGGTCAAAACTGAGCTCTAAAGCAGTTTTTATCATCTTATTGGCGTACGTTCAGTACAGGTCTAACGGTAGCAAATGGATGAACTCGGCTGCTACGATACGGCTAAACTCCGCTGAGCGGAATTGATGCGATCGGCTGGTGACTGCTCATGACTAAATAGAAATAATCGGAATACAAGCGTAGCTGCCGTCGCAGTCGCGTTTCGCTGGGATGTACTCGTTAAGAGGCACATCGCACGGTGACTGGTTTTGTCGGCGTAGTTGCACGAAAGCCCGCCATCTTATTTCGACGGCTTGCGGTTGTAAGTCGTGCCAGGGTCGTTGCCGGCCTCGGTGCTCTGCCGAGGAAGCTTCCAGTCACACAAAACGAAAGTTACAGCGACTGACTAAGCACAAAATCATTTCAGCTCGCTTCATGCAGTGTGCCTCTCTAGCTGCGTCCACCGACGCACGGACGCCGTACATTTTGTTTCTCCTCGAGCCCGTTAAAGTGGCGCTACAGCCCGCAATGCAAAAGGCGGATATGAAAGCGTACACATCGGCATAAACCTGCAGGTAAATTTTCTCGTTCCTTGCCTGGGAGAGTGAAAATAAAGGCGTACGTTGAACGGCGTATTGTTGGCTACCTGGGGGAGAGTTTAGAGACGCGGTGAATGTGCCAACGCGCGCGTGGTCGCCACCATGCCGTCCAATGGGCACAAGCCGGTCGTTTTGCCTTCTGGGCCGATGATCAGTGGGGCGGTGTTCCAGTGTACAGTGGACGATCGGATAGTCGTCGCAATGCACAGGACATTGATTTTCTTCATAAATCAAATCGAGGAGAAAGGCAGAATAAAGTGATATTATTCAAGTTCCAAGGCGGTAATTCTTCAACAGTAGAACCATAAATGAAATAGCGGCGACTGATGTTCTGTTTTAGACAGTTGCCGAAACTGCAGATTACGCGTTCCCTTTCATATTAACGCAACGTGTGTATAATCAGCGTCTGGTCTTTCGTAAAGGTTTATACCTGGGCTCCACAGCGATACTTTTTGTCTGAGGGAGCAGGTATGGTATGCCGTTATCGAACAGTGACCTTATTGGCGACCTCTGTGCAGCGCTATTATGTGCACATAACTTTTCTGTCTTGGCGTTTATATTCTAATGTTTTAGTAATGCGCTGCGAGAGAGAGAGAGATAAAATGTTACTGACTGCAAAAACGCAACTGCTCAAGCACAGTTAAAGCAATGACTAATAACTGCGTTTTTTATTAGTCTGAAACGCGCAAATAAAAAATTCACCTACGATTATGTTACTCCCTATTGCAAAAGTTGAGCGCAGCTCTATACGTGTTTTCATTTCACGATATGTTGGCTGGCGCGGTCAATTTGTCTCGTGCGGCACATTGCAAACGGAGCCAAGTAGGGCGCGCCTGCCTCGCTCGCGGGAGGCAGCGTTTGGGTGACGCGTGGGCGCGATTCACAGCAGCCGTCACAGACAGACCACCGCTGACGCAGCGCTTTGTTTCCATATATGGCAACGGTGGAGACACACTTCGGATGCCATCAGTGCATAGACGACGGCGCGCTACTCTGGCGCCATCTCGCAGCGATCGTCGCCGAAGAGCCCATCTTGCGTGGCACTACGCTTTTCTTCTCACGCTTTCACCACACCCACATGACCCGCTTTCCTCCTCGCGCTCTCTTCGCTATCGTCGTCTTTTATGCCCCGCTACGGTGCGTGTTCGCTCTTTCATCATTCGCTGTGCACGTTTGCTCAGTCACGCCGAAGGACGACGCCGAGGGACGCCGACGCTAAACGCAGGAACGGGCGCCTAAGAGCTGCGCTTTAAAAAAAACCTAGCCCTAACAGTACAGTAAATACAGGCGCGACAAGTAGGCAAAGATTCAACACACAGTATATGAATTCATTATCATCCTCATCAGCCTATTTTAAGTCCATTGCAGGACGAAGGCCTCTCCCTGCTATCTCCAATTACCCCGGTCCTGCGCCAACCGATTGCAACTAGCGCCTCTGAATTTCCTAATATCATCGCTCCACCTAGTCTTCTGCCGTCTTCGACTGCGCTTCCCTTCTCTCGGCACCCATTCTGTAACCGTAGAGGTCCACCGGTTATCTAACCTACGCATTACATGACCTGCCCAGCTCCATTTCTTTTCTCTTAATGTCAAAAAGCATATCGACTATCCCCGTTTGCTCTCTGATCCACACCGCTCTCTTTTTGTCTCTTAACGTTACGCCTAATGTTCTCCGTTGCAGCACTTTGCGCATTCCTTAATTTGTTCTCAAGCTTCATTGTCTGTCTCCAGGTTTCTGCCTCATAAGTCAGCACCGGTAAAAATGCACTGATTGTACACCTTTCTTTTCAATAATAATGGTAAGCTTTCAGTCAGCAGCTGGCAGTGTCTGCCGTATGCGCTCCAACAGATTTTTATTTTTCTGTAAAGTTCCTTCTCATGATCAGAGTCCCCCTGTGAGTAATTCACCTAGCTAAGCGTACTCCTTCACAGACCCTGAAGACTGACTGGCGATCCTGAACTCTTGTTCCCTTGCCCGGCTATTGATCATTATCTTTGTCTTCTGCATATTAATCTTCAACCCCACTCTTACATTCTCTGTTAAGGTCCTCAATCATTTGTTGTAACTCGTCCCCAGTGTTGCCGAACAGGACAATCTCATCTGCAAATCTAAGGTTGCTGAGAGCTGAGATATACGCCGCTGATCCACACACCTAAGCCTTGCCAGTTTAATAGCTTGAATACTTCTTCCAGGCACGCAGTGAATAGCATTGGAGAGATTGTGTCTCCCTTTCGTTATCGGTATCTTCCTATTTTCTTGTGTAGAATTATGGTGGCTGTGTAATCTCTGTAAATATTATTCCAAGATATCTACGTAAGCGGCCTGTACTCCTTGATTACATAATGCCTCTATGACTGCTGGTATCTCCACTGAATCAAATGCCTTTTCATAATCTATGAAAGCCGTATAGGGAGGCTGATTGTACTCCGCGGATTTCTCGATTACCTGATTGATGACGTGGACGTGATCCATTGTAGAGTATCCCTTCCAGAAGCCAGCCTGTTCCCTTGGTTGACTGAAGTCTAGTGTTGTCCTTATTTTATTGGGAATAATCTTCGTGAATATTTTATACAATGCTGGAAGTAAGCTAATGGCCCTATAAGTTTTCAATTCTTTAACGTCTCCCTTTTTGCAGATTAGTATAATGTTGGCATTCTTCAAATTCTTTGGGACCCTTGAAGTCGATAGACAGTTCGTATAAAGGGCCGCCAGTTTTCCAAGCATTATGTCTCCTCCATCGTTGATTAAATTGATTGTTATTGCTCTTCTGCCGCTTTCCCCCGTTTCATGTCTTGCAAGGCCCTTCTAACCTCCTCGCTAGTTATAGAAGGAGTCTCTGTAACCTGTTCATTACTATTTCGAATTCACGTATCGTGGCTCCTCTGGGTACTGTGCAGGTCAGTATACAATTCTTCCGTGGCTTTTACTATACCTTCAAGATTGCTCATGATATTGTCCTGCTTATCTTGCAGTGCATGCATCTTGGTTTGTCCTATGACAAGTTTCCTTCTCACTGATTTCATGCTACGTCCATTTTTTACTCCTTCCTTAGCCTTTCTCACGTTATAATTTCGAATATACTTAATTTTCTCCTTGTTGATCAGTTTTGACAGTTCCGCGAATTCTCTGATCTCTTAAGTTGGACACTTTCATTCTTTGTCGTTTCCTTATTAGGTTCTTTGTTACTTTGGAGAGCTTGCCTACTGGTTGCCTTGGTGCCTTACCTCTCACAGATTTTTTGAAAGTATGACGTTGTTTGTTCTCATTTTTAATTTTATTTTGTTATTGTCACTACTGTGTAAAAAGGAGTTGCTGTCACTCATATAGAGAGACCGATGTCCGGATGTCCCTGACATTGTGTTTGAACCTATGCGAGAACATACTGTGACATGCAGTGGTGAACTCAAATTACTTAACAATATAAATGTCTCCTCTACAAATGGTCCTCATGGTACATTCTTATGTGCTAAAGACTGGTTCCGGCATAATTACCCAAACCTGGTCATGTTTGAAAAATCGTTAAGTTCTTCATCTTTACCTCGGGAATAGGAAGCTTGAAACGTAGTTCCCATCCACAAAACTGGCCTAACGAACATTGTCTTTAATTACAGACCAATTTATTTAAAAATTGTGTGTAGCAAAACAATGGAGCATAGAGACTATAGCAGCGCAGTAAAATGTCTAGAAAACAACAAGCTTTTTACCGAATGTCAGCATGGTTTTAGGTCTGGACGTTCTTGTTCGACACAGATCTCACAATTCAGCCACGATATTTTTCTTTTATTTGACCTTCGTGTACAGATTGATGTATCCCTGGACTTTAAAAAAGCTTTTCATTCTGTTGCCCGTGTTTAGCTCTTACATGAATTATTCTTCCTTGATCTGTTTCTTTTATTGATTGAATGGATTCACTGCTATCTACAGGATGGCATGCAACGTACACGTTGTAATTAATGGCTCACAATCTCATTATGTCAAGGTTATTTCGGGAGTGCCGCGGCGATCCGGTTTGGGACCCTTGCTGTTTCTGGTGTGCATCGACGATACTGCTCGGGATGTGTCGTGCAAAACACTTCTGCAGGCGGATGATTGCGTAATTTATCACTGCCTTAGAGGTTACGCTGACCACGAGTATCTGCAATGCAATTGCGACCGTATGGTGTGTTAGGTGGCAAATGTCTCTAAACCCCAGTGAGAGTCAGTTCATCTGCTTCACACGTAAACGCAATTCATACCTGTTTCATTATACATTGGGTAGTGTACAGCTGTCGCGAGTGAGTGAGTATAAATATCTCAGGGTTTATTTACATCTGAACTTGGACCAAGCAAATTGAACACGTAACCGCGAGAGCTTGCAAAATGCTGAATTTCTTCAAACGTCACTTCAGAACAGCACCTCGCAAAATTAGAAAACTGCTTTGCTAACGTAAGGTGCATATTAGAGTAGACTGTGCGTTCTGGGATCCGCCAACTAAAATCCTTTCTAACATGCGTACAAAACCGCGCAGCTCGATTAGTTTCTAATAATTATAACTTGTAGCTTTACTACACTTAGGATGGGCTGGGAATTAGTAAGCAGGCGCGGTAAAAACATGAGATTAGGATACTTTTCAAAATTTATTGTGGTGTGGTTATACTGGGAAACATACCATTTGCCCCCTCATTTTGCATCTCGAAGACCTGATCATCAATGGAAAATAAAGAAAATTAATCGCAGAAGGAATGTCTTTCATGGCTCATCTTTTCCGTACACCATCAGTCGATGGAAGCAAGTGCCACAACAATTTACTGAACACCGAACTGAAGTGTCGTTTCGAGCTCTGTTGTTCGGCGTATAAAGGCGTGCGCGGTTATTTGGATGCGTCAAATGGCTCATTGAGCTAAAAAGCTGGCGTCCTCCGGCGTGCGTAGCAGCGAAACGCGCCCTGCGACGCCTCGTCACGAGCGCGCCTCGACAGAGCGCCTGCTGCTGCTGCGCTCCAGGGCATCGCCGCGACGCTCTGGAAGCGAGGGCTGTCCGCGCAAGCTCTCGCCTGCATTCCAACGGCGCCTCGGCAAGGCCAAACGCGCTTGCTTGCCCGGCAGGAGTTCATAACTCGAACGACTGCCGTTCAAATAGACGTTGATGCCTTCGCGTTCACAACTCGCAAGAAGTGTTTGGGTGTCCTCGGATGTATAACGGCGTGCACGGTAGTTGGTTGTTTGCTACACACCGGCCTCATACAAACGCTTTGTATCCCCCCCCCCCCCTGCAATAATGCCCTCGGGCGCTGCAGGTATTTCACATGAATAAATAAATAAATAAATAAATAACATAACATAACATAACTGCACCTCTTTCTTTTCTTTTCATTAAGAGAAGACCTCCCCCCCAAAGGGAAATCGAACATGTACCGACTTGGCCTTCAGGTATACGATGTACATTTCAAATGTGTCTCGTGCTCCTTGCCCTCCTTATCTTTTTAGGACACCGCACTGGTCGAGGAATGGCGAGCACCCATTCGAGGTAAAGCCTAGCGCCGTGACAAGCTAACGTTCCATTCCTTGTACGTACTCCCACTCCCTTGATCCAACATTGAGACAACTGCTTGTGTGTCACACGTAACTCTTGCACACACTCCAGCAAAATGATCACAACATTTCGTGCAATATTCTTTCTTTCTCTTCGTGTATGCCTTGATCCTTACTTTTTTTTTCTTCTGCATTCTCGCAAATTCTATTGAAGTTATTGCGATTCATGAACACTATACACACTCCTGTTTCTTCCATCACTTCCTAACAGAAGCTTTGCAAGAAATTTAACACATAACGAAGAGCGCAATAAGACTCCACCGTATCGCATTTTTCCAAGTCGATCACGGGAAGAACCAGCGTGCCGAAAAATTTCCCGCGCAGTAGTCAAGATGATGTCACGGGACGGGGAATGGAACTATTTCTCGACGTAATTTTTTAACTGTTTGCGACAATAAGATAATTAATAGTAATCTTCTATCAGGTCATTAATCACAGTTATGTCACGCAGGCTGTCTGGAAGTGCAAGTAGCTACATGCACATCATTCAGTTATTTGCTCCCACGATTGTCGATACATACAGTGATTTACGTCAGAAGCGTCAACGCCTCCACAGAGTAACGTAATCACATATAAAATAAGTAATAAGGAAAAACCATTCGCACCCCAAACACTCCGTAGAAATCCCACGATATTCTAATGTCTCAGCTGCCGCATGCACAGGACCATTCATTTACATATTCTAGCAGCCTCGTGGCCGACAAGATGATTTCATAAAGGTGTCGTTGACTTGACTCGCCGGAGACCGGTCTTTGCCAAGAATGACTTCACAAGCTTGGTGTAATATTGTTAGAGGTCAGTCCAAGGCATTAACTCAGCCTGTCAACGGTGAAGTCTCTAAGCTTTCACCGTTCTTTTGCTAATCTCAAACACTCAAAATTTATTCACCCAGGGGCCAGAGAATTTATTTTTTCAAAAACAGTGATCAGTTCACGTTCCGTCGCTGCATCTTCATGACAGAAGAGAAAAAAGTTTACTGCAAACTCTCGCATCCGGCTACAGTGAATAAAATCGTGTGACTAGTGTCTTTACGACTCATTACCGAACCTGTATGGCGGCTTAACGCGCTTGCGAACGACCCGTTTGCGCAAGGATAGCGCGTCCGAACTAGGCGGTCGTTGAAGAAGGGAGGGCACTCGCGGTGTCGGAAGAGCGCCGTAATTAAGCAAGTAAGGTGTAGAAGTTTCTGCACACACGCCTTACCTCTTGAGATCCCTTCTAGAAGCTAAATGCGCGAACAAACATGCATGCAGCGAGGAGGACGCAAATAAAGCGTACGTGTTTTTCTTCTTTTTTTTTTTTTTTTTTTTGCTTCCTTTCTACGTGGCTCTCGCTTCCTCCTCGTTTCTACGCGCAGCTATAGTTTCAAGTAAAGAAAGTGTCACGAATCTAGGTCCGTCTCGAGCTGGCCATTCGCGTAATTCAAACGCCACGAGCTAGTTGGCCGGCCTCACAGCGCCCAGCCACCTGCAGCTACTCACCATCTGTACTGCCTCGCGGGCACTGGTAGACGCGCCTGCGACCTGCGCCGCTCACAATGGGTGTCCTGATTGGATCAAAAGCGCGCCATGAGATCTGCCGAAGCCGCGGTGGAGCCATCTGCCGCTCGCGGCGCGCAACGGGGTCTGCGCCCGCGGCCGCGTGGTGGGGCAACGCGACCCACCCGCGTAACCCCGCGAAACATTTGTTTTCGCGCGAGTACGGTGTCGACCCTCGTAGCCGCACTCCCCTCACCGCCCCCCTTCGCCACTCTACCGCAGCACGCGAGTTGCGCTTTTCTCCCCGCGTCGCACTTGCCTGCCCCCTCCCACCTACAACGCGCGATCTTTTTTTTGCTCTGCTGCGACAGATTGCAATTTCTCCCGCTTGTTCTCCACGGGGAGTCTAAAAATGGGAATTTGTTTCTGCTGCCGGACTACGCACCCGCCGCGGTACAATGGGACGCCCTGCTGTTGATACGGTGTGACGTCACGCGGAACGAGCATGCGGATGAGGTAATTCTTCCTTGCGCAAAGCTTGTTTCTCGCTTTGGCTTTGCCAGCATGGTCTTGCCGAGTGCGATCGTACCTGCCGTGACTAGTTAAATTGCACTTCGAAAGCAGGTGTTCTGATTGAGTGATTGATTAGACGGGCTCCCATGGCGACACTGGTCCTATGAAAGACGCCGTAGTGGAGGGCTCCATTTCGACCACTAGCGGTTTAGAAAAGGGCGTACCTGCTCTTCGGCCGCTTTTGGAATGCGCTCGCCGCGGTCGGGAAACAAACCCGTGACCGCATTCTCAGCAGCAGAACGCCACTGGGCGCGTTGAGTGTCGCGCTCTTAAGTCAACCTGACGGCCGAAAACGACTTCCGGTGCGCGGTGAGGGAGCGCACTCCAGCCTGGGAGAGTTGTGCAAGGGGGCGGCCCGTCCCTGCTATGGCTTCCGGCAAGGTGACGTGCTTCCGCCCTGCTTGCACTGGGCGCGTTGCACGCACTGTTTGGTTTCTTATTTGCACTCTTGTATCGCGCGAAACTCCACGATTTCTGCTTGTCAGTCGCACTGGTACGCAACAAAATGGTCGTTCTCCGGTTAGCCACGTAATTAGTTGACCACATAAGTGCCTCGAACCATAATGATGTGCGTCCTCCTGCTATATCTGCAAAGCGAGATGATGTGTTTGTGTTCCCGGCCGTAGTAGCCTAAAATCGCCGGTATGCTAGATACGCTGCAAAGGCGTCGCGCCCACTCGAGTGCGTGGCTTCGCAGTTCGGAGCGCGGTAACTTAACGCGCCCACTACCGCAGCGGGTACGTTACGAGGTAATAGGTTAGGCTCACTCGTGAGAAAAAAAAAATTAAATTCTGGGGTTTTACGTGCCAAAACCAGGATATGATTATCAGGCACGTCGTAGTGGGTGACTCCGGAAATTTTTAACACCTGCGGATCGTTAACGTACCCCGAATACACAGGAAACGGGCATTTTTGAATTTCGCCCCCATCGAAATGCGGCCGCCGCGGTCGGGATTTGATCCCGCGACCTCGTGTGCAGGCTCGTGACAAGTGCCCTATTAGTCTATTAGCCTAGGGTGACTTATATAAACTATCAATTTCTGAGGAGCTTACCGAAGGCTTCGTTTTTGTTTCCACAGCAAAAAGCAGACCCGAAGCTTTCTTTCTCCGCAGAGTACCCTGGACGAACGCCTCACCTAACTGCTTGTCTACGTGATCCATGCCTGCGCGCCCGCTGTCAGTTGCTATCATGCGGAAGGGCGATTCACGACACAGCTGTCCAAACACCTACGTGCATGCTGGCTTTGTCAGGCCACATTAATCAACTGCTCAAATATATTCACTGACTTTTGCTCTGAATATAATATTTAATGAAGTCATTTAATGAATAATAACTAATTATGTAATTAGCCGCAATACAAAAATAGTCTGCGTTGCTCCAAGTGACGGCAGACAGTATTACCTTGGCTCTGTCCAGCTACGTGACACTTGCATATTTTTTAAAAATTTTGGCCCAAGGTACGTGGGACACATGGTATAATGCCGTTTGTAGAAGCACCACTGTTGGTAAGCAATGCATCTTGACGAGTACGCTTTACGTTCCGTGTGCCCTTGGTGACCCAGAATCATTCATTGGCGAGCAATGTTAAAAGGACACTAATGAACCTGCCACGGTAGTGCAGCCCTTGCAGTGGCCATGACGTTGCGCTGCTGAGTTCGAGGGCATGGGCTCAACCCCGGTCGCATTACGGTGGGGCGTATTGGGTGCACATTAAAGAACCCCGGGTGGCCAAAATTAATCCGGAGCCTTCCACTATCGCGTGCCTCATAACGAGGTCGCGGGTTTGGCACGTAAAACCACAGATTTGTTTTCCCTTTTTTTTTTTTAAGAATCCGTGAGCGGTTGGGGAAGACGAAACGCTCCCTGCAATTGCCGCACCAGCCCACTGTGCCCTTGGGCAGCGGCTACTCGGTAAGGAGACTAGAAGCCGCATCCAAAAGTAACCAGATACTCACCCTGGCAAGTTTTGAGGACTTTTTATGTAGAGATAGTGGCATAGATATGTAATATTTTGCAATATTTGACTAACCTACCGGCGCTGTAGCGTTGGCGCAAAATTTAATGAAGGGAGTTTCGCTTTCATCTCTTCATGTTAAAATCAATGCAAATAAATGAAGTTGGAGTTGGGCAAGAATACTTCACCGGTATGAACTAATTTAGAGTAGCTCGTTTGTCACCCTTTAAGTGGCTATGAAAAAGAAATTAAATCAGAGCATGTTGATGTACATTCGTCGGATAAATGTTCAACCCGCCAGCGCTCAAGTTAACTGACGAATGCTTTTGTTTCTCACCTTTCATTCGAGACCACTTACTAGGGAATCGTCTTGAGAAACGCGGATCAAGGCTGAGGAAATGCCTGAGTTGGGCGTACCACCCTGGAAGCACAGCAGCTGCAGGATACAGTGGCATCAAGAAAAGCCATATGACAAGCACATTAAGCTTAGCAAGTTGTAAGAAATCAGTACAGAAAAGAGATTTCGTGAAATACGCATATAGTTAGTAAGCGTAAGCGTGAAGCGGCTCTTACTGTGTTTGAACACTATTACACACAGCAAGCAATTTTTAGATACTTTATTTATTTATTTATTTCATATACCTCACAGGCTCCAGAAGTATTGCGTGAGGGGGGCGGTACAGATAACAAATGCGGAGCAAAAACATAGCTTTTGTTACATAAATATGAACAAAACAAGAATCAAATAATAAACAAAGAACGCGAAGTAAACAAAGATAAAAAGCAAGGAAGGTAAACGAACAGGTGTTAGCTTTCAGTATACAGTAAAGCAAACAACCTTAGAGCAAATGCTTACATAAATAAATAACAATGAAGTTAAAAGTAACAAAACTGAACAGATACTTGTTTTTAGCTAAGTACTAGCCAAATATGCAGTGATTTTTTTGTCTGAAGGTTAATGGGTCATTAATGTCAGCGAGGTTATCAGGAAGACCATTCCACAGTGCAATCGCACGTGGCAAAGCTGAGCAGTTGAATGCATTGGTGTGACCGAAGATGCGTTGGAAACAGATGATTATGCAGGCGTCTAGATGTGCGGGAGGGACGAACGAGTGGTAAAGTAGATGGACGTACATTATGCATGATTTTGTGCAGAAGACAAAGTAATGCTATATTCCTGCGCGATTCCAAAGATGAAAGCGACAACGACAGCTTGATGTTAGTTACGCTCGAAAATGGGCTATAATCTCTGGCAATGAAACGTGCAGCACGGTTTTGGATCGACTCCAGAAGATGGATTAGATATGCCTGATGAGGTGACCATATAGAAGCTGCGAATTCGAGCTGCGGTTGCACTAATGTTTGGTAGGCTATCTTTCTTGTGAGGGAAGGAGCGCTGCGAAGGTTACGTTTTAAATATCGGAGAGTGCGCGATGCTTTAGCCGTTATTTTCTCAATGTGGGATGACCATGAAAGGCTAGGTGTTAGAATAATTCTAAGGTACTTGTATGAAGATGTGCGATCGACGATACTATTGTCAAGTGAGTAACTGAAAATGGAGTAGGACTTTTTGCGAGTAAATGTCATCAGTTTGCATTTGTTAGTGTTTAGGGTAATTTGCCAATCCAAACTCCAGTTAGTGACACATTGAAGGTCACGTTGAAGAGCAATATGATCAGCGGGGGAGCGGATTTGACGGTAGATAACGCAGTCATCTGCGAATAGTCGAACACTGGATGTAACGTTAAATGGCAAGTCATTGATGAAAATCAGAAAGAGTAAGGGTCCAAGGACACTTCCCTGAGGTACGCCTGATGTTACGTTACTGAAAGGGGAAGAGTACTGGTCAATGACAGTGGACTGCTTTCGAAAAGACAAAAAGTTTCTTATCCAAGAAATTGTTAGTTCGTCAAGGTTTAAGCATGAGAGTTTAGAAATGAGGCGACAGTGAGCCACGCGATCAAATGCTTTAGAGAAGTCGATGAATATTGAGTCAGTCTGAGCATTGTTGTCCATATTTTGAAAAAGATCCGTAGTGAATTCAATTAGTTGTGTCTCACATGAAAGGCCTTTTCTGAATCCATGCTGATGTTTAAAAAAGAAGTTATTACATTCTAAGTGATGAACGACATTAGTAAAAATGATGTGTTCGAGTAACTTGCAGGGAACGCTAGTTAGTGATATGGGACGGTAATTACTCACATCACTGTTGTCACCTGACTTGAAAATGGGTATGATTTTGCCGACTTTCCAATCATTCGGCAGCTCCCCTGTTGACAGGGACTGCTGAAATATATGACTAAGGATTGTACTGGAAGGGACTACTGTATTCTTTAGGATTTTCGTGTTGATGCCATCAAATACGGAACTACTCGATAATTTGAGATTGTTAATCGAAGTAGCGATTCCAGCGGCTGTTACGGTAATAGGAGTCATATATTGGTAATCAGTCTGCCATCTTTGGCATATCGGAATGGTCTTCCTTTGTGAACGTGGAAAGAAAGTAGTTGTTAAATACAGATGCGCAGTGCTCTCGCGGTATGGGAAGACCAGTGCTATCCACGAGTGTGGGAGTGTCAGTGCTGTTTGAAGGAGATATCGTTTTCCAGAATTTCTTAGGATTATTTTTTATCAGTGACTGAAGGTCATCGGAAAAGAATTTATGCTTTGCACGACGAAGGGAACTGCAGTAGGCTTTTTCGCAGGCTTTATGTTTATTCCACGAACCTAACGTGTTGACACTTTTGGCTGCCCTGTATAAACGTTTCTTTTTGTTTTTTAACGCATTCAAAGTTTTATTAAACCATGGTTTGGAGCAGTTGGTGCGAAATGAGATCTGAGGTATGTATTTATTTGCTAAACCTAGTAGTTGTTCTTTAAACAGGCACCAATTTTTGTTGACTGATCGTTGAGAAAATGTTGCGATAAATCTAGATGAAAAGCTTTGTAAATCTCGGTTAATGGCATTATAGTCTGCTCTTTTATAGTCAAATATTCGTTTTGTTGTTAGATTACGTGTACATGAAGGTGTGCGAACTGTAAATTCTAATAACGAGTGGTCACTGAACCCATCAGTGATTGAAATGGTGCTAACTCTATTAGGTGCTGTTGTTAGAACAAGGTCTAAGACGTTAGTAATGCGCGTTGGTTGGAAGACTAGTTGCTCAAAAGAAAAATCAAGGATGAGCTGGACAAAGTCATTAGATGCACGCGAATTGCCTCTTAAGTTAGGCCAATCTATGTCCGGGAAATTAAAATCGCCAAGAATGAATATATCAGCTTTAGGGAATTTAGAACGAACAGCAGTAAGGTTCTCACGCAAGTTAGAAACGAAGTTATCAGTGCTGTCAGGAGGCCTGTAACACACTCCGTAAAGTGACTTTGATAGTGTCGATGTTATACAAACCCACACTATCTCAATAGCGGAGGGTATCGGTACTTTAAACGAAGTGATGTGCTTCTTTATTGCCAGCAAGACACCACCTCCCCTTCGATTATGTCTGTCTCGGCGATAAATGACATAGTCCTCCGTATCAGGAAAAACTTCGCTGTCATTCACGCCGTCACAGAGCCAAGTTTCCGTTAGTGCCATAATATCACAGTTACTATTTTCCAAGTACGATACGATTTCGGTGCGTTTAGAAATTATACTACGAATGTTAGTAAATGATAAAGCTAGGTACGAAGGCTCGATGTGTGTATGTTGCGCAGCAGAGGGGTTGTCAGACGCGCGTGTTATCGGGTTAACTTCTAGCTATCGCGAAATTGGTACCACGGTATCGGACAGCGAGTCATACCTGTAAGTAGTGTTATCTACTCGCAGTTTGTCGAGGGTTAACTTCAACGGTACGCCCTTGGTTTTCGCGAAGGCAATGAGCTTGCGTCGAGCGATGCGTGTTTGAAGGGAAAAATCTTCGCGAACAGCGAATTCCGTGCCTTTGAATTTATAGCCATTTTCTATTATGTTTTGTTTATCTTTAAAAAACGTAAATTTAGCAATTATTGGCCTGTTCTTCTCTCTGTTGAACTGGCCAAGGCGGTGTGCGCGTTCTATTTTGGTGGGTTCGATGGTGATGCCAAGGTGTTCACTGCACAAGTTGATAACTTTAGATTCAGATGATGGCCATGATTCGTTTCAATCATCAGAGATGCCAAAGAAGAGTAAATTACACCTCCGAAGTCTGTTTTCGGCATCCTCGCAACGCGTCTCTATTGTTTTAAGCTGCCTCGAGATAGCATGGCATTCTTCAGGAGACTCGGGTGATGACCTATTGCCAAAACTTTTAATCGATTCGAGATCACCCTCAACAGTCTGAAGCCTAACGGATATCTGTTTCAGTTGGCCGTCGACAGATGCCTGCCAACTTTTAAGGGCTCGCAGGTCATTTCGAATTTCATCTTGACCAGGTTCGATACGTCGCAACGATACCAAAATGGTAGCTAGGTCAACGGGACCAGGATTTGATTCGACGTCTCCAGAAAGAAGTAAGCGTACCCGACATATGAACAAGCACAACAAGTTCTTACAGCGTTTGATAGCAAGTGGCAGCTCGCTGGGGCACGACACCACAAAAAGACAGCGATTGCTGCTCTTCAGGCAAGAACAACCATTCAGGTAACTAACCTGGAACAGAAGCATCGGTGAATGCTCCATGTCTAAAACGATGTCGTGCCCCAGCCGGGCGGCGCCGAATGATTGCTTATAAGCTGCGTATCCCGTGCCGATAGTGCCGGCATGTCGTCTTGATATTCCTGGTTGCCAGCAGCAGGCCGGAATGAATCCCAACTTTGGCGATGGCGGGCATTCCACGGAGCGGTTAGTTGCTGGCGTGCTGACTGCTTCCTGAGTAGTACATGATGCGGTAGACAACGGCAGGGCCAGCAGAAGTAGGTGCACCTGGAACAGAAGCATCGGTGAATGCTCCATGTCTAAAACGATGTCGTGCCCCCACGAGAAGTTTCATGTTCCTCAGCCAGTAGTTCTTTTATAACTTTTAAACTGTGCTGGGTTTAGTTCCACAGACGCAAATGTATATAGTAGGGGGGTGCAAAAGGATGCACAGGGCAAAACACTTTGTTTTATACTTACCGCTGCCTATGTTCTAACGGCACCATCTAAACATATTTACTTTGCTTGGCTAGAAAAGTGTCGTAATTCGGCGGTGGGCATTGCGTGATTAGGCACAACTTTAAGGATATTTATCACATGCGGAGACAGGATAACACAGAAAAATAGTGTGAAGGGTCTGTTGATATTCTGTTGGCAGATATCGCAAAGAGAGACGCGGTACTGAGAGTGAGAATAATTGAATCACAGCCTTCTGACATTGAAAGTGCGGCATGTAAATTCGACAGGTTGCATGTAAGATGAATAACTACGCACGCTACCTGCATACTACTGACTGCTGCTGGCTCAACCGATTTACACTCTAAACCACTAATTAACCACCAGTTTTCATGCTTACCTTCATTTAAGGCACAGTTTAAGCTGTTTCATTGGCTGAAAAAAAAAAAAAGGTGACTCGATGCTAAGATTGCTAAGGCGGAAAATGACTGTATCGTAACGCCTTTAGCTTAGAGACACTTAAAATGCGCTGAGACAATGGAGGCCGAAAAAAAACTAAGCACAGAGACGCGGTAACGGTTGCACCAGCACTTTTATTGACTACCTCTTCGTCGTCGACGTGATGATGCTGTGGTTTTGCGACCCTTGAGCTGCGAAAATAATTGTTCGTGTTTGATCCAGAGCCGAGGGTGTGCGAGTCCTTCGAAACGAAGCACGTATGGCAAAATGATCGTCGTGCGTGGGTGTAGTGCAGCGCAGAAAATCCGGTTCGCACAGCGCAGCAGAGCGCCGGAGGGCCACGGAGGCCGCGTTTCGATGGGCGCGAAGTGGACCCGTGCGTTGGGCGCACGCCAAAGAACCGCAGGTGGACAAAATAAATCTGGATAATTGTGCTTTTGCCGCGTAAACCACCGGGGCCCGTACAAACAAAAAGTGCGCTTACGACAGAAGTGTTCGGAAGATGAGACACCAGCCAATGGTGATGTTGGACATATAATTGACGACGGTAGCCAGCCAATACGAAAAAAGAATTTACGAATGAAAAGCTTTGTGAATTCGGCTCCAGAATTTTTAAATTTTTTGCAACGACTTTCTTATTAACTTCCAACTTTTGCACGCCTTCGTTTCTTTTCTCCTTCGCCTTTCCGCTTCCCTCAGGACAGTGTAGCCAAGCAGACATTCAGTCTGGTATTCAACTTTACTCCTTCCTTACCTTTTCCCAGTCCTTCTTTTTTTTTTTAGACGAGAGACCTGCAACACACACCCACGCAGTTTCGCGGATCCCCTCTTCTACAAATCTCAGGTTACTCGGAACTGCAACTCACTGTCATCGAGCAGCCTTCATGAAGCTTCCCTCCTCCACCTGGTGAGGACTCCAGTAGCAGAAGCATCACGCCTATTTTCGGCCTCCTTTCGTCCCCGCGTTTTTCCTCACTCGCATTTTCATGTGACGTCCTTAGCTTGCGTTTATTCTACCGTGTTGTGTATTGTTAAAACGCCTGGTGATCTCTTTGGCGGAAGGAACGATCATCATCGCGGAATCTCCTCAAGAGATTAATCGTCGGCAGGCCATGCGACGATACTGGCGGACTACGCGACCGAAGCGCGCCTGTGGCACCACTGCCTCAAGTAGACGCGCAAGTTCGTTCGTGTTTTCTTAGGCTCCCCCCCCCTCCCCCCACTTAGGTGGCGTTGCTGGCTGTTAGAACACATTATTTTTTTTATTTTGCTACCCTAAAGGCCCTTTTACTGGTATTACATAGGGGGTTACATAACATTGCATAACTTATTACGGAAGCCTATAAAGAAAGATTCGTTTCAGATAGACACGCAAGTCAACTGTGTCTGAGTTCACTGAAGTAAAGGAGCTATATGCAGGCCGGAAAAACCGAAACGTAAAGCTATTCCAAACTTTTCTATTCCAATTCTGCAATCAGCCCTCCGCGATTAGTCAAGGACCACCCTCACTTCGCCTGTCTGTCACGCGGCGTCACGAAAACCGTGCTAGCTCCTCATCTGATATGATTGGACCGAACAAAAGAAAAAAAATACTTATTTCTGATTCGACGCCTTCTGACCGTTGGCCTTCGGCTGTCGGCCAAAAGTTTTCGGGTTGCACCCACTTCATCTGTCTCTAAGGCGACGTCAGAAAACCACGAAAACTCACCGCGTCAAAGTGACGTGTACGCGTTAAAGATGCATTAATATGCCGACCAAAACTGTTTTTCTGAATAGCCGTAGGCTACCCCGTTCTGAAAGGAATAAAAGATGGCTGCCGCCGATCGCTCAGGCACTTGCTACTCACGCCTGCCGGAGAGCATGGGTTTATTTGCGTACAATAACACCTTTTGTGTGGCCGCGTAGCATTTTGAAGCACTTTAGGCACGCTTACGACCTCGCTCTGCCAACTATTCTTTGCTGAGGATCCGTTTTAGCAGCATTCTTAACGTTCCGGTGCATGCCGCCGTGATTTTCAACCAGCCACCGCAAGCCAAGTAAGGGAAAGCGGACCAATCGCAGACGCCGGCACCACCCTCTTCATCCGGTTATCAATTGTCAGTGCAGTGGCTCTGTCCCATTGAATCCCTCTCCACTTGAGCGTGCTCCTCTCCTCTTGTCAGCCAAGTAGATAGATAAGACAAGCCGTTCAGTGTAGGCAGTGTTATTCGTTTTGAAAGCAAAGTGACCTCCTATAGACTAAGAGAGCGTCTGATTGGGCTCTTGAGGCAACACTGCGTGTCACCGCCCGATGCTTGCGTCGGCGGTTACGCAAATTTGACGTCAGGACACTGAAATAAAAACATATTGAAATACGTTATAGGGCCCCTAAACCGATATCCAACTTGGCCGGACTGCTTTGCGTACGAATACATGCGCAGAAGCTCCAGCCCCCTTAGCTTCTTAGCGAAGTGCCGGAAGTGACACGGTAACTGAAGGTGGTCTTGGCATCAAAGGGACGCCCCCTCACAGCGGCTCGTCGCGCCGGCGTACTCGAAGAGCACAAAATAAATGCCACCGTAATCGTGGCCTCGTCCCCTAGCGGCCTCGCCCCAATGTGCTGCGGACCGCAAAGTCCTTCTCGCGTTTCGCTCACTGGCGGCTGCGCGCCAACGAACTGCCTCGGCCGCCGACGGCACAGGCGAGGAAGAAAACGAGCTTATTGCGCGCATCGAAGACAGCCGGTGAGAGCTCGCTGTGACGGCAGCGCTAATACGACGGTCACACAGAGAAGCCCACGGGACAAGGGGCCCTATAACGTAAAACTGTTCCAGTATGTTTTTATTCCAATCTCCTGACGTCAAATTTGCGTAACCGCAAGCATCGGGCAGTGACCCGCATGGTTGTCTGGAGAGACCAATCAAACGCTTTCATTTATAGGAGGCCACATTTCGATTTAAAAACGAATAACATTGCCTACATTGAACGGCTTGTGTAATTGGCTGACAAGAGGAAAGGAGCACGCTGAAGAGGAATTTGATGGGGCCGAGCCAGTGCACCGAAAATTGATTTCGCCTATACTCGCCGAGCACGTGGTCGGTTACTTAATTATTCGTGGCATAACGACACCCTTCCAGAACGATGGAGATCAAGCAGTTTGTCTCCATTCTGAAATCTGGCAAGTCCTGACAACTGCAAGTTTATTGAAAACTGTCAAGATATATACGTTATTTACACACGTAGCAAAGGTACAAATACAGCGAAAAATTAATGAGGGTCATTGCTGAGAATGGGATAACACAAGAGTCCGATGACATATGTCAGGTTATTATTCATTAAAGGAACATCGCCATTTTAAGTGCCACTGATGCTTGGCTTACGCATGTGTATGCCAATTTATATATCTGAAAGAGCTGCTACGATTTTGTGCGTACGTTGGTCTCTGTGCCTTGCAATTATAGTTGTGCTTACGGAAGGGCTCAACGAAACTACAGTGACGACATTGAGTGGACAGGTGGCATATCGGTCACTCATGCTATTATACAGTTTGCCTATACCGACATTAACGCAGCGTCCTTTCTGTGTGATGTACACTTTGTCACATGACAGAGGCAAATTGTACCCAACCCGCCGCGGTGGCTTAGCGGATATGGTGTTGCGCTGCTAAGCAAGAGACCGCAGCATGAAATCCCGGCCACGGCGCGCCCGCATTTTCATGGGGGCGAAATACAAAAACGTCCATGTTCCGTGCATTGGGCGCCCGTTAAAGATCCCCAGATGGTCAAAATTATTCCGGTGTCCTTCACAACAGCGTGCCTCATAATTGAATCCTGGCTTTGGCGCGTAAAACCCCATTATTCAATTCAAATCAAATTGTACCTGAGCAACACCCGTGCAGTGTACTGATTAACATTACTAACGGATCAACTGTTGGAACACCTCCTAACATTGGGTTGAGCTCTGTGGTGAACCTCGGCACAGAACTTACTAAACATTTACCCATAAAAAATATATCATCAAGCCTTATTCGAACGACACGAGAATCACTGCACATACTAGAAAACAAGAGTTGGGTGAAGGCACTTACGCGATAATGGTGAGCCTTGTTTGTGTAGCGGAAGGAATAGATAACTGAGGGGCATACCTGGAAGAATTTATGATTTTCCTAAGTAGCCTTTCCTATCTACTAGTAATGACGGCAGTAGGAAATTCAGCGGATCGCAAACGACCACCCTTCTTACAAAACTAAGTTTATCGTAACGAAAACAAGATTTGCATATTGACGATAAAATGAATGGACCTGCCAACCCGTTCTGAGCTAATTTTGAGCACGCAGATTAAAAATTCTGAAGCGGTTTAATATAGTGCATAGAAGGTCATAAAACCAACAAACATCTTCTGGTTGAAAGCATAAAGTGAGTTTGAAGCACCTACTCAGGAATTTCACAGGTGAGTTCCGGACCCGTTGCTCCGTGGTTTTATAAAGAGCAACAAGCTCTATGCATTAATTTATTGCCTAGGCCCTGAGGTCATGTGTATTTTCTATTTATGTTTATTATTTTTATTAATTTGTTTTTAATAAAGAAGTTTCATCACTCACTGAGACCATTGCCTAACCGCTTTTAATTTGAAAGCGTTAAGGGCCACGTGTCGCAGAAAATCCGGCGTCGGCTTTCCGCGTCGTACGTCGATTCGGCAAAAATATTTTCGAACCACTCATACCCGGGCCCTACATGTGGCACAAGGAAGCTACTGAACTATTTCTCAAGCTAAAATACGTAGAAAAATTGTAAAGTACGACTTACACACAACCTACAGACATGATAGCGTCGGATTATAATTTGACTATACGAGAAAAGATAACTATGTGACATGAAAACTCAAATAAACCCCTTTTGCAGCGTTTCTACCATCTATAGATCGGTCACGGCGTCCGCCATTTGCGAGCGCCGGCGCGTGAGTTTCTTGGAGGCCACGGAGCGGCGCGCCCGGTTCCTTGCAATACCTTCACATGGCGCTCGCCTCCGCCCCATCGCGGCCCACGTAAGAGGCCGTGTTTCTACCAGAAAGCGGTAACGGAGCCAGCATGGAAGAAGACGACGCTCGAGCCACTGCTGATGATGATAGTTTTAGCGAACTCCGACAACGACTGCACAGAGTCCGCATAAACAGCTTCGCTGCAAAACCTATGAGTTTTCAGCCGGCACCTGATTCGAGTCTAGTAGCTACCGCAGAGGAGCTGGGTTCTCTACAACAATGTCACTGCTGTAATTCCGAAGAGCCTGTCTGCAGGTCTCATGCGGGAAATTTCCGAACAGAGGAGTCTCCTTCCCTAACAGGGGAGTCTCCTTCCCAAAAGTCCCCTTGCACTAGTCGAACAAAACAGACATGTCCCGGGTACGTCACCGGCGTTAGTGCAGTGGCTCTGGTTGGCAAAACACCGCCGGCTCTCGGCGTTGTGCAGTCGCGCAGTGCTTGGTGGGCGCCGCGTAGATGCGGGTATTTTCTTGTGTGTGAACCTTCACAGTTCCTTTATCAGCCAAATTAGCAGTATTGTGTGCCGGAGAACATCTATGTGTGATAAAACTGGCGTGAAGAAAATCTGGTGACGCTGGCGTTTTTACTTGCGTACGGGAACCAACTGGTGGCCTGTGGTACTGTGCGATGGAGAACAGCGACATCGGCTTTTCCACGGAAATGTGCCACGTTTGCTGTGGCGTAATAAACTGCACTGCGAAAAAAAGTGGCGATATCCGCTGACATGTGCGTAGGAAAACGGACCACATTGTGTGCGTTTGCTGTACGGCACGATGAACAATGCACCTCGCTTGCGAAAATGTGGACGCGTGTTGCATGTAATAGGGCGAGTTACAGCGATCAGGTGGTGACAGAACTTCAGGGCCCGTCATTTTTGTCCGGTGAGAATGAATGAAATGCGATGATTAGCCATCTGCATGCACTGTGTGCAGAAAAAAAGATTTTTGGGCATATTCTATGGGCTGAAAGGCATGACTGTAAATTAGCTCCTAGAATGTTGTTACCACTACCCAAGCATCTTGTGTGCACGTCACCACTAAATTGAAATTATCGCATTTTAACGAAGACATTGTTGTTATATTTATCTTTACAGCCCTAACTTTATGCTGTGATGATTTACGTAAATATGCAAAAGTTGGGTCTTTAAATTGAGAGCAGCAAAGGGAGGCAGCAGACCCGTTGGGGGCATCAGATACAGCGAAGGTACCGCGCAACGGATTACGTATTAACGTGCGCTTTTGCTTTGTGCATTCACATGACGATGACTAACAATTAAAATTAAACTATGGTGCTTAGCAACCCTAAGTGGCCCAACTGCTTATGAGGGACGCTGCAAGGAAAGGCTGTTGATGAATTCTGACCACCTGGGATTTCTTACTGGGCACATAAATGAGGGTAACGAGCCTTCCTCCTCCATCGCAATTTAGGCGCTGCCACTGGAAGCCGCCGTTGTAGTTTCAGAAGAAGTCTGCAATTGGAGCACAAATTATGTACCTTCACGACAATGCAATTCAGGTTTATTTTTAAAAAAAATTTTTGTCCGAAAACCAGTTATTTAGGAGAAGTGTAGTTTCGGCTCCTGAAAGCGTGCATCTTCTGTGGTAAAGTGTTCACTTTCGAAGAGTAATAAAATTTTTGTGACTGTGATCTGCAGAAGAGGCATTCTTGCGAAATGACCATATGCTGACCTAAAGGAAAAACGAGGACGGTTACATTCTAAGCAGAGTTCGTACACTTCAAACAACGCTAGTATGCCGTAATTGCCATCGCAGAAACTTAGATGCAAGTAGCGCTTGTATGCAGAGAGAACGGGCCACATGAACGTTTTTTGCCAACCAGCGCCCATTTCGAAGGTGCGACGGGAGGGGCACTCTCAGCGACGTCACGCTGTTTGAAACAGGGACAGGTCTATCCGGAGAGCACCTGCTTGACCAGCCGGTATCTGACGACGCCCATGCTTGAGAACGCGTCCTACGCCCTCAGCGGGTGCTCAGCCAAAAGCTAAACCTGGTTGGACAGAAAAATCCAAAGCCCGTGCACATCGAATGATGTGTCTAGAGCCGCTGGTCACACGTAACATTCAAAATGCACCGTCATCTGGAAACATTGGCCGCATCTGCCATGTTGCTGACGGCGTAGTTACGACATGGCTGTACGATGCCAGTCTAAACCGTCGTCGCTGTGTGGCTCTTCAGGACCCTAAATTACAACAACCCGCTTAATTGTCCAGCGATTAAAGAGAAGAGAATTCCACTGCGCTCTCAGACTTATTCAGACTAACAGATTCCCAAACCTACAGAGATACAACAAAATGTACCCACAAACATATCGCGGCATCTGCCCCTCATTCACACACCCTACACTCATTCACACCTCGGAGGGGGGGGGGGGGGGTGCGGGGGCGAACCTCAACATTTAAAGACGCCTAGCACGTCATTTGAGTGGTGGGAGGTACAGCTGACCGGCGATACCCTGGCGAGACACGAAGCTCTCGTCCAGCAAGTACGTCGAGCAGCCATAACCAGTGAAGTCCTGGAATGAGGACACCACCCGCTCAACCTCAAGAGCAACGACCTCGATGGTCCAAATACATGTTTTCTCTCTCTCTCTCTCTCACTGCGCTACCACGGATCAAGGAAGCCACGCTAGCGGGTTTTTGCATCCTCGAATATCCATCCGGACGGCATTCTCAAGAGAGGTGCTGCTTTGAAGCCGAAACTATATACGCCGAGCCACTTCTTGCGGGGACTTGCGCTCGAACCTTAGCTAAGTGACATAAAAAATTCATCATTCAGTCTCAAATCTTAGCGTGAAACCGCGAAAGCAACCGTACCTTGCAGTAGAATGCACCAGATCCATTGCTTCCTCAAGAAAACACGTCACTTTGGGAAAAAATTAAGATCCGGTAAAATTGCTGCTCATCGAAGAAGATCATGAAGCTCCACACACGCAAGTATCTGATAACTGTGGTTATTCTGTTCGCTTAGCATTCTAGCTTCGAGTGTGCGAACTAAAATTCTGAAATTAGGTTGCACATGTATGTGCTGGAAACACGGAAGAGAGGGGGGTCATCGAGTTGAATGTCAGGAGTTCCGTGCCTGCTTTTTGCCGTTCACCGCAGCACGTATTAGGTTTGCGCTTGATATGGCATTGAACTTGTTTTTTCTTCCTTGCGATCTGTGCACTCTTTAATTATCGCACTGCCTTTATGTCAGTAAGTTTCGGACTTCAGTGTTCACGGACGCTGTGGCTGCAAGCACAGTTCAAAAACAGAGCAACCCTGGAAGAGGGCCCACGATGCGGTGGTCGGGCATGGCCTGACTGTCCCAACATGGGAGCGGCCCGCAGCGCGCTGAGTCGCGCACCTCAGGACCTTCATTAAAGTTTTGCATCCATCCATCCATCCATCCTGGAAGTGCATGGCTAGACCCATCAGCGTTAAATGTCGATACCAGAGCCGATTACCAAGAAGCACAAGCTTCTTAAATGCCAAAGTACGAAAAACAAACGTGCATGCGATTCCACAGCGCGCAGCGTTAATGCATGAAGCAGCGACGGCTAGAGGCGGCGGGTCTTGCCTCTCTCTACCGTTAAGGCGTATATGTGCAGTATCAATTAACGGGCACCTACGTCGAAACTGCTCTTCCATTTTGTTCCCCCGGTTGGCAAAACCTGCTTCGACAAACTTTGCGGAGCTGTCTTACCTTTTGAGTGAATAAAGGTAAATATTAAATTTTCCATCTGAACGCTCACAAAAACATGTCAATGCGCTTTTGTTTTCCCAGTAAACATTGAAATACAATTTTCGTGAACATCGCTGTTCTACAGTGAAGCTATATATGATTCGGATTCAGGGATTTCTTTGTCTCCGTCGACAGAACAGTCGACGGAAAACTATTCCACGAATTGAAGTGAAAAGTGCCTATCTGCACTGTAATTACGCATGCAAGACACACCTTAGTATTCGTTTCAATAAAGGAAAGCACAAAACAATATCAAAACCACATGATGAATGACAAGGCGGCAATGCGAAGCACGTAGCATTCTCTGCATGCGTTTCCCGGTAAAGATTACGTTTGCATAAGCTGCAGTTTCCGCGAAGCGGCAACTGTCGCATACGAAGCAGGGAGTGACATCACTACACTTTCATATGTAAAAGAAAAATCGCCTAGCAACTGATTTCATTTGTGTTGTTATAGCTATGGAACGGGCTCGCATGGTTTCGACTCCCGAAAGCAGGGTGAACACGATGAACGGCGACGGGAACATCAACGTGAATATGCGCAACGGCGTCGTGCTCAGGCTAGGCAGGACGGAGCAAGACCGAACTACTCCTTTACCGGCCCACGCGCAAAGGCATGCCACCAAAGAGCTACACGAGACCCCGGGAGTACGAAGCGGTTCCTGCCGAAAAGAAGCCGCGCACACTTATGGTGCGTGAAGAGCAGCGCGATTACATTTAATTTTCTTGATGTCAATCATTTGCTGTAGTGCCTTGCTCAATCGTTCAAGGCTACGCCACATTGGTCTATCAGATCAGGTGATACCCCAGCTACACTGGCCAACCACCTTCACGTCTTGGATTGAAGCCCAATTTTTTCCGTGAACGTCGCCCTGTTTTCTCCGAAGGTCCAATTTAGAGCGAAATGTGTGCTGCAGCAACTCGCATGGCTTCTTATTCCTATTGCGGAAGATACTTTAGCTGATATAATGCATAACATTTTCGAAGTAATATCTTTTAACAGAGCAGTATTTTAACATTTAAAATATAGTCGCCGTAGTAGGCTAAACAAACATTTTAAAACGCTGGCGCTAACTTTCATTGAGCGAATATATATATATATATATATATATATATATATATATATATATATATATATATATATATATATATATAAATGGGAAGAAAGGGGGTTAACCGAGGGGCCTGATTTTTATTATTCATATCATAAGAAGCAAACAAATACAGACACTAAGGACAACATAGGGGAAATTACTTGTGCTTAATAAATGAAACAAAGAAACGATAAATTAATTGAAATTAAAGTGGATGAAATAACAACTTGGCGCCTGTGGTAACCGAACCCACAACCAGCCACTGCAAAAAAAAAAGCGTGTTGCTGGCGTTGCCACGGTTCTACTGCTTCACCTATAGCAACGAACTGCAGTGGGAGGACACCATAGAGTAAAGGTGAAAGCAGCAGGTATGAGTGGCAGCTATGCTGCCGAGCGAGCAGTTTCTTTTGTCGTGCCGCCAACACGATAGCGGATAGCGCTTTACGACAGGTCTATAGGCGACGCTTGACATTTTAACGTCCGCTATTAATGGCTTGTAATCAATTACATGTTTTGGTACTTTCGTAAATGATTAATGACCGTTTTCGCTGCTTAATGCTTACTGTTGTTCAATTAATTTTTCAGTAACCGATTGCATGTTACCAGTTTCTAAATTGACGAGGGAAGCTGTAACAGATGACGCAAGCTTTGAGCACTTTAATTTTGGCGCGAACTGCAACAGAAGACCCGCAATCGTGCCACGCGGCAGCCTCGCGCATATTCTAACCCTGTGCTCAGTATCTGTTTTCTCATCTTAGAGGCAGGTCGCGCGGCCTGTATTGTTCGCAATACATTTAGCGATGGCTTCGCGTTTCTGTGCGGCATGCGAGCCACCACGTCGGGACGATCGTGTTTAAAGCTTGGACCTCGATTTTTCCGTTGTCAAGGGACAACTTCCGACTTCTTTTTGCTAATTTCCCCAAACAGTCTTGTTACGTCACAGCACCGCCCTTTTCTCCAACACGCACATCGAGCGAGTTTCCAGTGTCACTTCTCATGTTCTCACAAGAAAACGAGACAAGAAGATTGACCAAAGTTCTGAAAAGCAATTGTTAGGGAAAATAAACAATCTGCGAAGGGCTGTGAGAGAGCCAGGCCATATTGTTCTATTTACTGCATTCTATTCCCTTTACTATATTATCTATTTACTGCTTTCTACATTTGACCTCATTTGATAGCGGATCGACATCTGCACGCATTGGCAGTGGGTATCCGCTCGTTATCCGGGCAAAGCTACCGATTGTACTACTGGACTATCGATGTATACGTCCCTTGAGTTACTTGAGTTACTAGAGCTACGATACTTGGATAAGTATCGAATTAGCGATGGTAATTAAACATAGGAATTACGAAATCGGCAGTACACGATTGACAGCAGTATCTACAGCATAAGACCACCAGGAACTCCTAATTACAACATCTATTCAGAACTAACGGTTCACCACTACTAATATTTAAAACCACAGGCAAGGTACTATTTGGTAGTTCAGGCTAATGCTGCACAACGGCATTCTGTCAAGTGGCTTTCAAGTACTTATGTCTTCCAGCAATGCGAGCATTAGCACAAGGCATGTCCTCAGTTGCTAGGCAGGGTTAAGAACTATGCATTGGGCGGATGGCGGCGGCGTTTTAATCTTGACGAGAACGGCACCGAATTCCATAGTAGATAAATTAAGGCAGGAGCAGCGGACTGAAGGGCATCAGAGTTGACATGCTCGTGCTTCTATATCAAGATGTCTGGCTGGCTAGTGGTTATGTGACACGTTGACACGTCTAAATATTGTAGAAGAGTTGAAAGAAAGCTGCTGCAAATGTGTAAAACTGCAGTGCAGGATATCTTTAATGCATTTAGAGCTTTCGAAAATAATAAAAATATAATTTTTTTCTTGGTTCAGCTTAATACCTCTGACACACGGACGAGCAAGCCCCTTTCCTTTGCACTACCATTTCGCCGCTAATGTTTTCGCTGCTAGAGGAGATTTTCACGACCTCCAGGGGGTGCCGCGGGCGAGCAAAGATGGTGGCTGGATCCTGACTCTGCGTCGATACTCAGATTGAGCGCTAGCATACGTTTCCTAAATGTGATATTAAATTACGGTGTCTTGTTGAAGGCCAACTTCTTGTACTGGGGAAGCATTTTATGGTTGTCGGCATAAAACAACAACAACAAGAACAAAGAGTGAGCGGGCGAGGCAACAGCGGCGTGGGCACCATGTTCATCCACTGTCTGTTCATCACGCAGTTCGCCGGCTACCTAGCTGCCTTTATGTTCGAGAATGCTGTTGCGCATGTCCCTGACGTCACGCTGCACTTGTCGTTATCATCGTTCCCTCGCTGTGTCATGAATGTGCCGGGCGGTCAATGCGTGGTCGACCCTATCTTCCTTGTGGATAACAGCGACAGATTGCTCCTGGCTTCATCGGCCCCTATCGCGCATGCTCTGCTGGAGAAGATTGACGTCACAATCCACCACCCTATACAGACCAAGTTCCCCGACGACATGGTTAGCGGCTACAAAAGCGTCCCCGGCAGTTCACTTCTTCAGTGGGCGAGGCAACAGTGGCGTGGGCATCATGTTGATCGGCTATCTGTTCATCACGCAGTTCACCGGCTACCTAGCAGCCTCTATGTTCGAGAATGCTGCTGCGCATGTCCCTGACGTCGCGATGCACTTGTCGTTATCATCGTTCCCTCGCTGTGTCATGAATGCGCCGGGGGGTCAATGTGTGGTCGACCCTATCTTCCTTGTGGATAACAGCGACAGATGGCTCCTGGCTTCATCGGCCCCCATCGCACATGCTCTGCTGGAGAAGATTGACGTCACAATCCACCGCCCTATTACCGACAGACCAAGTTCCCCGACGACATGGTTAGCGACTACAAAAGCGTCCCCGGCAGTTCACTTCTTCAGTGGGCGAGGCAACAGTGGCGTGGGCACCATGTTGATCCACTGTCTGTTCATCACGCAGTTCGCCGGCTACCTAGCTGCCTCTATGTTCGAGAATGCTGCTGCGCATGTCCCTGACGTCGCGCTGCACTTGTCGTTATCATCGTTCCCTCGCTGTGTCATGAATGTGCCGGGGGGTCAATGTGTGGTCGACCCCATCTTCCTTGTGGATAACAGCGGCAGATTGCTTCTCGCTTCATCGGCCCGTATCGCGCATGCTCTGCTGGAGAAGATTAACGTCACAATCCACCTCTCAATCACCGACACACCAAGTTCCACGACGACATGGTTTGCCGCTATAAAAGCGTCTCCGGCAGTTCCCTTCTTCAGTGGGCGAGGCGACCGCGGCGTGGGCATCATGTTGATCGGCTATCTGTTTATCACGCAGGAATGTTCCTTGCCGATTCTCGGTGCATCCGTTCTGATAACCGACGTATGCTGCTTGCAGGCTTTTATTGAGCGGCGATTTGGAAGTTAACCCTGGTCCCAACCCTCGTTCTGAGCGCGATCCTGCTTCCCAAACCCGGTTGACAGATGTGGATAAACAGCCCCAGGTAGCGAAACTGCCCTCCGAACTCCTAAAGGGCCAAAAGAAACTGGCTCTGGATATTGCTGAAATCAAGATGTTTCAGTCATCTGTCAACATGAGGTTTAAGACTTTGCAAGCTCGTGTATCATCTCTTGAGTCACCCTCAACATATAGCGGTGCGCAGGATTCTGATGAAAACCTAAACACTCAAATCAAGCAATTAAAAAAAAACGCTATCTCAACTTTCTCTTGCAGAAACGACAATTTAGAAAACAGGTCGCGTAGAAACAACGTTATTATACGTGGTCTTAGCGAGGGCCGTAACGAGAATTATAAGGAACTTCTTCCAACATTGCTAAGTGGTTCCAGGACACTCTTAATACCGCATGTCAGCGTATCGAAAGGTGTCATAGAGTCGGCAATAATTTTAGAGGCCGGTCAGGTCCGGTTATTATGAAGCTGCTTGATTTCAGGATAAAGTGCTGAAGAATTGCTATAAACTTAAAAACACTAGCTTTCGTGTTTCAGAAGACTTCTCGCCTCAGGTTCACGATATTCGCAAGAAGCTCTGGGAAGCGTCCTGCTCTCATAGGGATAGTGGCTCATCTGTCCAACTTCGATTTGATCATGTATTTATTGACAGGGTACGATACGATTGGGATAACACACCCAATACTTTCGTCAGATCATCTGTTGACTCAACTAAACCTGCTGAAACACTTCATAGGGCCAAGTCCCCTTGATTTCACGGTACTGGCAAAAACTTTCCATTTTAAACATTAATGCAAAAACCTTGTCAGCAATTTCTCTAAATTTATTTCCTTAGTCTCGTCTTACTCGCCACATGCGTGCGACCACGTGACCCCGTCGTCACCGCCTGGATCCCGAATCAACGTACCACCACGTGACTCTGTCATCACCGCCTGGATCCCGTTAAAAGGACCCCAGATGACCACGGCAGTCACTTGGCAGCGGAGGCAGCAAACTGTGCACACTCTGAACCCTTCTGCTTATTTCTTGAGGTTTGAAAATTTCCGATTCTTTTCAAAGTGCCTTGCTAAGTACATTGCTGCCTCGTTGTGTTGACTTTTTTCTGTCCTGATTTTGACGTTTGCATTATGACCACTACAACTGCTGACCTGAAGCGCGAATTCCGCAATGAATTAAGAGAGCTGAAGAACAGCATGGACTGATAAACAAAGAATTCGAGGCTCTAAAGAAAGAATGCAGTAAAAAACGAGAATGCGGCACTAAAAGAAACAAAACAGGTGCTAGCGCAAGAAATTGAGGCGTTGAAAAAGAAAGTGTAGGGAAACGCCATGAAAATTGTGGCACAAGATCAGTATTCTAGAAATAAAAATATTCAAGTGAAAGGAATTCCGCAGGAGAGGTCCGAGAGCCTCGCAAGCATACTTGGAAAAGTTGGCGACGTTCTCGGGGAGACCATAAAAGAAGAAGACATTGAAGTCTGCCACTGAATTCCGGCGAGAAATTCTGACTCTGATCCCAACATAGTGGTGGTTTTCCAGAGCAGGGTTAAACGCGATGTAGTCATTAATAAGGCCAGGAAGCACAGGCTGACTACGAATGAGATCGGATTTCCTGATAACCAGTCTGTCTACATAAATGAGCACCTCTGCCCGCAGCTCAAGAAGCTGCTAGGCATGGCCATTGCTGGGAAAAAAGAAGTAAACTGGCGTTTCGCATGGGCTAGGAACGGAAAGATTTTCGCACGTAAGACAGACACATCGCTTGTCCTGCGTATTTCGTGTGAATCAGAATTGGACAAAATGCAACGCGCCACCACCGTTAGCTAAACGCGTTTTTATTTGTTCGCGTTAATTTTATTTTTTATTTATAAATGGATACACCCGGTGCAGTGGCGTAGCCAGAAATTTCGTTCGGGGGGGGGGGGGGGGGGGGGGGGGGGGCTCACGTTGCAGGTGGACCTCCTCCTTAAAAGGAAACATTAGGTCGGATGCTCCTATCTAAATACATGTATGAGGAGAATTCGTTTTTCTCGGCAACCACTGCTCCGAATTTGACGAGGTTTGTTGCATTTAAAAGAAAAACTTAAATTCTAGTGACTGCTTGTTTCGAATCTTCGATTTAGGTCGTCAATATTTTATTGAAAAGTGGCAAAAATCGAAAATTTTCAGAAAACGAAACAAGTATACAACTCTGTAAATCAGCAATGATAATTGATATCACAATTCTGTGAATTGCACATAATAGTACATCTACAGCGGACAAAATTGATATGTTACACATGAGTCTCAAAAAAGTAAGTATTATGGAAATATGGCTTTTGCAGAACCCTTGTACATAACATAACCAATTCACGTAAGATACACATAAGATACACGTAAGATAAACGTAAGACGCTTGGTCCACCAAGAACCAGGCGCATACTGCTCGGCATCCTACACCGGCGAGACAAGACTTTCTGGAGAGGTTGCGCTCAAGCGAACGCGGTGCAATCCGTCGAGTCCCCACAGTGATGGCGGCTAGCGACCATTGTTTCTTTTTCTCGTCTGCTAGCTATAAAGCGTCCAAAGCTCTGCCAGGCGAAAATACACTCGGCCAGAGAAAACCGAACGCGCACCGAAGTGCGCCGCGCGCTGGTCGGGGCAACACGAGAAAAACGCGTGCGCTCTGGCTGGCTCTGGCAACGCGCGGGTAGGGGAGCGAGAACAAAAAATAAAATGAAGAGGCTCAATGTGTCCTCGCGATTAAAAGTCAAAGTAGAAAAAACTAAATAAGAACGTAGTTGCCTTGGCTGGCTTTAGTGTCTTCACTGGATGCTTTGGCGCAGGTGAAAAAAAAGATGATATTTTTTTATGTGACATGACGGCACGAATGAACCACCACAACGCTTCGTCTCATCGGGCCTCGCTACGGGCTTTGTCAACTTGTCTGATAGCGTGTTGATTTGGCTTGTCTCGTTGTATGGCCCAATGTGCGACTTTGGAAAAGTCAATGCACCTTTGGCGTCAAATATTTAAGGGAGCATTAAACTTACAAAGTTCCGCAATTGAAAATCTAAAGCACACGTTTGGAAATGCCAATGTACCTTTCACATCAGATGTTTATGAGAACTTTATACCCATAAAGTTTCAGAACTGATATCCACGCGCTCCGTAAATTCCATGATAGAGTGTAGATTCCGCGGCCTCCGCGAAATGCCGCGGCGAGCCCGTTCGCCATGAAAACACCCCTGAAACTTTGTGCTCGGATGGGGCTGCTTGCGCTATGTGACTCCCAGTGCATGGGCGTTGCCGCAAAATTCAGCCTGAGTTCGCAATTTTCGTGGTGAAATGGCTCTTCGAGCGTGAAAAAGACGCTCTAGACAAAACCCAGAATGATTTCCGGCGCCGGGGGTTGCTTTTGTCGGCGGTGCATGGACAGCACGAAAAAATTTCGGGGGGGGGGGGGCTGAAGCCCCATAAGCCCCCCCCCCCCCCCCCCCCTGGCTACGCCCCTGACCCGGTGGCATTGTAGTGCTGCACGACTGCAACTACTTGAAGTTTCTGCACTTGAATGCGCAATCTGCAAAGAACAAGTGCGGTGAGCTTTTCATGTTCTTCAGCAAATTCTCTTTTCAATTTAATGTGATCACGGTGACTGAGTCTTGGTACAAGCAAGAGAGTGACGTTCATGACCTGCCTGGATATCAATCTTTTTTCTTAAACAGGCCTTCCCGTCGCGGAGGCGGCGTGCTTCAGTTGGTATCGAATGAGTTTTCTTGCACCTTGATCCCTGAGTTCTCTTCTATAATGCGAGATTATGAAGTTTTAAGCTTACAGTACAAAAAATACGTTATTGTGGTTGTGTATCGCCCACCTGATGGAAATATTGATGACTTTATTACTTTCTTTGAAAGGATTCTCAGCTTCGTGTGTCTAAACGACATGAACAGTTCGGTGGGTGGTGATTTCCTGTTAATCTTTTACAAATTACTTCGCAACACCAAGAACTACAACTACTCCTTCACTGTTTTTACTGCAGGAATGTTATTATAGAACTTACGCGTGTAAGTCATACATCTGTAACACTACTCGTGCTATTCATCACAAACTGTTCTGAAGATACCACCGAATCGGGAGTGATTGTAGCTGATATGAGCGATCATTTGCCGATATACATGTTCTGTAAGCTTCATCAGGCTTCAAAACCAGTGCGGCAGTCTCAGTCATTTGTTTTCCAGGAAATTAATTAAAAAAACACTAAACACTTTCCGACACAAATTAATAATATTGATTGGAGTTCGGTGCTTCTATGTCAGGACGCTGATGACGCATAGGATAAACTCATGCGCTGTCTTAGGGAAGGGTATGACAACTCCTTTAAATATAAAATAGTAAAGAAGTCAACTAAAAAACGGAAACCGTGGCTTCATGGCGAATACCTTAGGATGATCCTTGAGAAGGATTCACTGTATCATAAGTTTGTCAGAACAAGGAACCCTGATGATCTTGCAGGCTTTAGGAAATACCGGAACTATGTTACGAAATTCGTACTAACTGCTAAAAAGCTGTATAACGAGAACCTATTTCAAGAGGTGAGTAATCGGATCTGTCTATTATGGCGCGAAATTAAAAAGCTTTTGCATTCCGATGTCCGCAATAGCGTTGACTTTGAACTTGTAGTTGAGGATAGAACGCTAAGAGGCAAAGAATTAGTAAATCCGTTTAATGATTATTTTACCAGTCTGGAAAAAAGTACTCGCGACACAGCATTAACCAAGTATTTGGGCACACGGAACGCACGTACAGCTTTTCTTAAACCTACAGATCCATGTGAAGTTTACACGATATTCATGCCATTAAAGATAGTAAATGCCGTGATGTGAACGGGCTTCAAATACGACCTATTAGGTTGTGCTTGAGCTCTTGCTCCCAGCACTTGCTCATGTTTTTAACCTATCGCTATCAAGTGGAATTTTTTCTGAAAAAATGCAACACACGAAAGTTAGTCTTATTCAAGTCCGGTGACAAAAATATGCTATCGAATTACAGGCCAGTCTCAGTACTGCCTGTCCTACCCAAGGGACTAGAAAAAGTTATTTGTAAAAGACTAAAGTCATCTTGTGATAAACATTCCATCATATAAAATAAACAATTTGGGTTCCGTGCGGGAATGTCAACTGAATTGGCTCTGCTAACCCAAAAAGAGTTCATTTTAAATTGTTTTGAAAATAAGGAACTAAAGCTAGGAGTTTTCGTGGACTACTCTAAAGCATTTGATAGGCGAAATCATCAGACTTTGTTTACTAAACTAGAGCATTATGGGTTTCGGGGCATTTCTCTCAACCTATTACAATATTATAGTAACCACAGAAAACAACTCGTTTCGATTTCATCAGAAGACTCACGTCTCCGGGAAATTACACAGGGCGCTCCCAAGGAAGTATACTAGGGCCAGTATTGTTTAATATATATGTGAACGACATTGTCAACATTTATAATGACGCGAACTTCATCATTTATGCGGACGACACCAGCCTCTTTTTTCATTCTCGTAATATCGGCGATCTCTCGTTGTTGGCAAATATCACACTGAAACAATTGGCCGAATGGAGCAAGGTTAACGCCCTCAAATTAAATACAACAAAAACAAAAGCTGTTATTTTTGCACCTCCACAAAAACATCTCAGTGAAGACGTTCTGTTGGAGGTTGGCTCTGAAGTAATTGAACTTGTTCCTAACGTCAAAACTTTGGGTGTTATATTTAATCAAAAATTGACGTGGAATGAACACGTGGAACTTATTGAATCCCGTTTAGCCAAAGCTTGCGGCGTGCTTTGTAGACTCCGCGAGACGATACCATCTAAAGTTAAACTGATCCTTTATAATGCACTATTCTCATCTCATTTAATGTATTGCCACCTTGTGTGGGGTACCACGTCAAAGCAAAATATCATTAAGTTATTACTGCTAAACAAAAAAAGGCTGTTCGTCATATCGCAAAAGCGCCATTCGATGCACATACATCTGAACTATTTTCGAAGTTTTTATCATTTGTCTAGCAAGTTTATATGACGTTAACCTTGCCGTAAAATACCTGAACTACTTTAAGCATAACAATGAAGCGCTCTTGGGGTTGTGAAAACTAACAGAACCAACAGATATATTGTATAACATTAGGTAAAGAAAGAGATGGCAGCTACCACTCTCCCGTACAAATTATGGATCAAATTGTTCATCCAATCGCGTCCCATCCTTATTAAATAAACTTCATGAAAACGGTATCGAGATAACTGACATTACTAGGAAAACATTACGAGACTTCCTAATTGAAACTGAGTAATTCTTTGTAAGCGTTCCTTTGGCTAGGGAAAGTCACTACTTACCTCTTTTAATGAAGTGGTTTTACGTTTTTATGACACTCTCGCATATAGGATGCAACCTGCAAGACATTTATGCGCACCTTCATTTGCTATCTATGTTTCCGTATGTTAAGAGAACGCTATATGATAAATTTTTCAGCAATTGAAAATAATGATGTATTTTTGTTATATACTTTATATTCATATGTGTCATTTGTACTAACCACGCGGATTTGTATCACTGATTGTACATTATACTGTATATTCATATATGTCATTTGTACAGATTAACACGCTGTTTTGTGTCACTAATTGTGCATTTCGCCTTACACCTTTTCACTCATACATTTGTACATTGCACACACTAAAGTGTACAAACTTTATTTTATTATGCCTCCGTTGTCATAAATACGGGCAAGAACCTTGTCAAGCTGCAAAAAGCGCTTTTAGTTCTTGTCCCAGCCTTAATTATTTTTGTAATTTTTTTTGTAAATGAATGAATGCGAAAATAAAGATTGATTGATTGATATTATCGGTGTTACTCAGGCCTGGTTACATGATGGTGTGCATGATTCTGAGGTAACCCTTCCTGGCTTCAAGGTGGTTCGGGGAGACAAAAATTTCGGGAGCGGAGGCGGTGTTGGTCTATTTCTTCAATCTCATCGACCCTTTTCTGTACTCCCTGCCCCACCTGATACTGAACCTTTGTGGTGTAAAGTCCAACGTGAAAATGTGTCTTTGATTATAGGGGTCTTTTACCGTCCACCTGATCGTAATATTGAGTGTTTACACAATCTAGGTGAATTTTTGCATAGTTATATTACTTCTTCATGCAACGTTATGTGCATGGGCGATTTTAAGGCTCCTGTTGTTGATTGGTCTATGAAAGTGAGCGGTCACGAAGTAGCTATCGGACCGGAGTTGGTGCACCTTTATTGTCCTGTGGCCTGCACCATATCGATCACTATTTCACTCAGCAAACTTCAGTCCTTGGTCCTGTTTTTCTTACTACATCTCTTTTTAATGCCGGTTATGAATGCGATGTTATTGATGGAATATCTGACCACAATGCTGTGTTTATTTCAGTTTCAGGCATCGTCCCTAAATTACGCTATATCTACTGCACACTTCCTGACTTTAACCCCGCTGATGATTTGGCAATAACAGACGCCCTATGCGATTCTATTGATGAGTTTGAACTAATAAGTACCACTAGTGATATTAATACCTTGACAAGTTTCTTCGAAAACCTTGTCAGTAAGTGTATCAACCTTTTCATTCCTTTAAAAACAAAGAAAACAAACACTGAGATTCCTTAGATGACTAGGGACCTTTTGCATTTATCACGTCATATGGCCAGATTAGGTCGATCGAAACCCTCTGGCGACTCAACAATACTCATGCAGTTCCATGGCGCTAAAAAGGAACGTTATTCTAAAATGGTTGCTGCAAACAAATTTTATTGCAAGGTAACCTTGCCCAAATTAATGAAAACTAATCCCAATAATTTTTGGAAAGCTATCCTGCCACCTGGGTCATCCTGGAACACGTGAATAATTAACAACGTTGCAGTTTCTGATACGCAGACAATAGCTTCTTTTAACACCTACTTCTACTCTGTCTTTACGACTGATAACTCTGTAATCCCTGTTTTTGATTCTGAACCATATCCTCCAATCGACGATGTATCACTGTCTCCTGAGGGTCTACTTAGTCCTAAACTTAGAGACCAAGAAATCGTGTTGTCCTGACGCTATCCCTACTGTTGTTTCTCGTTCGATACTCTTTGGTGTAGAAGATATCTAATAATTATCTTTAGAAAATCCCCCCTTCCTCCCTCGTGAAAAATTGCTTCCATTTTCCCGTTATTAAAGTCAGGTAACGTTCAATTGTTATCTAAATATAGGTCCATCTCCTTAACAGCACATTCATGTAAATTACTCGAACACATGATCTTTAAGCATAATACGGAATTTCTTTAAACGAAGAAAATTTTATCCACTTTCCAGCATGGTTTTAGACGTGGCCTCAGTACTATAACACAACTGACAGAATTCGTTCATGACATCAGCAGCTCTTTAGACATATGTGGCCAGATTGATGCTATCTTTGTAGACTGCACAGGCCTTCGACACTGTCTCACACCCTAGACTTATGCACAACCTGTTCACTATACTAAAAATGCATCTTTGGTTGGCTGGATGTCGGACTTTCTTTACCAGTGCTCGCAATATGTACGTTTATACTCTACTAACTCACCCTTGATGCCTGTTTTATCAGGGGTTACCCAAGGCTCAGTACTGGGTCCTTTTATTCTTGCTTTATACGATTAATGATCTCCCCCTACACACCTCCGTTCAAATGCGCCTTATGCAGACGATTGCGTTTTACAACGTACCATTAAATCCCCTACTGACCGTAGTACCAACTAGTTCGCTGACTTCTGTAGCTGGTGCAAAGTATGGCAAATGAATATCAACTTTTCCAAAACTGTCTCAATGTCCTTTACACGACGCTCATGCCCTTCCTTCGTTGCCTGTGCCTTTAATATTACTTTAAATAGATTGTTCGAATTCAAATATTTAGGTATCCTACTAACACTCGATTTGTCGTGGTCGAAACACATTGATGTCACCTGTAACAAGGCCCTTAAAAGACTAGGCTACTTACATCGTACGCTGCGTCTTGCTTCTCAAGGAACTAAACTTCTAACATATCAAATCCTAATTTGCTTCATCCTCGAATATGGCTGCATTGTATTGAATCCATATAAACACTGTGACGTCAAAAAAGAAACTAGAACCGGTGGAAAAAAAAAGGCAGTGCGTTTTGTTCGCAGGAGTTATGAAAATGACTTTTCACCGTCCAACTCTCTTCCCCTACTTGGTCTCACTCCTCTTGCAGAGCGTCAGAAACTTCAATACCTAAATTCCTTCACACGTTAATCCATTCTCCTCGTCTGTCCTCTCTAGATAACTATTTGACTTTTTCCACACCTTCATTTAGGAGGAGTCACCACGCTCTCAATATCTCAACCTTTTGTGCCCGCACTGATTCCTTTAAATACCGCTTTTCCCCATCAACAATTGAAGTCTGGCTTTCATTACCGGGCAATATCGGTTCACTACCACTGAAACAATTCACGGAAGCTTCGTTAAAAATTTTTGTATGTTTGTTGTTCATCCTACTCCTGCAATAGCCCCATTGTGGTTGCAGTATGTAGAAATAAATAAATAAATAAATAAATAAATAAATGAAAAGCAATCATTGGCCTATGCACCTCTGCCGTGAAAGCGAAGCGCGTTTTTGTGATGTGTTCACTAAAGTCTGCGTCAGTGCCACTGAATGTTCCTGCACAACGGGAAGATAAGGGAAATGCAAGCTGCTCACCAGTAATCTCATATACTGCGACAGGTAGGAAATGCTTTAATTTGCCATTTTTCGCGATACAGAAGGCAGCCAACTCGTACCACCGACTGCGGCTACTCGCCTGCTTTTCAGTGCAAAGCCTACGGCAGCGCATTATACATGCTCGGAATATAGCGAACGTGAGTGCGCAAATTATAGATCTTGAAATCTTGATGCGAAGTGCAGGCGTATACGTGCGCTTAGAGAAAGCGCCGAATGGTTTTACTGCTAATATGTGGTCATGCGCTGCTACTCGCGCAGACGGCGATTCTTCGCGTCCGAGGCGTGAGGACGAAACGTGTAATTATGTGTTACTTCATGGTTGATGGACCGCATAAAAATGTTGCTGTGTAAAATTGAACAGCCGCTGACTGCCCTCCTTCGTGCACCACCGTCCGCAAATGAACATACCTTGTTCTACCCTGAACGCATAATTGACACAATGATCACTGAACCGAAGTGATTCCCCAGCGTTTGCCTGCTCTCTGCTAGAACCAACATTGCTATCATTGGGACAGTGTCAAGTGAGACACCTGCGTAAAGTGGACTTTAACCGAGCTGCCCGTTACGCGTCTTTAAGATTGCTAGGCCGCACAGCGCGGCACGCCGTCGCAGGTCCCGCGACTTCCGCCAGTTTGAAAAAGTCAACGAGAAGGTAAGTGTACTGCGGTGTCTGTAATGTTAAAAAAAATTCATAAAGTGAAACAAATACCGTGCGCGACGCGCATCGCTGAATTTGACACCTGTTCGAAATCTGCGACTGTGCAATTGGCAACGCCGTAGGACGAGCTGCACTGCCGAGTGCCAGTTCAGCGGCCAGCCTGCACAAAGCGCAGCGCTGTCTGAACCGTAGTCTACGCAACGCATGTGCTTGACTGTGCAACTGCAAAGCACTAGGGGTTCTTCGCCAACGAAAATAAGTTGCTTTCGAACTCGCAGTCTGAGAAGTTGTCGAACGGTGCTTGGCACAGTGAGGGCTTTTCTACTGTTACCTAATGTTGCGCTAAAATTGGTCAAATATTTAAAAAGTTGACCTTACAGCCTTGCATCCCCCTTAAATGCCAGTTGCTTTTTTCTTTATTTAGACTTGACTATCAACTAGAACGGGGTTGTGCGAGGTTGAATTGCCAAGTCGTGCCTCATGAATGTTGAACACATGAACCATGATGGTCTGCTGACAAAACCCACAGCATCCATTTATTGCACGAATTTCCGTGCCTTCAGGCACCGCTGCGCTTTTGATAGTCCCTTACCTTCAGCGCATTGTGCTGGAACCCATGATCAAAGGCGAGCTTCCTGTTATGACCATTCTACCTTTTTACCTTCATCCACCGCTTTTGTGCTCTTCATGGATCTGATATTTTCAGAAGTTATCCGCCAGTCACAAATCATTCTTTTGGGAACAGCGAAGCGTCACCTTGGTGCCCAGATATCATTCTTGATTGCGTGGGCAAAAGCAGACAATTTAAACTTGTCTGTATAACTTTTACGTGACATTTCTTATCATGCGTTGTGCTGAGCAGCTGATAACAGCAACAATGGTGGTGTTCCAGTGGCTGAGCCAATGATGAAGGGTGAAAAATAATTAAATTACATGTTTTGTTAAAAATATAGCTCCTGTACAAACGCTTCATTCTTTTTTTAAGAATGAAATCTTGCTTTGATCACCTCTACTTCAGAAGCGTTAGTGGTCCTGCACTGCCACCAATGCCAGGATTGGCTTCTTAGTGGAGCAGGAACATGCTCACATTCATTTGTTTTTAGCTTCGTGAATGTTTTAACCTCAATTTCTTGGACATAAAAATAACACTACTTTTCGTAACTGTGTACTGCGCAGATACACCATATCTGCCATCAATTTATTCACAGAAATGGCAGGACATCCAGAGTTGCACACTGCGATGTGATGTTTCACGACTGCTCCAAATCCGTCGCGGGCAGTTCTTTAGGTAATGTTGCACAAAGAGCACAATTTGCAGATGTGTACTTATTTCTATACCTGAAACTTGAAATCTGTTCTTGAAATTGTTCGCTGCACCATGGCTGTCATATTTGTTAGCTTGCTTAGGATTCTTACCTTTTTGCCAGTCGTGTACCTAGATGAGCGCATAGCATGCATGACCTGAGTGATGGAATATGTTGGTGCAACGGCAAAGCTCTGGCTTTCTTTTTGTGCTGTTATCAATGCAGACAAATATCAATTGTTGATCTTTTTTTCACAGGCCCATGCCATATGGTGCTGAAGTGTGAAGTTTTGCCAGCAGCCGACCTTTGCAAGTGTTGACATAACGTTCCTTCTGTTTTCTTTATCTTTATTGCAATAAATAGCTTTTGAGAAAGATCATTATTTTGCATGTGGTGCTATTTGTTTTTCTTCAAGGACAGACTTCATCTGCTTTGCTGCAAAAAGATTAACATCACGGCAGTTGAAGTTCTTGCAGCTCAGATGTGAACTCCATTAACACACTCCTGTTAGCAAGAATTCGGTCAGTTCGCCAATCCTCCAGTGTGTGGACTTCTTAGGTAGTTCACCATACTTTTTGGAGCCGCACAAACTTTAAGCGATGACTTAAAATTCTCACATGCACCCCGTCCACTACCGCCCTGTTGCCCTTTACCAGCACCCAGTAGCATAGTACAGGTGAATGGGGGGATGCTATGTTTTTTTTTCTCTGAGAACTCTACTTTCAGTAAAGGGAACTATACATTTAGAAAACAATTTCTTATTTCAGTGCATTTCAACAGCTTAACCTTCCTGGAGGAATTGTCAGTTATGCAGGTTCATTTATACAAGACTCACCGACACCTTTTGCATAATACTGCTACAGAGAATAGACAATTTTTTTAGCCGAACTGCTGGAAGCTGCAAATGGCCAGTGCATATTGTGAAACAGTTACAAGAACTTTAATATTTGTAACAATGTTGGGTGTTTTCTAAACATGGTGAGCCAGCTTAACCTTGACACCTTTGCTGGTGGTATGTGCACTGTTTCCCAATGAATTTTATTAATAAGTGTGGAAATTTCGCATTTCCAAATGATATTAGAAGTGTTAGTGCGAATGTCTGTAAGAAAAAATAGATATGCCTGAATAATTGCCTGAATGAATGAAATTTGCCTGATGGCAGATTTGAAAGAAAAAAGAAATACGTGTTCAGTAATAACTGTGTTGCTTCGTGCAACAATTCAGTTCGCGTGGTGATCACTAGAAGAAGGATAATTATTTCCGACGCTAGTATAGGGGCAACTCGAATGTAAAGACACGATATTTCGGCGCCCCCTTCGTGCATAGAAGTAGCAGCTATCTACTCACTCGATTAACACAAGTGCCTTCGGAACAACTTCTGCAGAAACCGCCCCTACGACCTTTTTCCCTTCAGATCGCAGATGGATTGTTGTCCGATGTGAGGCGCCCACCAGCGTGTTTAACTTCGCGGGAAGCGCGTAGTTATTACCTGCCACGCAGAGTCCCGCGATGAGAAGAAGTTGGGTGCAGCATTGGACACCCAAGCATAGGCGTCACGTTGCCAACCTATTGCCTAGACAGCGTATCATGCGAACACTTACTTGCATTTCGCCCTGCGTGGTACAGCGCACGGGGAAGTGGTCAACGGTGGCCGTACGCTGCTCGGTCCGTTCGCATGAGAGCCGCCATTAGTGCTTGGAAAGGTCGCCACGCCCCCTCAATCGCCATGAAAACAGGTGTCGATTACAGCAGTACGCGTCGCGCACACTATTTTCTTACGCTGCGAAAGTATGTTTAACATTGCATTCAGCACGATAGACCTCATCGCCTACTTTTTCAGAGCGGCGGAAATTGCGGCCATGGCGTGACGAGCCCCGGCCGCTGTGCTGCCTCGCAATTGAAAAGACGCACCCGGCACGTGCCATTCGGCGCATGCGATCGTGTGCACGATGCTTGCAGTTGGCGAGGTCCGCCTCCAATGTGACAAACAGATTTATGAATATGTTAAGGAAGTGTGTCATGCATTTGTGCAATGCTTTCGTATAATCCAAGATTTGTTATCGCTGGAGCATGTTCCGACACTCGCATTAATCGACGAGTGAGTTGAATGCTGAATGCAAAGGCTGACTTTATTAGAATTCGCGTATCATCTCAGTCCGAAAGCATACCAAGCAAGCGACAACGGTGGCTGCTCGTAATTCACGTTGAAAGGGAAAATTATTGTATTGCAGCGAAGCTGTTTACCTGACGGACCTGTCTGAATGAGCAGTACGCGTGGTCTCGCAGAGGGAGCTTGGGCGGTATCTGGGCTGGCTAACGTCCGTAAAGTCAACAAAATATATGGCGGCACTGCGTGATCAGGGGGGGACACTCCGTATGGCTCCCATTGGCCGTTTTCGAGCAGACGCTCTTTCGACGCTAGCGCCAAGGTCCCCTTCAGTTACGGCCCTAACCAATGGGCGACGCAGAAGCAAAGTGGCGGCGCACATGATTGTTTACGTTGTCATGGCAACAGCAACAGCAGCCGCGCGGCACCTCCTCTCCCAAACGTTTTTCTTTCCTTTTTTTTTATTATGCTTATGCCGACCCGCTCTACTTCCTTTCCCCCTTTCCCCCATGCCGCGCGCACCGCTCACTTTTTTTTTGTTTATACCCGTAAGCGGGGCGTTTTTTTTTTTTTAATAGCGCGCTTGTTACGGCGCGCCACCCGCCAGTTCGCAAGCAATGCGCGCGCTACGCAACGCATTGGCATTGCTTGCGAGCTGGCGCGTGGCGCGCCGTGGGCTATGCGTTGGCATGCACGCAGTCTTGCCCATACTTATATTATACCAGCATGTGCCAGGACATAAAAAAAATTCCACTTCCAACACAACAGATGTTTAGTCTCGCTTTATTGACTTCGTTTCCGAAAACAGATTTTTTTTACAAAGTGGTGTGATACACGCTAAAAAAATGAGCGAAAGTGAAAGGTGCATGACATATACAAGAGTACTAAAGACAAAAGTTCACAGAGGGTGAAATAATAAAAGAAAGCGCTAGAAAACGCGAAGGCCGTTTCACGTACACACATAAAAAAAGATTTTTATATAACGTCAAGACCGAAATGTAGACGAGCTCCTGATATATGCATTAAGATATTGCTCAAAATTGGACGACGTGTATGACTTAATCATGACAACTATAAAAAAGGAAAACTCACTGGTAATGGCAAAAACAATGACACGCAAAATACCTAAAAAAATAGAATAAAATGCTAGCATTGTTTGATTGAGAGCCTCTCCCCCCCCATACCAAAAGAAAGCTTACTTATAAATCTGCACGAAAGTATATGAAATGCGTGACATGTTCATTACTGCTGAACAAATTGAAAAAAACATGGCAGAATAAAAATAACATTGTACTAAAAACAAACACACAGTATCACATTATTTTGCACTTCGCCACAACTTGAGTAACAGTGGCAAGGGGAACAGAAGGTAGTCGGCTTTTGCAGCAGCACATAGAAAACATTCGCAGAAAGAAAGTCTTATTCCTCAATCAAAGACCAGGTAAAATAAGCCAACAACACAACTTTTCTTTCGACCCAAATGCAATGCTTAGCAATAAAATTACGTCACTTAAGGCACTAAGTCGTACCTACCGGGCTCTCCTTTGTATAATAAACACGAACTGCAAAAATCTGCATGTAGGACACTTGCAATGCTAATGCTTTCCAGCAGAAAAAGAAAGCGTATCATGCCTACACATGAAGGTTGTTCGCGCGGTTTTCCCATCGGGGGTTACTGAGATAGGACACAAACACTAACAGTAATTTTTCAGCTGTTAATAGGCTTGTAGAACGTGCCACACAGAAAAAGCACTGAGGGTGGTATGGAAAGCTGGGCAAGTTACTGAAGTTGCAGAATGAGACTTGGCACAGAAAAACACAAGTCACAGACCAGGTGACAATGAGGAGGAACATCTATTTGTCAGCTTTCTCTACCGGGAAGAGGCAAGCGTAGCACAATCAAGGCGCAGCGACGTCCGGAGCCTCATGGAGCACACAAATGGACAGGGCTGTGTTCGTGTACATGCGCCTTCTGATGTCCTTGGGTCTGAGCGCTCACCTGTTGTCTTTAGGCACCCGGAACAACCTTGCAGGACTTGTTTTTGAGGTATTTGTGCACCACTGCACGATGCACGAGGGGTACGAGTCGTGAAACGGGTGAAACATCGCGGAGCGCAAGCACACAGCTACCGAGGACCACGAAACTGACGAAACTAGCCACGCCGGTCAACGCACAGCAGCGCACGCTTCGCGATAACAGCAGATAACGAAACATGAAACGTCATGCAGCGGGCTGAGCTGGCTCCTGGCCGGCGGGGCCGCACGGCGTGCGCGCGGAGACAGTCGAAGGTGAGGGAGTTGCGAGGGTAATAACGAGAGAGGGCGATTGAAGAGGAGTTGGGGAGGGGGAAGGGCTCGGCCACCTGGATCGGCGCGCGTGCGCGCGACGATCTACGAGGCCATGCAAGGGAAACGAATTTTTGCGTTCGCCCATTACAGAGATGGCGCCAATTACCTCTGCCACCGAAACCGGGGAGTTTCCCCCCACAGGCGTGGTCTCGTAGGGGGCTTATCTGGGCTGGCTTACGTCTGTAAAGTGAACAAAAAAGATAACGAACGGCGCAGAAGAAAGAAACGAGACGTGATTTCACGTGTCGTAGTGGGGGAGTGCAACCCGCGCTGGCCGCCGTTGCTGCCGGCTGCGTCTGCTGTCGCCTGCCCTCAATAGACAGTTTCAGTTACACGTACGTAGAGGCTTCACGTACGCAAACGTGAAAAGCCTACGTGCCTTACGTGCACGCCATCTGACACGCTTTTAGCTACACGTACGCTACGCACGCCAAGAGGGACCCCGTAGCTACATCTATCGGGAAATGTGAACACGGCGGTAGCCAATTCAATCCTGTCGCCGTGTTTCGATGCAAGCCGTCTGCGCGCGCGCGGCCCGCTATCGCTTGTTCGTGATCTCACGGAACTCCCGCGCGAAGCTGTCTACGTGCGCAAGAAACGCACGCAAAGAATTGAATCTCACGTGCGTCCGTGAGACGCGCGCGCGCCCGCTACGTTGTACGCATGCGCACTGCTGACACGTAGAAACTCTACGTACGCAAAGCCTCTACGTACGTGTAACTAAAGCTGTCTAATGAAACGGCGCGGCAGTTGTGGCGGGAAAAACGGGGATGTGCGCCGCGATAGCCGCCGCGGGGTGTAAAAGCACGATTGCGCAATGCAGAGGTACACCACTGCAACGGTTGCAACTCCAACAAAAATGGGGAAAATAACAAGACCACGCATTGTGCGCACGGCCGAGGCACAAGCCGAGTACGAGGCAGAGACGCGACTAGAACTAACTACGACGTGCCCGTGCGAAAGTGGAGAATGCGGCCAGTGACTCTGCCTCCGATGAACGCCAGCGAGAGCAGGTTCGGGAGTCTCATCGTCAAGCGCAAGCTACCGACGAAGGTCGCGCTCGTAAGCGTCAGGCTAGTCTGCGTCCAAGCGGCAGAAGCGCGAGTTGCCACCTCCTTCGAGTTTCACCGGAGCGAATTTCAAATTCAAGAGAATGTTTCTGAACGCAGAGTTTGGCCACATTTGCTCGGTCTGCGATCGACAGCTTCGCTGGCTAATCCGCTACCATATGAACGGTTCGGCCCGTAACTCTTCATTTTTAACCGGAACGTTGTAGACGAATGTGCGAAGTCGAATAATTAAAAGCTTTAGCTGTGCACCAATTTAGTTAAACTGCTTTGTCTTCAAGGAAGAACGTTAAATCATGTAAGCTCTCTTACCTTGCAAAAATAGTCAGCTGGCTTAAAATGCCTCAAGCGTGCAGCCATCGTCGACGTTATGTGTTGGGCCATCCGTAGTTTCTGGGTCCTCTTCGCCTAGCTGGCATTTGAGAAACGATGGAATGACGCCTCAAGAATGTTCCATCCTTTGCTTGTGCCAAAAGGCACGCAGCAATGCTCTCGCGATTTCTTTTTGCGGCGTTCTTACGACGACATCGGAGGAGAGCTTGTCATGTGACCCACCCACGCAGCAGACGCAGTGGCTTCGGAATTCGCTCGCGCGGATGAAGAGCTTCGCGGCGTGGTGTACGTTTCGTGAAACTCGCCTATATGTTTTCAGTAAGTGACACAGCAAAACATATCGCGTCGCTAAACGTTTCAAGATGTAGCGTATCGGTAACACAAAGTAAAAAAGGGGGCAAAAAGGTGACTTCGCCGCAGACAGCTTAAGGTGAGTGACGATGCACTCAGCCCACATTTCGCTTGTGCGTCGCGAAGAACTGCCGTTAAGTTCGCGTCTGTTAGACGCCACCGGCGAGCTTGGCTAGAAAGGCTCGATCTAATCGGAAACGAAGCGAGGACCACGCCCAGCTGGTTCTGCCTATCCGGTGCCGAAATGAGTGAACGGCTTTCCGCTGTGAAGCGGTGTGCAAGTTGTTAGGATACGCTGGTGTGAACGGACTACGAACGTTGAGCTTAAAAGCTATAATGGGACTTCCAAACCCTGACGAAACTAGGGCCGCTATTTTGTAGCGATGCCTTATGCTTTATTCTATGCTATTCTTATCATCCACCACACACGGCCGCCTGATCGCGTTGATAATGTGGGCAGACCGTCGCTTTGACCGGTGGCCAAGCACGAAAAGCCTGAAAAGGCATAGAATCGGATAATAATATTTGGGGTTTTACGTGCCAAAACCACTTTCTGATTATGAGGCACGCCGTAGTGGAGGACTCCGGAAATTTTGACCACCTGGGGTTCTTTAACGTGCACCTAAATCTAAGCACACGGGTGTTTTCGCATTTCGCCCCCATCGAAATGCGGCCGCCGTGGCCGGGATTCGATCCCGCGACCTCGTGCTCAGCAGCCCAACACCATAGCCACTGAGCCACCACGGCGGGTATAGAATCGGAAAAGGCATCGCTACAAAATACCGGCCTAGGCCCGTGTGAATCGCGCTTCTTCGTGTAAGCCCCATGGGTTGAAGCCTTAGAGTGACGAAACTGCCAGAAGCAACTATGATGCGACGGCGGCAATCAAAATTGTGGCAAAGGCAACAACGGTTTGAAAGTATTGCTGCAGTAAAAGTTCACTGCCAGACAAACTGCGTTTTTTTTTTCCGCGGTGTATAAACCTTCTTTTGCGAGCACTAAAATTAGTATTGCGGCACCATTGTCTTTCGTCAACCTTTATGTTGTTGAAAAGCTGCGCACAAGGTTACCATTTTCGATAGTTTTGCATCACTACCACTCGGTCGTAGCCTATATGCCACATTTCAAGGCAGGTGCTCCGCTCCAAGGCCGGTTCTATATACAGGATGTATTTTTAGGCCATACAGATTTTTTTTTTTGTAAAAAGTTTGGCAGCATGTTACACTCCTGTAACACGTGAAGGCGAAAGCCTGCTGCACACTTGGTAATGCATTAAGTTATATGATCGGAGGGGTCAGACTCCTTGCAAGACACGACGAGCCCCAGTGTGAAGTATGGCGCTGTAGATCGAACTCCTCCTCAACGATGAGCAGATCGGCCTACAGCGTACGAGCGCGGTGCAGTACGCTCTCCTAGGTTGCATAGCGGTTACCGACCTAAAACAAAGAGGGTTCGCCATTTTTTTTTTTGAGCATCCTCCCTTCATGCCTGCTTTCCCCCTCTTCCCCAGTGTAAAGCATAAAATCTTGGTCTCAAAAGAACGATACGGACAGACGGTGGCCACCTTTACTTTGAGCTATGCGCCAATCATTGCACCACGCACTTTAACCATTGAAGTGTTGCAGATAAGAGACAGCGACTTCGCAGCGACGCTTACATTGCATATATTGCGACTGCGCGCAGAAAGAAGGAAATGGCAGATGTAGAACATTGAACGGTAATATAGAAACCTGTGTGACGACACACCAAACTATGCACGAAAGAATGAGGTGGCGGCAGTTTTGATTTTCACATGCATGAACGATACCCAGTTCGCACAAAAGGCGGCCAGCGACCGGTCTGTCCAGGTTATTTTTTTTTGAAAGAAAGATCTCGTCCTCTAGCCTGGGAGAGAAGGCGGAAGCAGACGTGAAGGGGCGATGTTCGAACCCAGCAAAGCGAAAACCTCTTCTATTAAGTCGGCAACACGGCGCCGCTATACAACCAGAGAAAGAGCTTTGTCGTGCGCTCGTACGTTGCGCATGGCTCATACTACCCGGCAGCAGTGACGTCCTGCCCACCACGGCCATAGCGGATACCAAGTCACACGTGGTTGGAAGGAGTTGGACACTCGAACAACTTGAAAAGAGCGTGCGGCGCTCCCGCCAGAACCATAGCCCATTCAAGATGATAAGAATCGCTTTCACGCAGCCGAGCACCATACCGAGGGACGCACCCATCCATTATAAAAACCGATGGGCAAGGTGGGTGCCGGTATTGGAACCCAGCACCAACTTTTTTGACGTGGATGTTCAACCGGCTGCAGTAGAACCACGTGGCATTAAATCATTCAAATCCACGAGAGAAAAAGGCAAGAAATCCTGAAAGCGAACATTAAATATGTCCTATACTTAGGGTTGTATGCGCTTATAGAGGGAATGATTTGTTTAAAATTACTGACAACAAACACATGGACCATGCATAGAGTGCTCAAATGCTTCATCGAATAACTGGGCACGGCCTGGTGTTATGAAACCCCCTCCGGCACAGTAGACCCGGGAGAGAGAGGAACAAGAGAGTAAAGCCAGGGAGGTTAACCAGACGGACGTCCGGTTTGCTACCCTGCACTGGGAGAAAGAGGATAAAGCAGAGAAAGAATGCAAAGGGAGAGAGAGAGTGAGCACTAGTCACGCGCACACTTCAAGGTGCGCCCCGAGTTTATAAACGGTGGCAGAGACCTGTCGATAGCCCCGGAAAGTTACTACACCAAGCTTATATGTGTCTTCGCTGTAATAAAGGTTCAAAGAAGGATACCTCTAGAATTTTTTTACAGCAGGGTACAGGTTAAGTTCATTGAGTGCTATCGTTCATTTTTTCCTAGAGGTGGCCTTACAATCAACAGGCTTGAATCTTGTGTGTAGCGCAGAGAAAGCCTTCCCAGAGCAGACGTAATGAGGGATGACCACAGACGAACCTTTCTTCTCAGCCAGAGGTCAGAAACTCACAGGTCAGAAAGAAGTCAATCAAGCAGCCGGTATTCTGAATGGCGCCGCGTCGTCGTTCAGACCTGGCAACTATGGCATTACCAGCAGAAGGTGCCTTATCGTGCAAAATGTGTGCGCTATTTTAACTTCAAATGGCTTGGGGACGAAGCTGAGAACATTTCGGTAACAATAAGGCATCTGGGAGTCGCCTAATATGACCAGCCGTCCATCATGGGTCAGCTTCTTAGGTCGCCGTGGAAGCATGGGAAGCGTTGTCCTCCAAAGGAATAAATTTCTCATAAATCACCCGCAGGTACCTTCTTACAGAAACGCCCATCGTGCATTGACAGTCTCGGAAGAACACTCTGAGCGTAGTTGCCGGCGTCACATTCACGCGTGGCTTCAACGAGGCAAACAGCATGTCTACGTCTTCCTTTTGTCCTTGTCTGCTGGCGCTAAAATGTTTTGTTATTATCGTGCACTGTCAAGTCGCTGTCGACTCCTGGTGCCCCGAGACATAGTTCTAAAGAAGCGCGGCGGTGGTTTCCGCCGACGGAGATGTACAAGTACTTTCTACGTATTTTCCTGGGGTCTCATAGTAACACAAGCCTCCATCGCTAAAAATGATGCGGTGATGGACTCACGAGACAGCAGTCACATCAGCCCGACTAAATGTCCTCTATCATACGGAGCCCCGAGATAACAAAGAAAAATTAGAAACTCGAGAATCGCAAACTTGGGCAATGCGTTCTATACCGCTATCAGCGAGCCTGTAATTCCCCGATGAAAGGTAGAGCCCCACGCGTGCCCCGTACTCCTAGGAAACGTGCATTTATAGGTCAAGCAAAGTTCTCTCGGGGGGCACTGCTCCACAGAACGCTCTCGCATATTCTCACATGCAGAGGAGGTATGGACGAGGCGCGTCCTCCGGCCGCAGCGCACATTCCTGGTGGGCCCGTTAGTTGCGTGCAGCGGAGGAACAAGCTGTCACGCGGAGTTAGTCCAGCGACGCATCCAGCATGTTACTGGGGTCGTTTCTCTACGTCATTCGCAGTGGTATCGAAGCAACCAGGCTTCACGTCGTTGGAAGACGAAACGCTAGCAGCAAAGATGGCCGCAGTAACTTGGCGGCGTCGCTCGCAAGCGGAGTTGTGACTGCGGCGCATGCAACTGCTGAGGCCGACTGTCCGTTCCTGGCAGGGACAGCCTAATGGCGAGAGCCGAGCGCACATCCCTGCGAGGAACAAAGACTCGGGCTCTCCCGCGGGCGCCGTCCCCGGGGGCCCCGGCCCGTGATGGATTCGAGCCATCCGAGATGATTCCTGCGCCCAGAGCCCGAGGGAGCCCCGCGCTCGCTGCGCCGCCACTTGATTCATCTTGCTCAGGGCCCGCGTCCCGCGCGCCCCGCTCTCCATCATCGGCCGGGAGCGCGGCTGCGCGCCCTCCCTTGGGGCCTCAGCCCCTCGGCACGCGCGCTACCGCGGCACGCGCCGACGACGACGCTGTTTCCGGCGTGGGGCGCGAAGGCTGAATCGCGTGACTTTGAGAGTTCGTGGCAACGGCGTGCTTGTTTTATTCTAGCCGGCGGCCTCTGGCTAATGCCCATCAGTATCTGTGACCCCTGAATGGGACTCCGTCAAGGATACCGATCAATGTCCTTTTCAATTGTTTATACACGGCGACGTCGAGAAGCTGCGTTCCCTAACACGGCTAGTTGTGAACTTGGAAACGTGTGTCTCCCGATTCCTCTGACACGCATAAGTAACCGCTGACCGACTTTCCATGAGTGACACGGCTGAGTGAGCAGGACGCTTTGCTTACTTCGCCACACAAAGAAGCTTTGTGCGGGAAGCACGATGCGACGAACACGAGCAAACCGCACTTTATAATATGATCGTCATCGCTTCCCAAGGACGCAGCAGGTGTTCTTCGACTACCACGCGAGAACTTTGGCGTGCTCCACTTAGCTGCATGGTCCCCTCACATTTCGCAGCTATGCCTGCCGTCGTCGCTCAGTGGCTATGGTGTTGCGCTGCTAAAAACGAGGTCGCGGCATCGAATCCCGGCCGCGGCGGCCGCACCGCGATGGGGGCGAAATGCAAAAGTGCCCGTGTACCGTGCATTGGGTGCACGTTAAAGAACTCGAGGTAGTCAAATTTTATCCCGAGTCCCCCACTACGGCGTGTCTCATAATCAGATCGTGGTTTCGGTACGTAAAACCCAAGAATTTAAGTTAATTAATTTTATTTTCTCAGCCACTACACTAGTGCCCTTATCTGAAAGTTGCTGTGTATCGATCATATCTATTTATCGCGAACACTTGGAATCAGTGCGCGTTTCGTGAATGAACGCATCCTTGAAATGTGGGGGCACGTCTCTCATTACGCCAGTTTGCCAAATCTATTCCGCGTTAGCCATCGACACAGTATATAAAGTTCGAACAGACTTGTAAACCGGTCGAAGCTCAGCGTCACCGCACTTGCGCGCATACTCCGACAGAGGTTTAATAAAGTGGGCTTATAGTGGGCGAAATATAAGGATGGGCTGCAATAAACCAATCTTTTCGCCTGCTGGACGCATTAATACGTTCAGCTAACGGCTCTCGAATGGTCGAGTACGCACGGGGAGATGTGGAACCGCACGTCATGCAAACCTTATTCGTTAACCATCGTCGCGAATAAATGTGCTATCATGTTGCGACAACGAAAATGTCTTCCCTTCTGCGATGACCTCGGACGGGTGTCCAAGTTTTCATGTTTGCTACATTGAAACTTTAGCGTTTTGCACTCGACTAACTTGCACGAAATCGGAAGCCGCAGTTAGTCTAAAGCCGCAAAGTCTAAGCTTGGTTTCGCTAGAATGTATGATTCGAGCGCCGCGGCGAATATCTTCGGCTCCTTTCAGTCTGCTTTGCTAGTCTCCAGCGAATCCCGTCTTCTCACAGCACCACAGCGAGCAGGAAGAGCTGCGCTGCATAGCCTCTAACGATGGTCTCGGAAGGCGAGAAGAGCTGGGAGATGAAGATAAGAAAGAAGAAAGAAACACAAACAAAAGCAAGCGCTTGAAGACAGTGAGGAATTCGCAGCCCGCGGCGGTTACGGCTGTGGCTTGAAGCCTTTCGGGCCTCAAGCAAACACCAATAGCGATCAGTAGTGGCCGCTGCCTTAACGAAGTCCCAGTCCCCCGTGGCCGACGGCCAATCAGCGTGGCTATTTTGCTCTGCGGGGAAGCTCGCCTCCCCGCTGGGCGAACAGCCTCTTGGCGCGTGTCCGATAGGCCTTCAAGACACGGGAGAGTCACCATCGAGAGTGGTACGAACCAGCCCTGAACGTGGCTGCCAAGCGTGAGTTCTCACGTGCAGCCACGCAGCTTGGCGGCACGTGACTGGTATGGTGGGATGGAGAATATGTGTAGCATTGTGAAGGCGCTCATTTATACATGACACCTCCTTGTCAGGTTTCCTGTTTCAAGTTTATTCGTTTATGTTGTTCATACATAAAAAAAGAAACGCATTCAGAAGGAGGTCCGAGAGCACAGGGCTGTATGGAGACCTCTTGTCAGGTCGTTATATAAAAAACAAGTGAAATAAAGCAGCCGACCAAGAGCAACAAAAACAATACTTCTAATAATTATCGCACGAAATGAAACACAAGGAACATAATACCAAAGCAGAAGTGAAAATATAAAGGAGATCGTCGAATGCTTGGTGAAGTGCGGGGTATTAGATGTTGACAAGATAGTTCTTTTTTGAACTGTTTTAATGATGACATGTTTTTAAAGTGAGATGTTAGGTTATTCCAAATCGACAGTGCAGTAAAGGAAGCTGTGCGCCTACCATAATTAGTGTGCATGCTTGGCAACAAGACATTTTTATTACGAGAGAATCTAGTTTTCTGTGTGTTTACTGGAGGAATTCCACCCAAGATGTTAGCTAGAATTATATTATTTATGGCTCTGAAGGAGAAAAAAAAACACTAGATTAAACTTTACCAGGGGTGCTATGCAGGATGCGCCGAGTTTGGCGAAACTCGGGATCTTCACGAGCTCTGGCGACACCCCAAGATGAAAGCACAAATGGTACTGAGACACAGTTTATCTTTCGAGAAGCCTCCTGTTTCATTGGTTTATCTAGATTCACTCTGGGTGGCTATCATTCCTTGGGCGTTGCCTTCTGGGCGGTCGACAAACTGGGGCTCACGTGATCATACCGTCGGTGCATGGTCGCGCCTTCTTTCACTTGTTTGTCGTTCCACTGAGTGGATTGCACGCACAAGCGAGTTATAAAACAAATGCATTTAATACAATATTATTAGTTAGTTTAGCGTGGTTTAAAAGCATTTTAAAGCTTACAAGATGTGCACTGAATGTGTATTCGACTAATTTGTAATTTAGTACGCTTCGCATTATACCACGAGGGAACGCTGTGGTGGCGTCATCACATACATTCATCGGGCGAGCATGGCGGCTGAACATCGAAGAGGCCCAGTGTAAACAAACACGTACAACGAGCTTGCAGTGCGCGACGTAGTGATCAGGCTCGACGATGACCACTATTTCTTGGATAGTTCTGTTCCTCCGTGAGCAATCTTTCCGTGCACCCCGAAAGACTGCGAATAGCTTAGGCGATTTTACAGATCGCAACGCGTACTTACTGTTCACGGCACAATCCTGAACAAACAACTTATCCGGTGCTGCTTCTGTGAGTGCGCTGAGTTCCTCCACTCTGCGTGACTGCGAGCGTCACGAATATTGCATAGTGTGTGCAAAAGGAAGACAGCCGATATAGCTACGATGCGACAAGGAGGTGGTGCCGACGATGGATCTCGCAACCAACACAGTGACGGAGGCATCGACAAACTGTAGATAAGTATATTTCTACTGTTTCATATTTAGCATAATAATAGTGCACGGATTAAGTCACTTTCGTAGTAACGAACTGAATGTCCTGCAGTTTAAAAAAGGCATTGAGAGCCAATGAGTGTTCGTGCTTTTACATGTACGTGGGCCCGCGAAAATATGGAAAAGATAAAGGTAACCTTCACTAACTTAGTGATATAACAGAAGTTCATCAGTGACATTCAGCCCGCAGAATCTATAAAAGAGTATCTTTATCCAGGTGAAATATCAATAGCAGGTACTGATATAAAGCAGGAAACTTATACAAAAATTTCATGGGTTGAACAGAACATGGGAGGCATTACCAAATCGTGATCGCCACGTTACCGATATCCTTGAAAAATGTTTAGAATCGTTGCATTCTACCGGTTATGCAATATGGGACATAAACCTGGAGGTTAACAAAGAAACTTGAGAAGTCGAGGACTGTGCAGAAAGCGAAGTAACAAAAATTGTTGGAGATAGCATTAAGGCAGGAAGACAGTGGCGTAGTAAACCGTGGCAACTGATATGCTAGTTGAGATTAAGAAAAAAAAATGGAATCGGTGGGCAGGCCATACACATCTTCAATCACTTGCTGCCAATTTATAACAGGTGATTACATAAGCGTGACAGAATGGATGTCAAGGAGAGAGAACTGCAGCCGAGGATGGTAGAAAATTGCGCAATGGGACAAAAATATGATGTTTGTAGGCATAGGATGCAGTCAGCTCGCATAAGACGGGAGTGTAGGGAGCGCCATTGATTTTGCAGTGAACAAAAAATAGGTTTGTGGTGCTGACAGTAGAGACTCTTGAAGGTTCGAGGACACATCAGCTGTTGGTACACTAATAAACATTACAATTGGCTCTGAAAAATACAACCCGTTATGAAAAATAAAGCAATGTTGTCCCGACAAATTGTTTTGTTATGCATACACTAAAGGCTTCCACAGTCAAGGGCAGTTAGTGCCAATAGTGCAATGAGCATTTTTATTTGTAAATAATGGTTTATATGCGGTTGATTCATTCCAACAATCCACTTTTTTTGCAGCAACACATTCTGCTGCTGGAGGCACTCAACCGCCTGGTGGCAGTAGGCGAGCGCCAGGCACATGCTCTTGAGAGTGTGGCAAGGTCCAGAGGGCTGCTCTGCAACAGTAGGATCAGTGCACTCACTGCTTTCCAGTCGAGCCTCCAGAACACACCTTTTAAAAGAGCTTTCAGTTTATTATTTTGTTTATCATTCAAGAGCATGAATAAAATTATTGCAGTAAACATTGTGCTGTGCATATTGGGACACTTGTAACATGCACTTGATGTCTCTTCAAAATGGGCAAACACATAAGACAACCTGGACTGTGTAAATGAAAAAGACACTAATGCAGCATATACGTCATTGTGCAGTTTGTTCTTTCTATGTGCAAGAATACAGTGGGTGTTGATTAGCCACAAGATGAACGGTGTGTGTATTTAACAATGAAAAGACAGGAAACGGCATGACCTTAATAATGCTATCACCTATAGACTGTGCACATGAATGCAACACTCCCCGATTTAAACGTGCCATTACATGCATGTTCGATACCACATATTCTTTAACAATGTCATATATTTGCATGTACTAATTTTCACACAGCTTAAGCGCATGCATAACTCACTTATGATGTATCCATTTCATAGGCCAAATAATTGTACACTTTGTCCTTTTGTGTTGTATGAAAAGCGGCATCCTCTAGTTGGATACAACTTCACAAGACAGGAGAGGCCCCGCCCAGATGACCAAAGCGCACCAGTCGATTGCCTCCACATCTAAAGAAATAGTCCCTCTCCAATGAGCGGGTATTAGTGCGCCCAGCGGCACGACGTCAGTGTAGAGTGTGTGCCCATAGGTGCAGGCTTGTGTTCACCTGCCGTTGAAGTGCAGACTCTGCGGCCTCCTAAAGTTGTATCCGACTATAGAATCACGTAATGCCTTGCACTGGTTGCATAGACTTTAGCAACTTGATAGCACACAATGATCAGGAACAGAAATCTATAAAGGCACCCAACCAAAGCTGGCTGGCCACACTTCTATTATGAGGGGCTGTAAACAGTTCTCACCAAATATTCCCATGACATTCTTGAAAAAGAGGTGGTGTTTGGCACTTTAGAATCAAAAACAGATTACAGTGAATGTTGTGTACCACGTTAAAACAAACTGAGCTTGGTTATCTGCACAGCATGTAATGAAAGCTTGTGCTTCACATAGGAAACAAAGTGCTCTGTCCAGTACAACTGTCGAGTTTGCTGTGGCACCTATTATGTCATTAGTGTCAACATACAAATTTTCAAAGGCCATTCATTTCACCATTATTTTTGTATGATGGTTCTTTCAATCAGTGCTTGTATTACATGAGCAGGTGGATTTGAAAGCAAAGCTTTGTTTGCAAACCTTCAGACTTCCATAATTGTGTGGCAAGGCACTGGCATGGTGTCGAATAGCTCACACTTCCTCGGTCCTGCACCAAAGAGGCCCAATGCTCTATCTGAAGTTGGATCGCACAACAATTCGACGGCACACAAAGAAGAGTAACACACACAGCAGTGAGTTCTGCTGTGTGTATTTCTCTTCCTCGGTCCTGCACCGAAGAGGCCCAATGCTCTACTTGAAGTTGGACCGCGCAACAATTCGATGGCACACAAAGAAGAGTAACACACATAGCAGAGCGTTCTGCTGTGTGTATTTCTCTTTGTTGTGTCCCGTCGAATTGTGGTGCAATTCAGCTACAAGCTTCTATACCAATACAACGAGTCTTCAACCTCACCAATGATCTAGTTATAAAGCCACAATGGCGCACATCTTTGAAATGTCCCAACACGAATTAGCTCTCCAACAAATCACCGCAAGCATAAAATTTTGCTGCACAGGTGTATGCACGTGCCATATTCTGTACCACTAAACTCGCAGGAATCAAAGGGGCCAGCATTAACCAGCCTTACTGCTGCCGTTACCATCATCATCATGACACCAATAGAAAGACAGTGCTGCGTTTCAGTAAAGGGAGTGCCGGAGGGAAAGGCGTGACAGCGAGGCTTGAGGCTTACAATAAAAATAGCATTTACAAGACATGTTCAATGCCAAAATATACTGCATATCGCTCATCCTACTTTGGCATTGCGGCAAGCTTTTACACGTTTGAGCATGTCACAGTTTGTAATCATTGCTCTAAAGCTGTACAAAAGGTCTATTCACTCTGCAATCTTTATTTTTATCATGGCAGGTTAAAGACCCACTTTTCATTGGCATCTGCACCACATTTCTCCCGATATGTAATTTTGCCTTGGTGGTTCACGACATCTTCACGCACACCGAGTTCTGCAGAGCATTGAATCTGCATTGTCCTACTGCTGAATAATTAGAGCCCTATTATGAGACGAAAATATACGATTTGTCCATACAGAATAACGCTGCCCCTCCCTAAAAGAAATACACTGAACCACTGGCACATGCACCAACAGTGCGCATAGCAAACACTCTGAAGTATTTTCTTCATGCAAGCCAGCACACTAAGATTCTCAATGCATTTTCATTTTGCCATAAATGCATAGGCACAACCGGCTTGGCACGACATCCGCATCTCGCACTGCAACAAATTGTGCAATGCCTTGCTGTTTCATAGTGTGGCCTATAGATGACGCATGACCAAAATTCAGCATTATGCATACTAAGTAACTTGTACTAAGTACTAAGTAATCTCATAAAAAAAACCAAGTTCTTTATGAGATTAGCATTCACAGGGTACTTCACACAATTTGTGATATCCATTTATCTATTTATACTTCATTAACCTCTTTCCCCAAAAAAGTGAGCCATTTGGAAGGCACCCTGATAGACAAGTAGAACAATCGGTAAAAGGTCAGCAACCAGCGAAAAAGTCAGTATCATAGGCTGCCGCATGTGTGACGTCGGAAACACAAAATTTAAGTCGGCTACAGAGAAGTGACAAATTTGGCAATATGGTGCGTCTAGACATTGCTTCAATGCTAATCACAGTAACGCTGACATTGAAGGCGCCTTAATTCCTACGTACGTTGCGTCGACACACCCGACTACGTTCGTAATGTTTCCGCGAAGTAAGAAGCGTCTTTTTATAAATGCTCGCTCAGCCGCAGTCTTCGGGAAAGCCAGCCACCGCTTCCGCACTGCCGCATCAATAAGTGCATCAGACATCTCTGACACAGAGGCTCACAATAGTTTGATGACGTCCAATGTAACGCTCGGCGCCAACGCTTCCCTGAAAACTCCCAGTCCCGTAGAAACGGAGGACGCAGAGGACGTGCTCTTCAACGGTGAGCGAATGAAGCCCGCCACGCTGTCTCCACAGACGAGAGTCTTCGCCTAGCTCGTCGCACAGCCAGCGCACTGATGTCTTCGACAGGCCAAAATGACGCTGAAACTCCACGGCGGTCATGTACGCGAACGGGTCCAGACGGTCATACTGACGCTTGCTGCCGCTGGCTGCAATAACACAGGCCGCTGCTGCCGCCGCCATGTTCCCGAGTTGAACTCGGAGGGGGTTTCGCGATGTACGAGTTTAGCACGAGTTCGCCTGTCAATCAAAGCCAGAGGTCACGCCCCGCGCGAGGCATGTAACTCTTGTGCGCGCACCCACCACGGTTGGGCCACGCCCAACTTATCTTTCGGCAACAGCGACGCGGTGCCGAGCTGAGAGGCATCAACAATATTCACCACCGACATAAAACACGCACAACACACTGTCATCGGTGATGTACTGCGCACTACTATCAAAAACAAAGCGTTCACTGTCGCTGGCTTCTCGGGCTGAGATGGCCCCACAGCACGGTTTCATTGCCTGCACTGTGGCGACGTAGCGCACAGTAAATAATTATCGGCACGTCACTGTAGCTACTTGCAAGGCGTCGATGCGCCGAGGGTGACGACGATGCTGAGGAGTGCGTATCGCAGCAGTCGTTTTAGATGGCTGCTCTGTCATCGGTGATGTATCGGAGCCACAACGTCGTAAACAGGATCAGCGTCCGAGAATCGCTCGCTCTTCTAGACCCAGTGCAATGGCATTTCTTCATCACAAGCACTGCGCACACAACAGTTCCACCACCTTCCTCAGGTCGAAGTCTCATTTCATAACCGCACACAAGAGCCCTCACCTGCCAAAATGCGATTGCTGCGGTGTCGTTACAATATCCTTCTGCGATCGCTGCTGGCTCCAGCATAAGTAATCCGCAAGCACCTTGGTGCGCACAAAACACTCAAATACTGCGTACATGCGCTCAGAGGCACTTTCACTGGGCAAGCGATGACAAGCGATGAATTGTGTCGATGGGAAGCACGCACTTCTTCGCAATGCATTGCCGAGGCTTCGCGCACAAAGATAAACCGGTACATTTTCACTAAACTGCGTCACTACGGGCACCACGGACCACCATTTTGCAGCGACAGCCATTGCTCCCGTATTTATGACTAGTGTCTCGTTTTTAGTTGCTAAAGCGGGGGCCTTAAGGCGCCTGCGATGAACAGCCGTACCACGGCGCTGCATTTCTATTCCCCTAATAGAGAAAGAGTGGTGATCACTGACATTATCGAGAATAGCACTGTAGCGCCCCTAGGCGACTTCTCACCGTATGAACTGCCTCAAGCGTGCGACCCGCTTCAATGTATCCGCTTCTAAGCTTTCGCCTCACTGTCGCCACTCGCGGCAAGAAGGGCGAAATTGAATAATTTGCTCGATCTCCGTTTGTCATCAGAAATTTCTAGCATTCAAAACGAAAAACAGACACTTAAAGAAATAAAAATGTTCGTTATTTTATTTGTTGTATTTTAACGTATTCGTTTGAGCGAAAGCGTAGGTGCAAGAATGCGCTGCATGTACCCTATTCGCGTTCGATCGAGGATATAAATAAAGATAGTTGCCGAAAGAGGAGGCACGCCCTTGACGCGCCCGGAAAAGGCGTGGCAAGCGGCTCACGGCAAGTCTGCAGACAGACAGTGGGACAGTCACGGTATTGCTAAGTTGCGATAATCCGTTGATAACAATACGCGGCGCTGGCGAGTTTCGTTGTGCAGCCGTCTGCGCTTGAAACGTGGAAGCAGCGTGCCGCGCAGGGTGCGCTCATGTTGTCATACGCGGCTTTTTGTCTACATATTTTTTTGCCTGCAGCCTTTGCGCGTTTCACGCTATCTCCGTTCACTGACTGCCGTCAAGCAAACTCGGGTAAAACTCGGGTGAACGAGAAACTCGGCGCATCCTGCATAGCACCCCAGTTGTTGTATTGATAGTTAGTTCTGGGTGAGGATACGTGACACATTGCAACGGTAATGACTGAAGGTGACTACTTAGGTAGCTTGATTTTGAATGTGCTACAGTGGTATTGGGTGGGTTGGACAGGCGTTTCACCATGTCGAGGTGCAATAATCGAAATGACTGGGAATGAAAGAAAAGTATATAATTTCATCAAAGTTGACTCGGTAAAATAATGCCGAGATTCGAGTAATATCCTTATGACATATATAAACTTCTGTCATAGGAAATCAATGTGGGCCTTGTACTTCAAGTTAATTGGAATGTAATGTTACTCCAAAAAATTAACATTGGGTTACTGCAGAAATGGACTGATTGCTAAGAGTTGTTTCCGGCTTGTATGTAGGAGTGTTATAGCTTAGGTTTTAGCTTAGTAGGACGTTCTTACTGGCTAGTTGGTTCATACTTGAAGGAAGGTTAAAACTGCGCTAGAAAGCGAGGACCAGCGGAGGGAACACACAATACACCACGAGCGCAGATTGCCAACTATTTATTCTTGGTATTCGAAGCATAGGCTATTTCAAGCGAGGCCCCAGGCACGTGAGCACATCGTCACTCACACATTGTGCAGATAACATAAGAGATAATTCTGCACACTAATTGTGTAACACTGTTTGCGCCGAATAAACAAGGGAAAACGTGAACCAATCTATGCTACGAAAAAAAAAATATTGAACGGGCAAAAGAACCGAAGACGGCCCATGTCTCTTAACTGTAACGGAAGTGTAGGCGATAAGTGAGGGAATGAGAACGCGCGCTGGTGAAAACATGGTTAGAACTAAGTCAACACGAGTGACGAAAAAGGGGACGAAAGAATGCGAAGATGTTAGAATGATAAAACAACAATCAACCGAAGTAAATGCGAAGATGACACTATTAAAAAAACCTGAAAACTTGTGAGAAATCGAATGAATGGAGAGGAATAAAACAGGTAAAAATGATGAAGCTGAGCTTGAACTCGCGCGCGATTACCTTCACGAAAAAAAAAAAAAACGAACCCCGTGGGAAAGTTACGAATTTTAACAAGTGGCATTCCAGAAAAGCCATTTCTCCTTTAAAAGCGAAACAGACGGCGTACAGACACACTCAGCGCTAGACATCATGATATCAAATGCTTCGAGAATCTCTTTCAGTCTAGTGTCTTGATTTGAACTAAAACGTTGTTTTCCAAAATCGGTTTGCAAGGAGTCTTTTGCTTACCATCGCCTTTACCTTTGCTTCATTTGCAATGTTGAGCTGAGGTGGGTCCTGCGTTATTCTTTACATTTAATTAAGCGCGTTTTTTTTCTGTGAAGGTAATCGCGTGCGAGTTCAACCTCAGCTTCATCATTTTTACCTGTTTTATTCCTCTCCATTCATTCGATTTCTCACAAGTTTTCAGGTTTTTTTAATTCGGTGGTAACTCCGTTAGATGGGATACCAGTAAGCTATCGCAGGAGACGAAAGATCTGATCAAGAAACGCCAATGTACGAAAGCCTCTAACCCTACAGCTAGAATAGAAGTGGCAGAACTTTCTAAGTTAATCAACAATCGTAAGACAGCTGACATAAGGAACTATAACATGGATAGAATTGAACATGTTCTCAGGAACGGAGGAAATCTAAAAGCAGTGAAGAAGAAACTAGGAATAGGCAAGAATCAAATGTATGCGTTAAGAGACAAAGCCGGCAATATCATTACTAATATAGATGAGATACTTCAAGTGGCTGAGGAGTTTTATACAGATTTATGCAGTGCCAGTAGCACCCACGACGATAATGTGAGAGAGAATAGTCCAGAGGAATTTGAAATCCCACAAGTAACGCCGGAAGAAGTAAAGAACGCCTTGGGAGCTATGCAAAGGGGAAAGGCAGCTGGGGAGGATCAGGTAACAGCAGATTTGTTGAAGGATGGTGGGCACATTGTTCTAGAAAAACTGGCCACCCTATATATAGAACGCCTCATGACCTCGAGCGTACCGGAATCTTGGAAGAACGCTAACATAATCCTAATCCATAAGAAAGGGGACAGGAACACCTTAGACTTCTGTCAACCAAAGGACCAGGCAGGATTCCGTAAAGGCTACTCAACAATAGACCATATTCACACTATCAATCAGGTGATAGAGAAATGTGCGGAATATAACCAACCCTTATATATAGCTTTCACTGATTACGAAAAAGCGTTTGATTCAGTCGAAACCTCAGCAGTCATGGAGGCATTACGGAATCAGGGTGTAGACGAGCCATATGTAAAAATACTGAAAGATATCTATAGCGGCTCCACAGCCACCGTAGTCCTCCATAAAGAAAGCAACAAAATCCCAATAAAGAAAGGCGTCAGGCAGGCAGATACGATCTCTCCAATGCTATTCACAGCGTGTTTACAGGAGGTATTCAGAGACCTGGATTGGGAAGAATTGGGGATAAGAGTTAATGGAGAATATCTTAGTAACTTGCGATCCGCTGATGATATTGCCTTCCTTAGTAACTCAGGAGACCAATTGCAATGCATGCTCACTGACCTGGAGAGGCAAAGCAGAAGGGTGGGTCTAAAAACTAAGCTGCAGAAAACTAAAGTAATCTTTAACAGTCTCGGAAGTGAACAGCAATTTACAATAGGTAGCGAGGCACTGGAAGTGGTAAGGGAATACATCTACTTAGGGCAGGATCCCTCAAGAGAAATGTATATGACAGCTGCGTCTCACCAGTACTCACGTATGGGGCTGAAACCTGGAGGCTTACGAAAAGGGTTCTGCTTAAATTGAGGACGACGCAACGAGCTATGGAAAAAAGAATGATGGGTGTAACGTTAAGGGATAAGGAAAGAGCAGATTGGGTGAGGGAACAAACGCGAGTTAATGACATCTTAGTTGAAATCAAGAAAAAGAAATGGGCATGGGCACGATATGTAATGAGGAGGGAAGATAACCGATGGTCATTAAGGGTTACAGAGTGGATTCCAAGGGAAGGGAAGCGCAGCAGGGGGCGGCAGAAAGTTAGGTGGGCGGATGACATAAGACGTTTGCAGGGACAACATGGCCACAATTAGTTCATGACCGGGGTAGTTGGAGAAGTATGGGAGAGGCCTTTTCCCTGCAGTGGGCGTAACCAGACTGATGATGATGATGATGATGATGAAATGAAAGATCTTGGTGTGTGCTTCGACAAAACGCTAATGTTGTCTTCACCCGCTGAATATGCGAAACAACGTGCCCTCCGCGCTCTTGGCAATGCATGTCGTATATCGCGTGACTTCCACTCCCCTGTTGCCTTTCTGAAATTGGATTCTACAGAGCGCCCTCAACTACTAGAATGTGCCTCTGCAGTTTGCGGCGGAACGTGGAAATTTAATTCTGATCTCGTTGAACGCGTTCGGAATAAACTGATATCTACTTTCAAGTACTGCTTTTGCCATTCTAGTCATCATAGTTCAGCCCTATCAAATAAGGCTCTACTCACACCTCTAAAATCAAGTCGTATTAAATCAGACCTTCTGTTCCTCTATAAAGTGGTCCATGGCATTGTATATTGCCCAAAGCTTCTTGATCATGTGCAATTTTCCGTGCCGCAGGATTATGCCAGGCAGCATACCGCGCTTTCTGCGCGGGCTTGTTGGATAAGAGACTGTCCTATGGCTCTACTAAAAAAAAAAAAAAAACATGTAATAAATATTCTGCCCCTATTGACATTTCAGAGTGCATTTCCTGTGTTTTGTACACATGTAGATAATCACGTTCTATGATTAACTCACTTTTGCACCCGCCCCCTCGTTTTCTGCTTTCGTATTTGTTTCTCTATATCACATTGTTTTGTCTACCGCATTTGTATTATGCATTTGTATTGTTTGCACATTTTATCTCGCGCATGTCTGTTTAAGTGCACTAGTGCGAGGGCATCGTAGCTGTTCCTGTGCACTATAATAAACACTTGATTGATTATTAGAGTTCATTCTCTGTGTCTTCTACAATACTAAATCATCATGTTGTATGATTAACTCACATTTACGCCCACTTCATATCTTGTTTGTTTCTGTACCTCCCTTTGTTTGGTATACCACACTTCTCTTTTCGGTATATTGCGTCTTATCCATAACTCTGCACTTAGTACGCCACCACAAAGTCTTCAGAAGAAGCGTTTGCACTAGCTGGTCCACTTGCAGAAGCACTATAATAAACGTTTAATTGATTGGTTCATTATTATTACTAATATTATTATTATTATAATTATTATTAGTAGTAGTAATATTATCCCTGCAGCAAGGTACACAGCAAGGACGCATGTGTGCTCTGATGACGCCCGTTTTTTGACAAGCAACAGTTTTTTCTGTGTTCTAGCAGGGAAAAACGTGCATACGTGAAGTGTGTAGTTGGTCGGACGAAGAACTACTGCCGCTCAAGCCCGCGTTGCGCTCATTTTGTTGCAACATGCGGGATTTGTCCCAGCAGGGTGGTAGGTCTAGTGAAGACGACCCAGCGGCTTCTTCCGTGGAAGTGGCAGCTCCCAAACCGGATCCCCTTTATCTCTCACTGCTCAACCGGGTGACCTTGGTGGCGACGAGGCCTGTCTGCTCCTCCTTCCCCCACCGTGCTGAAGAGGATCTCGTTACTAAGTGACGAGGTTTCCCAACTGCACAACGGCCATTTACGAGTCGTGGAACAACAGGTCATAGTCGTCACCTCCCTCGGCCTGAGTGACGAGCTGTCACGGCGTGCGGCTGTCGCATCAGGGCAACCGCCTGTCCAGCCCGAGGTGCGACCTTCTTTCGTTTCAGCCAAGCCGTCATCTAGAGACTATCAACAAGCAGATGAACAACTTGGAGTAGTTATGCCGCCTGCTTTCGTTTCCTCCGCTGGCAAAGCCACCGAGACAGATGAGACTGCTAAAAAGAAGAAAAAAAAAGGTCCTGCATCAACTGGAGCCCCGACGACGACGACTTGATCCGTAGATCGCAGCGACCAAAGGCTATCTTCGTCTGCGAGCCGATGCAACGTCTGCCCACCTCACGAGGCACCTTGAAACTGCGCACATCTCTCCCCTCTCTTTCCGGCAGCTTAAAATGAAATACCACTCGTATTCGTCTGTTAACGTAGCCATCGACGCTGAAGACTTGGAGCGCCTGAATGATCCACCAATGTGGCCAATTGGTTGCCTCTTCAAGACATGCCATGGGGTACTGCGCGGCGATATGCTGCATCCTTCAAATAAATCCCCTCACCTGCCAAGTGCCGTGTAATGTGGGCATTTCTATCAAAACGCTCGCGGCCTTCGTTCGAAAGTATCTCTATTCTACGCCGATGTTCTTTCTCCCTCCTGTCCTATAATTGTAATTACCGAAACTCGGCTGTGCAGTGACGTACAATCTTGTGATTTTTGCGCACCTCAATACAATGTCTTCCGCAGTGACCGAGACTTTAGTGGGCCCAAACAAAAAGGTGGCGGTGTATTGATTGGTGCTTTAAGTTCCCTGAAATGTGTTCGGTGCATGGATGTTGAAACCATACAGGAATCTATGTCGGTTGAAATCAGTCTAGAGCGTACAGACAAATTGCTAATTGTATACTTTTATGCGCTGCCAAGTCGCTTAGCTGTAATCGTTCGTGAAGTCATTGCATCAGTCGAATGCGTAATATTCTCCCATAGTAAATGCACCTTACTTGTCCTGGACAATTTTAACGGCACCGGGCATTGATTGTTGCATGCATATATCTTTTCAGGGTTGCCACTGCATAGAGAACAAACGCGGCTTACTTTTTGGACTTTCTAGCCTTTCATTCTATTCAGCAGCATAATTAGTTCACGAGTTGTTGTGGTAACACGTTCGACCTACGCCTTACGAATGCGCAGGATGTACAGCTGTCCCGTTTTGACATCCCTCATGTCCATCCCGACAAGTTCCATCCGCTACTAGAAATAACGGCCTTTGTGTCTGCCCTATTAGAGTTGTCGGACGATCTCGCGGCTGTCACCAGTTGAAGGGGTTCTGGGTCGTAGAGAGGAACTTGGGAGGAACCAGGCGCACATGGTTTACTTACAGTATTCACATTTTAAACAAGAGATACATCGACAGTCTAGCGTGGCTCCCAAATGGGCCACGCAAGACGAAGCATACAGCAAACGAGCACACAGCTCACGAGCACGAACACGAGCACCGAGCACGACGACGAGCACGATCACAGAGCACGATGACGAGCACATCCTAGCAGCCGACAAACAGCCACTTATAAACACTCCGTGCTCTCTAGATCCCTAGGTGAGGGAAAAACGGCAGTTCACCAACGATTCGCAGCGTCAAACGTCAACGTAGTCGACCCGCCGGTTGTCCATTATCTTGAGTCTTGAAAGGCACGTCGGTTCCCCGAGCTGACCCCCGCAGCGCGGCCGCCTGTTGCCCATTGTCTTGCGCCTCTAAATTCCAGAGCTGCCTTTCTCCTGTAGTCGCCACGAGTGTCAGAAGACTGTGACGAATCCTGGGGCCCATGTACCGCAAAGCACCCTTTTGCTAGGGAAGCTCTTCTTGCTGCCAAGAGAGACCGTGAAGACCAGGCAAATCAACCAACAATACGTTGGGCGCCAAACGTGGCCCGCCCTGCTGCCGTCACTGATTCTCCGAACGAGGCGCATGGTGGATTAGCGCTGCCGTAGTCCGCAGTTCTCTGAAGGAAATTTATGGCCGGTTAGCGCTGTCGTCCTCACCGGTTCTCTGAAGGGCGCCACCACCGCGGGTCGATCGAAGCACGTGCAGCGGGCTGAAATAGCTTTGCAGAGCAGTACACCTGCAGGCCGATCCTAACAGCCCTTAGACACAGCACCACCAGCGGTACCACCAGAGGCGAACACTTTGCTTTCAAGCGCGATGACTACGTTGGTCTATACGACTTCACTTCCAACGCTGATTGGTCTCAGGTTACTGGCACAGTCGATGCTGAACAGCAGGTTCGACAGATCACGAAGCTTATCCTTGATGGCATGCGGAGATATATCTCCCAGTACGTACCTAAACGCTCAAATTATCCTCACTGGTTCTCCTTTGAATTAATAAATGCAATGAAGGATAAAAGTCGTGCGCACAGAAAAGCCAAGCGCTCACAAGATAATGATAGGGGGCAGCAATTCCGTCTTTTCGGAGCTCTTTGAAAGTGTCTCTACAAGCGAGATCAAGTTCAAGTTTATTTGTTGTTATTGCATGTGCAAAAAAATAGCGAGGGGGGGGGGGGGGGGGCTTACATATTATATACAGCATCAGGAGGTCCCAGAGTAAGAAACTGCCAGTAGGACCTCCTATAAATTGTTTGGAACATAAGAATATTTGAGCAGGAAGAACTAACAGGGGGAAAAAGGCGTCAATTAATGCAACCCGTAGGGAACAAGACATAATATAGAAAACAATTAGATAAGCATTCAAACAGCGCTATACGATAATATCAAAGTAAATACTCAAACAGAATTGTCTAGTAAAAAAGTGAAAATTTTCACTATTTTACATGTTACTAACAATGAGAACTACAACTTGTTTTACAAAAATATGAAGCATAACAATACAGTAATAAAAGTAATATAGAAAAAAATAAAATAAAACGAATGTAATAATTATGGTAATGTATCACAAATGAAAAGATGGTTCTGCTAACAGTATATTTTTATGTGTTTAAAAAACTGCAATGAAATAGATTGCATAATATTGTCACAGCAATATTAACAGGTATGCAGTCCCAAAGTGCAATACCATAGAAGCGAAATGTAAATTTTCCATTGTTGGGTATGAATTTAGGTAAGAGAAGGTTATTGCGCTCTGAAAATCTAGTATTATTTTGTTGATGAGGTTTACATAAGGGAGGCTGTCCAATGATATTTTACGATGGAAGACACTAAACGTAATGAGTGACAACTTATTATAGAACAGCTGTTGAATGGTTAGGATGCGAATATTTTATAGATATCTGAAGAATGACAACGGAATGAGGTAAAGTCATTGATTTTATTGCCTCGTTTTGAAGACGTTCAAGTGGTTTGAGATGAATGGCATATGTATTACCCCATGAAGATAAGCAGCATGATAAATGACTATTAGTGTAAGCATGATAGAACGAGTTGATAACATTAGGTTGGAAAAATGCACGTGCTTTAATGATAATGCGGATATAAAATGAAACCATTTTTTATTAGCGATTTTGCATGGCTTTTGTATTTAAGTTGTTTGCCGAGAGTAACACCCAGGAATTTACCATTATCAGGTATTTGTATAAGATAATTATTTGGGGAGGCAGCTATGCAAGGATCAATAAAAGTTTGTGGGTTATGAAATAGTACAAACCTTGTTTTCAAAGGATTGATCTGAGGTTGATTATCTGTGCGCCAAGAATACACACTATTAAGATAAGTTTTAAGTGTGTCTTGAAGCGCGGTAAGCGATTTCTGCGATGAATAAATGGTAGTGTCATCAGCATATAATACACAGAAGCGGTTAGTACATTAGGTACTGGTACCCAAGGTAACTTTTCTATGAAAATTTTCTATTAAAATTTTTTTGTAAGCACCGAAGAAGACCATACTTGTCTACATTATAGCTACCGCGGCGTCCCCCAGGGCGGTGTACTTAGCCCTGTGTTATTTAATCTAACACTAATTGCTCTCCTTGAGCACGTGCCAACTACACTGTAAACAGGTTTGACCCTTTTAGGGAGTTTTGGCCTCGTTGCATAACTTCAGCCCTTAAGGGAGGACAATTTCCTCCATTCGAACGGAGTTTTTTTTCACACCCTTGTGTTTGGTGGTGTTATGGGGAATTATGGGAGTTTTTTAATTCTCCTTTGAACACCAACCTCTGAGTGGTTGCAGGAGTCTATATGGGGAATTATGGGAGTTTTTTAATTCTCCTTTGAACACCAACCCCTGAGTGGTTGCAGGAGTCTATATGGAGAATTATGGGAGGTTTTTAATTCTCCTTTGAACACCAACCCCCGAGTGGTTGCAGGAGTCTATATGGGGAACGTTGGGAGTTTTTCATTCCTCTTTTGAACACCAGAACTATGGAAGTTCTTATGAGGAGCTTTGGGAGCTTTTACAAGTTGACATGGGTATTTTATTTTGCTTCTTATGGGAATTTATAGGAGAAGCGATGGGAGTTTTTACGTACATATTTTCGGAAACGTTTGGCTTCTTAAGGGCGTTTTGAAGGATACCTTTGGGAAATTATTTTACCTCCTTGTAGGAGTGCTTAGGTGTAAACCTGGGAGCAACCGTTCCCATATTTTGGGAGCTCTGCTTAAGGGAGCTCTTATGGATAGTTTTGAGAGTTCGATTTTTGCTTTTTATGGGAACATATAGGAGAATGCTTGGGAGTGAATTTTTACAGCTTTAGGGAGCTGTTTTACTAAGGGAGGTTTAAACAGATGTTTTGGGAGTGCATTTTAGCTCCTTATTAGAGCTTTTACAGGTAGGTCTGGGAGTTTATTATGCACTTTTTGGGAATTTTACGAGGTTGAAGGGAGTTCTTTTTGTGTGTGTGTTTAGTAGATTGTGTCTGACGAGTGCAAAAACCATGACAAAGCAATAAAATGTCTGGAAATTTATTGCAGTTCCAGAATCAGATGTGCCAGCATGATAGTACAATCAATGACTATTAGCATAATGAAAGTGAAATAATTCAATAAATTGGATACATACAAGCAAACCAGTTTGACAGGAAATTCAAGCATATTGCAAGCTTCAGTACAGTTGAAAATCCACAAGTGCAGCCAAGACTGAAATTCAGCGGCTCAAAACATCATGAGCTATTGGGCAGTCCTTGCATGCATTAGAACAGGCCACATTTGTTTTTGCATGTAAAAAGCATGCTACAAAATATGATGCAAAGGAGGCCAGACAGCACCAATGACCTAGAAGATAATGAAAGTACCTTTGAATACCTATGCTATTTCTAATAGACATCTGCGTACAACTTATTCTCTCATGTAACACACAGCTGCAAAGAAAAAGCAGAGGTGGTACCACCCACTCTGAATCAATTTCCTTAGCGCGCAGTACCTGAAATTCAAGCTTGCCAGCTAGAGAACATGACAAGTTCACAGCAAAATGGGCATAATGTGATAACAGTAGACAAATAGGTGATATCTCAGGCCGAAGTTAATTCAACACGGGGACTAGTCGTCGTCAGGGAAAAAATCCAAGCAGACAATTCCAGCTCACACTTGCATACACAGATGTCGCTACATAGGTTTGTGTTGTGATGCCCCATGACCTAAGTCAGCATCAAAGAGGTTCATTAAAGAGTGGCACATATGCAGTGGCACACACCCAGTGTACATACACAAGTTTGCGTCAAAAAAGTTCATTGGAGAGCTGCATCTACCCAGTGGCCCCAAGTGCTCGTAGTAGCCCCAGGGGCACATACTGAATTTCCACAAATATAAGGAGTTTTTTTTTCAATATTTCTGGCCTCAGAAGACGCCTCGTATTATATAACTGACAGACACAAACAACAAGATCACTCATAGAAATTGGTGCCAGCAACCTGCCAAACTCCCATACTTCTACACACCTTGCTACCCCAACTAAACCCCCATGGTGAGCATTTAAACTTACCTCACCTTCTCTATGCACTCACTCATTTTGCTGGATATCCATGGAGTGGAGAAAAGTGAACTATATAAATACTGCCAAGGAAAACGGTTGTTACCCTAACGAAGAAGTCCACTTCTCAAAAAAATTTCTCCACCTGATATAACACTTGTTCGACCTCTGCTGATCACCTTCAGCTGAATATTGCATATCACACAAAGCAGCAATTCAACTATAATTTTTAGTTTTATAATGAAACAAAAATTTCTTAGGATGTGAAAGAAAATATGATACAGGAACCCTTAACAGTATCCATAAGTGTGAAATTTTTACACAGACAAAGAGGCAAACACTTTGCCACCAGGGCACACATAAGGCGTCATTACATTTTCTCTGCAAAAAGCCTTGACACCCCGACGACAGGTGGTGTTGCATGGAGCCATGGATGCATTTCAAAAAATAGGCATTTTGTATTTTCTTCTTCCACAAGATCAAGGCAGGCAGGCTGTGATGCTGTGCAAACAGTGGTGGCCTTCAAAAGGGAAGGAATCCACACAAAAAGCCATGGTACTGTTGAGATGGCAGTGCTTGATAGGGAGCATTCTGGAAAACCAAACGTAAATAGATTATGTACGATTGTATTGCAAACAGACACCGCATGAATATTTAAACATAGCATCACCAATTATTCAACAGTGCTGGGCCATTCAATGCTACCACTCCAAGTGCATCTTGGCCACCTCAGATTTTAGGAAAAATTACAGCCCATTGTACAGTTGCAGACTGGATGAAGTGGAGAGTATGACGAAAGCCCGTCTGGTCGGGATGATGCATACTAAAAGGAAGAGGTCCAGACACCGACCAAAATGTTTAAAATAGTTTTTTACGTTTTCAAATTCAAATAAATTCAAATAAGTACTTTAAACCATTTTGGTCAGTGTCCGGACCTCTTCCTTTTAAGTCGCAGAATGCACAAACAGAATACTTCGCGAAAATTTCACATGGTGCGAGTATCGTTATCTTGTAGGCTAAGGTTGAAACATCACGGCACTGACAAAGCTACAAACAAGTGTTTCTACGAATGACCACAAGGCCTTCCAGAATGTTTCATTATGTGAGATAGACCATTAATGTTTTTTATCTGCAAAGAGTATCTTCTTATTCTGACTTAAGTATAATAGACCTTCGAGCAATTTCTGAAAAGTATTTTCATCCAGCTTGGGTGGTTTATAGGCGCAAATAACCAATTTAGGAACCCCCATTTTGTAGTGAAGAAAGCTTATATTAAAAAAACCTATAGCTGCAGTGATTAAAAGTTTCTGAAATTTTGAATCAACTCTTTATATCTGCAGAATCTCTTTAATTAGGTATTAGGACGCCTTGCAGCACTGACAAAGAAAGGAAATCATGACAACATATTACAAAAACTAATAAAATGAATGTGTTCTTGATAATATGTTGTTGTATTATACACAGATTATACAAAACACCAGCAGTAATGTGCATATCTTCAGAGTGCACACACAGTTCACCAACGTAATAATAAATACAGGTCAACATCATAAAGCAACACATAGGTACTGGCGTTTTTCTTTCACATTGGCCTAAAAACCAACCACATGAGCATTCAGCCATCATATAAGCAGCACCTGCTTGCATGAATTCAAGGAACTTTCAGATGTGCAAAATCGTTTAGGAGCTTTTAAGCAATAGGCATGACACTACTATTATGGTTAATTTGTTGCCTGTAAGTGGTAAATCAAGTGAACTGCTGGTTGTCCTTCCGGTGAAGGATATTGCAGAAAATGCGAGGACAAAAAGATTATAGTAGCTATTTGGAACTCATGAATGTTAAGAAGATAATATGCAATGTTACCATGCTGACAGACAGTCAGATAAAAGATGATACAAAGAAAATATTATATATAGATTACACAGATGCAAGCATTCTGCTTCTTTATTGCTGCAAAACTCTGTAGCTATAGAAGTGCTTCATCCCCTGAAAAATATTTTTAGCAATACATTCACCACGGAGTTCTACTGATGATGCATCAGATTTGCATGCTACAAGTGGTTTGAGCTGTTCAGAGACAGACATCTGGCTTGTAAACGCAAGAGCATGACGAAATACTGCAAGTGCTCCAGAAAAATGCTTGCATGGTAAGGGAAATGACAAAAACAAGAATGTGGATGAAAAGACCAAACTGCCCCAAAGTCTAATTTTAGCAATGTAAGGTTTTATGAAACATAATTACAGTTCTAAGACAAAACAAAATACGAACATGATATGCAGAGAATGGGTGCTGGACATCAAGCAACCTCACTAAACAATGATTACATACATAAAAACGACACATTCGCAGGAAATTTCACAATACACGACATATAAACTATGTGATTCATGATGCACCCATGTCATACATCATATTGTTCAAGTAACCAACTTCTTTATTCAAGACCCCTGTAGAAGGTTTGTTAATGCAGTTATTGGTTTCTTGGATGGAAAAGACCTAGTATACAAATCTGCACTTCCCTGCCTTATATTTGCAAACTGCATGTGTACAGTCACAGTTTGGCATGTTTTGCTATGTTTTGTGAGATATCCAGATGCTGTTACCACCTACACCTGTGCACAATGCTCCTGCAGCCTGCCATTACCACAAATCCTGGTCTATCCTACATAATACCCCAGTCACACGGGCACTTTCAAAGTCCTTTGAACCAAAGATCCTTTACTTTAAGGGAGAATGTGCACTGTCACACAGGCACAGCAAAGGAGCCCTACTGGAAGGGGGCTTTGAGTCAAAGGAGTGCGCGTTCGTCCTTTGAAACCTCAAGGCAATACTCCCAAGCCTAGAGGGCGTCTGACAGTAGAAAAAATAATCTAAAGATATGGAAGTTCAATTTTTACCTCTTCAGAACGAGCTTATAAGTACTGAATACTGTTACTAAAGTACTAAACACTTTCGGGACACCCGCAATCTCCATCATGAAAGCGCCGGTACAGCAACACCGGCACGGCCTGTCGTCAGCAGCAACCTCGACACAACACGGTTGCCATGTGCGATTTGGTTCTTTGGTTAGTGGCTGCTAGGCATCCCAGTCTCCTTGGCTTTTTTCTGCACATCTTTCCTTGTCACTTTTGTTTTTTAGTTTTTACAGCGTTTACGTGTACCTACCGCTACCTAGCCACAACGAACGAAACAAAGCAGCTGAAGCAAAGGCAACAATGAATAATCGACGTCAATGTGCGGTGTACGAAGCGGTACACATGGTGGCCATCATTACAATAAATACATCTGTTTGTGATAAAGTAATGCCTTTACTACGTGTGCATTTTGTTTTGATGTTTCTATGTATTAGGAAAAATAAATGTTGCTGAAGAAAATGTGACAAATTTATTATAAGACGCATTAGGCCATATTTTTTTATTACTTTCAAGGTGATGGTAGCGCTAAGGATAGATTACGGTTTCTGTTAAAAGCTTCAACGGAGACTACCTGGAGACCATGTAGCACCGACATATATCCGTTGAACTAATGTCTTTGAAAGCTCAATGCTCCTTAACTTCAAAGGACCTTTGGCATGCTCGTGTGACGGGTATAACACTTGCTGCTGAAGGCATTAAAGGCACTCAAAGGTGCCTCAAAGACAGGCTGAGCATTCTGCGCAGGTTAGCGTGTTAGCAAGGCCTGAAACACTTGCAGGACATTGTAAAAGATGTCAATACATGGCAAAATACAACAGCACAACATACTCAGAAAATGTAAGGCTAAAATTGCACACTGATATATAAGGGCCTTCCCAGACAAACCGATAAATGCAATAGCACACCTTCTATTGAAATCTCGAATATAAAGATTGATTACTTGAAAAAGATGTACGGTACATACAAAATAGAATGAGTGATGTATGTTATATGTCACGTATAGTCAAATTTTGCTGCAAATTTGAGCATTTCATGCATGCATATAATCGCACTCATGTACTAAAACAAGTTCATGCGTAGTGCTCATCCTGTGCATTTCATGTGTTTCATCTTATAGTGTAGTAACTATGTTTCCTAATGCCAGTAACCAACTCTCCCAGCTTTCAGCAATAGTATGCAAGATTATTTATTCTTAGAAGTATGATAGCAGGAAGAAACAAGGATAAAGACCTGTCAACAGGACTAGCATCAACTACAAGCTGATTTGGCTCCTGGATGGAAACGAGTATTAGTAACCGTAATCATTATCAGTGTTTCAATGAGGGAGTGGGTGAACCCAGAACTTGCACAAATAACTACAGTAGCCACATGGCTGAACATATGAGCCGTGGGTGTTTCCCTATCTTCCAGCACATGAGGTTAGTTGCAGAGCCCTGAGAGAGCTGAGAGGGAAGTAATTGTGGTTTTCCACATTAGCAAATAAAGATCGACATGTGTCGGAAAATAATCACCATCTCTCATCGAAAACATGTAATTTTTTATAGAGCACTTATCCTCAATTCATTACACAGATTGCGTTAGGTGACTAATTTGTTTTACTACTGTTCTTAGTGCCCCATACAAGATTAACCTTTTCCAAGCCAATTTTATTTTCAGAAAACCACTGAAATTTCTAAAATATTTTTATTAGCTATTCTTTGTGAAGCAGTTCATTTAAAATTTTCTGCTGCCTTTTACTAGCTCTTTTTCATGTTTTTAGGTTGCAAACAGACAAGGACGCAGAGACTGTGTACATGAAGCATATTCTTTTAAAGAAAGTAAAGCGTGCTTTTGTTATCCTCCATGAAACATGTTATTGCAGGAAGAAAGGTGGTTAACCGAGGGCCCCTATTTTTATTAGTCATATCATAAGAAGCCAACAAACACTGACACCAAGGACAACATAGGGGAAATTACTGGAGCTTAATAAATGAAATAATGAAACGATAAATTAATGGAAATGAAAGTGGATGAAAAAACAACCTGCCACAGGTGGGGAACGATCCCACAAGCTTCGCATTTCGCATGCGATGCTCTACCAATTGAGCACCGCGGTGCCGTTTACCGATCCACTTTCTGGGGTATTTATGTTTCCTTGTAGAACCCTGGGAGTGTTAGCCAGCGTTACCACTCACAGACCTTGGCGGCGGACATGGAACATCCTTTCTGCCGCAGGCGTCACGAGAACGTGATCTTTTTTTAGTGAAGGCAACCGGTCAATAAACCCACACATGCTACCTGAAGGCATCAATGTTGCCTGATTCGAGACACTCGTTATGTAATAAATGAGAAGAAAGAGGGTTAACCGAGGGCCCAATTTTTACTAGTAATATCATAAGAAGCCATCAAACACCAAGGACAACATAGGGGAAATAACGAAATGATAAATTAATCGAAATGAAAGTGGATGAAAAAACAACTTGCCACAGGTGGAGAACGATCCCACAAGTTCACTTTCTTTTTTTGGGGTGGGGGCAAAAACTGAACACATAACTAATCACTGATCTATCATGCAAGTGGTGTTTGCCTATCTCAATAGTCTATATAAAGACAGAAAACTAGGCTCAGGTGTTTTTATCTCTAAAAGAAAAGACGAGCTTTTATACGGCAACCTATCAACTTGAAGCCCACGGTAGTAGTTCTCTTCTATGGCATCTAGCTGTTGAGCACGAGTCAAATAAAAATTAATGCAAATGTATTAGTGTTCCATGCTTTTAATGCATGGAAAAGGGACACTAAAGGAAATTAATGAGTTAAGTTAGATTAAACGTTAGCCTTTTGTAATAACAAATTCATCATTTATACCAAGAACAGAGCTTTTATAAGCAAGAAAATTAGAACTGGAACATCAAAGGGCACCAACTAATATATTGAACCAAATTCTGTAGTTTTATTTGCCAAAACCACAATATGATTATGAGGCATGAAGTACGAGGGATTCTGGAATAATTTTGACCCCCTTGGTTACTCTACTGTGCATACAGTGCAAAACACACATGCATTTTTGCATTTCACACCTATCAAAATGCAGCTGCCACAGCTACAATTTGATTATCCACCATCAGGCTTGGCAGCGCAACACCAAACAGCCCAACTCAGAGCCCATGCTTGTCAGCAACCTTCTGCAGTGAGTGCATCACTTGGTGCTCATGAGGCAGTACTTCCAGCTGCTTCAGCTGCTTTAAAGTGTGCGCACTGCTGGCTTTTGCTGTTTTACAGCCCTTAAAGCCCAACTACAACAAAAGTTAGGGCTGCATAAAAAAATGATTCAAACAGTGTAAATACAAAACAGCATTCTAGCAATCTTGATACCGAGACTGAAATGAATGCCACAATTACCAGTAACTGGCAGTGAGGCATGACTCAGATTGCAGGGCACCTTAGTGTGGCCTACGAGATAAGGGACCACCTGCAGCTGCCTGCAGTGATAAAAACCTGGAGGCGATGTGGACTCTCGTCATAGCCACTAACCACCAGGTTCATGTGTCGTCTGCTAATACAGTATTAAAAGAATATCAAAAAGAAAATTAGATACCAGCCCCGCAGCTTTGCCAAGATCACTACAGTAGTAGTTACTACTAATTTATTACCAATATAGCCAAAGTGAAATTTCATTGCATTTGGAATTTAAGCTTTTGCAGTAGGGGTTTTGAGATGTGATAATCGCAATGCTCCTGTGCTTTGTGACATTACATCACTAGGTATTTGACAACGCCGTGGTTCTAAGTGTTTTTACATACATCGATATCTTGATTCTTTTACAACCTAACTCTAATATGACACATGAGAATACGGTAGATAACATTTGAAATGTCTTTAATGGGCACGGAAAAGGACTAACCTTTACACATGAGACACGCATGGTGAAAGCATTGTACGCAAGGCTCCCACGTGTCTTTAAATAATTTTTCACTTTGGTCGGTGTCAGTTCTGTTTTTTCCCTTGACTCTTCCTAACCGGACAAGACTTCATCAGACTCAACTTCATTAACCCATTGACAATATGCTGCATATCTTAGGTAAACATTTGATGCTCACCCTAACGCATGTTTCCTGAAGTTACCAACTAAGAGCAAAGAAAGGTTAGCTACTGTATGAACCAGCCTAAATCCATGTTAAGCCCACAATTGCCCAATGTGCCTTGAATAGGCTCTAAAAATTTGTATTAACACAAGGCGCAATAGATTTTTTGCTCACGTTGGCATGTTCATAACAGCTGGCCTCCCTCACTCTCATCATCGGAATCTCAGAATCCCTACTGCGAAAACTTCAGGAGTGGAAAGCAGCAAAGGTAACAGTGCGTAGTTTGAAGCAGCCAGAGGCACTGCCTCATGAGCACAGCAGTTGCGCTCACTGAAGAAGGTTAATGACAAATATGGGGCCCCATTCGTGCTGCTGGTTCCGAAGAAGCCATCTAAGCTTTTTTCCCACGCTTGAGTGTAAAAATACAGCTGCTTTTAACAAAAGGCATGCAACACCGTTCATGAATTGTGCCATTGGAATGGTTTACCAAATAACCTCTTACTTCTGGTAAGCTCTACACAAGCCAAATTGGACGCTGCACTGATGAAAGGGCAAGAGAACATTTGCAGAATATAAAAACAAAGTAAGACCAATGTAGGTGAGCATTGTAACACATGCACTTGTCATCCACGACTTGAAATATATTCTTCGCAGAAGTAGAAACATGAATTCACAACTGATATCAGAAGCTCTTTTAATATCAAAGAATGACTGTGTAATTATTCTTTTTTTTTCTATTTCTCACAAGTATGTGTATGAATGTTTTTTGCTTTCGGTTTACACAGGTTGCTACACCTCAATTTGTTTGACCCTGTTCCCTTCTTTGCAATCTTTCCTCCCTCCCCCTCTTTTATGAACTTCCAGAGAGATTATATGAATAGTTCCTGCTTTCTTAGAAAACATGGCACACACGCGGTGGATGTGGAACATCCTTTCTGCTGCAGGCATCACAAGTACGTGATCTTTTTGGGTGAAGGCAACTGGTCAATAAAGCCCCACATGCCAACTGAAGGCATCAATGTTGCCGGAATCGAGACCCTTGTTATGTAATGAACGAGAAGAAAGCAGGTTAACCGAGGGGCCCGATTTTTATTAATCATAAGACGCCAACAAACAAAGGCACCAAGGACAACACAGGGAAAATTACTTGTACTTACTAATTGAAATAAAGAAATTATAACTTAATGGAACTGAAAGTGGATGAAGAAACAACTTCCCGCAGGTGGGGAACAATTCCACATCTACGCATTACGTGTGTGATGCTCTACCGATCGAGCTAACACAGCACCGTCTTCCCATCTATTTTCTGGGGTATTTATGTTACTACTAGAATTAACCCTGGGATTGTTAGCCAGTGCCACCACTCACAAACCTTGGCGATATGTAGAGCATCCTTTCTGTCGCAGGCATCACGAGTATGTGATCTTTTTGGGTGAAGGCAACTGGTCAATAAACCCACACGTAGTACCTGAAGGCACCAATGTTGCCAGATTCGAGACCCTCGTTATGTAATGAACGAGAAGGGGGTTAACCAAGGGGTGCCGATTTTTTACTGCTGGTGTAGTACACACTTTCCTGCGTTTAGGGTGATGCCAGCTCCTTGCAGGTGCTGAAGTACTTTGTGCAGTCGTGCATCATGTTCTGCCTTCGTTCGGCCAAACACAATTATGTCGTCTTGCAGACATGCTTGGCCGTCCAGGCCTTCTAGCAGTCTTAGCATTTCCCTGTGGAAAAATTCAGTTGCTGTGGAAATTCTGAAGGACAATCGGAGGAACTTAAAATGGCCACTTGGCGTCAGGAAAGTGTTGTACCTCTGGGACTCGGGTAACCAGTAACCAATATCCGGCTATAGCATCAAGTTTGCTAAACCAGGCAGCTCCGGTGAGTTTGGCCAGGCAATCATTGATGGTGGGCACTAAGACTCATTCTCACAGAATGTTCTATTTTAACCCTCCAAATTCACTGCAGATTTGAAGCTCGCCTCCTTCATTTTTAGCCACTACCATAGGTGCATGCCACTCTGTGGTTTCTTCGACCTTTATGATGACACCCAGGCTCTCCGTTCTCTCCAACTCACATTTGGACACTCGGCAACATGAGCAGAGGTACTCGCCCCGAGTACATAATAGCACACCGCTTGGCATCAGGGAGTAGCGATATATTGTAATCGGTCCTGAGAAGGTAGGCCCAGGTCTGTAGCCAGGTAGAGGTAGTGGCATAAAATGTTGGCTGGGTCGCTGACCTTGCCTTTTGACTCCGCTACTTCAAGGAGACTTGGTTGGACATTGAAGGATTTGATTGCGGGGGGACGTCAAAAAGTGCGTCATGCAGCTTGTCTATTACATAAATTTGTTCTTGACACAACCAGCCATTTCAGCACACGGTAGCAGTCTAACCGTTGCTTTTTTTGGTCCTGCCGGGTCCGAGCAGCTGTTCTTTTGCTTGCTTCAGGTTTCCCGTGACTTGTTCGTCGTAGAGGCTTGTTGGCATGGCAGTCACATCTGCACCAGTGTCTACCTTGAAGCCATTGACCATCACATTGATTTTTCATGGCCCAGGATCCTGTTGGTCAGTTAATTGTCCAAGTAAACCTCTTCCAAAACAGCTTGGTATGTGCATTTTGTTCTGCTTTTTGGAAGCAGAAAAGCATATGGCAGCTGTGTTCCTTTTTACTGCAGGCACTGCATGTTTTGCCATTCGCTGTGCACATAGTGTGTGATGGTGAACCATAGGTGTCTTGTTGAGCCATACCACTTGCATGTCAGCGCAGTTTGGTCACGCTGGTTTTTACGAATTATTTCCTTTGCTCTTCGAGAAGCTGTGCATGGTGTCTACAGCTTCAAGTGATTGTAGCTGTGGCCGTAGGTCCTTTTGCTGCTGTTTGATTGTTGCCATGTTGCGAGCAGCGTTGACAGCGGCTTCCAGAGTAAGCTCAGCATTAAGTTGCAGCTTCTCACTTACCTACGTGTCTGTGGGACCGACCATGAGTCTATCACAGATCAGTTCCTCTTTCAGGGCGCTGTACTCCGAGGCTTCAGCTAGCCTGAAGAGTTCGGTGATGAACATATCGGCTGTCTCATGCACGTCTTGCTTCTGGCTGTTGAACTTTGCACACTCGTATATCATGTTCATCCGTGTCAGGAAATTTTTTATGAACAGTTGCATTACTGTGTTGTAGTCGAGTTTCTCAGCATCACAGAGCCTGAGCAAGGCTAGGACGTCTTTGGCTTCACGACCCATGGCATAAATGAGCGTGTTCACCTGCGCCTCGTCGTCGTCTTTAGTCTGGAGATAGCTCTATAGCACTCCCTTCTCGTGAGCCACCGTTTCTACTCCTCGGGCTGCCGAAAATCAAGTTTTTCCGGCAGTTTGACGACGAACGAGTTTAGTGGAGCTGCGTGCTGGGCTGTGGACACTGTAGGTGAAGCCATGGGTAGCAAAGTTTCGTATTCACCGCAGTGCGCTGTAGGTGTAGACTTCTACTTGCGTGGTGCATTTCTCACAGCGTTGTCGAGTATCCCATCGTTGCGCAACCTCCATGTCATGGTCGGGTGACGAGCATACGTGATTGACAAAACGTAAGTGTTAACTGGAACTGTTTACTAGGTTGTGTATGCAAAACAAGCACGGCTACATGCCGGCTCGGCTTACACGGTCTGGTCCGCTCTCCCAGAGGCGTTGTTCCGCATCTTACATGACTGTGTACATAGCGCCATCTCGTTGTGGTAGCTCGCATGACACGGTGCACCAGTGTAACTCAATGGACAGCAACTTCAAAAAAAGTATATTTCGGAAGGCTGCCCAAGTTTAAGCAACTCTCAGTTAACGTTAACGCGATTTGCCCTCTTATTAACATGCACATTTACGCCACTAGACCATAACCTCTTTGCTACATTATAGCACAGTTTTGGTCCGAATTAAAACACTGATATAAGACAGCGGAAAAGTTACGAATAAGTGCCATAAATACGAAGAATATTAGAAGGGCATACACTATCATTCTTGCTAACTGCTCATTTGTTGAAATTCTGGCAGTCTTCTGAATTATAATTTTTAAACGTGCTGCCCATTGAGTTATGATAATGCATTGCGGTGAAATTTGATAGATGGCCGCAGAGCCAATTCAACATTTCAGTTTCAACCACAGCTAGTTACCCCTATGCTTTTCTTGGCTTCATTGCCTGCTGGCTTTATATGGTCGTGATTTTAAAAAAATGAAGCCCGTTTTCCTTCTCATTCATTCATGCGAGGGTTTGAAACCTCATAGCTTTGATGCCTTTAGGTAGCATGCATGGGTTTATTAGTCACATGCCTGCTCTCTTCAGTTCAGGTGTTACGCGACACCATCGTGCAAAAAAAGATGTTCCACATCTGCCCACCATGGCTCTAAATGGCGCTGGCTAACACTCCCAGGGCATAAATACCATAAATACCCAAGTTAGCACAATTGGTAGTGCATCGCGTGTGTACTGCAAAAGTTGTGGGTTCAGTCACCACCAGAGACAAGGTCCTTTCGTCTGCTTTCATGACTTTCTTTCAATATTTTCTACATTTCAATTTCAACCACAGCTAATTACACCAACGCTTTTCTTGGCTTAATTGCCTGCGACCTTTATATAATCAGCAAAAATAAGGTAACAAGAAAATTAAAATAAATAAGTGGAGGACAGGGTCATCGGTGTTCAAAGAAGCACCTTCCTTTTTGTATCGTTAACCAACATGTGCGCCCAATAGGTAACTCCTCTACCTGCACATCGAATGACAATGCAAGAAATGCAGCTGGAACCCACAGTCAAATATATGTACAGCATACCAATGCATCTCTCCTCCGAAGGTAGTGAAGAGCACAGGTGCCTGTAGAGTTGCGTGCCACGGTTCCTCTTGCCAACCCATGGAAAGGAGCATAAGTGATGCTGTAGAGCTTGCTCCTTCAAGCAGTGTTCAGGTATCCATTCATAATCCTGCATGTAGTGTCCAATGTATTGTGGATATCAAGACAGCTTCAGTCCTGCAGCAAATAAAGTGATCAGTTCTAACCAAAATGTTGAGATGTAGGCACTTTGGCAGGCGGATGTTAAATGTTGAAGTTTCTGGGATGCCAGTGATAATTTCATTAAACATTATATGGGCCACTCATACAGGGATGGAAGCAGTCAAAGAAGTTTTGGAGCAGCTCTGGGAGGTGGAAAATTTGACACACTGGAGCATGAATTGCCCGTTTTCGAGCAGTAAATACATGTTTACATGAGTAGCTTGGTAAAGGTCAATGAGTGAAATACAGGTATATGAAGAAAAGGTGTTCCTTATTTTACTTTACAGAGCACTATTTGATTATGGCAGATCAGTTCTGTGGAAGCCTGCAAGGCAAGTAAAATTCATGACAGGAAAAATTTTCACCCACCCTACTTTAGCATGAAGCTACGAAGGAGACCTGTACAGGTTTCTCGGAAACCACCATTAAATTACATACTGGATGTGACAACTAACTGTGGCCAAGAAAAAAATTAATGAGTGCTTTCCGTGAACATCACCCACTCTATGTTGATAGGTTTATGTTTGTGCTACTCAAGTTTCTTTTTTTCCATTGTGAACAAGCAATTAATATGTACTTGTAATGAATGTTTATTTCCTTACTTATCGAATATGGTGCCAATGCAAAGGTTGTGGAATACGCCGAGAAATGACCGATAACAGCGTTACAACGACCTAGTTCATGTGTGGTCTTTTTTTTTTTTCCGAAAACAAACAAACAAACAAACAAGCGAATTTTTCTTTAGAAATTCACGTGACAATGCGCTCCGCATCAGTAATATAAGTGGTCTCAGACAGAAACAGTGTCATCAGTGCACTGCATATATTATGAATGTGCAAACCTGGGGCACAGTCTTGTAAAGGTTCGCAAAGCGAACTGTTACCAAGATCGCGCTACTTCGCATTTGGTAGGGACTGTACTTGCACGCCAAAACTGCTGACATGTCGAGAAAAAACTGCAGCTGCTCTTTCCCAGTGCCCCTATTTGACCTATTTGACAAAGTTTTTGTAAAGTTTGATGCAATAGTGCGCAGAAGCATTGTCATGGTAAGGGCAGTTTATTTTCACCTTTTATTTATTTTACGGGCTTTCATTCTCGTGCCTTCACAAATCCTAGGCTGTCTTAAATGCTGTTACCGGCCATTTGTAACCATCATACAAAGCTTTTCACTGACATCTCATCGATTAGGTAAATCAAGACACTCATCAGATACAGTGAACACCATTCGAGTAGTGCACTCTGGTAATTTTTCATTCTTGGCAACCTGCAGTTGAGATAGCAGAATATCGCAGAATAAATGTGAAGTGACGTAGTGGTCATTGCATGTTTGCGAGTATTTTATATCTGTTTTGACACACTGGTTGGAAAAAAAGACATGAACGGGCATGTTAATTGCACTTGAGCTATGGTATACAAGTTTCCCTTGTTGTGCAAGGGCGTCTACATTAGACAGACGGGAAGGGGTATCAATGATTCATAATAAGGTTCGTTACAGCGCAACCTAAGACAAGAACAACAGAAGGTACAAAATGACGACACGGCGCTGTTTTGTACCTTCTGTTGTCCTTGTCTTAGGTTGCGCTGTAACAAACCTTAGTATGAATCCCAACCAACTGGCCCAACTTGCCGTTCTGATGCGGTATCAACGATTGCTTGGGCGAGCATAGTTACAACCTTCATAAAAGTTAACGAAGTAGGCCCCTTGCCATGCATTGCAAGACTTGTGGATGCAAACTAGTTTTTTTAAAGAATGTGTCATCATAGGATGCAGTAACATTCAACTGATGCGCGAGATTACGGATCAGGCTAATGCCATTGCCAAATACGTTAGGGTGTGCGTGAGTACACCCTCCTTATCGTTATCAGGCAAGGAACTTTACTTTCTAAGTTGGTCGGCACGTTTTCAGTGAACTGCAGCCGTCTGCTTCTTGTAAGGTTGTTGTTTCAGTTGTTTTTCTCATGTGTGCTATGAGCGGCGCATATAATGTGCAGTAGGGTCGTGGAATAAGACCAGTTAGAAGTTAGTGCTCATCCTGTCACCTGTACTTATTCTTCCATACTCAAACTGAGTTATGCTAAAGCAAGACAAGAATCCATTCAGTCAGTTTGTGCCTTCGAACCAGTTCACCTCCACAGTGCACAATGATGCTATTATAAAGGGACATTGAAAATATTGTTTATTTTCTTTGAATAAATAAAGTTTAGTATGAAGTTTCACACTGCATTTTGCAAGTTTTAATTACCCTAGTATAAATTTGTATTCTAGAATGTGAAGGATGAAAACAAGCATTTCCAACCTTACACATTTCCAATGACATCTAATCACTACAACTTAGAGGAAAGGCGCTACGATCTCAAACAGTCGCAACTTCTATCCGCGGTTGTTGTATATAAAGGCATTACGCACCGAGAGAATATGGTCAAATCTTAAAGCTAAAACTACGGTAAAGGCTTGTACCAACACGCCTAAACAAGGGAGAACATTTCAAAACACATAGTGCGGAGGTAAAAAAATAGATCATGGAGTTTTACTTGCCAAAACTACAATCTGATTATGAGGCACGCCATAGTGGGGGGACTCCGAAATAATTTTGACCACCTGAGGTTCTTTAACGTGCACCTAAATCAAAGTACACGGGTGTTTCCGCATTCTGCCCCCATCAAAATGCGGCCGCCGTGGCCGGGAATCGATCCCACGACCTCGTGCTTAGCAGCCCAACACCATAACCCCTAAGCAACCACGGTGGGTACAGTGCACAGCTGTGAAAATTTTTCCTATACCAGAAATAAGTTTTTGGCCAGGGGCTCAAGAACCGGGGGAATCGCGCCCTGTCTGGCGCTGTTCACAGTGCCACCTCAGCCAACTGGGACATTTGCACGCGAGAACGAGAGCACCAAGTCCGGCCATGGCTGGTAAACCCATATGACGATACATTACCAAAATATACAGTAACTAAAACAAAAGGACGCGTACAAACGAGATGTGTCCTTTTTATTCAACTGACATATTATCTTCGCGCCTTCTCCCCCTTGTACGATATAGAGGTTACACAGTTCTGCTTATTCTATCGTCTTACATCATGCATGCGCACTGAGCACATCAATACGTTCTGGATATCGCAGAAGCCGTTGTTCACGTCGTGAGACTCACGATAGCGAAGTCAAATGCGATCCTTCTAGAAATAAAGAAATTGTTTGCCTGCGACAAACTTTGCAAACAAGAAATAAAATACGAGCTTACCAAAATGCTTCGTCCAGGTTGGTGGCGGCACGCAGTTCGTTGGCGTTCACCGTTGCGCATTACGCTGTGTTGTTAATCACGCCGCCCTCGCTTGTAGGCGTGAGAAGAGCATCAAAGTATTATTCTTTTCTGTCAAATACTGCTGCTTCGTAAGTACAAATAGAAAATTTTGAGTTGTCAAGCCTACCCCAGCATACTGGCACATAACAGCTTTCCGCGCTCAAATCTCGCTGTGGATTCGAATTCGCGCTGCGTGCATTTCGATGAGCTGTTGGGGCGCCACCTAGAAGAGTTTGAAAATGGACAAAACGAAACAAAGTTCTAACATATGTCCGTCTAGATTATTTTATATTTATTTATTTAAGATATAAGGCACATGCTGTTTAGAAAATACTCACGGCAAACAATGTTTTAGTTTAGTTTCTTTGGCCCCTCGGCCCCTCCGATTTATGTCCATTGTCAGCTGGCCTGCGGCCTTTAAACGATATTCCTTACATATTGTGGCTCAATGTCGAGGACATTAAACCTGGTTGAATGGGGTTTAAATGGAGGGACAATATTTCGTTTTGTAGAGTATTGCTGCTGGGGATAAAGCGAGAAATAGGCTGCTTCTCGTCGGCAAAAGGAGCCGGACGAGCAAGTCACGAAATGCAAGAAAACGAACGGCTTGCATGATTACTAGTACAGTCTCGCTTGGTTGACCAGTGAGAAACAGCATAATTAACAACCTAACAAATACAATGGACAGCCGCCAAATCGTTGGTCAATTAGACATGTTAATGATGAGTCAGAGTGGTTGTTATTTCGTGTTTGTCCGTTTGTAAACGTGTTGTGCACAGCTTCGTTTATTCGATGTTGTGCCCCATTTCCACCAGAAAAAGAAAGAAAGAAAAGCGGCGTGTTTCTGTTGACGCGGCACGCGCAAGTGAAACGGATTTACGGGCAAGCCGCGCGTGTCACGTTCACACATATATCGCTCAATAAAGCATTCCGGCGGTATCGATCGACATACCGGCCGCACCACTGGTGGCAACGGCTATAGTGGTACCGGTGGTAATAAGGGGAGCCGAAAGGACCTAGAACCTCAGGGCACTACAAGAATATATTTCATGGTTTCACACCTGCTTACTGCAAAAGTGTACGTACATGCATGGTATAGCACTGTACTCGTAATGCAAAAATAAACGAATTAAAATTAATTTGTAAACTAAGAAACCAAGGTGAACCTTCAATAATTCACGAACAGGTAGGTTCACACTCAACTGACTCATGAAACAGTATGCTAGCTGTGCCAAGAATCTTAATTAGTCGAGCAATTAAGGGTGGTGACTGTCATGTGCAATGCCTTGGGGAAATGCATGCAGAAGTAGGACAATAGCTGTTGCTCTGTCTTTGCTCATGCCCTATCAACTGATTATTCACTTATTTATTTATTTATTTTTATTTTCACATACTGTAGTCCAATTGGGCTATCGCAGGAGTGGGCTTGTACATTGCATATAACAAAATATTTTTCTGCACAAATCAACTTCAATGCCTTAAAAAACATGATAACTTCAATATAAAAGATACAATCAGTATAATAAACGCAGCATGAATCAAGTAAATACAAAGATTTTTCTAATTTACCTAGTTTCACCTGGGAGTAAGTTCCATTTTTCAATTGTATGAGGAAAGCTATACTTAAACAGGTTAGTATGCAGTTGAAATGGTGCAAGGTTAAGTTTGTGGCTATTCCTGGTAGGTTTCAAATTATCAGGAGGCAGATAGTTGTTCTTGAATGAGTAGTGTGGGGTGTTATTTGAATTATGCAACAATTTAAGGCATTCATAATCACGCCGCTTGGACAGAGGTAGTAAACCGATTTGTTGTTTATTTAAGTCATTATTCCAAAAATTGGAGAGTTGGAATTTCCCCTCACAAGGCACTATTGGCAATAAAATCACCTACAGTGCTTGTCGAATGGGTGCCGCAGTGCTACAGTTGACCTGCAAAGACGGGGCCGAACCCCTGCTTAGAAAATGGAAGAGAGGCCGAACTCTCTCGAGCCCTGGCTAACTTTGAGCACTGACTGTGTTGAGCGGTATACTATATATTGTACTACCACACAGTACAATGATGTATATTAATGATTAATACAGTAATAATATGTATATAATAATAATAATAATAATAATACTGATTCAGATCTGCTACCATATCTGCATCTCCTTCCTTCATGCTACAGAAAATGTCTATGGAATTCTTGCTGTCAAATCAATAAATATATACTTCAGAGCATTGTTGCGTTGTCGTGACAGTGTAGAATAAGGCACTGGAAACATCACTTCACAGCATTAAATCTTTATCGGTGAAACCTGTGCTCAGAAAAACATGTGGCACTCAAAGCACAACAACCCAGCGGCGAGTATGGTGTGTGAAGCACGTCACATGACTCGTCAAAGGTCGTAACATAATTGCTGGTGCTATAAATATATATATATATATATATATATATATATATATATATACATACCTTCCGCAAAGTACAACACTATTTGCATCTCACGTTGACTGATATCTTTCAATTGTTAGTAGGTGAAATGCAATCCACAGAAAAAGGATAAACAATTGTATGCATATCTATCAGTATAATCACGGAGTATCAGGCTGGGCATCAACCAAATTGATTCTTAATATCTGTAACTGTGGCGAGGAAAGCATATGTCGCCTTGAAGAAGACAAGTCCACTTGTTGAAACGTTGGCTCCTGCTTTCATCTTGTTCTCGGTTTGCTCATCGTCTTGAATTTCCATTTCCCGCCTTCCCCATGTTTTCCCTGGGTTTGTATACATGGTATTTTAACACGCAGCCTAAAAGATTGCAGATTATTCTCCTGTATGCATAGTTGGTATATAATTGTGAATCAGCAACACACTAAAAAAACGTTTTCTTCTAGCATAACACTGAAGCATACAAAGTTGAAAATTTACTGTGCCTACCTGGGCGTCATTTCACATATTTAAGAGGTGAATCATTTTCCTTTGTGTACATGTGCATTGGGCTAGCTCCCAGATCAAACTATATGTCATCAATCTGCACAGTTGGCACAGTAGGAATTCACAAGACAAATTTTAGCACAGTGCACCTTGTTTACACTTTTCTGCATTTCTGTATGCAAGATATAACACTACAATTTCCGCTGAAGATACTGTGCTTGTTGTGCAAGTCATGCTTTGATGCTAATGGATGGCACCTGTATAATCATGTAAGACTTTTGTGAATATATTGGCACAGCAGCACCTTCTGTTATTTTGTATGTATATTTCTGACCAGCAACACAACCAAGCAGAGGTATATTGTGCTGTAGGAAAAACAAGTGGCCACTTAGATTTGGCAGCTCTAGATGGGCACATCGCATCTAGTCGTTCCTCACCCCACTTTAACATTTACATTTCACCAATGGCAAAGGACAATGTTGGATTCCGTAAAATATCCAATTTCAAATGCACTATGGATGACTGACTTTTGAAAGAACAATGAAGTGATGCCTGGAAACCTGTGTACCAACTTTCTTCCCATATTAGTTACTATAATGCCTTACAATGTGTCTTAAAATTCTTCACATGGTGCACCTAAATTTGGTGCTAGAGTGGAGAGGAGTGCAGTAGTTTGACTTTACCTAGGGTAGCAAAATGCCTCACAACACTGCTACATCAAAGTAGCAGTGTTGCAGCGCTCAACGGTGCCCTTAAAGGCATCAGTTGCGCCCATCACATAATAGGGGCAGGGGGAGTACAAACATAAATGAGATTACAAAGAAATAGTTACAACAAATAATAGGACAAAGTACAGAACAAAGGTATGCTAACATTGTTTAGGTATTAAGAAACAGAATGTAAGAAATCATAAGAATTGCAAAACAAAAGTTATGCACACAGCAAAATCAAATGTTGAAAATATGCATGCACACATAAACTACGATATTAATACAGGTATTTATTAGTAACTCACAAAAACAACTAAACAAGAATGTAATAAAAAAGGCAACTAATTAACAGTGCGTAGCACGTCGTAAAATTTTAATGTCAGATTCTGTGGCAATATCAGAGGGAAAGCAGTTCCCTTCAGTGATGGTGCAGGGTATAAAGGAGCATGCATATTGTAACGTGCGAGATGGTGTACGCTTGAATATGAGGTGGTGATCCCGGCATGAAAATACGACAGGTGGTGACTGAAAGAAATCATTGTGAAGAGAAGTACGATTATAAAGTTTGTCAAGCAGGCAAAGACGCACTGATTTGTGGCGAAGGGATAGTGCTTGTAAATCAGTACGTGCTTTTAATAATGATACGGAAGTGTAAGATGAATAGTCGGAAAATATGAAGGTGAGCAGCCCAGTTTTGAACAAATGCAATCTCGTCAACAATGTTTACCTGCCAGAGTGCTATATTAGCGATGCGTATTCGAGCTTTGTGTGGATTAGTGCAGTGTAAGCAAGTTTATGTATGTTGACAAAAGCATGCTTTAGGTTTAATTTGATGATGCCAAGAGAGTGGTGAGCTGCTGCAAAGATGGAGTAAATGTGGTGGTTTCATGCTAAGTCGTAATGTAAATGAAAACCTGTGCTGGTAGTTGAATGTTAAACTGGGATCTTCGAAATAGTCGATGACTTGTGAATTAATAATGTGTTCCATAAGTTTGCGAATTGTACTGGTTAATGATATTCATTGGTAGTTAAGGGGTGATAAACACTCGCTGGATTTGTAGAATGGGATGACTTTAGCCACTCACCAGTCTTAAGAATGAACCCAGGGGGTATGTTGCGACACTAGCTGGGACACATTCTTGAGTAGCTTGTTATTAAATTTGCTGTGACCTGTTGTAGATGAAGTTTTTAATCTGTTTAGTAAGGTAAAAATGCCCGACCCACTAATAACAATTTCAGACATGTCAGATTGCATGGGGAAGTCAGGGCATGCAGTGATGTCTTCACATTTGGACACTCAACAAAACATGTCATTTAGTAACTGCACACACTATAACTCAGGAACTACATCACCACCAGAATTAGGATTATGTCAGGCTGTGAATAGGGGTTTATTACGTGCCATAATCACTGTTATTCATAATAAATCATAGCTGTAAACCTGATGACGTGTGGATTTTAGTAGCATCTGGCATTGTTTGTCACATAATATGTATCTTTGCCATGTCTTGGATTTTTTTTTTATTTGCCATTCTATAGAGCGCTTCATTTTATTTATGAGGTGCTGCAGGCGTTTATTGAATGTTTTGTTGCATCTAATGCTGAGAAAAAGGACGAACATTTTGATAAGATTTGCAAAGGTGGCTCTAAACATAACCTAGTTCTCTTCAATAGCTCGACTGTGTCTGCAAAGGTGGCTAATTAACGATTATGCCGAGTAATGTTGGCCCTATTGTAGCACTTAATGTGTTTAGTAGTGTTTTCTTTTTTGTTAAAGAGAAGTTAAGCAGACCTACTATAACTGCATGATCAGACAGCCCGTCCAGGTGAGTAATGCCGGAACAGATTAGAGGATCGCTAGTCGAGATGAGGAGGAGGAGGAATAAACATTTATTTTTGAAACAGTATCCCGGGTTAAGCCCCTGTTCTACTCTAGGTGGGAGGTCTCCTCATTCCAGGAACCCTCTGGCCTTCGCTGCCTCCTTGGCCTTGGCGACGAGGTGTCATTGTTGCTCCAGGCCCTCGGAGACGAGCTTGGCCTCTCACGTTTCAATGAGGTCTTCGCTTTCTTGTCTGGCGTTATATTCTTTCGGTGAAGGCGATGCGTCTGTATCTAGATGCCATGGACACTCGAGGATCAGGTGCGCCAAGGTGTATGGTAAGCTGCACATTGGGCAGTGGTATCCTTGTAGCATTGGGCATAGTCTGTGCATGAGTATTTCCTTGTAGCATTTGGTATAGTCTGTGCATGAGTATTCCGTGGGTGTAAGTGTTACTCTCTAGTCTTCTGAGTGTGGTACTTTCTTCTTCGGTGAGCTTTGGGTGAGGTGGTGGGTGCACCCTGCGTTCCAGCCTATGATATTGAAGGATCGCTGAGTAGGTGATGGGTACGGTCTCTGCCCCTGCTGATGCAGACCGGCATCTTGAGAGTAGGAAGGGTTGGCCCGGCAGGTGTGGCCTCGGGCCACGGCGTGTGCTGATTCGTTCCCCTCCAGCCCGTCATGCCCAGGAACCCAGGTCACGCAGGTGTAGCGGATCGAAGCGCTGTCGTGCTTCAATATCTTTAGTGCTTCTGTCGACACTAGACCCTTAGCATAGTTCCTGACAGCTGCTTCAGAATCGGAAAAAACTACAGCTGCGTCTGCACGTGGTAGTTGCTAGGGCGATTGCCGTCTCTTCTGCAGTCTCAGAGTTTTGTGCACGGACTGTGGCAGATGCTAGCTCTCTGCCCTTAGAATCTGTGACGTTCAGGGCGTAAGCATTTCTTTGCGGGTATTTGACTGTGCCGGTGTATCTGGCATCCGGACCTTGCCTGTGTCTTTGCCGTAGGGCATCCACTTGGGCTTGTCTTCTTTCCTTGTGGTACAATTGGTGCTATGCACAGGGATTTGCAGATGTTTGGAGGAATTCTTTCTTTTCGGTCCATGGTGGCCTATAAAGGTTTCACTGTAGCTCAGCCGTTGCAGCACTGATCTCCCGGTGGGCATGAGCTTAAGTCATTCTAACTGACTGGCTTTATGAGCTTCGGCTAATTCTTGCCAGGTGTTGTGTATGCCCGTCATGAGAAGTCTCGTAGTCAAAGCCGTAGATGGTAGGCCCAGGGCAGTTTTGATGGCTTTGCATATTTGAATGTTAATTTTTTTCTACCTCTGATGAGATCTAGAATATTGGCCAGTGTACATGATGAACAGGTTGGGAGAGTAATGAGTTGAGGTAACATGAAGTGTAGACAGGAATGAAGGAAAATATGCCATTGAGCGTGAGCAGCTGTGACAGATTCTGTTGTCCAGTTAATAATGGAGAAATTAAAATTGCCATAAATGATCACAGTAGAATGCCAAAATAGCATATGCACTTCATTTAGAATGTTTTGAAACTCGCTTGAAAATGCACAATTTACATCCGGAGGGCAGTAGTATGCACTTATGAGAACATTCTGCTTGAGCATTGAAGTGAAATGAAAATGTGCTCTAGGAATGAACGAATGCCAGTTGGAACTGCAAGAATTTATTTTTTTAAATCTATGAGCATGCCACCTTCTATGCAGTTGCATCATTCACAACAAAAAGTGTTGCATGCAGATGTGAAAAGAAAAATTTTATAGGAGATGGTATCGTTTAGCCACGTCTTGATTAGTACAAGAAGAGATGTCACGCATGAATCAATGAGTGATGAAAGTGACATATATTTTGACATCACACTTCAACCTCTAGTGCATAAGAATGACAGGTTTGTAGACGTGTTATGGGTGTGTGGTTGCATAAGCTGTCAGTTTCCACACTTGCATAAGATGAAGGTTTCGCTTGTCATTCCAAAGCATGCTGAGACAGACGCACTGCACAGTTTATTTCCGAGTCCCAAACATATGTGTCGTTGTTGACCAAGAGCTTGTTAAAAACCAAGCAAGCTTAGTGTGAGCTATCTCATACTGACTACAAATTTTAAAAAATTAATAAGAAAATAAATATATCTGTCATCCTGATTGCTGATTCAATTGCTGTTCCTAAAAGATGGAGTAGTGCGAAAGTGACATATTTTATTTGTACATATTGTACTCAACCCACTGCAACAGTAAAAAAAAGGAAAGAAAGGAAGGAAAATGTAATTATGTGAAATTATACAGATTGAGCATCCTTTTTTTTTATGCTGAAGTAAACAATCAATATATGCACATGTGAATACGATATATGTGCATGCACTAGAATAACTTTCACCAGTCATATTATGTCAGCAAGACAGCAAGGTGGGCGAATTGGTTAGGATTTATCTTAGTTTTGGTAACAGCTAGCGCAAAGGTACGATGAGTAGAAAACGTTATTAAATACACGAGCAGGGCTGTTAATGGTTTGTGAACACTTTTCTGTAACGCTATGTGTTATATCCGCGTCCACAGCGACCAGGCCGGCGTGGATAAGCGTAGGTTATGATTGAGCTCTTCCTTGTCATTTCACGCGCTGATAACCACGACTTATTACAATACGGCAGTTTCTTAACGTTTGCTAATCCGGCTTGGGCAAAGCTCCCGTCGTTGTGTGCCACCTCACGTCCGCCGTACGCGGTGCCGGCCGGGCAATAATAGATTGACTTTTGGATGGTAGTACGCTCGCTGCGTGAGGGCACCCCGCAGGTGAAGGGCATGGGAAAATAGCCCATTCTTACGACGCGGGGTTCGGTATGTGACCTGTGATTAGCCCGAGGGTTCAGATTAACTGCGTAGCTGTTGCGCGGCCCAATGCTTCGCGCTGCCCGATTGTAGACGGTGGACACTGTAACATATTTTAATTTCGCTTGCGTTTCGCTCGCGCAAGAACTTTCCACGACTCGCTGACTTCCCGTCTGTCGCCAATGAATGTTCCCCGGCCAGACGCTCCTAGGTCCAAGCCCGGCCCGGGCCCGAGTCTTGCCGCCCCGAGCATCCTTGGACCGAGTTTGGCATATGCGGCCGACAACGCTTTCTGTCTGGCCAACGCTAGTAGTAAAATCGTGTTTTGTCAACAATTAAGTTAGCGTGTTGACGGTACGTGAAACGTCGATCGCTTCCGTATCCCAGCTCTGTTGGCATTAGCTTTTTTTTTCTTATTGTGTTACACAATAGGTGCGATTGCGATCACTTTATTCCGACGGTTATGCTATGTTATGATAGAGCAGGCAGGCCGGATCGAGATGCCGTACTCGCTAGGGCCTTTCCTTGCCGTGCTGCGCGTACACTATCACCGATAGGTCGTTTATATGGACGGTAGGTAATAATAATAACGATAACCCCGAGAAAGGAATCCATTGACATACTGGCCCTGAAGATAGGTTCATGTTTGCCGAATCGCACCGTATGTATGTATGTATGACTCGGTCGAATTGGCACGTACAGTTGAGAGGCTCTCATGAGATATGCTCGCCGACGACATGCCGATGAAGTGCTGTTTAGTATTTTTCTCGCACACAACTATGTAAACGAACTTCCTATTAGCGTGTAGACGAATGATGAGGGCGGCATATAGGTACAGTACCGTACATATTCGCCTGAGGAGGAACATTACAAATGTGCACATGGTATTCACATTTTATTAATTTAATGATGATATATGTGGGCTGCGTGGACCTTTAGGGTGTAGTGTAATATGCAATGTAGGAATGAAGTATTAAGAACACAACAAAATTTCTTGTCATATGACCAACTGAGTAAAATCTGCTTTTCAAGTGAACAAACATACCCCACAGGAATGCCACTTGTAGCTTTTTCAACTGAGCTACCACATTTTTAGTCACATATGCAGCTAGGGTATGCAATCCAATTTTAGAACATGGCTTAATTAGCAAAAAGCTTTCATAATCTTGAATACAGTTAATGCATTAGAGGTGCAGCCTTAGTTACTGTACACATTGCATAATCTGCACACTGCAGAGCATTAATTTGCATAATTTGTTTTGTACTTTCTTCTGCATGTGGCTACAAGCCTTTGATTTCAAGAGTGCGCCTAGGAAGAAAAGTGTTTGTGTTTGGTTTGGATGATGCACTTCGGTGGCCAAGAGAAGAAACATGCAAATTATAATATTTTTTTATTAAGATAGCTGCATTGGACCAGCAGGACCTACCTTTCATACCATGATTAGGGCAAGACAGATGGCACCTGACAAAATCCAGAAAATATATCATCCACTCTGAGTAATTGGTGAGCAAGCTTCAATACCGTGAGGGGCCAGTGAGCCTTGGCTTTGGTATGACAGGATCAGTCTTGAAAATACCAAAACATATGTGCATAAGGGATAGGAGTTGCCTCTGTCTGAAACCCACTGATGACTCCATTATAAACGTAAGCAGCAGTGCTTGTGCCATGCCCTGCTGCTTAATTTCAGAGAGACTAAGAGATGAACGAAAGGCATAGATAGAAACATTGAGAGGAGCATTATTTATTGTTCTTTTGCAATATCATGCTGCAATTACCACAAATTATAAACACTGCAATAGTTGTCTCTAGCTTGCTCATTTTAATAATCGTTCCGTTCACAGTCTCAACTCAACAGCATAACACAACATATTAACTTAGTGCGCTAAAGTCTGAGAGTGTGTTGGTTACATATACTACATTTGGTTACATTTACGTATACTGGATGAGTGGGGGGCATATGAACACACTTAGTGCTGCTTTCCAACTGAGATTATTCAATCCATTGAGCAACCTGACTTTAAACTTTTGCAGGTGACTGTTCAAGTCAATGCACATACATTTACCCACATCTACTGTTTGTTCTATATTGACTTCTCTTTTACGGGTGATCACTGTGGATTATAAGGGATATTACAATTAAACATTGAAGGCCATAATTATGAAAATAATATGGCCTTTGAAAACAAAAAGCATAGACAGGCCATCAAAATGACAGCAAAAATAAAGAATAAATTAATTGTTTGTTTAAAAAGAAGCCTAATAAGCTTATTAAATCACCCATGACATGCCTCTTAATTGGCTCTTGAAAGTTGAGCTCCAAGGCTGGCATGCTGTGTATATCACTGTCAGTAAGCACCAGACTAGCAATACCAGAGTAACAGGGGAATCACCCATTGCAATCACCTCTGAAAATTTAGTCAATGGAGTTAGAGAGCTCTTCTAAATCACCTTTCTAGCAGCGGAGTAACACTGTACCATTTTGGAACAATACATTTGTGTTTCTCTGACATGACCCAAATACCTCAAATGGATCCCAGTACATATGGGAGAAGTAACCATGAATGGCCCTTCCAACCTCAATGAGAAGGCCGACCGAGCCGCGCGAGAACTAACCCACCGCGTCTCGGACAGTGACGGCACAACACCCCGCAACCCCCGGGGAAAGGGGAAGGACTGCGGGAAGGCAACGACAGCGAAGTAGCGATACGAGACAACAGGGACAGACTGGTCACGTACCACGACATACTGACACACTATACGAAACGAGGAGAAACATACCCACAACCCCACAAACAACTCGACAGGTTTCAAGAAACAGATTGGAGGAGGTTGCAAACCAGAACATTCCGAAACCCAGTACATTTAGACAGAGTAAATTCAACACAATACCCAGACGCGAGCTGCAAGCTCTGCAAGCACGAACCCGCAGACAATGCACAGATCTCATGGAAGTGCACACATATCAGATCGATATATCTAGAGGACAAGATAGAACAGGACCTTCTCGAGGAGCGATAGCTAAGCGCTCTGGCTAGCTCGGAACTACACGACCAACTATGGGCTATCCAGTGGGCCCGGGCAGCAGTGGAAAGGCTATGCCTCACCGCACATAATGCCCGGGTGGCCTGAGCCTGGGCTGGAAACCTTGCAGATCCTTTTCTCATTAAAGTTATTTCCGTACGTCCCTCCCTGGTTTAAAAAAATTTACCTTCCTAAACACCATGTGCATCTTAATTTTTAGAGGCATGACTTATAGAGATACACTGGCAATTTAATCTCTCCCCCATGGATGCTAAAAAGTCTCAAAAGGCAAAATGCTACTCGCTGATAGATGCTTCATATCAAAGAACATTTGCCCTTTTTACACACAATGCTTTGTTTAAGGTCACATTCAGAGCAAGTGAAAAGCACGATTAGGCCTATAATTCCCTGCCTGTAATGATACTTTGTACAAACTTGCTGTGAAACAGTATTGCATGAAGCTACACTGACTCTCTACAACTGCAGAAGATTACTCTTTTCATTCAGGCAGCAGTGACATTTCTTTCCATTCATAATAAGTGAGTCAAGATGCCTGTGCTCACATTATTAAAATTATGTATTTCCTGATAATAAATTGCAGTTAAGAATACTGCGTCCTTGACAGTGCTTGCAAAATTGATGCAGCAATGGCTGTCAAACTTGAGCGTAAAAGCATGTGTCGCATCAGAGCAAACTTTTCGGGGTAGAAAGACGGTAAGTGAGCCTGGCACAAGAGGTGCGAGTAGATACATGTTCTTGATGTTGTTGTGTTCTTTGTTATCTGCCATGGCATTGAAAAGGCCAGAGATGTGTCCCTGTACCTAGTGTAAGCAAGCATTAAAAGTGAGTAGTTGTGAAGCTTGTGTATCTTCTGACAAAGCTATGTGGCTTTACTGTCTTGCTTCAGCTGCTAAATGGCACTCAAGGAATTGGTGTGTCTGTATTTGGGTGAAGTTTGATAAAAATGAGACTGCCTCATTGGTGTGATGTGTGACTTTACCGTGTACCAGCCCCATTCTGCAGACTCTTGTCATGTATGGTATGAAGCTCAAGTAGAGTTGCAGACATCCATTGTAGATTCCTTGTTTTTATAAAGAGGGAAGTACTTAAGGCTGACTGATACTATGCTTCCATCTCTTGTAATAGCAGCGTCTGTACAAAATACATTGGTCCAAAGGAACATCAGTGTACAGCCGTGCCATGGCCTTAAGTCTGTTCTTGCACCCAAGCAATCAGAAGTGACTGCAACATGCAACCTCTTTAATTCAAATGCTCATTCACATTGAATTAGCAATGCTGCCGTGGTGTTCACCTGGGCATGTTCTTGAGTGAACAGAGGGAGAGCAGCTATTGCCCTCATCACGTTCTGAATAATGATCTCAATCTGGTCCCTCTGCTTCAGTGAGGGCCAGTAAAACTGAGCCTGATAAATAATATGTGGCTGGAGTACAGACCAAACACCATTACTGGCTATTTCGGTACAATCTTCTCCACATTTAGATGCAATCCTTCATATCAGGTGGAAGGTTGACATTGGTGTCTTCTTTATTTTGCCTAGCCAATTTGATCTTGTTCCGGATTGGCGAACATCAAGACCAAGGATCCGTACTTCTATTTCTTGTAACAAGGACCAGTGCCGGCAGCCAGGAATATATTGGTGCATGTGTTGGGGGGGGGGGTGGTGAGCATTGTCTGCACATTGTCCTATGCCAGGTAAACAGACATGTTGGGTTCGGGGGCAAGGAGTTCCGTTCCCGGTGTAGAGCATGCTGCAAAGCAATGCCGGTCTAGCCTGGTGTGGTTGGAAACGCCTTTCTCAAACTAATTGCCAATAATTGTTAGAAAGCTATATTGTGGCTACTTTTCCTTGCAGCAAGGTGTGTATTGTCCAAAATGAGTGATGCACGAATGATGGATGTCGCTGCACCTATTGCTGCCTGCAAATGTGAGCCACCATTCAGGAGCACAGCAGTACTGGACGGTAGTGCTAGTAAATTTACATAATTAGCAAGGCTTCAATATGCATACCCTGGAGTTAAATGTCAATATTGATTAAAATGGCTGTGACATATGAGTAGGCTTTGTTTTTTGTGGCCATTATCTGGCTTTTGCGCACCCCCTGGATGGGCTGTATTATTCTTGCATCCCTCTGACAACAAACATTTGCTTGTGAGTACTTCTTGCTACCTTTATTACTGATTTCTTTTCTTGATACTCAGATCCCTGTCTTTGCAATGTGGCCTCTGGCTGTTTATGTTCTTAGGAATGCAGACTTGTATGATGTTAACATATCTGAAAAGAAGCAGTATACACACTGAATACTTGAATGATAGAAAGCCACTGCTGTAAAATTACTGGTCAATCTCGGAAAGGGTCACCTGAATTGGCCACAATGAATAATTTACTGAAGCTATAAAAGCTGCTTTTCTGAATAAATTTTCCAAGACAAATACAGCAATATGCATGTCATGTTTGACGAGAATTCACAATTACCTGAAGCATATTTGCTTTGAGAATTAGTCCCAGGTGCTACAAGCACACTTGATGCAGAAGCTTGAAAGCAGTACAGTGACAGCCACACACCTCTACCACGTGGAATAAAAAAAATCCCAGACGGTAGCACACTACTCACCCAGTTAAAAAAAAAAACACATGTTGTCATTTATTGAAATTGCTCTTTATTTTTAAAAGTTCAATTCAGAACAAGTTACTACAGAGTGTATTAATGTTTATGTCGGTTTCCATATTACATACCCCTCTGTGGCAACAAAATGCTGCACATACGCAATCAGTCATGCATGCCCTCCTACAAAGAGTGAAATGGAAACTGAGTGAATCAAGTGACATGTGGCTCATTTGTAGTTGTAGGTAAACTTGATGGCTGATAGCACTAAGGGCAAGTAATAGTAGTATAAAGTTTATTTCTCTTAGTCGTTTGGGCGGTCGGTGCGTCCCTCAGTCCAGGGCTCCACTGATCTCTGTGGTTTGCTGGGCTTGATCGAGAAGAGCTCTCTGGCTCTCTACATCTTCACTAGCAAGCCAAACATCCCAGTGCCTGTTACTTGGCACTTACGCCGTAAGGGGCGAATTGGAATTTGGAGGCTGTAGTTTATACGTTCATGTTACGTGGGCAAGAGTTGGCAGCTCCTCGCACCAAGAACACATACTTTCATAGAATGCAGGGTGTACCTTAGTGAGTATTTGTAGGTGTAGATATGTGTTAGTCTGTACACAGCGCGAATCCCTGGCCTGTTCTTCCATAAGGTTGGAGTGCGGGCGGCTGTATTTTTGTCTCTCTTTTTCCTGGTTTTCGAAGGTGTCGTGTGGGTCAATGGGAGTTCCTTGAAAGGACTGACTAGTGCTCGGATGCTTATTGCTCGAGCAGTTCGGTCCACCCTCTCATTTTCCTCGAGTCCAGAGTGCACCGGGCACCAAATTACCACCTGGTGCAATTCTGTGAATTTTGTATGGTATGGTACCCGTCATGCACGAACAGCATGTTGCCTTAGAGTCCATCATGGCCAATGCAGATTGTTTCTTTTGCTTCTGCATCTCGAAAGGCCAGCGCTATGGCTGCTGCCTCCACGGTGCAGGTTAAAGGGTTCCGAATGGAAGTTGTTATCCCTGTGGACCAATTGAAGGCCACTATTTTGAATTTGTCTGTTGCCACTCTACATGCATCTGTGTAGTATACGTCTGGATTTCTTTCACATTTCTTTTGTAAAGCCTTTGATTGCGCTTTTCTTCTGCTTTGGTGGTGTTCTGTGCTCATATTCTTTGGGATTCGTGAAACTAGAATTTCCTCTCTTGTTTGTCTGGGTAGCAAAACTGTTTTTTCTCAGCCATACTGCGCTATCAGGGGATATCCTGCCTTTTGTAACAGAGCCTTTCCTTGTTTTGTAGAATTCAGATGTTCTCTCTGAGGCATGACCACATGCCGTGTCATGTTCTTCATATGTGTTGTGAATACCAAGAGCCTCCAGCTTTTTGGCACATGTGTTTTTGGGAGCACTAGCTGCCCTGATGATGGAGCTCACTTTAGACATTTCAGCCTTATTTAGTTTTTGAAAGGGGAGGCTATAGGTCACCCTGCTAATAATTAATGCTCGCACAAGTCTGACTGCCTCCGCTTCTTTGAAGCCTCTTTTTTGTTTTGTGACTCTGTGGATCATTTGTGCCGCATTCCTTATTCTTTGTCTTAATGTTTCTAGCATGTGTGATGCCCTGCTGTTGTCTTGGTACAAAAACTCAGAATACATTCAGGTATGTGGACACCAAGGGCAAGAAACAAGGAAGGAAATTGAGATTGGCTGGGTGGTTTCTTTTGATGCAGTGAAACGTAACTAAAGTCCAAGTATGCATTCACACGACATCTGCACATGAACACGTTACTAAAATACATCAAAGCCTGACCAAGCAAACAAGTTCGCAGGCCTAATTGAATTTATTCCATTTGTCCTTTTCAGCACTGGTCAAACGTGCAATACATGACTATGAAAACACAGTTAGTGTCTGTATACAAAAAAAAAGAAATCGTAGGCTGTAACTGCCTGAAACTGTGATTTCTAATGCACAAACCTTTGTGCATAGACAACTTGATACAAGGAAGTGCTGGTACAGATTTCCCAGTGAAAATGCATGCAGTTTGAAGCTTATTTCACAAAACTGACAAAATGAACATAATTGTGTGCACACACTGCGTGCCTCCATTTAACACAGAAACAGGCTGGCTGTTCGCATTGTTCATGCTGCATAACAGTAATTTGCCGCCTTAAAAATAATGTTGCTGTGACGCAAATCGCTCCCAGTTGAAAAAGACAACAGGAATTCCTGTCGCAACTACGGAAATTTCTGTTGTACGATAGAAGTTCCTGATGTTTCAGTAGTCGCGACAGACATTTCTGACATTAGGACAGAAATTCTGATGTCCCAACAGAATCATCCTGTCGTGAAGACCAAGAGTTCTGAAGTCGCAACAACAACTTTCTATCGCAACAGCGATTCTGACGTCGCAACAGGAACTCTCTGTCGGGACTACACATTTTCGGTCGTGGCGTTAGAAATGTGCCACTTTCTGTCGCAGCGACATAATTTCTGACGCCGCGACAGAAGCGCTTTCAGTCGCGACGCTTTAAAATTGTATGTCAATTTCGCATCGGTGGTGTACCCTGTACTTTTCTCTTGCGCGGTATTCAATCGTGCTTCTCTGAAGCCGGCAATGCTGATAGCACAGACACCGGTATCAAAGTCGACGTGGCCAATTGTTATAATTGTGCCGTGACGACGAAGCACCATAAATGCCCTACCGGCCTCCTCAAAATCGGCCGCTGATGAAAATCATATCATCTGCGGGAATGGCTGCGTATCCGTTTTGTGTTATTTGGTAAGATGTGGCACACAGGCCTGTGGACTTACATGTGCCGTTAAACTGACACTGTTAACTTCCCAGAAATATTGCATAAGCTTTTACAAAGCGAAAAAGAAGTTTTGGGTTGTTCCACAAAGTTGCGTGAAAAGCTGTCTCGCTCGGGTCTCATTATTCTGGTACAGCGCTGCCGAGAGATGCCAGTATGCTGTCAGAATGAACAATCATCCACGAATGTTTATGTAGCTATCTTGCATTGAACACAGAATTATATGCGCGCTCAAAAGTGCAGAGCGAGAGACAACTGTCGAAATTAGCAGTAACAACCTAACAGTGTCCCCGGTCACCGTTGTCTATTCCTGTATTTCTTATTTAATATGTATATCCTACAGCAAAATCGATGTTCCAGCACTACACAATGTACCTGTCGATGGTAAGAACACTTTTACTTTTCTAGAGATGCGGCAGTTGACGCGGTGGAATGAAAGCGCATGTTGACTCTTAAAATGCAAATATAAACATAAACGTAAAGTGTTTGTATAGCTGAAATATGCACCAAGGCGCATATTTGGCGTGGCGTAGTGGTAAGATGCTGGGCTCTGGATGCTTGAGTCCGGAGTTCGAATCCCCTGCGGGGCGGTTTTTTTTTCCCTTTATTTTTTCTTTTTTCTACAAACAAATTTACATAGCCTTAAAGAGGTCTCTGTCAATATTTAATTGAATATTGATCAAGAACTACAGGACGTCACACTACGGACAACAGACCGACAGACTAAAATTTCCTGTTGTGTTTTTCAAGTGGGCTGTCACAACCTATATCGACACTTAAGGCGAAGTGGTTATCAAACACACCTGATGACGAAACTCCAATACTCTTTGACCCGCCGTGGTTGCTATAAGCGTCCTTGGAGTTGTGCTTAGTATTAAGCACGAGGTCACAGGAACAGATCATGGTTCTGACACGTAAAACACGACAATTAAATCGAAAAAGAGAAAGAAAAAAGTTGAAACGTCTCCTTTTTGTGCGGCACTGGCTTCTTGAGTTTTATTGAAAGGACCGGTAAGTCTCAACACCGCGACATAAAAGGTGTGAGCATTATGCGCATAGCGCAATGCTTCAGCGCCGTTTACTCACCACCGCAGCTTGAAAAAGCCGCGTCAAACATGAGGCAACTGGGCAAGCGGTAATCCGAAACGCGCCGTTTCCAAAGCAGTCGACACCGTACGCGGTCCGATTTTGTGAGGACTGTGGGTGAGGTTTCACTAGCCGCTGTCATATCGTGGCGCAGGAGGGAATACCCGAGCACGGCCGCGCGAACCACAAAAGTGTATTGTAGTACACAGATCACGTCAAAGCGATGACTACGCGGTGGCCGATCACCGCCGTGCTGTGCAGTGGGGCAGGTAGCTTTCTTGTGAGGTTCCACACTACACGAAACACTCTCCGACGGCCGCCAAAATTACCTCGTAAGCACGCATATAGACACACACGCAGAACTACGATGAGCAAAACAGGTGCCGTCACCGGCGCCGACGACAGTGGCGCTTTGCGGGCTTTGCCTTCAGCAGTTTCACTTTTAGTTGATGGGAAGACGAACAGAAGCGAGGACATTCTGCGGCCTAAGCCGTCGAAGTTTTGCATGGTCTCGCTTCCGAAGACAGCTCGTCAGATGCCGACCGGGGGTTCTGGCAGCGCGACAGGACATTGTGGTCGACGAGGCGAACAAAGCGTCTATTATATCGCCCTAAATAAGTTGGCTTGCACTCCGGAAATGTATAAATTTGCAGAAAGAAAAAAAAAGAAAAAGAACCACTTGGACAATATATCTCTCCTTTCTCGTTTCCTTCTCACAGATGTGTAAAAGAAAAGAAAACAAAGCATAAAATAAGAAACAGAACTCCGTTTACGCTAAAGGGAGGCCTGTATCCTCTAAACTCCCTCTTAAAAAGGATGTAGAATTGAGGTTCTGTCTCCTTCTTTCATCCGCATTTTGCGAGGGAGAGAAATGGAGGACGCTGAGCATTTCTACACCACTCTAAGGGAGCACGGTTTTCAGGCACGTAGTCTCAAGGGAGGTCACCTCCCTTAAAATGCCTTTTTCGGCTCATTTCCGTTTACAGTGTACAGTCAGGCTATCAATGTACGCGCATGACATCTGCATATGGACGTCTGCAGTAACACGCCTACAGCTGCGAGCGAGAATTCAGAGAGCCGCCACACAAACTGTTCTCTACCTTCGTAATCGAGGCCTGGAAATTTCCTCAGAGAAATGCGCACTAGTGCCATTTACGCGCAAACCCATGGCCAACTACAGTGTAATGATAAATGGCCAAATAATACGACGGGTCCGATCGTACAAGTTCCTAGGTGTCATAATCGACAGGGACTTGTCATGGAGCCCACACGTATCATACATGAAAAAACGGTTGACAGGCATCTGTCACCTCCTCAAGTTTTTCGCTGGCAAGACCTGGGGAATGTCGCCAAGTGCGATGTTGCAACTGTACAGGGTGCTTTTCCTAGGATTTCTGCGATACAGCTTGCCAGCAATAAACAACACAGGTAAAACAAATCTACGCACAATACAAAGTCTTCAGGGTCAAGTGCTCCGGATCTGTCTAGGACTGCCTCAGAGTGCTTCAACAGTGGCTACGATAGCAATCGCTGGAGATCACCTTGTCAGGACCCACATTGAAATTGAAGTACTCAGGACACATATAAGGCATCTGACCAGGACTCCTCGTCACCACTTGGCCTCCCTAACAGCGGACAGACCACACACATCTTTCAGCAGGACGATAACCGCATATGATGAATCATTGCCAGCTTGTTTCACCCCGGCTGCGAGACCTTCGATTCCTCCATGGTGCCTCGCTCAGCCAAAAATCAACCTCACAATACCTGGTATCTCGAAAAAAGCTGATCTATCATCGCCAGCCCTTAGACAGCTCACGCTACTACATTTGTACGAGAACTACCGTGATTCTACGCATATTTACACTGATGGATCTGTCCTTCCAAGTAGCTCCGCGGCGGCAATCATCATACCAGCGAAAGCTACAACAATCAAATTTAAGACGACCCACGCGACAACATCGACGGCAGCAGAGCTCGCAGCGCTCTTTACTGCCCTTCATCACATTGGTGATGAACCACCACATAAATGGACAATATTCTGCGATTCGAAGGCGGCACTGCAGTCTCTACTGTCACCTTTACGACGCGGACCACACGAACAACTAATATTCCAAATTACAGAGACGTTGCAACATATAAGTGAAGCAGGCCATGAGATAACCTTTCAGTGGCTTCCAAGTCACTGCGGGATTATCGGCAATGAACGGGCGGATCACGCTGCCCGCTCAGCCCATACTGAGGAGCGCCACGTCCCAATTCCTCATTCTAGAACTGACGCAGCACGGAAGCTCCGCCTACTTGCTCGGCAGTGCACCGCATCGCAATGGAAGGAGCCACATTTAAGAAACACGCGACTGTACTCACTTGATCCAACAGTAAGTCTTCGAGCGCCATCACTGCTTCGCCGTAGAGACGCCACGCTTTTATATCGACTTTGGTTGGGCGTTGCCTTTACTAAAGCCTATGCATTCCGAATAGGGATGACCGACAGCCCAACCTGTGACCACTGCGGCCATGAAGAATCAATTGGCCATATTTTGTGTGCCTGCCCGCAGTACAGTACACAGAGGGCATGCCTTCGCCACGAACTTGACCAACTGGACGACCAAGCGCTATCTGAGAAAAGAATTCTACAACATCGAAAGGACCTACCGTCACAGAAGAAGGCCGTGCAGGCGCTATTGCGCTTTTTGCGATCTACCGGCCTGTGTGAACGACTTTAACTGGAACGCCTCTTGTGTGTGTGCCTCCATGTGTGCGTGTTTTTTTTCCTATTTTTTAGCGTTTTCCTCTCTGTCATCTTTCTAACCCCTATCCCCCATCCCCAGTGTAGGGTAGCAAACCGGAGACTCATATCTGGTTAACCTCCCTGCCTTTCCTTTTCATTCTCTCTCTCTCTCTTTCTATGAAAATGATAAGGAGGGGGGGGTTGCTTTTACTCGCATAAATGTGAATAATGCCCGCCGTTCGTCATAAAGACGCGTAAGACCGCAAAAGAGAAATGAAATAAGGTGTATCTCACAGGTACGCCTGTGAGATACACCTATCCTTTACTTGACAAACAAGAACCACTTCAAATGGACTCGCGCAGGAAAGAAGCGAAGGAAGAACACTTCAAAGAACAAGTAATCGAGCGAAAGCGTAAAATAAAGACTTTAGTAGCGTTTTTTGAATTACATCTGGAAGAATTATACAAAAATACATATTTGCGCAACAATCACAGTTCTTTTGGATCCCTCGTTTACTGCTCTACTAAGTTAAGTGCCAAAACCAACTCGTGTTGTTATTTGGGAAGTTGTGTAACGGTACGTGGCCCCCAGTCCCGCACAACCGCTTAGATCGCAGGACGCTGCGGTTCTAGACGTACTGCGCCCACGCGGAAGGTTATAAAAACACCCACATAAACACGGCAGAGAAGTGGCTACGTCAGGCGGCTCGACTGATAACTGTAGAAGCGTCATTCAAAACACACGGAATTGTTCTCCACTTCCGGCGGCGTTTTCTCTACTTCCATTTTAAATAAAAATAAGTTGATCCATAATTATTTTCAAACAACGGTTAAATTTGCTCATTTTCGCTTTTACTTTCTGTGTGGCTGTTGCCTTGGCTCTCTCCCTTAGTAGATCGCTAAATTTGTCAACTTCTTGCAACTCTTGTTTCCAGTTGCCAATGTTGCACGAAAAGTGCCATGCAATTCGGGGATAACCAGACGAGGTAACGGGTTACATTCATATTGCTTGTGGGTTTAATAGTTAATACAGTGTTCGAGGATGGACGCTGTGTGGCATTATTTTATTTTCCACCTTGTCTAATTTATATCTCGGGTATATGGTTCCGAGGAACTGTCAGCGTAGCGGCGAGCCGTCACTCGAGGAAATAATGAAGCATAAGGAAAAGTAAAATGCAACTGGCGTTCTCTCCGGCCCCCTACAGCCCAGTTCACTACGAACTGAATCTGTTTCCGGGTCCCTGGATCAGTCTAAACAAAGAACGTTGGACTAACAAAGCAACAGTGATGCGCGTGACCGTTGCAATAGATGGTGACAACTGAACGCATCTCGCCTTATTCTCGCAGGCACCGAATCGGTGAGAAAACTGACCTTCACGTCCCAGGAGATGCCGACAACTACTGCCATCCTAAAGGAGATAAAAGGCAGCGAAATGTTAAACGCCGAATAGCTGTCAATTTAAGCCTCAAGATTGATTTGGCGGCGCTTTAGGAATGCGTGTGAGAGGTGGTGGCGTGGGCGGGGGGTGGGGGTTATGCCACCTAATTTCGGGGGGAGACGGGTCCTCCTCGCCCCCCCCCCCCCCCCTGGGTACGTGCCTGATTCAGTAGCATTAAGAGAACAAATTATCTTTAAATCTTCTAAAGGAACCGGACGAAGGAAACATGACTGAGGGCTACGTGGGAGATGGCGTAGAACACTAGGCGACAGCGTGTTCTGGCAAGCGGCAAAACAATCACTAATAACATTTGATATGTCAGTCTCGTTAGTGCATTCCACATTGTTGTAAATTATTTTTGTGCCCGTTTCAGACTCTGTAATATTAACAAATTGTTTAATAATCTCCCAATATGTCTGGTATTCGTTCCGCTATGAATTATCCTTCTTTCATAATGGTCCCGTTTGGCACCTTTAAGAATGCCAGAAAGGATGTTGCCATAATTCCTAACTCTAGTTCGCAAAGCTGTGTTGAATGGCTGCAATTTCATCCCTATCTGAGGATTATTGTTTTTTTATTATAGAGCGGTGCAACGCATTTTTAATTTATGAATTTCTAGGAGACGAGAATCTATGCTTAAAGGACACATGAGATGTATAGTCATTAATATAGTTCGTTATTGTTAGTAAAAATATCCAATATGCCATCTCACGACAGTTTTCTTGAAAAGCGCTGTTCCAAAATGTGCCTTGCAGCTACTGTATAAATAATGTTTCATTGAAGTAGTTAGGTATATTGGTGACACTGCGTACGCTTTCCGACACCTAAACAGAAGAGCAGAGGATAGTGGTCAGTAATGGAATAATCAATTACTCCAGTGATAGAATCAGAAGATGACGAGGAAAATATATGATCCTTCAAAGTGGAAAAACGAGAAGTGTCCCGGCTTGTTGGAACATGGACTAAATAAGAGAAACGTAGCTAAATAAGCAGTTGATATTGACACGTGCACTTTTTTGTATTTATCGGGCGACAAGTTTCTCCGCCTGACAAATGTTATCGCACAGCGCAGGACGCGCCTGCATGTATCGGAAGTTTCTGGAATGTTATCGATGCTTCCATCCGCTGTCTGTGACCGAACCTTGTGTAATATGATTGCATGTGCACGCGTCGCGAATAATGTAGAACTTCGTGGACGGCACGCGGGTCACAGCGATTACTCTGGAACGTTCGAGGACTGATGTATAAAAGCCAACACGCTTGACCCGCTGATCAGATTTTCGACGATCGCCCACTGTGTTCGCCGTTTTCGTTGAGCATTGAGTGTAGCCTGTTTTTTTCTGGGCACAGGTTCGCGCAATAAAGTTAGTATTGCCATTCACAGTTCTGTTGCTGTGTCCTCAAACGTCACTACCACGTGACAACTGGTGGAAGCGCTTTGCGTTCATGTACCGGACGCCCGCACAAAGCCGTGATCCAAGCCCTGACTGCAAAGACAAAACATACGTCGTCCCGGATCATCGAGCAAGTCGCCGACTGCAACAGCTACCCCCGGAACACGGACTTCTACCTGAGACGACAAAGAAGAACGTGGCCAAGACAACCCCAATGGCTGCCCCAGCGTCCCCCGTTATCCTGCAACAACCTCGGGACCCACCGACCTTCCATGGAGCCTCGACTGAAAATCCGGAATCCTGGCTGGAGATCTACGCACGAATCGCGACTTTCAACAACTGGGACTCAGACGACAAGCTGCGGCATGTATACTTCGCCTTAGAAGACGCCGCCAGAACGTGGTTTGAGAACCGGGAGTCGACCTGGGACCTGTTCCGTAGTGGCTTCCTGCGCACCTTTACTAGCGTCGTGCGCAAGGAAAGGGCCGAAGCTATGCTGGACGCCCGAGTGCAGCTACCTAAGGAGAACGTTGCCATTTTTACGGAATAAATGAGCCGTCTGTTCTACCACGCCAACCCGGATATGCTCGAGGACAAGAAAGTCCGCCTACTCATGCGTGGTGTGAAGCAAGAACTTTTCGGCGCAATGGCACGAAGCCCACCGAAGACCGTAGAAGAGTTCCTTAGCGAGGCCACCAGCATCGAGAAGACACTCGAAATGCCGAACCGGCAATTCAACTGCCGCACGAACTCTACAAACTACGCAGGAATTCAATCACTGGCCATCGACGATCTGCGCGAGACTATCATAGTGGTCGTACGGGAAGAGCTGCAGAAGTTGTACCCGAGGTCGCAGCCTGAAGTGGCCTCAATCGCAGAAATCGTCCAAGATGTGGTTCAGCGATTCCTTGGAGTGCCTGAGGTGCAACCAGAATGACCGCAGCACCACCGTCGCCCGACGTCAAGGCCCCACTGCGCGGCTGCGCCAGGGCCCTTTAACGCCACAATTCCGTCGTCCACCGCCACCGCCGCCAGCACGCCCACCCGTCGCCCAGCGCAGCTACGCGAGGAAGGACATTTGGCGCACTACTGACCACCACCCGCTCTGTTACCACTGCGGACAAGCGGGTCACGTCTACCACCGATGCCCATACCGGGACACGGCACTGCGAGGGTTCGCCGTTAACGCACCGCGACCACAGCTTGGCGAACGACTTCGTGATATCGCCGACTACCTCGCCGCCACACAGTGGAGCCCTCGACGACCATCCCGTTCGTCGTCACCAGACCGCTACCTGTCGCCGCAGCGCCTACCATACACTGGCCCTGCTCGGGACCGGTCTGCGAGCCCATATCCGGAAAACTAAAAGCAGCAACTGATGAGGGTGCGGTTACTGTTCGTCGAACTGACGAAGATCCTCCGCCACCGACGAAAACGCTGAAGAGACTACCTCGACGACATAACGACACGCCGCCGTCACGACGAAGTCTGGAAGTAAATAATGCGCGACGAAAGACGACCTGACGACGCCACATTCCAGCCACAGGTCAACGCGAGGCAGCCGTGATCCGACGCGAAGACCTAACTGTAACGCAAGACAAAGAACCACCGACCTCGACGTGCTTCTCGACGGTCACACAGTCACCGCCTTAGTAGACACAGGAGTCAATTACTCCGTCATGAGTGGGCCCAACGCGGCCCAGTTGAAGAAAGTTAAGACTGCATGAGAAGGCCCTCAAATTCGGATCGCTGGAGGACACCTCATCGCGCCAACTGGAATCTGCACGGCAAGAGTCACCATTAATGACTGGACTTACCATGCAACCTTCGTTATCCTCGAACAGTGTTCACGAGACGTCATTCTCGGCATGGACTTCCTGAACCAACATGGCGCAATCATCGACGTGAAGTCGAAGTCGAAGTCGAAGTCGAAGTCGAAGATCACGCGATACTGCTAGAGAGCTCTCGTAGTCCCCATGCCTTGGGCGTGCTCGCAAGTCAAGTCAGCATCCCGCCCCGCTCCAGCATTGTCATTTCCATTGGTACCAAAACACTTGCCGACGTAGAAGGCGTCGCAAGAGGGATCGCTTGACTGCATGAAGAAAAACTAAAGTGGAGCTGACAAACGTCAGCCAGGAGTTCAAGCACATCAACAAGGGCACGAAGGTCGCGTACATTGAGGAAATTCTGGAAACCAGCAATACGTTTGTCATCTCGGATTCTGCCGCATCTACCCCGACGACCATAGTTCCTGAACCAGACTTCGACATAAATCCAAGTCTCCCCATGATTAAGCAGCAACAGCTCAGAAATCTGTTCCGACAATACAAAGACTGCTTTTCGAACGTCATCGAGGATTCTACAAACACCAGTCGCAAAGCATCGCATAATTTCCGAAGAGTGCGCTCGACCACTTCGCCAGAGCCTTTACCGAGTTTCAACGTGAGAACGTGAAGCTATAAGAGAACAAGTCGACGAAATGCTGCGCGACGACATCATCCAGCCGTCGAAAAGCCCGTGGGCATTCCCTGTTGTCTTGGTGAAGGAAAAGGCGGAACCTTACGTTTCTGCGTCGATTATCGTTGACTGAACAAGATCACAAAGAAGGATGTATATCCCCTACCACGGATAGACGACGCATTAGATCGGCTATGCAACGCAAAATACTTCTCGTCGATGGATCTCAAGTCTGGCTACTGGCAAATAGAAGTCGACGAGAGAGATCGCGAAAAAACCGCCTTCATCAGGCCAGACGGCCTCTGCGAGTTCAAGGTCATGCAGTTCGGACTTTGCCCGGCTCTTGCAATGGTCCAGCGTGTCATGGACACGGTGTTAGCAGGATTGAAGTGACAGACCTGTCTTGTTTACTTGGATGACGTCGTGGTCTTCGCCGAAAATTTCGACCATCACCTAAGGCGGCTTGCGACAGTACTAGAGGCCATCAAGTCATCAGGGCTCACTCTGAAGCCAGAAAAATGCCGCTTCGATTACGATGAGCTTCTGTTGCTAGACCATGTCATCAGCAAGTCTGGAGTCCGCCCCGACCCGCAGAAGAGAGCCTCCATCGCAAAGTTCCAGGAGCCCATTGACAAGAGGGCAGTGCGTAGGTTCCTTGGCATGTGTGCCTACTACAGGCGCTTTGTCAATGACTTTTCACGAATCGCTGAGCCGTTGACACATCTAACAAAATGTGATGTGGAGTTCAAGTGGGATATTCCGCAGGCCGACGCATTTCAAGAACTCAAATGACGCATGCAGTAGCCCCGAGTACTTGCGCACTTCGACGAGGACGCCGATACCGAAATCCACACTGACACCAGTAGCCTAGGCCTCGGTGCCGTCCTAGTCTATAGAAAAGATATACTTGAACGTGTGATAGTTTACGCTAGCCGGTCGTTGTCAAAAGCGGAAGACAATTATTCTACAACCGAAAAGGAATGCCTCGCCATCGTTTGGGCTACAGTGAAATCTCACTCTTACCTATATTGCAGGCCATTCAAAGTCGTCAGTGACCATCACGCCTTGTGTTGGCTAGCCAATTTAAAGGACCCTTCAGGGCGGCTGGCGCGGTGGAGCCTAAGACTACAAGAATAAGATATCACGTAACCTACAAGTCCGGACGAAAACACTCTGATGCCGATTGCCTATCACGCACCCCCATTGACTCGCCGCTGCAAGATGACGAGGATGACGACTCCTTCCTTGGCATATTAAGAGCGGAAGAGTTCGCTGAACAGCTACGAACAGACGCGAAGTTGAAAAACCTCGTCGCGTATTTCGAAGGGCATACCAACATTGTCCTAGGCATTTAAGCGAGGATTGTCTTCCTTCTCACTTCAAAACAACCTACTCGTAAAGAACTTCTCACCAGTCCGCGCCAACTACCTTCTTGTTCCGTCAGGGCTGCGTCCAGAAGTATTGCACGCCCTACATGACGATCCGACCACTGGACACCTCGGATTCTCCCGGATACTATCGCCGATACAGGAAACGTATTATTGGCCACCCCTGACCGCTGACGTCGCCCGTTATGTCGGAACATCCCGAGACTGTTAGCGACGCAAGACGCCACCGACAAGGCCAGCGGGATTACTGCAGCCAATCGAGCCTCCTTGCCGACCATTCCAGCAGATCGGGATGGACTTGTTGGGACCCTTTCCGACGTCAACAAGCGGAAATAAGTGGATCGCCGTGGCGACGGACTATCTCACCCGCTTCGCTGAAACGAAGGCTCTGCCGAAAGGTAGCGCAGCCGAAGTGGCGAAATTCTTTGTCGAGGACATCCTGCTGCGACATGGCACCCCAGAAGTCCTCTTCACCGACAGAGGAACGGCCTTCACAGCAGAGCTCACCCAAGCCATTCTGCAGTAGTCAGACAAGGCACAGGAGGACAACTGCCTACCACCCACCGACAAATGGTCTTACGGAGTGCCTGAATAAGACCCTCGCCGACATGCTAGCAATGTACGTCGACGTCGAACACAAGACCTGGGATGCCGTCCTGCCGTACGTAACGTTCGCTTACAACACGGCAGTGCAAGAAACAACACAGATGACGCTGTTTAAGATACACTAATCCCTTTCTTAAAGATGCGTTGTTCCTTCACCCATCCTACATATCACCTCGCATCCATCACCAAATGGAGGTGGGGGTACCACCATGCAACTCCAACTCTTACTTTCAATCATTTATACCATGCACGGCCGACAACTGGAACCTTACTGCCGCCTCCATCGCTGGCATTTGTGACACCACAAATTTAAAGATTGACAACGACTTCATATGTACTCACCACTTCTCGCTGTCATGCCCTCGGGCCTTGAGGGTATGTAACTAAATAAATAAATAAATAAATACTTAATCCCAACTGTCAATCATGCTCGGGTTATAGTCACGTGGTGTGACGGTTGAGGACACAGCAACAAAACTGTGAATGGCAATACTAACTTTATTGGGCGAACCTGTGCCCAGAAAAAAAAAAAAACAGGCTACACTCAATGCTCAACGAAAATGGCGAACACAGTCGGCGATCGTCGAAAATCTAATCAGCGGGTCAAGCGCGTCGGCTTTTATACATCAGTCGTCGAATGTTCCATAGTAATCGCGTGCCTTCCACAAAGTTCTATATTATTCGCGTCGCGCACACATGCAATCAAATTACTCAAGGTTCGGTCACAGACAGCGCATGGAACCATCGATAACATTCCAGAAACTTGCGATGCATGCAGGCGCGTCCTGCGCTGTGCGATAACATTTGTTAGGCGGTGAGAAGCAGTCACCCGGAAAAGATAAACAAGTACACGTGTCAATACCCCCCTCTTAAAAAGCATCGACCCGATGCTGCAAACCAACGAAAGTAATAAACAAAAGCACCAATAGCAAAGAAGCAACAAAATAAGGAAATTCGTCAGCGTGCGTAAAAGGGTTTAAGACGCACCACATGGACCACATGAGGTCGTGCGCGGCGCCGCTGTGAATGCGAAATGCCGTCTGGCACGACCTCATAGTCCAGTGCGCCAATACGTCATCTGACCTTGTAGGGTCCGAAATAGCGTCGCAATAGTTTCTCACTGAGTCCTCGTCGGCGTATCGGGGTCCAAACCCAAACACGGTCGCCAGGCTGGTACTGAACGTAGCATCGTCGGAGGTTGTAGTGTCGGCTGTCGGGCTTCTTCGGCGCGCTGGAGATATGTGGCGACGTCAACATTCTCTTCATCAGTGACGTGCGGCAGCATGGCGTCGAGCGTCGTCGTCGGGTTCGTGCCGTAAATCTTCTGAAAGGGGCATAAGCGCATAAAGTTACGACGTACTGCGAGGTCTGGCAAACCGAGCGTCAGTTTCATTGAAGATACGCTTGCGCGACGTGCATAATTTGATAAAGTGAAACGGGCGCCCTTGTTCTGAAGTGATTCAAGATTTGTTAGCTTAACTTGACCAGGGTCCCAAATGGAGCAGGCATATTCGAGCTTGGGACGTACCAATGTTTTATAAAGTTGTGACTGGAGTGAACAGTCGCACTGGTAAAATTGCGACGTATGAAACCGAGCATGTGGTTAGCGTTATTAAATATGTATTGAAGATGTACGTTCTACGAGGGATTACTAGTGATATGTATACCAAGACATTTGTAAGATGCTACAGAAGCTAATGGTGTGTTATTAAAGGTATAGTAGAGAGAAACAGGGCAAGTGGAAGTCCGTGAGACACGCATGCTTTTACATTTACTAATATTAAGAGTCATTAAAGAATCAGTGCACCAAGAAGATATGGCGGTAATGTTGGATTGCAGGGCAGCATGATCAGAGGCGTTAGTGATGACGCGGTAATCTAGGCAGTCATCGGCGAAAAGTTTTAGAGAAGAAGTAGCGAATTTGGGGAGGCCATTAATAAATATTAGAGTAGTAAACCCAAAACAGACCCCAGAGCTACACCAGACTGCACATAAGCGATGGAAGAGTCATGTCCGTTAGCAGATACTTGTTGCAGGCGGTCACAAAGGAAGCATTGAATCCAGCGCAAGATATTAGCATCGATATTAAGTTTACGCAACTTAACGAAAAGCAATTTGTGAGAGACAGAGTCGAAAGCTTTCGCGAAATCCAAGAATATACAATCAGTTGCTAGTCCTTTGTCTGCAACACTATATAGATCACTAGTAAAAACCAAGGGCTGAGTGCCGCATGAGAAATTTTTTCTAAAGCCATGCTGATAGTGAAAAACGAGTTTTATTCCAGAAAAGTAATAATATGCGAGCAAATTACATGTTCCACGAGCTAACAGGGTACGCTGGTTAATGATACGGGCCTATAATTAAATGGAAAGTCAGTGGGTCCTGATTTATGCAGCGGAACCACCTTCGCCTGCTTCCAATCATTAGGCAAGGTGGATAATTCTAGTGACTGAGCAAAAATGTGCGACAGTACTAAAAAAGAATACATCACCGTCTTTTTAAGACACTTGGAATTGATATGATCGATTCCTGCACAAGAAGATATTTTTAGCTTTGTAATCAATCTAGCAATACCAACAGCATCAAAAGAAACAGGGTTCATAGGGATGTAATCAGCAAACGGGATGCCAGGATAAGCATGGGGTGACATCGCAGAAAAGAATGATACGAATACATTGCTTAATACTTCGCAGCAGTCATCGGGGGCTATAGTAACACCATTTTCCTCAGACAATTCAATCGAAGATGACTTCTTGCCACTGATTATATTCCAAAATTTCCGCGGGTTATCATGAAGAATTGAAGGCAGAGCAACTTGATAAAATTCGCTCTTAGAAAGTGCGATAGCTTGCTTGTATTCGCAGTCAGCAGTGACATAGGCGTGCCAACGCTCTGCATTATTGGCTGTCTTGGTGCGCCAAAGAAGTATCTCCTTTCTATTTAGCAGACGTTTAAGACGTGCATTGAACCATGGTGCCTATGAGTTAGAGATGACGCGTCTAATTGAAATGAATCGATGAATGAGCGAACGTATTTCCTGCTTAAATTGGCACCTGTTTCCTTCAATTATTTTGGAGTGGAAGTTAGGAAAATAGTCAGTGATAAACAATTCTAACGCTTGGTTAATAGCATCGAAGTCAGCATTTTTGTAATCGCGAATTTGTTTGGACTATTTAATAGAAGGAACAGACGCGCGTAAATCAAACTGCATTTTACAATGACCACTTAGACCTGGCAGGTAAGTTATAGTGGAAACAAAGTCGGGCGCTGTCGCCAGGATTAAATCCAAGATATTAGCAGAATCTGTTGTGCATCAAATTTGGTTTAAGAGCTAACTGCGTTAAGTCCAAACAAATATTGATGAAAGATGAGAACTCGGACGAACAATTAACTACTGAGGGAGAATCAGTACACCATTTAATGTAGGTAATTAAAGTCGCCTAGGATCAGTAATGCATATGAGGGAATTCTTACTGTTAAACTGCTGAGCGCATCATGAAGTCTGAACAAACGTGTTATGTGAAGTGGGCAAGCGGCAACACACACAAAAAATGACGCCCCTGTGACCGGCGCGTATATGCGTGCATATGAATTCAAGATGCCACGAAAGGGCTATGTTGCTGCAGATGATCCCCTCACGCATAGCTATCAGTAGACCGCCGGCAGTGCGCGGGTCGCGATCATATCGAAAAAATTTGTAACTACCTTGGCATTGCCAATATTTCGCGGTAAGTAATTTTAACCCAGGAAGAGGACCATAGTGTTGAAGCAATGAACGACAATCTTATGGGCATCATTAAGGAGTGCGCAATAGAAGTCGGTGGTAACGCCGTTAAACAGGAAACCAGTAAGCTATCGCAGGAGACGAAAGATCTGATCAAAAAACGCCAATGTATGAAAGCCTCTAACCCTACACCTAGAATAGAGCTGGCAGAACTTTCTAAGTTAATCAACAAGCGTAAGACAGCGGACATAAGGACCTATAATATGCATAGAATTGAACAGGCTCTCAGGAACGGAGGAAACCTAAAAGCAGTGAAGAAGAAACTAGGAATAGGCAAGAATCAGATGTGTGCGTTAAGAGACAAAGCCGGCAATATCGTTACTAATATGGATGAGATAGTTCAAGTGGCTGAAGAGTTTTATAGAGATTTATACAGTACTAGTAACACCCATGACGATAAGGTGAGAGAGAATAGGCTAGAGGAACTTGAAATCCCACAAGTAACGCCGGAAGAGGTAAAGAACGCCTTGGGAGCTATGCAAAGGGGGAAGGCAGCTGGGGAGGATCAGGTAACAGCAGATTTGTTGAAGGATGGTGGGAACACTGTCCCAGAAAGATTGGCCGCCCTATATACACAATGCCTCATGACCTCAAATGTACCGGAATCTTGGAAGAACGCTAACATAATCCTAATCCATAAGAAAGGGGACGCCAAAGACTTGAAAAATTATAGACCGATCAGCTTACTGTCCGTTGCCTACAAACTATTTACTAAGGTAATCGCAAATAGAATCAGGAATACCTTAGACTTCTTTCAACCAAAGGACCAGGCAGGATTCCGTAAAGGCTACTCAACAATAGACCATATTCACACTATCAATCAGGTGATAGAGAAATGTGCGGAATATAACCAACCCGTATATATAGCCTTCATTGATTATGAAAAAGCATTTGATTCAGTCGAAACCTCAGCAGTCATGAAGGCACTACGGAATCAGGGTGTAGATGAGCCATATGTAAAGATACTGGAAGATATCTATAGCGGTTCCACAGCCACCGTAATCCTCCACAAAGAAAGCAACAAAATCCCATTAAAGAAAGGCGTCAGACAGGGAGATACGATATCTCCAATGCTATTCACAGCATGTTTACAGGAGGTATTCAGAGACCTGGAGTGGGAAGAATTGGGGATAAAAGTTGATGGAGAATATCTTAGCAACTTGCGTTTCGCTGATGATATTGCCTTGCTTAGTAACTCAGGAGACCAATTGCAATGCATGCTCACTGACCTGGAGAGGCAAAGCAGAAGGGTGGGTCTGAAAATTAATCTACAGAAAACTAAAGTAATGTTTAACAGTCTCGGAAGAGAACAGCAGTTTACGATAGGTAGCAAGGCACTGGAAGTGGTAAGGGAATACATCTACTTAGGGCAGGTAGTGACCACGGACCCGGATCATGAGACTGAAATAACCAGAAGAATAAGAATGGGCTGGGGTGCGTTTGGCAGGCATTCTCAAATCATGAACAGCAGGTTGCCGCTATCCCTCAAGAGGAAAGTGTATAACAGCTGTGTCTTACCAGTACTCACGTACGGGGCAGAAACCTGGAGGCTTACGAAAAGGGTTCTGCTGAAATTGAGGACGACGCAACGAGCTATGGAAAGAAGAATGATAGGTGTAACGTTAAGGGATAAGAAAAGAGCAGATTGGGTGAGGGAACAAACGCGGGTAAATGACATCTTAGTTGAAATCAAGGAAAAGAAATGGGCATGGGCCGGACATGTAATGAGGAGGGAAGATAACTGATGGTCATTAAGGGTTACGGACTGGATTCCAAGGGAAGGGAAGCGTAGTAGGGGGCGGCAGAAAGTTAGGTGGGCGGATAACATTAAGACGTTTGCAGGGACAACATGGCCACAATTAGTACATGACCGGGGTAGCTGGAGAAGTATGGGAGAGGCCTTTGCCCTGCAGTGGGCGTAACTAGGCTGATGATGATGATCATGATGAATTTTACTCGAAAGCCATGTCTTGGTCAGCACCGCAATATCAGCTTAACATGTGGCAATAACTGTAGACAGCTGATCGAGCTTATTGCATACACTGCGTATGTTGGAATACAGGATGGAAACCGATCTTTCTTTAGGACAATGGGGTGGCTATAACTGTGGTGTATGGGAATTGCTTGAAGTGTCAGTGGATATGTTAGCACTGTTGGTAGTCCTGCTATTGGAAGGATTCATTTCACGTACATTGGCGGGCAACATACAGTATACATAGCACTTGTTGTTAATATATAGTTTATTGAAACGAAGCAAGAATTGTTCGCCGCTAGCCTTTCCCAATTCAACTAGTTCGCGATTGGCGCGTAGCCACGCAAAAATCTTCAACGGAAACGCTCGAGTCATGAAATTCGGAGCGTTGAGAAATTATATTTGCCCTTAGTTTTGACGAAGCGAATTTAACAATAATGGGTCGTGGTCGTTTGGCCTTGTATTGGCCTAATCTGTGAGCATGTGAGATACCATCGTCAGAGAAACTAAGATATGAATTTCTAGAAAACACGTCACGTACATAATGTTCAGATTTTGTCCATGTTTCAGGTGGTTTGTCTGCAAGGCCATAGAAAATAAGGTTGTCCCGACGCGATCTGTCCTCGAGCCCATCCAAAGGTGCATTTAAAGCAGCAGCGTGGTCGTTGATGGCTTCGTTGATAATGCCCGGCAGCTTCGTAATACCTTGGGATGCGTCGAAGGACTCAACACGAGACTCAACAGCAGCAAGACGGGTAGCCAAGTCGAATACCTTTCTCTCCAGTTGCTCTTGGTTGTTTTTCATAAGTGCAGGCATATCGATCAGGTCAGCATGCACAACGAAGCAGAACGTATATTGTGAGGCGACAACATTTTTGCCGCTCTTCCCAGGCCACTCACACTATAAGTATGTTTATGTTAATGTCACGACAAATGATGACGTTCTTGTTTTCATTGGTTAAGAAGCTCAGTATTTCTTTTAGCTGTGAAGAAAAGTCGGAGTCCGATGATGATGGGGTACGATCAATGGATGCCAGGATTGTACTCCGGTTATTGAGTGGCAGGACATTCCGGTCGAGCTCCAACCAGACAGACTCGCACAATAATTTGTGGGATAAAAGATCATAACGATGAGTGTACGAAATTGACGAATTCCCAAAAATGGCAGATCCACCACTTCGCTGAGCCCCACGGTAACTATGTTCCCTGATAGATCCTGGCAGACTAAGTAGATTGCCATCTAATGGTGTTAGCCATGTTTAAGACAAGCATATTAAAAAAAATTACGCTTAAGTATAGACAGAAAGTTCAAAATTCCATCATGATGCTTGCGGAGATTTAGAATATTGCAGTGAATGAATGAAAATTTAGGTGATTTGTGATGTAGCAATGTTTTCGTGTTGTCACACAATAACATTCCTCTATTCATGGTGACTATTTTCAGTCTTCCTGACTTTGATCGCGCAGTTTTCGGTGTGGAGGAATCGCCATCCTTTGTTAATTTTCAATTTGAGAGCTTGCCTGAAAAGTCGCTTGTTCTCTTGCATCAGGGTATCGTTTACGAAAAAGGGAAGTCACTGTTTCGCGAAAATCCAATGGCTGATGTGGTGAGCTAAGCCTTTTCAACTTTACTAATGAATTCCACTAGCTTCGATCTTGAACAGAAACGCGCAATAGAGCTTTTGTCTTTTCGTTTTGCGGGAACATGATGAACAAAGTGAATGTCAGAGGGTGCGGCAGGACAGACAATTTTTTCACCAATGGTTTGTATTACAGCAAGGCTGTTTTTACTTTCGTGACGGGAATGCCTTTTATTTCTGCGTTATTCAGGCGAAAATACTGCTCGAGAGCCGTGACACGTTGAGACAGCTTTGCGTTTTCATCCTTCAACAGCTTATTCTCCTTTATGATGGTCTCATTCTGAACTTTCACGGATTCATATAGTCCATTAAACATGGTAACACTTGCTTGCATTGATGTCATTTTGGCAGGTAGTGTTGCTATTTCGCTAGCTTAGCAGACGGCGGAATCCTCAAACACAGCAGACACTTGTGGCAACATGGCAGAGGCAAAGATGGATGAAGAAATGCACAAGTTTACAGAAGACAAACACGAATGAAGTATCAGGACGAAATTATTTGCTTTCTCGCTACCGCAACCCTTGCTGCCAAGTGACGGACTGGCGCACAGACACCCCCTATAGTGGGTAATCCGGTAGATAAGGTCGCTTCGGTAGATGTCGCTTGACTTCACACGAGTGTAGATAATAGCGGGCGTGAGTTGTGATTCGAACCAGCAGATGACGCCACTCCAGTAGATGCCACTTGAGTCCACCAGACCATCGATAACAGCAGGCGTGAATTGCAGCCTGTACGAAGTATCAGGACAAAATTATTTGTTCGCTCGCTACTGCAACCCTGGCTGCCAAGTGATTACAATTCGTACCTACCGTTCCTTGAAATGCGCGCCTCTGAACGGCCGGCTGATATTTAGAAATATATCCGCAATCGTTCCAGTACACGCGGAGAGTCTTTTCGCCTGCTTGACTCAAATTGTGTAGAAGTCGCAGCGATTGCTTATTTGCTGCTCAATTTTCTTCAGTATATAAACTGCTGATAATAACGATAGTACCTCTCAGCAGCAGGCTTCAGTTACAATACCTAGTACAGTGTTCCCTGAGAAGCTCATCCATGAATGCATGTTTAAAACCCTCATTGTCTTGTGATTCAGATGGTATTCCGTCGGCCATTTTAAAAGCTTACGGCAACATATTTGCGCCGGTATTTACATCTATTTTGAATAACTGTCTAAATTTTTCCACGTTTCCATGCATTTGGAAAACTACTTGTGGTTTCCCTCTATTTAAGTCTGGTTCCAAAATAGACGTATCGAACTATAGACCGATTTCACTGCTCACTGCCACATCCAAGATTTTTGAGCTTGCCCTTCATACCGTAGTGTCTTCTAGTGTAAAGAACTTGTTAACTTTAAAACGACGCAGACTTCTCTGTGCTCGCCCAACAGTCACCGATCTTGCGAGCTTCATGACACAGATCTCTGCGCCAGTATTCCAGAGGGGGCAAGTGGATACCATGCACTGCCACCTCACGAAAGCTTTTGATGCGGTGAGCCATCCAATGCTCCTTGTAAAGCTTACGCGGCATGGTGCTGATGCTTCAGTTGTTACTATCCTTCGTAGCCGTCTTATGGAGAGGTCCTGCTATATTAGCGTCGACGAACAGTCAATTTTTGTGTACAAAGCCACTAGTGCTGTCCTTCGACGCTCCGTATTAGGACCACTTTTGTTCTTGATATTTGTCAACGATGTTCCCTTCGTTATCCGGAAGTGGTCCTTTCTTTAATACGCCGATGACATCAATGTTTTCGAAGATATTCATACTATTGATGGCTGTAGAATTCTTCAGTCTGACCTGTTGTGGTTTGCAGAATGGCGCCAAAATAGTGGTCTCAGCCTCAATGCTTCTAGGACTGAAATTGGGACTTTTGCTCGCAAAAGCTAAAGTATTCTGTTATTCGGTGAACTATTTTCCGCTTAGCAGGGCTGCTGAGGTCAATGACCTCGGCGTTGAATGCTTCGTTAAGCTTTTAATCTCATAGAGCGAGAAGGGAGGAAGGAAAGGCAGGCAGACTGATTAGACTGAGTCCAGTTTGCTACCCTACACGTGAGGAGAGGGATGGGGTGTGAAAGAAAGAAAGAGAAGGCATGAGTCTCTATCGCACTTTCACATGCACTAAGCTAGATGCAGCAAGTCTACAGTCGGGCACTCAAGTTTTTTGCCTTCAGGTACTGAAGAAGTGCTCGAGTGGCTTTCTGGGCTGATGAGCTGTGAGGCCAGGCTCCTAAGACCTTTGCTTCTGTAAATGGCTTGTCATCTTTTCAAGGCACACTGGAGAGTCTGACATTGATTATCGAAGCGAGAAAGTGGCACGAAAGATGACTGATGGTCTCTTCACACTTGCACTTAGCGCACATCGGTGAGTCCGCCATTTCGATACGATATTTGTAGGAGTTAGTGAATGCTACTCCTACCAACAGTCGACACAGCAGTGTTGCGTCACGTTGTGAAAGGTTTGTTGGTGATTCCAGTTTCATTGATGAGTCCAGGCTGTGTAATCGACGGTTAGAGTTCTGCAGTTTGTGCCAGTAACTCAACGTGGCGGTACGCTCGACGTTGCGAAGCACTCTTGCAGCGTCTACCCTCGATAAATATATAAGGAGTATCGGTGACGTCGGGCAGCGTCATCGGCGAGGTGATTGCCAACGATGCAACAATGTCCCGGCAGCCACTGAAAGATTATATTGTGCCCTCGTTCGGGAGCGCAATGGCAAATTTTGTTGATTTGAGATACCAGCTGGTCATAATCACCACGTGGTAAAAATCACAAGCTTTGGAGGGCTGCTTTTGAATCACAAAATATTGCCCATTTGCTAGGCGGCTCTTTTTCAACGTATTCCACAGCAGCGCAAGAAGCGGCTAGTTCCGAACCTGCCGATGTCGTGACGTGTGAAGTCCTCTGGCATTCCACGGGAAAATCTTCGCACTACGCCCTTCATCACGGAGTGAAGGCAGTGGTAGAGCCATTGTGCCTACGCGACATCTAGAAGCAACGGGCTCAGGGCATCCAACGCTTGCACTGGGCTTCGAGCTGTTGGCGTATTCGAATTACCAACAAGCGTGCGAATAGCAGATATCAGACTTGAGCATTGTCACAATTCGGCGGTCATGCTTTGTCAGCTCATCTGAGTGAGGTGTGGAGCATTGTGGTGCCACTCTTTGTTTTAGTTTATCCACAGGGCTTATTCTCGGCAGTGGTGGCCATGCTTGGACTGTTAGCTGTACAGTTTTTTTTTCCATTGAACATGCTGACCAATCTTCTGTTCATTTTCGGTTTACCTTACCTTCGTCAATAGACAAGAACCTGTCTTAGTAACTTTCCATGTCCTTTGTTGTGTGCCAAAATTATGGCCAAATTGCTTTTCTGACACATGCTATTCTTGTTTTGCCTTTGTATTGTTTTTTAAAAGCTGTGTATTATCTTTCTGTTATATTACCTGCACGCGAGTATTAAAACTTCATAGTTTTTTGTGGGCACATAATCTAAAGGTTAGATTAATTTATTTTTACTGACTCTCCCGCATTGTCCATGCTCTGTCTCCATCTTTCTATTATCAATTCAACGCGGCTTTTGTGGATTGCAAACTGTTCCTCTTCATAATTGTCGTTTTATATTTCACATTTTTTTCTGCATTTTGTACTTTTCTACAGTTTGGTTTTGTTACCGGTGGTGGCACAGTAGCCCTTCTGGAGGAGTTCTCGGATGAACTGTTTTCAGCTCTTCATCAAAGTCTGTTTAGCATTGCTTTATTTTTTTATATATCTAAAGCTTTCGATACAGCTTATCATGGAATTCTATTCCGAAAATTATATTCCAGTGGTTTTAGGGGTCCATTTTACGATGTCCTCAAAAACTATCTCGTAGAACGGTCAGAAATGGTTGTCCTAGATAAAACGATAAATGCAAGTGGTAAGCTTCCACTGAAGGCCCGAGTTCCTCAAGGTTCCATTCTATCACCTATACTTTTCAATATATTGATTAGTTATTTATTTTGGGTTGTTTCAAACTGTTTCATATTTCAATACGCTGACGACACTGTGTTGCTGTTAAAACATTTTTTGTACAACATGGCTATCTCGAATCTTCAGAATAATGTAGACGAGAGAATGACATGGCTTGCTGGTAACTGTCTAAAGGTTCACGCCTCAAAAACGCAACTCGTTTGCCTCAGATTCTCTTAAAAACTAACAGTAATAGATGCACCAATTTTCCTGCACACTCACAACTGTCATTCCTGTCGATGCGTGCCGGTTAACTACGTGGACGCGGTAAAATAGCTGGGAGTATTCTTCGACAGCAATATGTCGTGTCATAGTCAACTATCACGCATATGCGATAAGCTTAGGGTACTGCGTGGTTATTGTTTCGCATTAAATCTATCGTTTCGCTTCAGGTGAACAAAAAAAAAAACATTTGCGCATGCCTTGGTCTATATACGGATATCCACGTGAGCAAAGTACGGCACACAAGTTGTTGTGGCGTTGAATAAGCGTTTCCCAAAGCCACGAGGGATGCCGTAGGCTGTGCCTTCATTTTGAGCCCCGACACTATTCAGCGTGCACGCCGCATACGTCCATATGGACGCAGCTAGCACCTCGCGCTCAGCAACATGGCGTTTCAGCCAGCGCGACGAGTGCACCTTATGCAAATGTTTTCAAGTTTTGGTCTCCTATCATTGTCAGGGACATAATTATTTAACCAAGATGATAGAACAACAGAAAATTGGAATGCTTGAAACATTTCGACGGAAACTGCCACATTTCGACAAGAACCCCGCCACCAGGGGCGTAGCAATGTCTATTTCACGCTCGTAAAGACATTTCAGCGCGAACATTGCGAACTCGGCCCGGATTTCGCGGCAATGCCCATGCACCGGGAGTCGCATGACTCAAGGAGCGCCATGCGAGCACAAATTCAAGGGTGTTTCGATGGTGAGCGGGCTCGCCGCGGCATCTCGCGGAGGCCACGGAATCTACGGAGCGCATGGATTTCAATTCCGAAACTTTGTGGGTATAAAGTTCTCATAAACTTCTGATGCGAAAGGTGCAGCGACATTTCCAATGTCGTGCTTCAGATTTTCAATTCCGAAACTTTGTAGGGTTAATGTTGTTATAAACAATTGACGCCAAAGGTGCATTGACTTCTCTAAAGTTGTAAATCGGACCATACAACGAGAAAAGCCAATAAACGCACTATCAGACAAGTTGACAAAGCACGCAGCGAGGTCTGATGAGACAAAGCATTGTGGTGGTTCATTTGTGCCGTCATGTCACAGAAAAGAATATTAACATGTTCTTCACCTGCGCTAAAGCATCGATGTCTAAACAGGAAAGCCAGCAAAGATAACGACGTTCTTTTTTATTTTTTCTATTTTTACTTTTATTCGCGAGGACATATTCAGCCTCTTCAGTTTTCTTGTTCAGGCTGCTCGCGGGCTGCCAGAGCCAGCCAGAGCGCATCCATTTTTGTCGTGTTGCCTCGACCACCGTGCGGCGCACTTTGGTGCGCGTTCGTTTTTCTCTGGCCGAGTAAATTTTGGCCTGTGAGAGTTTTGGACGCTATCCGTCTAGCAGAAGAGAAAAAGAAACAATGGTCGCTCGCCGGCATCACTGTGGGGACTCCACGGAATGCAAAGCGTTCGCTTGAGCGCGACCTCTCCGTAAAGTCTTCTCTCGCCGATGTAGGATACTGAGCAGTACGCGTATGCTTCTCTGTGGTCCAAGTGTCTCACGTTTTCTTTGATATTCCTTCGGTAGCCACATCTTTTTTTTTTTTTCAATTCAATTCAGTTTATTTTTCATTGATAATAATTTGTACAAAGAAGCTGTTGGGCCAGAGCCAAAGGCTAGTGTAGGCCCATAGTCATATATGTAGCAGCAGCTACAATGTCATGCGCATATCTAGTTATTAGTGATACAACCTAATACTGTTGGGTGGATACATGCAATTGAAACCATTAAAAAAGAAAACAGTGCTTATAAATCACTAGTAATAAAACAGAACTGTTAGGAAAATACATACACACACAAAAAAAGAAATAGCATATTATACGTAGAAGTAACATATTTGCAAAGGTCCGTGCTCAAGTGTTTAGGCTTTCTGGATAGATCCAAGAAGGAATAATCTTGCACAGTATGAAACAAGTGGAGAACCAGACCGATGGAAAATCACGTACTTTTTGATAGGTATATCTTTTTTACAGCAGACACGAAATGATTGGCCATTTTTACCTCGAGAGGTACTGTGTTCCAAATTTCGGCACCATGAAACTCAAGTAGTCGTTGGCCATACGTGTTACGAGTGATTGGTAGGTTGAAATTTATATTTGTTGCACCCCTTGTATTGCGATTAGGTGCAATAAACAGTCTTGGTGATAATGAGTGATTCCCACGTAAAATATTGTTAATCAAAATGGCAACTTTTATTTCGCATGCTAGAGATAATGGTAATATACCGAGACCACCAAACAGCATGTCACTATTATCATGTGGGCTTGTGTATGTCATAATGCGCAAGGCCCTTTTCTGTAACTGAAAGACGGGATCTACGTATGTTTTATATGTGCTAGACCATGATTCAGAGCAGTATATGATGTGGCAGTGAAATAGGGAAAAGTAAACAACTTTAAGTACGCTAAGGTCAAGATATTCTCTGCATTTTATTAATAAATAGCAAGCCGAAGCTAATTTCGCGCATATACTAGATATATGAGGTCTCCAGTTCAAGTTCCAGTCCAATAATACCCCTAAATATTTTATGTGGTAAAGCTGTTCTATAGTTCCACCTAGAAGGTGAATTTGCGTGCCTATTGTGTCACCCCTGGAATAACGGGAGTTGAATACTATGTATTTTGGTTTATCTCTGTTCAATGTGAATTTATTACATGCAAACCAAGTTGATATGTTTGATAACTCGCTGTTTATAGTGTTCTGCAGTACGCCAAAAGGATTTACCTGAATATAATAGCATGGTATCGTCAGCGTACATAACACATTTTGATGACTTTAGCATTTATGGGAGGTCATTGACATATAGCGAGAACAGTATGGGCCCCAAAACTGATCCTTGCGGAACTCCTGTAACCATAGTAGTATACTGGGAAGCAAAGGAGCCAAATTTTACATATTGTTTTCGACCATATAGGTAGCTTGAAAATAGGTCCATTGTAATTTCGCTAAAACCATAAGTTCGTAATTTTTTCAGAAGTATGGAATGACACACCGTGTCAAATGCTTTCTTTAAATCTAAAAATAATCCTACGGCAAGCTCGTTTTTGTGTATAGCTGTGTATATACTCTGGGTTAGTTCTAACACTGCTGATGACGTTGATCGATTGGCTCTAAATCCATGTTGAGAGTCTGTTAGAAGCTTGTTTTCGTTTAGGTAATGCTTCAGTTGAGCCGCGATGACCTTTTCAAATACAGTATTTAATATGCTAAGTACAGGGATAGGCCGATAGCTTTCAGGGTCATTGACGTCGCCACTTTTGTATATAGGAGAAACTCTTGCGATCTTTAAGATGTCACGGTATGTGCCTCGGCTTATACAGTTATTAATTATCTTAGTGAATACTGGCACAAGAATATCCATGTTGTCTTTCAATGCTTTTACGGTAATGCCATCGTGGCCAGTAGCTTTGTAGCAAGGCATGCCTGAGATAATTGAGGTTATGGTATGCTCGTCCACTTGATCCAAGGAAAAACATACGTGGATGATGGGGCCATTGACATTGCTTTCAGTAACTGGAATACGCTCCGCTAGCTTTGGGCCAATGCTAGTAAAGTACGCGTTAAAAGTGTCGGCGCACTTCGCATCGATATGTTCAGGAGTGATCGTTTTTTTATTTGGGTTATCAATTACTCCTTTTATAATTTCCCACATTATTTTGGTAATGCTTTGTGGTGGTTTTATTAAGAAAGCGTTGTATTCATTTTTCCGCTTCCGGATAAGAGCTACTACGTGGTTATGAGATATTCAAAGATTTTGCAAATAATAAGTGTTATCTCTCTGTTTTTCTATTTTTGGTACCACCAGTCCTTTTCTTTTATTGCTGTAAGTATGGTGTTATTCATCCAAGGGCACAAAGGTTCCTCGTATTTGTTTTGTTTATATGTGGTACACTGAGATATCATGTGTGTTGATGCATTTGCAAAGTTTGCGTATTCGATATGAGCGTCACTGCTAAATTCATCTTGAAATTCCTTTTCCTTATTTTTTTCCAAAGTTTTTTGTAATCAATCCTGCGATTTGCGAGGATGGTCTTTTTTATAATGGTATTATTTGCGCTGTGTAATAACGCAAAAATAGGGCAGTGGTCAGTGAGACTCGTATCGTCTACGCCAGAATGTATGTTATTACTGTTACACAACACATGGTTTATAGTTGTAGATGCACTTGGTAACAATCTAGTAGCTTCATGGATTGTATTCTTAAAGGTGTATGACTCCAGGAGGTGCGAGCATTCACAATTCGTGTCTTTGCTGATATCAATGTTAAAGTCGCCAAAAACAGGGATGGTACCATATTTCTTACTACTTAGGGTGGAAAGGATAGATTCTAACGATTGATAAAATACGGGCAGACTCGAGTTTGGTGGCCGGTATATTGTACCAACAACTATGCGTGAATCTAAAAGAACAAAGGGAGATTCAACCGTACTGTTGCTAATTTCCGTATCGGTGATTATCCTAATGGGTACCGTCTGCTTGATTAGTAGAGCCACTCCACCACCACGCGATACTGCATTCCTGGGATTGCTTACAAGGCTGTATCCCGGAATGGAGATGTGCTCTCCTTCTCTTAACCAAGTTTCCGTTAAGCTAATTACATCAAAAGTAAAATTATGCTGTGCCAAAAAGGAACAGTATGTATCTTTGTTTCTACGAAAACTTCGAATGTTACAGTGAAGTATCGATATACACTGGGTTTTGTGGAATTCCCGTTCAACATCACCGATTGAAAACGCCATGATTGGTGTGGTAAACAAGACTTAACTCTAGCGACTCCTAAACTATTTTTTTCAGGTCGTCTTCAGAAATGATGGGCAGTACACGATAATTCTCGGTTTTCCGCACTAGAATTTTGGCCTGCTATACCCATACATACTTCCACTTTTTCTCTCTACTCGCTTGGCGAGCTTTTGCGAGAAGAATCTTATTCTCTTGGCAGAGGTGTTCATTAATGAATTTGGGCTCATTAGTTTGGAAGCCAAGGGCTAATGTAGACAATCTCTCTTTCTTGGCATTCTTTATGATTTTGTCTCGGACTGCTGTGGAGGTAAATCTTACCAAGATGTTTTGTTGAGCCTTGTTTTTGGTCGGACCTCGATGCACTACATCGATATCTTCGGTACGAAGTTCCATTTTCAAGGAAGTTGCTAATTTTTGCATCAATTCTGGCGGTGCCGAAAGGTAGGTGCCAAAAATAGGCCTTTGATTGTGGCCAATATGCTTTCCCTTGCGTTTTTTTTTTCCTTTCGGTGCCGCCGCCCCACAAAAGAAAAAAAAGAGACATTGTTGCGGCGCAGCGAATTGCCGCAATGAAACTACGATTTTGTTACTTCTTTTGAGGAAACTAATGGCCCGTGGGACGCTTCAGTTGCCGGATACTCTTATTGTATTGTTGTGATAGCAATTATATGGACACTCCATGCGCATTCCTGCCGTCGCTGTCGCCCTCATGTTCTGTATAAAGTCTTTTGCGATAACATCGTGACAGCACGCCACATGCTGTATGTGCTAATGAAAGCGTAAGGGAGTGGTGGTGGCATACGTGAGCCTACGATGGTGGCTCAGTCTTGTGTGCGCAAGGGACAAAAGCGAGTAGGAAGCGCGCCGCCTTTCGTCGCGCGCGATACATCAGGGGGAGTGAAGGTAGGGGGGCTTAGCATTGTTATTGGAGCTGTGATTGCGGCAACATGATTATTTGCCTTGTTTGACGCATTATATACACTGACTTTTTTTTAGACACATACATTTATTGGAGACTTATACGTATATTTAAATACTTTGTTGCGAGGTTTTTTGTATACCTGCAGTGAGCTTAGTTTCCAGTGACACTTTTTTGCCCTTTATCAAATTGTATCTTCTCATTTGTATATTCCATTGTATCTTCGCATTTCTAATTCACGAGGGCGAATGAAATGAGAGTGAGCCAACCCACCCCGTGCAATAATTCTTCGGTTCATTATCTGCAAGGCATACGCGTAGCACACAGGCATCTCCCGTTTACAAAAGTGACACGCAGGTGTGAGGATAAATGTTCTTTAATGCTCTCATACACTGGGTAGAACAAGGTTGCGTGACATAATAGACGTTCCAAAAGTTGAACAACGTGGTGTTGTGAGTTTTCAAACAGCTGAAGGTGTTTCCCAAAAAGAAATTAGTCGTCGTATGGCTGCCATGTACATTGAACATTGCATTTCATTCACCACTGTGAAGGGTTGGAGCGAAATGTTCAAAGGACGTGAAAGTTGCAAAGACTATCCAAGACCGGGCCAAAGCCACAGTGCAATCACCTCCAATAGAATTGCAAAGGTTGATGAACTCATTAGACAAGAACGGGGGATAAGTATATATGAACTGGCAGAGCGTGTAAACATCAGTCACGGTTCGGTTCACACCATAATTAATGAATATCTCGGTCATCGGCTCTTGTGGGCGCAATGGATGCCCAAGATTTTGAACCACCGCCAGAAGACGGAGAAGTTCGGCGCTGCCTTGACTCATCTGATCCGGTATCTCGATGAGGGTGACAACTTCTTATCTGCAATTGGAACCGGCGACAAGTCATGGTGCCACTACTACGAGCCTGAAAATTTTAATTAAAGTATGGGGTTTTACGTGCCAAAACCACTTTCTGATTATGAGGCACGCCGTAGTGGAGGACTCTGGAAATTTCGACCACCCGGGGTTCTTTAATGTGCACCTAAATCTAAGTACACGGGTGTTTTCGCCCCCTTCGAAATGCAGCCGCTGTGGCCGGGATTCGATCCCGCGACCTCGCACTCAGCAGCCCAACACCATAGCCACTGAGCAACCACGGCGGGTTACGAGCCTGAAACACGACGGCAAGACTTATTGTGGGAGCATTAGAATTCACCAGCCCCGAAGAAAGCAAAGGACATCATTTCCGCCGGAAATGATCAAATTTGCTAAACTTGGAGAGACTATCAATCGTTTCCGATATTGTGAAACCCCGAATGAAGAGCGAACGACATGGTAAATTGACGAATGGGGTCATCTTGCTCCATGACAATACCCGTCCCCACGTAGCTGGTGTGATTAACACAAAACTGGCAAAGTTCAAGTGGAAAACGCTGCAACATCCGCCATACATCTTAAACCTGTCGCCTTGTGGCTTCCACATTTTGGGGCAACTGTAAAAACAGCTCACGGGAACCAGATTCATGTCGCACGATGAGTTGACAGAGTCAGTTACACACTTTTTGAAGCAGCCAAAGAGGGGAGAAGTCCAACTCTCAATGGCGACCTAAGGAGTTTCATGAGACGGGAATCACGCGACTCGTTATTCAGTGGGACAAATGTCTAAATGCTCATGGAGACTACTTTTAAATAAAGTACCACGTTTGTCATATATTCGGATTTGCTCACTTTCATTTGTCTCGCCCTCGTATATTTTGGAGAACTCCTGCATTTTTTATGTGCTCTCTGTTGCGACTATAACATCGGTTCGATTACTCATAACACACGACCGGTGACAGCTGCTCCTGTGTAATACATTGGAACAAAGGACAGCGTCATTGAGATTTTTTCCTGATGGTTGCGTATGTACAAAAATGTAAACAAGGTTCTTGAATGACAAAGTTTAAATAAAATATTTGTCCTGAGGTTGTTAATTTTATGGCCTTTACATTTTTCATATCAGTGGCATGCACTGCTTTGCTGGTTTCGAACTGATATAGTTCTAACGTTCGTGTGATATTTTCTTTACTTGTTAAATAGACAAAAACATGGAAGCATTGATATCAGTTATTTCGGGCTGAATTTTTGGGACATATGAGTATATTATTGTATGAAAAAATACATATTTTACTTGCCTTGACACTGCGTAGCGTTTAAGAATAAGTTTGGAGCATCTTTGGCAATGACAATGTAGTTATTATTCATGTATTGATACCTTGACAAATTTCATTAGGAGGAGGCCGAGCTGAAACGTGAGCCCCCCCGAACGAAATTTCTGTCTACGGCACTGAAGCATTGATATCAGTTATTTCGGGCATAATTTATGGGACATAGGAGTATATTATTGTATGAAAAAATAAATATTTTACTTGCCTTAACAGGGCGTAGCGTTTAAGAATTAGTTTGGAGCATCTTTGGCAATGACAATGTAGTTATTATTCCCGTACTTGATACCTTGACAAATTTCATTAGGAGGAGGCCGAGCTGAAACGTGAGCCCCCCCGAACGAAATCTCTGGCTACGCCACTGCCCGCCTCGTACGTTTATTTTATTTATTTCAGTACTACCGTCCTTTGTGTCAGGCTTCAGCCAAAAGAGGGTACAGCACAAAAATGAAACAGCAACAAATAAGCATTGCGCATCGAGAAAGCAAGGCACATAAAGAGAACAGAGAATTCTCCGTGGAGGACATAAAGTATTCTCTGCATACTGGACAATATACAAATACAGGACGAAATATACAGGATATCAGCTATAAATGCAAAGTGAAAATACAGGATATAGTGAAAAGCTCAATAGTTTATGCCATCGAGAGCGTGCGTGAAAGTACACACTGTCGGGCATTCAAGAACATCGACGGACAAGAAATTACAATTGTTACGTTTCGTGGAAAAATAAAAAAAAGAGTTGCCGAAAGTGTTAGCGTTAGACGAGGGAGCAACGAACTTCTTATATATAGTTTGCACAGACGTCATCGTGGCCGCCATCTTTAGGTACTAGCACGTCGAGAAGGAGTCTAATCAAGAAATGTGACAGCACGACAGCACGATGGGCCCATCTTATGTCGAACGTCAAACCAATAACAGTGATAAACCGGTGAAAAACAGTCACCGTCAATAAGCAAAACAATGTGCGCGTGATAATACAATGCATTGACGTCATCGTGGCCGCCATCTTTGGGTGTTAGCACAGCGAGAGGTGCGTCCGTGATGTCACATGAAAACTATCTCTTGGACGATGCGATTTTGTTGGCCGTCGGCTAGCGGCACTAATTTAGATGATTTTCTTTATCGCAAGTTTTTCACGGTAAAGTAGATGATGAAAGACGCGCCCAAGTCTCAAGCTCGTTGATAGATTAGTTGGTTCATACATTGCAATATGGTTCGAAGTGACGCGAAGCCACAAGAGCACCACTCGCAACTAATGCTGAAAGCGGACAGCTTCACTTTTTATACAAGGAAGATGCCAGCGTGCAAATAAAAATCCGACAAAGAAAATCAGAATGCCAAAATAAATGCTTCTTATAATATAGGATCCTAGCAATTGGTATTCAATGCCGCGAAGGACCACAGACGTATCACCGACACAAATGTCTCGCTTCTTTTTGATGTATTTGATGTAATAGTCTTTATTAACTCATGTGCCAAGGCTTCAGGGGCGTAGCCAGGGGGGGGGGGGGGGGGGGGGCTTATGGGGCTTCAGCCCTCCCGAAATTTTTTCGTGCTACCCATGCACCGCCGACCAAAGCAACCTCCGGCGCCGGAAATCATTCTGGATTTTGTCTAGAACATCTTTTTCGCACTCGAAAAGCCATTTCACCGCTAAAATTGCGAACTCAGGCTGGATTTCGCGGCAGCGCCCATGCACCGGGAGTCGCATAACGCAAGCAGCCCCATCCGAGCAGAAAGTTTCAAGGACGTTTTGATGGCGAACGGGCTCGCCGCGGCATCTCGCGGAGGCCGCGGAATCTACACTCTATCATAGAATTTACGGAGCGCGTGGATGTCAATTCCGAAACTTTATCGGTATAAAGTTCTCCTAAACGTTTGGTGTGAAAGGTGCATTGACATTTCCGAACGTGTGCTTTAGATTTTCCATTGCAGAGCTTTGTAAGTTTAATGCTGTCATAATTATTTGACGCCAAAGGTGCATTGACTTTTCCAAAGTCGTACATCGGGCATACAACGAGACAAGCCAAATTAACACAATATAAGACAAGTTGACAAAGCCTGCAGCGAGGCCCGATGAGACGAAGCGTTGTGGTGGTTCATTCGTGCCGTCAAGTCGCATAAAAAATATAAAAAATTTTTTCACCTGCGCCAAAGCATCCAGTGAAGATACTAAAGCCAGCCAAGGTAACTACGTTCTTATTTATTTTTTCTACTTTGACTTTTAATCCCGAGGACAAATTGAGCCTCTTCAATTTCTTTGTTCTCGCTCCCCTACCCGCGGGCTGCCAGAGCCAGCCAGAGCGCATGCGTTTTTCTCCTGTTGCCCCAACCACCGCGCGGCGCACTTCGGTGCGCGTTCGGTTTTCTCTGGCCGAGTGCATTTTTCCCTGGCAGAGCTTTGGACGCTTTCGAGCTAGCCGACGAGAAAAAGAAACAATGGCCGCTAGCCGCCATCACGGTGGGGACTCGACGGATTGCACCGCGTTCGCTTGAGCGCGACCTCTCCAGAAAGTCTTGTCTCGCCGGTGTAGGATACCGAGCAGTGTTCGCATGGTTCTTGGTGGACCAAGCGTCTCGTGTTTTCTTCGATATTCTTTAATAGCCAAATTAGTTACCCAAAGTAGGCATTCGGTTGTGACCAACGTACTTTGCGTTTTTTTTTTTATTACGGTCCCCCCGTCCCACAAAAGGGAAAAAAAAGCGTTGTTGTGGTGCAGCGAATTGTCGCATGGTGAAAGTGCTATTTTGTTACTTCTTTTGCGGAAAGTAAGGGGCCATGGGGCGCTTCAGTTGTCGGATACTCTTATTATTGCGATAGCAATTATATGGACTCTCTAGGCGCATTCCTGCCGTCGCCGTCGCCCTTATGTTCCGCATAAAGTTCAAGGGCGATAACATCGTGACCCCGCTCTGCATGCTGTATGTGCGAGTGAAAGTGTGTTGGGGGCGGGGGGGAATGGGTGAGCCGACGATGGTGGCTCAGTCTTGTGTGCGCAAGGGAGAAAAGTGAGGAGCAAGCGCACCGCCTTCCGTCGCGCGCGATAAATCGGGGGCAGAGTATGGAATGGGGGCGGGATCTAGGATTCTGTGAATCTGTGATTGCGCAGCATGTTTATTTGCCTTGTTTGACGCATTATATACCGTGACTTTTTCTTAGATACGTAGATTTATTGGAGACTTACCTATACGTATGTTTAAATATCTTGTTGCGAGGTTTTGTGTATACCTGCAGTGAACTTTGTTTCCAGTGGCACTTTTTTACCCTTTATCAAGCTGTATCTTCGCATTTGTATATTCCATTGTATCTTCGCATTTCTAATGTACGAGGGCGAGTCAAATGAAAGTGAGCCTACCCACCCCGCGCAATTATGGTTCTGTTCATTATCTACAAAGCCTGCGCGTAGCACACAGGCATCGCTCATTTACAAAAGTGACGCGCAGGTGGGAGGACAAATGTTCTTTAATGCTCTCATACACTGGGTTGAACATGGTTTTGGGCCGTAATGGACGCTCCAGAAGTTGAGCAGCGTGGTGCCGTGAATTTTGTTACAGCTGAAGGTGTTTCCCAGTAAGAAATTAGTCGCCGTATGGCTGCCGCGTACACTGAACATTGCATTTCATTGGCCATTGTGAAGCGTTGGAACAAACGGTCCAAAGAAGGACGTAAAAGTTGCAAAGACGATCCCAGACCGGGCCAAAGCCATCGTGCAATGACCCCTCACAAAATTGCAAAGGTTGATGAGCTGATGAGACAAGAACGGAGGATAAGCATCGATGAACTGGCAGAGCGTGTGAACATCAGTCACGGTTTGGTTTAGGCCATAATTTATGAACATCTCAGTTATCGGCTCTTGTGCGCGCAATGGATGCGCAAGGTTTTGAACCACCGCCAGAATGCGGAGAAGATCGGCGCTGCCTTTAGTCATCTGATCCGGTATCACAATAAGGGTGGCGATTTCTTGTCTGCAATTGTGATTGGAGACAAACCATCATGCCCCTACTGCGAGCCTGAAACACGACGGCTAAGCTTACAATGGAAACATTCGAATTCACCACCCCCAAAGAAAGCAAAGGCCGTCATTTCCGCCGGAAAGGTGTCGTTGACTTTTATTTTTCGATCGTCAGTGGCCATTACTGATAGAATTTGCTAAATCTTGAGAGATTATCAATTGTTTCCGATATTGTGAAACGCCGGATCGGCTGCGTGTCGCAATCAAGAACAAAATACGTGGAAAATTGACGAATGGGGTCATCTTGTTCCACGACAATGCCCGTCCCCACGTCACTGATGTGGTTAATACAAAACTGGCAAAGTTGAAGCGGGTAACGCTGCAACATCCGCCATACAGCTCAGACCTGTGGCCTTGCCACTTCCACATTTTGGGGCAACCGAAAAAATTGCTCAAGAGAACCGGATTCGTCTCGGACGATGACGTGAAAGTCAGTTGCAGACGTTTTGAAGCAGCAACCCAAGGAGCTTTATGAGACGGGAATTACGCGACTCGTTAGTCAATGGGACAAATGTCAACATGCTCATGGAGGCTACTTTTAATTAAAGTACCCCGTTTGCCATATTTTCGCATTGGCTCACTTTCATTTCACTCGCCCTCGTATATTCTGCAGAAGTCCTGCTTGTTATACGTGCTCTCTGTTGCTAATGTAATTTCGAGGCAATTACTCACGATACACGACCGGTGGCATCTGCTGCTACGTAATACATTGGTACAAATGACAGCGTCACTGAGATTTTCCACTGGCCGTTGCATATGTACAAGAATGTAAACAAAGATCTTGAATGACAAAGTTTCATTAACATATTTGTCCTCACCTTGTTCATTTCATGGCCTTTGCATTTTTCATATCAGCGGCATGCACTGCTTTGCTGGCTTGGAACTGATGTAGTTATAAAGTTTGTGTGATATTTTCTCTACTTGTTAAATAAACAAAAATACATGGAAGCATTGACATCAGTTATGTTGGGCACATTTCTTGGCACCTACGAGTATATTCTTTGATGAAAAAATAGATATTTTACTTGTATTGACAGTGCGTAGCATTCAAGAATTCGTTTGCAGCATCTTTGGCAATGGCAATACAGTTATTATTCGTGTATTTGATCCCTAGGCAAATTGTTTAAGAGGAAGCTTTAGCTCGGGCCCAACTCCGTCGCGGCCTATTCAGATACACGTAAAACGCAGAAACACTTTTCTGAGATAACTCCTGAATGGCTTTTAATGGAATTTGTTGCATTTGGGAGAGTATACGCTAAATTCGAGTGTCTGTTGTAAGCGGAATTCCGATTTGGGGCCTGAAGTTTGTTTTAAAAAATTTTGAAAAATTCGGAAGTTCGAAAAATATAGAAGCACGAAGTTCACAAATGAATAGCTCTGCATCAAGAACAGATATCGCGGTTCTGTATTTTGAAAATTTTCGTTTACTGAAAATTTTCGATTTTTGCCACTTTTCAATAAAGTATTGACAACCTAAATCGAAAATTCGCAATAAGCAGTCACTAGAAACTAAGTTTTCTTTTAAATGCAACAAACCTCGTCAAATTTGGTGCAGTGGTTGCCGACAAAAACGAATTCTCCTTCTACATGGATTTAGATAGGAGCATCCGACCTAATGTTTCCTCTTAAGCAAGAGGCCGAGCTCCAACGTGAGCCCCCCCCCCCGAACGAAATTTCTGGCTACGCCACTGCAAGGCTTCAGTGCTTTTTTTTCTGAGCACGTGGATGCTTGTTCACATAAGCGGGAACCACAGTGCAGAGGCGTAGCAATATGGACAAAAAGCCCTTTCATTCACTCAGCGACTTGCTAGGCCAATAAAGCCGTGCTTGGAGAAAGCGAGTGCTATACGGCCTAGCATGTCTCCATAGGGAGATGCGCGAATGTATAATGTGCATTGTCGCCGCCGGCAAAGCTAGCGAGCGAACAAGTGGAGGCAGTCAAGGCTGAGGAGGCACCAAGCGAAGAATCGCTACTAGCGGAAAACGATATTTTGAGACTTTTCACTATTGTCATATACCTTGATTTTAGGGACCCCAAAATATTGTTCCTTGGCTCACAGGACGCACTTCAAAGATTCCAGAACTACATAAAATTATGCAGACGGTTGCTGACACATGCTTTGGTTGGCAATGTTAGAAACGTGCGAAGGCAGCCCATGATTGCGACAGAACAAAGTGAAGAAACGAGTCGCGTCTTTCAATTTATTTTCTCATGCACATTTGTATCAAACTTGGTCTACAAACTTTCATCACAGAAAACCAGACTATGGGCAAGCTCAAGCAGAAAGTGGACAATTGCAAAAATAATAATCCTCGTGCAGAACATGCAGCTCAAAGCACTGAACAAGAACCCACCTGTTTTATTGCAGTATACCTCTGTTCGCTTGAAACGGGTATAAGATACGCCGAAATCGGTACAATCATCTTGGCGACACAAAGCCCGAAGCGCAGGATGCGCACGCAGAGCAGCGCGTCTCTTTCCAGCATAGGTGGCCGTGCATGGCCCGACATTTTTCTTCATCGGAGTCAAGCGGCGGCCCCATAAATCAGGCGATGCGATGGGCTCGGATTGCCCTCCGCGGGATCGATTAAAAATGAACGGGCGCCGGCTGCCACTTAGGCCGGTTTGAAGCGGCACCTTCGCGGACCCCATAACTCTCCATCAGCACAGCGACGATTCGGGGTGCATTTTTCATGGCACATCGTCCCTCGCATTCACACTTATTAGAAAAGGGATCGGCCACCGTGCTTTTTTTTCTTTCGACACGCCACCCAAGGCGGAGAGTATCGTCGCGGGAGAAATCAACGGGCCGACGAGCGTACATAAAAGGCGCGCATAATGAGCACACGGCGCGGTCGTTCGACGAGCCCAGGATGGCCCGATAAATCACGGGTCATTTGCGCCTCGTCGAGCCCAGTTCGCAGACGGCCGCCGTCGGAGAATGGGCACGATGTTGTGAATGTTTCAGAACGCCCGTGACCGACTCCAGTTTGCCGCTCAGCCACAGTGAACGACGCCAAGCTCGGCTTGCAAGGGAGCGATTCTGTCGCATGGAATGGATGCGACGCCTTTTCCCGCTTCACTTGACCACGAGGCTATGCGAAGGATATGTGAGGCTGGTTTCTTGGGGTGCTACGACGCCTCAACGCCTTCAAGAAGCTCCCATAGAAGCATCCGATGTGCACAATCAGGACGACCTACACGGTTCTTGATGTAACACTTGGCTCGTGCAACTTAACGTTTTAAAATTGAAAGCAATCTCTTTCAGGCGCAAGTTCCGTAACTTGACATTTTCATACCAACCAATGTTTCCGAGTACATGTATCACGGCGTCAACATCAGCCAAACTCCTTGATCTTCACGCATCAAATACATCTGCGCAAACGCATTTAAATCATTAGGATACTTTGCATCGTAATCTCCGTAACACGACTACTGAAATACGCAATTACATCCGTTTGGTCTCCGCAAAAGATACTTAGTAGATATGTTGGAAACAATTCAAAACAGGGCCGCACAATTTATCTCTAATTCATACAATTATAATTAAAGCATAACACAAGCAAAAAAATCACCACGATTACTACATCATGTCGCGACGTCGCTCCTTTAACATGAATACATGAACGCGTCCGCAATAGGGAGCCTTTGCGCCCTCCTTTCTACGTAGCAAAGGCCACATAACTCTCTCGCTTTCCCTCGTAGCTATGGCAGGACACTTTCATTTAATTCTGCGGCCCTTTCTCGAGCGATCTTCCTGATATAATTTTTTCCGTGACCGAGCAGGGTACTTGTCGGCGCATTCTGGACACGCATTACTTTCCTCATAACACCATCTGATGTCGCGTAACAGCATCTAATGTTGCTCTTTATCCAATCTTATAATTGCTGTATAAAATCTTATATGTTGACACTTGTTTCCAGGCTTGTGTTAATTGTCTTTAATAGGATCCTTGTGTTTCGTGCTACCACTCGACAGGAGGAGAAGAGGAAGACGACGCTGTTCGATCTGTTGTCACCTCAGCTCTGTAATTTTTGCATAGGTTTTGCTATTCATTAAGTGAGTTATTTATATCCTTGGAAGACGGCCGCATCTTTAAGGCGGTACTGTCCCTATGGGAAGGGTACGGCTGCTCCGGCGCCGGCATCTTTAAAGGGACAGCGCCATCCGAAGGAAGCCAGCGTGGCGGAGGCGGCCATGGCGTCGCAAGGTGTGGAGCTGCCAGACATCAGGGACGATAAGCAGGCCAGTACGTCATCATCGCTCAGTGGGGACGACACAACTATCGTCGACACTGACGAGGAAGTGGCTTATATGGCGGAAGTGGATAACGACGGCTTCAAGGTGGTGAGTCATCGCAAGCAAAGAACGGTCGGAGTCCCAGTGGTAGTTTTGCCAACAGAGAAAGGTGTTGATTTGAGAGAGCGGAACCCTATCAGGCTCTTCGAAGCCATTAAAGTACTGCTGGGATCTGCCCCGATTCGCAGCCGCTTCACAACGCAAGGTGCTCTTTATTTAGATATCGCAACGGAAGAGCAAGTTGACATTCTTCTCCGGTGCTCTCAAATTGGTGATATAAGAGTTAAAGCCCGGCTGCCCCACTCCTACATGACTAACACATGTGTTATTAGGGGAGTACCAGTGTGGTATTCGGAAAGCGACCTTCTGGACTACTTGAAACCGCAAGGTGTTCTGCACGTGAAACGTCTGATGCGCCGGGTGGAGACTCAAGAAAAAGAATGGGCAGCGAAACCTACTACTTCTGTTGTGATAACGTTTGCTCCCAACACCGAGCGCCCCGAAAAAATTGACCTCGGTTTTACCAAGCATGCAGTCAAAGAATTCGTTGAACCTCCTCCCCGATGCTTTAGGTGCCAACGCTTTGGGCATGTAGCCAAAGTTTGCATCAAAGATCAACGTTGCAAACGATGCGGTGGCGCCCACGATTACAAAGCCTGCAAGGCAGATTTTGCTTGCGCTAATTGTGGTGGTGACCATCCAGCGAGTTTCGGTGGCTGCCCCTTCCGTGTAAGCGCCTTACACCGCCGCGTGTCCTTCATTAGTGGTCCCAAACCACAACCTACTGAGAAGCGGATACCTGGAAGTGACGAGTTCCCGGCGTTAGATTCGGAAGTTGAGTTCCCTGCGTTAGAGTCGGAAGTTCGTTGCATGGTAACAAGCAACGTCAGTGAGCGACCTGAGCCTAGCAAGACGGCAAAATCATCTGTGGGTGAGTCGGTTGTTCGATCTGCTGCAGCAAAAAGTGTCCAAGTTCCTCAGCGACCAGATCACAGCCAGACTCGACAACATGGAGGACATTCCCTCGCCTCAAAAGGGATGAAGAAACCAGAGGCAATGACCAAGAGTGGGTCCCCATCCGCAACTTTTGTTGAAGTTGTGAGGCAGTGCGTACAGCAAAATAAGGAGCTCAAAAATCAGGACCTGTCCGACCTTCTGCGAGTTTTGTTTGAAGTCCTGCGTTCATATGTTCAGGCAATGCAGACTGGCCCCTTAAAGAACTTTCTACAGCTCGTTCTTTCCTTTGAGTCAATGATTACCACCTTCGCAGCGACCTTTACCTTATAATATGGCTAGTCTTCTTCAACCTCGTGCAACTAAAAATCACCGAAAAGTGCCGTTTATTATGCAATGGAACTGCGCTGGGATTATAAGTCGATTAGCAGAACTTAAATTATTTCTGAAAGATACGTGTGTTCCAGTATTGGCCCTCTCGGAGGCTGGCCTACCAAGCGGGAGATCTCTGACTGGATATGTCGCCCATAAGAATTGCAGCATAAAGTCATTTCCCGCGGGAAGTGCCGCCCTTTACATACGAAGAGAGATTCCTCATGTGGCTTTAAACGTCACCGATCTTTGCACCGATAGTATTGAGGTGGCGGCTGTGAGGATACGTCTTGGCTTCCGAACTCTTTCTGTTGCATCCTTATACGTGTCTCCGCGGAAGAAGGTAGCAATGGACTTGTTTCTGCAGCAGCTTTGTGACCGTTGTCCAGCGCCCCGAATTATCTGCGGGGACTTCAACGCCCATCACTCTCTCTGGGGTGACAGGAACACAGATTCCCGCGGACGCAAACTTGTAGAAATCATTGATAGTTTGGACTTGTGCGTGGCCAATGACGGAAGTCCCACTTTCTTCCGGCCTCCAGCCTCAGCCACATCTATAGACCTAACCTTACATTCATCTGACGTCCGCGTGAAGTGGTCAACTGCAGCTGACCGCATGGGAAGTGATCACTATCCAATTTTTGTGTTTACTGCCGACTTCCACATGCGCGACTCTAAAATTAGCCATGTTGTTAATTGGGACAAATACAGGGAGAAACTTGCATATGTTTCTGGTGATGTGATTGACAAAATGATTTCTGGTAAGATGGCTGCTACCACAGCGGTCAAGTTGCCTAATCATTTTCCGACTCCGGATTTAAAACTCAGGAACCTTTGCGCAGCGCGCAGAAGGGCGGAGCGACAACTGATGCGGAAGAAGGACGACAGATCCTTGAAGACGACCTTCAATAGGCTTAACTCTGCCATTCGACGCCATACGAACAAGCTCTGTAGGTCGCAGTGGGCGTCCTTCTGCGCTAGCTTGACGGTTTTCTCACCGATGACGAGAATTTGGAGAGTCATTGGCAGTCTTGCTGGTGATTCTCGTCCTAGTAAACCTTTCGAAGCGCTTGCACTGCGCAAGCAGAAACCTCTCGTGTGCTTGGCAGAGGAATTTGCAGATGCATTCGTAAGTGCAAGTTCAGGAATTCATCCCTGCGCTCCGCCTGCAACATCTACGTCGGTGATGGACGCCCCGTTTACACTTCGAGAGCTACAGACAGCACTCAGCAGCCTGCGGCGTCGATGTGCACCAGGTCCTGACGGCATCACCAATCAGATGATGCAGAACCTACCTCTGGAACACCGGAAGATGCTCCTAAGCTATCTCAATCGAGTGTGGGAGACTGGCGACGTTCCTCCTTCATGGAAGGTGGCTTGTGTTGTCCCAGTGCTGAAGCCCGGCAAAGAAATGACAGACTTGGCCTCGTATCGTCCTGTATCACTGACGTCGTGCGTGGCTAAGCTCATGGAGAAGCTGGCAAGTAAGCGCTTATCTTGGTGGCTCGAAGATAGAAGGGCTCTACCAACATGCATGACTGGATTCCGAACAGGTTTAAGCGCGCAAGATAGCGTCTTGGACTTGATAAGCCATATTGAACATCATAGAGCTTTCGGTCTTTCAACACTAGTTATTTTCCTAGACGTATCAAAGGCTTATGCTATGGTGTTGGGCTGCTGAGCACGAGGTCGCGGGATCGAATCCCGGCCACGGCGGCCGCATTTCGATGGGGGCGAAATGCGAAAACACCCGTGTGCTTAGATTTAGGTGCACGTTAAAGAACCCCAGGTGGTCAAAATTTCCGGAGTCCTCCACTACGGCGTGCCTCATAATCAGAAAGTGGTTTTGGCACGTAAAACCCCAAATATTATATATATTATTATAAGGCTTATGATAGCGTCCTTCAGAGCTCAATACTAAATAGTTTGCAGGCCATGGGCGTACAGGGCTATCTTCTGCGATTCATTCACTCGTTTATCAGTGATCGTAAAATACAAGTGCGGTTAGGAAGTACCACAAGCACCGAAAGGGCGGTAGCACGAGGTGTACCTCAGGGAAGTGTTCTTTCCCCAACGCTCTTTAACGTTGTAATGGCTGGTCTTCCCGCTGAAGTGCAAAAACATTGCAGGCATGTCCATATGTCGATATACGCGGACGACATTTGCCTTTGGTTAACCGGATATCAACACAAGCGTTTAGCTCTAATAGCTCGACAGGCATTACATTTAGTTCAAAATTACCTTCAAGGTGTTGGGTTGACTCTCTCGGTGGAAAAATCTGGCTTCATCATGTTTCCAGGTAGAGGAAGAAGGTATGCGCGGCTGAAGATAGACCTTGATCAATCTTGCCTTCGACAATTGAAACACAAGCGCTTTTTGGGTGTCATTATTGACTACCGTCTACAGTGGCGACGAGCTGTGGACTCGGTTGTGACATCGATATCTTCGCGTCTCAATGTGATCCGTAGAGTTGCGAGTGAGCAATGGGGAAATCACCCTTCCTCAATGATCAGGTTGCACGATGCACTAGTGACGAGTCGGATAATGTATCAGCTCCCTTTAATTTCCCCCTCGATATCACAGCTGGAACGACTTGAGGTTCTGCACAGAAAGGGCCTGAGAAGGGCTCTTGGAGTTCCGCAGACTGCTCCTAACAAAGCAGTACTTTGTGAATCTCTATCGAGACCTCTTAGCCTAGTCGCTTCACAAAGGTTATTGATGCAAATTGGCCGCCTCAAACAGACGGCAGCCGGCCGAGCCCTTCTACAGCGCCTCCGAAAGAGATCTGAGTCCCGAGCTTACTTGGCACTAAATACTCTTGATTACCTGGGTCTTGACACTAGAGGTCGAACTAAGAGGTTGAAACCACCTTGGTCATTCGCGAGCCTCGATTGTTCGTTGACAATTCCTCACGTACGCGCTAAGCGGAATTCTCCTCTGGCGGCAACGCGTTCGCTGGTACTGGAACATCTTGAGTCTGAATATGCACGTCATCTTCAAATCTTTACTGATGGCTCTGTGGACAAGGTCAAAGGATCTAGTGCAGCTGCTTTTCACATTCCTTCTTTGAAGTATGATTGGTCTGTTCGCTTCACTGCAGTCGTGCCCTCCACAACGGCCGAAAGCGTTGCCATTGAGGCAGCTCTAAAGAAACTACGGTTTTGTACGCCTCAACCTGTTGTTATTCTTACAGATTCAAAATCTGCCCTTCAAAGGTTAGAGCACGGGTTCCCTACTGATGCCTTATGTCTTAGCTCCCTACGCTCGGTACACAATCTCCATATCAAAGGCTTCTCCATACGTTTCCAATGGGTGCCCTCGCACACAGGTATCATAGGCAACGAGATGGCGGACAGCCTCGCCCATAGAGCGCTGTCTGGGAATCCATTGAGAAGAGTGCCTCAAGACGACAACAGACTCTTCAGAGAAGCAGTGTTGTGCCACCTCAGTTCTTTGTGGAGCTCACCTCACAAGCCATGTGTGATCAAGGGCCTCAAAAGAAACCAAGCCACCTTACTGCTCCGCATTCGCACGGGCTCTGCTCGAACCCCTGCGTGGATGTATAAGACTGGCCTGGCATTATCACCATTATGTTCAACGTGTGGTGTGTGCGGTGACATAGAACATTACCTAATGTGCTGTACTGTGTATAACGCGGAAAGGAGGGTCTTATTCGGGTCCCTCAAGAAGACAGGAGTTCCTCACAGCTCTTTTCAAGACATTGTTTTCCCGCGCGGGAACCGGTTGTGTAGGAAGGAGGTCTCTCGCCTTCTTTTAAATTACCTACAGGACACAGATTTGGCCTCCACATGGTGAACTGAGGAGTGACCATTTGTATTTTGTGAGGACTGTGTCTGATTATGTGATTTACTTATTTTAAGTGTCGCTACGGTGGAGCAATTGCCGGCAGCAACTGCAAGGCTAATCCCACCAGTAGCCTACAACAACTCAACTCAACTCTAGTATGAAATGTGACACTATATATTCTTGCAACGGGTAAGTTCTAGTTTGGTTTTTTGTATTTTTGCACGAGAATGCTGTACATTTCATTGTTCACCTGTAATATTTGCATCTAATGGTTTTCCTTGGTTGTTATTAATTGACACTGGTTTATTACCAATATTTTTCTTTTCTGCTCCTGCTCGTTTTCTTCTGTTGGGTTTCTGTAATTGTAAATGTTGGTATATAATTCCTGATTTCTTACAGTCATAATTTCAGTATATAACCCTTACGCAATGCCCTTCTGGGCCTGTAAGGAATATTAAAATAAATAAATAAAATAAAATAACAATTTGTAGTGGGACTTATTTCTCCGCAACTCATATACATATGAAGATACATTCGGCTTTGGCGCCCTGAATATTTTGCCCATAATGAACACACTGACAGCTCTACAGGACGTGTAACATTCTTTGTAAGCACTCCAGTCTGTAATGACGTAATGGTTCCTTCTGCAGCGCAATAAACGAAATGAAAGTAAAAGAGGCAATAACATAACGCAAGTAATAGTTTATTCGGCGCCCATTCTTCATGGTCTGTCGCGAACTACGGAGGAGAGACTGCAACGTTTATTGGCAAGAGGACTTGGCCTTGGTCTCCCCCGAGCAACCTCGAGTCCTCTTGTTATCGCTGAGGCTTGTCATCCCCCTTTTCCAGTTATCATATTTGTAGACACGCGTATCTCGTCTTAACGCAACATGGATAGCATTCACTGAATGAGTCTCTTCAGGAAAGAAACAAACTTACATCCATGAGGTTATTGACGATCCTAAAACGTCATTACCGAGTTTCGAAATATGCAAAATGGATCTCGGTTATTACCGCTGGATGCTGTCAAGGCCCAAGATAGAATTATCAGTATACGCAAGAGAGCAGTGTTCATGATAGCTGCGAAACAAGTTGCACTATTCCAAATGTACTCCTTATGTAATCCACAGTGTGTTCTGTGTACACGGACGCATCGTGCCAAAGTAATTCGTCTGCATCTGCATTCATCATACCGGACCTGAAGCTCGAACAAAAGTTTAAATTATCTCGAGTGAAAGCTTCTACAGTAACCGAACCATTTGCAATAATTTTTGCTTTGTCCTTCGTAGCGTCAGTGGAGATGGCACAGATATTGGTTGTTTGTAGTTATTCCCCAATCCGCCTTCGCATCAATCCGCCTTCGCGGAAAGGCGTTGAATGCACATTTGGTCTTTTAAGCCATCAAGGAATACGCAGAAGCCAGTGCAATTAATAACATCATAGCGTATCATTGGATTTCAGAACATTGCAGTATTTCTGGAAACAATGCAGCAGTCGCTGCTGAAAAAGAGGCGCGCGAAAACGAGAATACAATAAATCTCCCTCTTACCCATAATGAAATCCGCCTGTTGCTGAGACAGATATCCTGTCGACTTAGCGCAAACATCTTGTTTGATAAGAAATCAAAGTGCTCAAAGTTATTCTATAGAGATCTTGATATTAAATTTTCCCTTCAACCAAAGTTAAGTGACGATAGACAATTTGGAACTTTATTGTACCAGTCGTTGTGGTGTGAACCTCTCCTCTTGTCCTTTGTGTTTTTTTGACTGGTTTTTACCTTAAAATTTGTTGCACCGTCTGCGACTTGGGGCAGAATTCACGCGTCACTTTTTAGACAGGGTTCAACGCGTTGCTTGTCAGCAGTGCTAATGTGGCCTCACTGACCAAGACACACAACAGCTTCTTCTCGAATGTCCATCACACAATACCGCGACCACAGGCGGATTTAATGTTGTGTACTGGAGAAGCAATTGTACTGGACAAGAACGAGCAACAGGCACTGCTTCGAGAAAGACGACGACAACGAGTGGTTGGAAGCCTGGCGCTTGTGTTGCCGAAGCTCTGTGTCCTCTCGCTGCGGTGCTTTGCTATCTGAGCGTTTCATCAATTAAACTATAACGCCACTTGGCAGTTGTTAGACCGCAGACCGCGGACAGAAAAAAAGAAATACTTGGACCATGGCGAAAAATAGGGCAACATAAGACAGCACTTGTAGATCTAAAAATGTTTTTTCAGAAAAAAAAAGATAGACTAGATTCTTACTAAATGTATCGTGGTTGACCCCACTAACTACATTTTCTTAGGAATACCAGAGGATGTATAGTATGTTGTATGTCTGTAGCTCACGTCTGGCGTCGTTATATGTTGTCATGTGTCTTGTGTAGATATGAACTAACCTTATGTGCGTGTTTTCATACTCTTTTGTGAACTTTCACTTGTTTACAGAACTGCGTATGTCTCTTAGTGCCCTTTCACTTTCTCTTGTGGATAGAACTTTGCAAATGTTAGTACTATTTGACTGTCACCAGTGCATAACCTATTTGGTGCTTTTGTATTACTTGCCCTGCAAAAAGGAGCAGCCGGCGTCAGTAATGGTGTCAATATCTCCTTTCAACTCATATCATTAAAAAATTACGTAAAACGTCTACTTCACTTGAGCGAAAATAAATAAACAAAATTAGACTAAAGCAACTAAAGTGAACGCGGGGCACTTACTGAACAGAACAGATTGTGGAATTATGAGTGTATGTATATAGGGCCAGTGTACGGTTGCAATGAATGCCGATGTGCTAAAAAAAAAAGAAAAAGAGAAAAAGAAATAAAAAACAGCTTGAAAGCCCCAAATACGCATGTGAATTTGAAATCTTATAGCGATTTATGTGTCGGAATACACTACATTTCATTACGGTCGCACTGTGACGCGAAATTTGTGACATTTGTGTCCTTAATTGTCTTTGTTGGAACATTCATTCAGCGCTGACTACTGCTACAGATAGCGCAAAAATCATTGATCATGTTTTGTTATCACATCTAAATTGCTTGATTAAACGTTTTCTCTTTCTCTCACGCAGAGGTAAAAGGGCATATGTACCCTGCCCGAGGCCTTTAAACATAGTAGGTAAAGTGTGAAAAAAAATCTAGGGGGTGGTGCACGGCTGGAGTATTGGTGCCGTAATAGTATAGAAAACACAAGCAGTGAAAATAACAAGTAATTATTTTCAGGGAAATAAAACAATTTAAGAATTGAGGGTTTGTAAGTACGAACAATGCGTCCAAAAGCCACGAATGAACGTCGCAGATAGGTGACAACAACACGCTCGTCTGCATCAGTCGCCATTCCTTCTCAGAGGGAGTGTTCGGCCATAAAATCTACCCACCCATCATTTCGTGCGCGGTTTCTGTTTAGTTCCCACCGATCGTATGCATGCACTGCATTCAAGGCACGAGGTCATGGTGAAGCAGCTGTAAGCCACCCCCTGGCTCTGCTTGTTCCGCTGTGGCTTTCTTACCAAGTTCGCCCCGGCGCGCAATCGACGTCTAGCGCGCGATCTTTGGAGACGCGTCTCCACGCCATTCCGATAGCGGACTCTCGCACCGCTTCCGCGACAGTCTACGGGTAAACGGGCTTCGCGGTGAAAGCATCGACGGACACTCTTCAACCCCTGGCGATAACAGTCGAAAGGAGTGGCGACTAATCAAATAAATACGTTTGAAGAACAGCAACGCGCAGGAAAGGGGGTAAGTTTTCGGCAGCGCACCGGGCTTACCTGCCGTACCCGGAGGAAGTACGCGGGAGCATTCGTGCGCCTCAATCCTTGTGCTGCGTGCCCTATTTGCGCATTAATGCTCTACGGAGCATAACGCTCAATCACTACAGGCCGCTGGGCAAAACCAGGCTTGCCGAGCCTAAAGTGAACCAAAAACCGAAAAAGAGTTATTTTTACGCGAACCAGATTTCAACCAAAAACTTTTTTTTCACTCCCAAACAAATCTAAAAAGATAACGGTTCTTGGTTGGGGTTGGCCCGCTTCTTTATAGGTGCCACGAAATATTCAGCAGTGAAATGATTGGTTTACGTAAGAAGTTACCCGGGCGTTCGCATGACGAGTGTACGCTCGCTTGTCGCTTGTAGACGACCGTCATGACAATGGCATAAAAAGTTGAGACATCGCGCAGAAGAAGCAATGTCTCAAGCATATGTTTGGCAAAATGACGTCACTCATACCTTGCGGTTGAACCAAAACGCTAATTTAATAGCATACAGGCGCATCTGGTCTCGGCGCCCGCACCGAAAACACTTCGTAACTGCCACAGAGCGCGTCTCCACGCCAAGCCGGTTCGCCGGCACTAGGGTACCGAACTGAAACTGAAACGGAACGATTAGGTTTTTTCTCGTACAAGAACACAATCGAAACGAAGAAATAACGGTGCTCGGTTCAAGTCGGCGACCTTCTTTGGGGCTTTTCATCCATGAATTGCCTGCACTTCTAACTCGTGCATGACGCGTCATAATCTAAAAGCACACCAGCTTTCTGTCATTGCAGAAGGGGCCACACCGTTAGTGCGGTTTTCAACATGCCACATTAGGAGGCTCACTTGTTAGTAATACACTCATGAGCGTTTGAGTGACCGTCAAATATCTGTGCGGTCGTGGGAGACATATATATATAAACGCTCAAATGAAGAAGCGCTTCCTTGCTGGACAGTCGCTTTTTATCGCGCTGCTATGTAAACTGAAGAAGGTGTGATAGAAATGCTTCTGTGGTGTACATCTGTAAAGTCGCTTTTGAAGCGAACGGACTTTCCTTACCGTGGCTGCTGCTGCGTTGACAGAATTCTGCAGATGCTATGCATTGTGGAAATGAATGCTGTGTAAAGCATTTTGCATCAAACCCAGCCTCAAAGCATTGCCAAGTGCACCAACTGGTTTGTGTAAGACCAGCGGCTATGCGTCTGGCGGCAGCGTGTATTTGACGATAACAAAATGACGGTGACGACGACGGCATGATTTATACTTCGACTGTCATGTCTGCGAAAAGCCGATTGTTGGTCCTTCATAGGTACTGTACGAGCGCAAGCGAGAGCAAAAATACACCGAAGATTGCGGTTCTCCCTAATGCGAAATTTCAGCGCAGCTCTATACGTGTTTTCATTTCGCGAAATATCGAGGCAAAAAATTTGAGAGTGACATGTAGCAGAGTCAGGAATCGCTCGAAAACATGATCTGCGGGTCAAGGACATCGTCTTTTGTGCATGACTCTTTGAAGGTTCCAGCGCAATCGCTGGTGCTGCATGGCTTCCAGAAAGTACTACACAATTTGCGTCGCGCATACAATCATATTACAAAACAATCGCATACCAAGACAATCGAAACAAGCGCGAGAATGCAGCTGTTCAGGTGGACCGCCTACGTTTTGTGCGAAATAATTGTATCTTGTTTCCCTGCAATTATTTTTAGGTTTTACAAGCCAACATAAACTGGTTTGAACCGTAATTTCTTGCTCTGGAGTTCAACGTGTCAAGGAAACCGCAAAGAAAAATGTTTCGTTTTGACACTTTGGGCCCAAGGTTCTCACAAGACTCTGTGGCATGCCTCGATGACCTGAGGCTGGAGGGTCTGTCAACGTTTTGGCAGATTCAAAATTTCAGAATTTTGTTAGCACATAAATGTATCGGTGGAAGTGTACAGAAAAGTCTATGTGCAGATTAGGGTCCCAAAATCCGAAGTGGGACCAATGAGGAGAAATACAAGATTAGAAACCAGGGGTAGGCAGCAAGAATACCAAAGTAACGTTCTACAAAATAGCACATAGTTTATAAAAACAACAGAAGCGTAGAAAACAGAACAAAAAACGTAAGAGTAAATAGCGGAAGCGATACAATGAATCATGATAATAAAAGCAGTAAGAGCAGGATATAAATAAAAATAAGACGAAAGGAGAAAATACGTAAGAACTTTTTTAAATGAATGTAGCTGAGACAATGACTTTATGTTACAAGGGAAGGAGTTTCAAAATGTGATGGCGGTGAGCGAGGAAGTTTTTATTCCGTAATTAGCGCGAACTCGTGGAAATAACAAACTCTCGTCCAACGCGAAACGAGTACCATAGTGATTTGCAATAGAACGTTGCTAATAAGTTCAAAATCAAGCTCACGATTAATTAAAAAAGAACAAAGATGTAGAGTTGTATTCAGACAACTTGCTCAATTCTAAAAATTAATATGTTCCCCAAGTAATGAAAGATGATTAGGAAGGCGACGATTGGAGGCAGTGAGACGGATTTACTGTTTCTGGATGTGTTGCGCAGATGAAATGTGGCAGTGTTCCCCAGGAAACTATATCGCAGTTCAAATAACTCCCGTGGATGAAGAAAAAATACAGAGATATCGAGGCATTAATCGAAAATATGGCCTATGTTAAATTAGTGCAAGAATACGAAATGTTATTTTTTAATTGATTTCGTACATGTGCAATCCGACGTTAGGACCGAGCGTTACAACTACCGAACTGAATATCGGCGTTTCGAATAGATATGAAAATCATGAACTTAGTTGGGGAAGGGTTTATAATTAGGTTATTGTTACTGCACCAGTTAACTACTTCATTTAGTGCAGTTTAAAGTTGGTGTTAGAGAGGGAAGAGTTTTTCTCTACATGATACCGTAGTATTATCAGCATACAAAACACAATGTGCTGAACGCAGTACGTCAGGGAAAGTATTTATGTAAATAATGAAGAGCAGGGGGCCGAGAATGGACTCCTGAGGAACACCTAAGTTAGTAAATTCAGTGTTAGAGAAAGAACTACTCGTAAAAGCAGCGTATTGTCGGTTAACTAACTCTTACTGAAACTGAAATGTGTTTTCAAAGGCTTTTTGATAAATGGGTTAGGCGTCACAGAGAAATGACCGTATAGACTCGTGGTAATGGCTGTACCCATGCAAGGGCCACACCCCCAACTTGGCAGCCCAAAATTTAGGAAAAATAGTTTCAACGGAGGAGCAATCGCGTTCGATGCCCCGATGCCGCGCGCGCATCGGCGAATTTTCGCGCGCTGCGTACTTTCGCATGCTGCTAGTAATGGCGAGAACCGGGGTGTGCACAAGATCCGGGTCCTGGGTGTGCACAAGTCGCCGGCTGGGCCGGCACCATTTTGACTAAAAAATTTGGCCCCGTGTAAGGGCCGCACATCGTCAAAATTTTAAAAGCAACGTGCGGCCCTTACACGAGTCCATACGGCATTGAAACATGTTCGCAAAAAATTCACTCTGTACGCACATGTCCCGCTATTCCTCGTGACTGGTAGTACTCTTGGCGACCGAAACCCCATTCAAAACGGCAAGAGAAGTTTTATGTACGGCAGTGTTATCAGAACTGCCTAAGATTTGAGCTATATATGCAGTGAAAAAATTCACCGACGTATACGATTCTCCCTATTGCAAGATTTGAGCGCTGCTATAATACGTTTTTTCATTTCTGCGATAAACTGAGGCAAATAATTTGAGAGAGACATGTAGCAGAGTCAGCGGTTGCCGAAAATCTGATCTGCGGGTCAAGCGCGTCGGCTTTTATACATGACTCCTCGAAGGTTCCCGTGTAATCGCTGATGCCACGCGATTTCTGGAAAGTACTACACAATTCGCGTTGTGCATACAATGAGATTATTGAACAATCACAAACTATGACAGTCGAAACAAGCGCGAACGAGACAAACCAAGATAACCAAACAAGCGAGAGCGAGAGCTGACGCGAGCACACGATAGTACGAAACGAGCGGTCCGGCTGAGACCACATACGAGTACGCATCTAGCGGTGGGGCGGGTCCGCATGACACCAGTGTCCCGCGCACACGTCACTGAAAGGGCTGGTCTCATCTGTATACACCGTTCGCGGCTCGCGTCTTTCATGTCCCGCTCCGTGTTCGATTTTTCATCTTTTGCTGTGCTCGTTCGCACGGTTACGCCGCCGACGCCGACGCTCGCCGCAGGAATGGGTGCCTTAGAGCTGCGCCCTAATACCATTTGCGAAGTGTGGTGTCGATGGGAACATTCCAGGAGATTTCAAAGGCTCTTCTTTCAGCTCTTAAGAACGCGTCTCGAAATAATCAAGGAGTTACTTCAAAATGGCTATCTTCATGCTACAGTCCAGAAAAAAATGCACAAAATATATGCAAGCCTGCTGGTAAGCTTGCAAATTCGGTCATTGTGGTCATTGGTCGAGCGCATTGGTTTTTGTATAGTGGGTTCTTTTAGGAAGACTAAGCAATATTTTAATATAGCCGTTCTGAAATAAATGAACAATTTCTTCGGTGATACTTCGTCAACGGTGGCGACCACGGGGCGACGGGTGATACGTAAGTCACTGCGGAAGTAATCTTTCAGATGGGGGGGGGGGAGACACACGCACAACGCAGAGGAGGAAACGGTAGCATTACTGTATTGTTTTCTTTTAGAGCGCAGCTTCTATAGGCGCCCGTTCCTGCGTTGAGCATCGGCGTCCTTCGTAACCGAGCGAACGAACACAGCGAAAGACGAAAGAGCGAACGCGGAGCTTAGCGGGGGATGAAAGGCGACGATAGCCAAGAGACTACGAGATGGCGCCATAGTATTTGTAATATGACTGTATGCATGACGCGAATTGTGAGAACTTTCTGGAAGCCACGCGGGCACCAGCGATTACACTGAAACCTTCGACGAGGCATGTATAAAAGAGGACGCGCTTGACCCACATATCAGGTTTACGATGATCGCGGAGTCTGCTGGCCGCTATGGTTGCGCTTGAGTGTTACTTGTTTTGCTGGGCACAAGTTCGACCAATAAAGTTGAATTTCTAACTCACAGTTTCGACACTGCGTCGTTCTTCACTGTAACTACCTCGGGCCAGTATGATCCTAATACAAAATAGTGTTTGTCAGTTCTTTCTAAACGATGAGCGACGCAACCGGTGGAAGTGCTTCGTTTGCCGCTGTTGCTAAACGAGCTCCCCGAGCAGAGGCTCAGTGCTGCCGTCGAAGGACCCAGTCGTTCAGAATGAAATTCTTTGCCACAATATAACGCGAATTTAAAACACCTAAAAAAAGCTACGCTCAAAGTTCGCATTACGGAGTATCGTAATCATCGGTGAATTTTTTTGTTCTGTTGAATTAAAGAAGGAAACATAGTGTGCTTTCTATATTTTATTTGCAAGAAAATCATATGTTATGCTCATGCTATTCATGGAAAATTTTGTTGCCCTGCATATCTTACACTTTATTACGTTTAGCCTATGGCCACTGCAGCTAATTGCTCTATAATAGCTTATATAAACAGTAATTATGTGCGCGCTTCATCTGGTAATTTTAGAAAATGTGCACACACGGAAGACAAAGAAGAAACATCTGAAGCTGAATTTACAGCGAATCACATTTATTACTCTACAGATTTGTATATTGATATGGGGAGAAGAGAGGTATAAATATGTTTACAGGGTATTTACAAAGCATTCACTGGCATACAAGATTGAAGCCAGTCCGCGCGAAGTCAGCGAGCGTTGTCGTTTTCTGTACTGTCCTCAACTTGGTCTCTGGCTATGCTGTTCACTTGACCGCCGGTGTCGAAAGTGCCGTCCCGGTGCTCGCTAGATCGTCCGAGTGGTGTCGCTTAAGGCGGCTGACGTGGACGAAATCGGTGGAAGGTCGATACATGGTGGAATGGAGAGGCGTGGTTTCATATGCAACGTCGGTAACTTGATACAAGACACCGAACGGGCCAGGTTAAAGCGAAATCAACTTTTCGCAGAGGCCCACTCGCCGTGACGGTGTGCGAAGGACCATATCATCAGGGTTGAAGTGGGCATTGCGGTGGCAGGCATCAAAGAAGCGTCGTTACTTTTCCTGCGAAGTGGTAAGGCGCACTCGGGCAATGTGACATGCCTCTACAACTCTTAAGATTGCGTCATGGGCGTATTCTGACGACGTGTCAAGGACGGCGGGAAGGAGCGTGTCGAATGGCATCGTGGGGTTTCTTCCGCGCAAGAGGTAAAACGGAGAAAGACCTGCAGAGTCATGTCGGGAGCAATTATAGCAACTGTTACGAAGAGCAGCGCAACGTCCCAGTCATGATGGTCGGCAGAGGCATACATAGCAAGCGTGCCTTTGATTATTAAGACGCTCTGTGAGGCCGTTGGTCGCAGGGTGGTACACCGTTGTTAACTTGTGCTTTGGAGCGCAGAAGTGCAATAGTTCCTGGACCACCTTCGGTATGAAATAGTGGCTCTGGTCTGTGAGGAGCTGTCGAGGAGTGCCGTGAAGTATAACATCTTCGAGAAGGAAATCAAGGGCGTCTGTTGCACAGCTGGTTGGGAGAACCCGAGTCATCGCGTACCTGGTCGTGTATTCCGTAGTGACTGCTCTCCACATATTTTCGCAGGCATACAGCGGAAAAGGGCAAGAAGGTCAAGATAAACCCTAAAGAATGGCTCCGATGGTACGTCAAAGGGTTGAAGGTGACCAGCTGGGGGTACTGCTGGTTTCTTGTGGCGCTGGTACTGTTCACAGGAAGCGACGTAACGACAGACAGAATGGTAAATACTGAGCCAAAAGAAGCGATCCCGAACACGGTCATACGCCCGAGAGACTCCGAGGTGACCTCCAGTAGGAACATCGTGTAGCTGTGCGAGGACAGTTTGACGCATATGTGTGGGAATAACCAAGAGCAGTTCAGGGCCGTCAGGGTGCATTTTGTAGCGGTACAAGACGCAATCCTGCTGCACAAACATACGCAGAGAAGGGGAAAGTGTCTGAGCAGTCAGCCGCAGAATGACGTCTGGCAAGTAACCCCGACTTATAACGGTATATTAGCAGCTGTTGGGAAGCTCCGGTAGGTCTACTGGATGGCTTGACAAGAAATCAGCGTCTTCATGCAATCGGCCGCTCTTATGCACAACTGTGCATGAGTACTCCTGGAGTCGTAGAGCCCACCGACCGAGACGTCCTGTAGGATTCTTTAGGGATGAAAGCCAGCATAACGCAAGATGGGCGGTGATAAATGCGAATGGCCGGCCTTACATGTAGGGCCGAAATTTGCCCACTGCCTAAACGAGGGCAGGACACTCGCATTCAGTAATAGAGCAATTGCACTCCGCTTGGGACAGAAGACGGCTAGCGTACGCAATAACATGGGCGGACACTTCCTGGCGCTGAGTCAGAACAGCGCCGATTCCTTGGCCGCTGGCACCGGCTCTAACTTCCGTTGGTGCGGTCACGTCTAAATGGGGGAGAACTTGTGGTGAGGTGGGTCACACAGTAAGCTCAGCGAACGCAGTAGCTTGTTCCAGACCCCAGACAAAAGCCACATCTTTCTTGAGAAGCTATGTGAGGGAATGTGCAACGTTGGCGAAATTGCGTACGAACCGGCGGAAGTATGAGCAGAGGCTCACAAAGGCTTCGATTGTCGTTGGCACAAGTCAGAACGAGAAAATTCTTGACGGCGTGAACTTCCTTTGGATCGGAAGGGACGCTGGAAGAATCGACGAGGTGCCCGAGCACAGTAAATTGCCGGTGGCTGAAGTGACGTTTTGACGAATTGAGGTGAAGCCTAACCTTGCGGAAAGCAGAAACAATTGTCGAAAGGCGATCGAGGTGCGTGGCAAATGTTGGTGAAGATATGATAACGTCATCGAGATAGCAAAGGCAGATTGACCACTTTAAACTGTGAAGTAGAGCGTCCATCATACATAGAAACGTAACCGGGGCATTGCGTAACCAGAACGCCATTATTTTGAACTGATAGAGCTCATCAAGCAGTTTTCTCACGGCCCATGTCGTCAACTGCAATCTGCCAGTACACAGAGCGAAGGTCTATTGAAGAAAAATATTTTGCGCCATATAAACATTCGAGGGCGTCATCTATCCGCAGCAGCAGATGCGCGTCTTTTTTTGTTACTTTGTTGAGATGGCGACAGTCGGCACAGAAACGCTAGCAGTCATCCTTCTTTCTAATAAGCACGACCGGGGAAGCCCAAGGGCTGCAAGAAGGCTCAATGATATCTCAGGTTAGCATCATGTCGACTTCCTTCTGTATGAGTTGGCGCTCAGTAGGGGAGACGTCCTAGGGTCATCGGTGAATCGGGGTGGCGTCGCCGGTGTGTATCCGATGTTTCACAACGGACGTTATACCTAGTGACCGGTCATGGAGATCAAAGGTGTCTCGGTAAGAGGCGAGAAGGCAACGAAGTGCGTCCGCATGGTGGGTCGGAAGGTCAGGAGCTATCATTGTCGGGAAAGGTTACCGTACTCCGGTTGTAGGGCCCGAACCAACAGAGGTAGGCGACGCAGTATCACTAGTTAGGGCCGAAATATTGCTGCATCACGTTGGTCCTGTCCAAATCCTCCGTTGACGCTCGTCACCTACACTAACCTAATTGAAGTAGACGTAGATGGTGTTCCGTTGACGGCATTAATTGATATTGGAGCCCAAGTGTCCATAATGAGCGCTAACCTATGTCGTCACATCAAAAAAGTTCTTACGCCTGCCATCACTCGAGCCGTACACGTCGCCAATGGCGCCACTGTTGCCGTTAGGGGTATGTGCACTGCTCGCATAGGAATTGCTGGCCGCCAAGTTCCAGTCCTGTTAACCGTGCTGACCAGTTGCCCTCATGACCTAATCTTCGGGCTCGACTTTCTGACGATCCATTCTGCCCTCATCGACTATTCCACCGGCACGCTGTGCCTCGGATTTCGTCTTCTTTCAGACATTCACCCCCAACAAACGAACACCCTTAGCACTACAGCGTTTGTTCGCTTATCTCCAAAAGCCCTAACCTTCATCGAATTGGCCTCAACGGCAACCGTGCCTGATGGCGACTATGTCGTCGCACCTATTCGTGATATCCTCCTGGCGCGCGACATCTCTGTGCCACACTCTGTCGTAACCCTTGTCGCTAATCGGATGTGTCTCCCCGTTATCAATTTTGGCTTGACGAAGCAAGTGTTACCTGAAGGCACAGCGGTGGCCACGCTCCGGTCAGTGACAGACAACCACGTCACTGCTTTTGCAGCCGTCGCGTCTCCAAATCCTCCTGATTACCCGCAGGATGCCTTGAACTTCGACGGCCCATTAAGTCCCATGGTCGCTGCGGACCTCGCGCCTGACCAAGCAGCCGCCCTATATCGCCTTTTGCTTTCCTACCGCGACATATTTGACACTGACAATCGGCCACTTGGTCAGACATCCCTTGTTAAGCATCGGATAAACAATGGTGATGCAGTTACCATTCACTGCCGACCATATCCCGTGTCCACGGCAGAGCGGCAAGTTATTCAGCAGGAAGTAAACAAGATGCTGGCCAGAGCAGTTGTTGAGCCCTCGTCGAATCCTTGGGCGTCGCCGGTCGTGCTCGTCAAAAAGAAAGATGGCACGTGGCGTTTGTGCGTTGATTACCGCCACCTAAGCCGAATTACTAAAAAGGACGTTTACCCTTTACCACGAATCGACGACGCTCTTGATTGTCTTCATGGTGCCAAATACTTTTCATCCATCGACCTTTTTTGATCTGGTTATTGGCAGATTTCCGTTGATGAGCAAGCCCAAGAAAAGACCGCTTTCGTCACTCCAGATCGCCTCTACCAATTCAAGGTTATGTTATTCGGTTTATGCAATGCCCCTGCCACGTTCGAACAGATGATCGACTCTCTGCTTTAAGGTTTCAAATGGTCAACATGCCTTTGCTACCTCGACGACGTCCTTGTGTTCTCCCCTGCATTTGAGACGCACCTTGAGCGCGTCGCAGCTATCCTTGACGTCTTCCGCAAGGCTGGGCTCCAATTAAACACACCAAAGTGCCACTTCGGGCTCCGACAGCTTACAGTGCTAGGCCATCTAGTCGATGCTTCTGGAGTACAACCCGACCCGGAGGAGGTTCGAGCAGTAACGGCTTTTCCTGTACCTTAGTCTGTCAAAGACGTCTGGAGTTTTGTGTGGCTTTGTTCTTATTTCCGACGGTTCGTGTAAGATTTCGCAGCAATCGCTCGACCACTCACTGAACTTCTGAAGAAGGACGTGCCTTTTACGTAGGGTTCCCCTCAGGCTGCCGCATTTTCACGCCTTATCACGATTCTCACGAATCCGACACTCTTGGCCAACTTTGATCCGTGCGCACCTACAATGGTCCCAACCGATGCCATTGGCTATGGGATTGGCGCCGTCTTATCGCAACGCCAACAAGGACACGACCACGTTATAGCCTACGTTGTCCCGCCTGTCCTGTCTTCTTCCTTGTGATCGTCTAGAAAGCGCAACCAATCTTTCCAAATACAATGAACCAACTTGCCCAACAACGCATTCTGCTAGCCTACGCTAGCTGGCTCCTGACACCTGCAGAGCGCAACTATTCGATTACCGAGCGCGAATGTCTTGCTCTCGTCTGGGCTGTTTCGAAGTTCCGCCCATATTTAGATGGTAAGCCCTTCTCAGTAATCACAGACCATCATGCGTTCCGTTGGCTTTCGTCGCTCAAGGATCCTACTAGCCGGCTCGATCATTGGGCCCTCCGACTATAAGAATATCCCTACAACAAGTCGGGACGCCAACACCAGGATGCAGATTGCCTCACTAGCTACCCAGTCGAGGACGCGACCTCTGCGTCTGATACTGACACCGACGCCTGTGTTGTCTCTGTTTTTCCACTGCTCCATGTCGCCAACGAGCAGCGCCGTGATCCGTCCTTGCGTATCATCATTGGCCGCCTGCAATCGTCACTTTCCGACAGTTCCCTTCGCTTATTGACACTTCAAGATGGCGTACTCTACCGCCACAACGTTCACACCGACAGCCCTGCATTGCTCCTTGTGATCCCTAAACACCTTCGCTTGGCTGTTTTCCACGAACTTCACGACCTCCCCAATGCCGGTAACCTTGGTGTGTCACGTGTGTCACAAGTGTCCGCCGACGCTTCTTTTAGCCAGGGCTTGCTCGCTCCGTTCGAAGATACGTAGCTGCGTGTGAGAAATGCCAGCGACGCAAGACACCATCGACGCTCCCTGCTGGGTACCTTCAACCACTCGACATTCCCGCGGAACCATTGTTTCGGGTTGGTTTGGAACTTACTTGGCCCTTTTCCTCTTTCTACCTCTGGGAACAGGTGGATCGCTGTGGCCACGGGTTACGCCACGTGCTATGCCATCACCCGAGCGCTTCCTACAAGCTGCGTCCTGGATGTCGCCGATTTTCTTCTACGCGACGTAATTTTATTACGTAGAGCTCCGCGACAACTTGACACAGACCGTGGCCGGACATTTCTATTAAAAGTTATCGCGGCCATCCTGCAGTCCTGTGCCACGAGGCACAAGCTATACACGTCCTACCATCCGCAGATAAATGGCCTCACGGAGCGTCTCAATCGCACTCTCACAGTCATGCTCGCGAAATATGTCTCTTCAGACCACACTGACTGGGACCTCGCTCTACCGTTTGTCACATTTGCTTATAATTCCTCTCGCCACGACACCGCCGGTTATTGCCCATTTTTCCTTCTGTTCGGCCGAGAACCAGCACTGCCCCTCGACACAACCCTCCCTGTTCACGCGGCACCGACCAGTGAATATGCACTTGACGCCATCGCCCGCTGTGCCCACGCAAGGGCACAACGGGCGATGGCGCCTTCTGAAATCCCAAGAGAGTCAAAGGCGTTTGTACGACTGGCGACACCGAAACGTGCATTTCCCGCCTGGTTCTTTGGTGCTTCTATGGTATCCGTCGCGACAGGTCGGCCTGTCAGAAAAACTGCTGTCTCGTTACGCAGGCCCACACCGAGTGCTTCGTGCCGTGACCCCCGTCACCTACGAGATCGCTCCTGACGCCCCATCTGCTTCCCAGTCCAGTGATATCGTGCACGTGCGTTACACGAATGAAACAATATCACCCTCCCAGTGATGACATTTAGACGGTCCGGGACGTCACTTCAGCCGCCAGGGGATTATGCTACATATGTGTGATATTTGACTGTTTGAACGAGGCGCGTGGGCGCCATCACTCGAGAAAAGAGGAGGAAGAACGAACTGGGATTGCGCTGTGAATCTAACCGGTCAGCGCTGCAACGGATGTTGAAAATATAACCTGTCAGTAGTTGGTCGTCCTACTGACTCGTCCTTCGCGTAAAAATATGGTAGTCGCAAGCCGGGATAAATGATGCAAGCGATATGCCCTGAGGTATGTAGCACTTGAGGGCAGAGGCCGAAATTCACCGCAGGAAGACAGGTGGCATTGTCATTCATACGAACGACCGCGTGTGGGAATGCGACGTTCTGCCATAGGAGGATGGTGACGTTGGGAGACACGATGTAATCGCCGTCGGTAATAGGTGGATCGGGTGAACCAGCAATATAGGTCACGGCTCGGAGAGGTAGGCGAGCGTAATCGGTGGAACATAGTCGGCTCGGCGTAGGATCAGGAGGGTCAGCGGCATGTCGTAGGGCGAGTTGGACAAACCCGCAGACAAGTCAATAACGGCCTAATGCGCCCACAGAAAATCAAGGTCTAAGATGATTTCTTGTGGGCACTGTTTCAAGATGTTAGACAAAACAGAAGAATGGCGTCCGGCTGCAGCGACGTGGGTGGCACACATTCCAGTGCCAGCTGGAGTTCCACCGTCGGCGGCGCGTACGACAGCGAGTTGGAAAGGAGTTATGACTTGCTTTAGACGCGTACGCAGGTTCGAGTTCATGAAGAATATGTGAGCTCCTGTGTCAGTCAGTGCATTAAAGGTATACTGTCCACGTCAACGTTGATCAGCTTGTGACGGCCAGGAAATGTAAGCAGAGGAATTTCGCGTCGGGTCGTCATGGCAGGGTCACCTCTCGGAGCTGCGCTAGTTAGTTTTCCGACGGGTGGCGGGAATAAGAAGGAGACGGAAAGCGACGGAAAGAGATGAGGCAGAGGCGAGCAGAAAAGACGTGGTCGTGGCGAAGGAGAACGGTTCGGTCATGTGGGCAGAGATGTTGGAACGGTGTCTTCGATGTGTGTGGGGGGGGGGGGGGACTACCAGGCGGGCGCCTGGTATTTCGAAAGCTCGGTCAAGGCTACGAGTTGCAAGGAACTGCGACAATGATGGGAAATATGTCCAATGCGTCCACAGCAAAAGCAGATAGTCCTGTCATCCGAAGTGCACCATTCTTCCAGGTTTCGATAACGATGACGAGCGTATGAACTTTGTAGTAGATCGGGTACGCTGGGTGAGTGTTAGCCGGGTCTATTGACTGGGCAAAGTGACTGGAGTCCGACGTTGCCCAATTCCTTGGGTAACTTGGGGAGGAACTGGAAACGCAGCTTCCATCTGCCAGCGGACCATACACAATACTGTCGGATGCAGCCGGCACTGGTGGAAAACGGAGGTCTTCGCAGGTAAGCGTTGCAGCCGTGTTAGGAAGGCGAGAAAAGTGGTGCACAATACGAAGGCTTCTGGCTTCTTCGAAGCGGATGCATACAGCAATGATGCCCTGCACTGTTGAAAAGTTCTTGAAGATGAGAGAGAGAGACAAAAGGGAAGGAAAGACAGGGAGGTTAGCCGGCTGGCTACCCTGTGCTGGGGAAAGGGGTAAAGGGAATAAAAGGAGAAAGAAGAGAGAAAAAAAGAAGAATATTCACGCAGTAACGCGATGTTACGCGCCACAATAGTCAAAGGCGGTCGCACAATTCACCGGCCCTGAAAAACTTCACCAAAGCCCTTAAGGCCTTGAGTGCCGAAACCCGTCTGGGCCAGTGTCCTAGAACTTTCTCTTCTCTGAAGGGGCGATTGTCCAGTTTTTCAAGCGCGATCACGTGCACCCTTCTAGGCACACTGTAACGTGGACAGTCACAGAGGAGGTGCGCGATCGTCTCTTCGCAGCCGCAGGTGTCGCAAGGAGGGTCGTCGGCCATTCCAATGCGGCATGAATAGGAGTTCATGAATGCCCCGCCGAGCCATAGGCGGCACAGAAGTGTTGCTTCCGCTCGTGGCAACCCTGGTGGAAGCCGGAGTTCCAAACTTGGATCCAATCTGTGAAGACGTGCGTTCGTAAATTCACTGGCGTTCCGCAGAGTTTGAGTAAGCTCGCGTGCGAGGGAGCGAAGACTTGTGGCTGCATCTGTTCTTGACAGCGGTATGGGTATATTCTGGGCACCATCGTGGGCCGACCGTGCAGCGTCATCTATACGGTCATTTCCGAAATTCCGCAGTAAACCCGGTATCCACTGGTAGATGATGTTGTGTCCCTTGTCGATTGCGTAATGGTGGAGTAGTCGGATGTCTGCGACTAATTGCACATTAGGTCCGTGGTTGAAAGGGGACAGCAGACACCGGAGAGCTGCCTTTGAATCACAAAAGATGGGCCATGAATGTGGTGATTTGGGACCAATAAACTCCAGAGCAGTACGGATAGCTGCGAGTTCTGCACCCGTGGATGATGTAACGTGAGACGTCTTGAATTTTGTGGTGACAGATTGAGCGGGAAGTACCGCTGCTCCAGCTGAACTTTTAGAGGAGACAGAACCGTCCGTGTAAACGTGGGTGCGTTCGTTGTGTTTGTCAGATGTGAATGAAAGAACGGTTTGTTCGAGGGCGAAAGATGACACCTCCGTTTTCTTTCTGATGCTGGGAATGACTAGAAGGGCCCGGAGTGGATGCAGGCACCACAGCGGTAGAGATGGTCGTGCTGCAGGTGTGAAGTGTGACGGTAAACTTCCATGGTTGGCGGTAATAGTTCTGCTAAACGCTGAACGAGGTCGAGCGGCAGGAAGGGAGGCGAGACGATGCGATGGAAGTCGGGCGAAGTGCCTGATGTGCATCATTAAAAAGTTGACATGAATATACGTATTGATGGGGTGATCATGATCGATGGCTATTGTTGCTGCTGCTGATGTACACCTGGAAGGGCCTAGACAAATTCGCAAAGCTTGACCTTGTACAGACTGGAGGGCTCGGAGGTTTGTTCTTACCGGTCCGACCTAGTACAGGTAAGCTGTAGCATAGGAGACCCAGGAAAAGTGCGCTATAGAGTTGGAGCATTGCACTCACAGACGCACCCGATGACTTTGATGCAAGAAATCTGAGCACGTCTCTTATCATCACTAGTTTTCTTTTTAGGTAAGAGACGTGAGGACTCCAGGAGAGGTCTCGATCTATTACTCCTAGAAAACGGTGCGTCTTCTCGTAGGCAATAGGCTGTCCATTAATTCTAACAACGTATGGTCTCATTTCTTTGCGCGTGAAAGCGTCCATAGAGCACTCTCGGAGGACACCTCCAAACCTCACGCTGGAAGATAGCTTGATGTTAGTGTGACCGTTTTTTGGAGTCTGGCGCGCACCTGTGGACGCTTCGCTCCTGATGAGCAAATGCATATAACGTCCGTATATATCGACACATGGACGGACTGTGGAATTGTATGAACTGGTCGATGAGCACGAGGTTAAATAGAGTGGGGCTCAAAACTCCGCCTTGTGGTACTCCACGGTAGGTGTTGTGTTGTGATGATACACCATCCTCTATTTGCAAAAAGAATGACCTGTCCTTCAAATAGCTGAATATCCATCGAAACACAAGTCCACCTAGGCCGACATCGCCCAAGGCGTCCAGGATGGCTCAATGTGTTACGTTGTAATTAGCGCCTTTAACGTCCAGGAACATCGCTGCTGACAGTCTCCTCAGGCTTTTTTCGTGCTGAACAGACGAGGCAAGATCTATGACGTTGTCTACAGAAGAGCGTCCGCGGCGGAAGCATGCCATAGCGTCAGGGTATATCTTGTAGTGTTCTAGATACCACTCTAGACGTGTCAGCACCATTCTCTCCATCAACTTTTCTAGACAACTGGCCAGAGCAATGGGACGATAAGACGCCAGGTCTAGGGGTGATTTACCTGGTTTGAGCAGAGGCACAAGGCGGCTGGATTTCCCTGCAGCTGGAACCACTCCTTCACGCCATGAATTGTTGTACACATCTAGAAGAGCATGCCGGGCTGTTTGACCGAGGTTGCCAAGAGCTGCGTATGTCATCCCGTTAGGCCCAGGCACCGAGGAATGTCTACACGCTGCCAACGCCGCTTGTAACTCCTCGACTGAAAACAGATTGTCCATACAAGAATCCCGCGAGATTGGAACGTCAAGGGGTCGTGTACGGGGAACGAGGACGGTAGACCGGCAACCCTGAAATGGAAATCCTCCGCTACGTCGACCTCTCGGCGACCTTGACAGAGAGCCAGGCATTTGAAAGGGTGGCATTGCCGTGGGGATGTTCGAAGAGCGCGCACTGTTCTCCATATATGTGGTAGGTGTTTATGTGGATCAAGAGAATCACAAAAAGTCTTCCATCTTAGAGATTGCAGGGAGTTGATGCGACGCTGGATCTTATTCTGTATGCTTCTCGCCTCCCTTAGGTCGTAGATGGACTTGGTTCGCGTGTACCTTCGTTCCGCGCGACGGCGAATTGCTCGAAGCCGCTCCAATTCTGCTTCAAATTCAGAAAATTTAGGAATAGGCCTAAAAACTCTTGTGGCTTCTCTAGCAGCGTCGTTAATGAGCTCCTCGATGTTGCCAGGTGGACAGTGCTGGATCTTTTGGCAATTCTTCTCCATGAGCAACGTGTATTTAGGCCAGTAGATGCGTTGAAGAACTTCGGTAGAGTGTGGCTTGCGTATGCGATCGATTTTAACATATGTTGGATCGTGGTCATTACCATGTTTTTTGTTGTCCGGAAACTATTTCACACTGGCACTGAGGCATCTTGAAACAAAAGTTAAGTCCAGGCAGCTGCTGTATGTCAATCCCGCAGAAAAGTGGGACTGCCATCATTTAGGCAGCAGAGTTCATGGTCCGACGCGAAGGATAGTACATGTCTTCCACGACAATCCATCTTAAAGCTTCCCAATAGCGCGTCATGAGCATTGAAATCGCCGGTACGAATCCATGATCCAAGTGTCGCTGTTAAAATTGCACTTAGTCTTCCGTTGTCAAACCGACTCGAAGGTGAAATGTAGGCACCTACCAGCGTGAGTGAAACGTTCTTGCATTTTATAGTCAAACGTACCTACTGATTGTCGTCATTAGGTGCCACTGGGTGTAAAAGATAAGTGAAATCACATCTGACGTAAGTGATGACTTTTCTGTGGTCGCTACAGGTGGCAGACATGAAAGCTTCATATTCTGATAGGCGGATGGCGCTCTCAATGTTTGGCTCACAAATGGCAATTATTGGAAATTTGCGCTTGAAAAGGAACGGACGCAAGTCCGAAATGCGCGATTTGAGGCCTCTGGCATTCCACTGGAAGAAGAACGCTTTCTTGATTTCTTTAAGGATCGAGTGCTGAGGAGCAGCCATGGTGCTTCCCAAGACCCGGCAATACCAGATTCAGAGCATTCAGTATTTGAAGTGGACCTCGAGCCGCCGGAGTGTGTATGGCATTCAGTAGTACTCGTAGCGTGTTCATAAGGGCCCGTATCATGGTGACGACTTGTTTGGCGTCGTCCGGGCTGCTGCCACAAAGTGAAACATAATTCGGTGAGCGTGCTACATCTTGCTGCTCCGCTGGTTGGTCTAGCCGTGGCAACGGCGGCCACTCCTCGCATGAGGCAATGATATTGGAGACTTTCTGCTTAGGCACCTCGCTGCTAGTATTGCTAGTTGCTGTGGACGTTTGTGGACTGTCAGTGGACGCAGTGCGACCTTAGCAATAGCAGTGGGTTTCCTAGATCTCCGGCGATGTGAATGCCAACGTCGCACCTTAGCGGCAGCCTCCCTGTGCGACGAACCATCCCTGACCATTTGCCTCAAGATTTTAAGCTCATTTTTCACACGTGGGCAATTCTTGGAAGATGCATCGTGAGAGCCTTCACAATCGGCGCACTTTTGGTTTTCTGCACGACATGCGTCGGATCTGTGCGACCCAGAGCATCGTGAGCACACGGCACCATTTGTGCAAACCGCACTAACGTGCCCTATTTTTTGACATTTCCGGCACTGAAGTGGCCTTGGGACAAAAGGCCTTACTACGTGTCGGAAGTGCCCGACCTTAACATGTGACGGTAGGCTGTCTCCTTTAAATGTTAGCTTCACATAGTGCGAATTCCCCAGGCGACGGGCTTGCAATATGGCAATTCCCTCTGTCGCTGGCTTGATGAGTACATGCAGGTCAGCATCGCTTACGGAATTGCCTAGGTCGTAGAGTGATGATCATCTTGTTTATAGCAGCGTACGTTGACGCTATCTAGCACCTCAACGTTACTCAGGACGTCTAGTGAGCTGCGCTTTGTGACATCTATAGCGAGAATGTTCTTTCGGGTGTTGATCCTTAGATCTTTGATGTGACCCGGAACAAGGGCCTCGATCGACACAGATGTAGCTTGGCGGTTGAGCCGGTTTAGATTGTCGCTAGCAGCCACAGGCACAAATAAAATTGCGTGTTCCGATGACTTTCGCCTCGGGACCACAGTTGTCTTACTTGTGAAAGGAGATGTCCTGACGAGTCTTCTCTTTGCGTTGTGCTTTGCTACGGGCACGAAGTCGCTGTCATCCGAGGTTTCATCACTGGTCGTTGAATAGATCACAGTGTCCTCGCTGTCAGTGTCACTCAGCGACTAGACCGCTTTCTCGGAGAGGCCGCTCTTGACGTGGAAGGACCCGGCACCCCTCCAGGTGACTCCATGTCCATCGCCATAGTTAAGGGAGCGGCGTCTCCCACAAAGTAGCCTTAAATTCGCAGAGACAAATAAGCAGCGTTCCACCCAACACACACTTCGTCGTCTTCCTCACCTTGAAGATGAGGAGAGTAAACGCGTCCTCCGCGATTCCTTTGAGGGTATGAGTGACCTTTTCAGCTTCCGGAATCTTCTCGTCAACCTTGCGACAAAGCGCAGGCACGTCCTGGATATAGGTCACATAGGACTCAGTGCATGTCTTAACTTAGCATGCAAGGTCTTTCTGCGTGGTGTGCCGGTGGCCAACAAGATTGTCAAATAAATCAGTGAGCTTTTGTTTGCACAAGTCCCAGCTGGTGAGTTCCTCTTCGTGGGTCTCAAACCAGAGGCGTGCTGTTCTCACAATGTAAAAGATTAGGTTAGGGAGCATGACGGTCTCGCCCCCAGTGATTGCTCACGCTCACCCGTTCGTATAAATGAAGGCAATCTTTGACGTCGGTATTATCCGTGCCAGGAAATGTTTCTGGGTCGCGCGGTTGTGACACGATGACGGTGGGTGCAGGTGGCTGCGTTCCCGAAGCATTCTCGCCTTGAACTGGCATTGCGAATGCAGTCAAGGAGCGCCGGCTGCGTAAATCCGTCGTGCGTCTTGAAGAGTCCGCAACCTCCGCTTTATTAGGGTATTTACGAAGCATTAAATGGCGTACAATATGGAAGCCAGTCCGCGCGACATCAGCGAGCGTCGTCATTTTCTGTACTGTCTTCAGCTTCGTATCTGCCTGCGCTTGATAAGAAAATTTTTATTCACAAAAGTATCCATGCTGCAAAATCTCTTTAAAAGTGTGTGCAAACAAAAATACTACTTTAGAATATAGCATGAAACAGTAGCACCTTTATTATTTCCATCTTCTCACCGTCAGCTGCAGATTCAGTGTAGAAGAAAGAGGAAAAGCAATCTAACAGGAATCACACAAATATAAGCACATTAAATGCATACATACATAAAGTCACCCGCTCTTGGGGTCTGCTTTTAATGCAGTATCACACGAAAACCCAGCCGTTTCATCACGACGGAATACTAGCAATGAAAAAAGTTAATAGGTACTTATTATTTTATGCTACCTACATGCACAATGTATATACATATGAACAGCGTTGCATTTTTAATTACGAGAGGTGCGAAGAGCAATGCTCCTCAAGTGTAATTACAGCATTTGCAATGTATACTTGTAATGATAAAGCAGTGCATCGGTTTGCAAGCGATAGCTTTGGGCTATCAGACCTCCTTGTCGTAACGCAAAGCTCAATGAAATACCACGTCTTTTTGAGAGTACGCTCACAACCGCCGTTCCTACCTGTTCTGTGCGTAAAACCAAACAGCGCTTGAAGGGGGACCTGGAAGCACTGTGCGCGTAACACCGCGGTATGCATTGCTCGCAGCAGAATGATTCTTTATGCGCACAAGCTTATTCAAGGCAGTGCCGCTTCATCATACGGCTACATTCAAGCCAGAGGTAACGAGCTGACAGAGAGAAAAGGCGAGAGATGGATAGCTGCACATAATTGGTGCACGCAGTCTGCTCCAGATTTAAAAGGTGCGATGACAGATGCACTGCTTGCTGATCACCTCAAAGATCAAAAGTTGCTGTTCGCTCAGCAGTCATGGTGACAAATTATTTGATCACGTTTTCTAAGTTGAGCGTGGCGGTCCTTTTCTTGTGAACGTGCAAATTGAGAAGACGCGTGTTAGCCTCCTCTGCGTCATGCGGTTCCGGAATTAAGTTTTCATTCGGTGTAAAGCGCTGAATGAGTGTTCTGCTGAAGCCATAGATGCTGTTAGATACGGGACCTTTTCCTGAGCCTACTTCGACTTCACCAGACCACATCGAATCGCGTCACAGCTAATTAAGGAGCGCAGGAGCACATCTACCACGTTCCCGAGGCGCCGCACGTCCAGACAAGTTGGCGTCCCCCACCTCGTGCGCCGCAGGTGGAGCTATTCACTGCTTGACTCTTCCCGAAAATGTAGCGGGTGCCTGGCACGGTTCCAGGTAACGTGGGTCCCAAGGCAAGACGGTTGTAATGCACCGTGAAGCCCTGGCAGCAATCCCCCATCCGCCTTTGTGAAGGCAGTTGCAAGCCAGGAAGGCAATACCGCAGAGAGAAGTAAGCCCTCAGACAATTGGGGCCCAAGGAGTGACCCTCGCACGGGCGCCTACCATTGGCCGAAAATGACGCCACCTGAGCGGGCTCACCGATTGGCCGAACGTGACGTGACTTCGAGACACCGAAAGGGTTAAAAGCCAGAGACCGGGAGCAGCTGGAGAGCATTTCCTGATTCATCTCTTTCGAGCTTCTTGCCACGGGCCGCAGCGTCCGAGTTGCTGCCGGCCCGTAATGACTTTTATGACTGTTAATTTCTGTGTACTCTCACTTTAAATAATGTAAATAAACTTCCAGTTTTCATCTCAAAGTCCTCCTCAACCTCGGCCAACTCCCGCACCCAACGGCAATGTCCAAAATCTGGGGGACAGCAATTGGGATTGTCCTCCAAATCCAACAACTGGTTGACAGCGGTGGGATCGTCCTCAAACTCTAACAATGCAGGTACAGCAGGAAGAAGTTGCATGTATTTGACGACTTCGTCTGGCAGCTCATCGTCTTGTTCAGGTTTTGCATGCAGAGTCTTCGAAATGCTGTCAATTAATAAAGGCTCGACATTGAACAAAACAGAAAGCAAAAGTAAAAAGAACTGGGTCGAGAGAGGGCTTAGATAAAAATCAGCTGCTTGCGCGCCTAATGTTACATGTAGGTCGTCAGCCGAGAATTGTCTTCCCCTGGCGGCGTCCACCAACGCGTCTTCTTACTTCACTAGCTGCTCCATGCTAGGCTGATCAAGGTGCCGCCGCATTTCGCTGGTAATATGGTCGGTCGCCTCAAATTATTCTTTACGCAATGCTGCTTTTGGATCGAGCGCAACTAGCGGGAGAGACGTGCTGGACATGTTTAACCTCCTCGGCGGCTTTGTAGGCCTTCAATTTCAGACCTAGCTGAGTTGCAACAGCGCTCATGTGTACTGGCGACTCCTGAAACGCGGTTTCATACTGAAGGCGGGATATTGCCTTGCAAAGAGTCTACGCAGGTTGTTTCACACATGCAGCACGAAACGTTGAGCATTGAAGGACCCTTGCTAGTTATTCACACGGATCAAGCAAAGCTACGGAGATTTTCTTTCCCTATAACGTTTAAACTTTCCCAGAAGTGTTTGGTGCCCCTTCAAAACGTATTTGCTGTTGTCTGCCATTGAGCCTGTTCCTTGAAGGATCCCAAACAGTGCTTCTTGGACCGTGGCGTCATTGTTGGCCATGTATAGCATGTCAGCCCTGCTATCTGGCGCGTTGTACATGCTAATATAATTTTCGTGGATGTTGAGTGCCCCGTCAGCCCAACGAACGCTGATGGCAAACTGCTCTTCATTTGTCACATCAGTTGTTACGTCAGCTATTATGCCGTGTAGAACGGGCTACAAACCGCGTCTCTGACGATTTCCCGCTGTATCGTGTGGGCCATGGTCTCGATCAACTCGTTCTGCACGTCACTGCTTATTCAGTTGTCCCTTTTTTGTCATCCATTTCCTCAATGCTAGAGCGTCCCCTGACCTTTCATCAAGCAAATCGAGTACATCTCCGTCGTATTTAGTGCGCCCAATCAGAGCGAGGCCCGTGCGACACATGTGGCGGACGGAGCTTACAATGATACGTATAGTGCCATCCTGGCTCCCTCCTGTTGTTTTCTACACTGCTGTGTTAGGATCTGTGTTACACGGGTACCCCACCGCCTCGACAGATTTTTGTTCAAAGAAACTAGGTGGAACTGGCTTTTTCCATGCCGTCGGAACCTCACTATAGCTTTTTTCCAGTCTTTTCTCTCGGAAAATGAGACACACTCGTGACAAAGAACTACATCACTTTTGCTGTCGTAGATAGCCACACGAATTTCGCAAACAAATCCCGTTGGCAGGACCTGTTAGTATTGTATCTTGAAAATCTGTAGCTTAGGGAAGGAAGCTAGCGAAGGCCGCCTGGAACTGACTCGTCCTCACTGGGTTCGCTCCACGGTGAGCAAACTCCCGCCACCAAGAAAGTGCGTTGCAGGAGTTTTTACAAAGAGAAAATGAGCTTTCTACCTTGGCTGGCGGGGTCATGTCAACAGTGTGAGTACTTCTAAAAGAAGGAGAAAAGTACACCGCGGTAACTGCCTCTCGTTCGAGGGCACCTCAACAGCGCTGTACAGGAATGAGGGAGGGATCAATAATAAGAGGGAAAAAAGTGGGTAAGATACGAGAGAAAAAACTGAGCGATAAAGGCATGATGGCGAAGGCAGCGTGAATAAAACCGCACGTAAAGGTCGGAAGCTTCCATGTAGTCAAGCAACGCCAAAAAGGCGCGCCTCACTGTGGAGGAATGCGCAGACGGGAATAGCTAGGAGCGCCTGTGTGCTGTCACACGGTGTGCTTCGGAGGATGCCGCGTTCACAGGACATCGGAGTAGAACGTGGTCGGCAGTCTCGATATCGGCGCACCTGTCACAGAACGGTGAACCTATCGGCGGTCCGACAGCAGCTGACGACAGGTCTGTGGTGGCTCTATGCGCATACTGAGAGTCTACCCTCCTTTTAAAGTTGCGGGGCACGCACTATAGCCTCAACAATGGATACAAATAACCTGCGCAACAACCTGTGGACGACGGCGATGACTGGAAAGACTGGATGCAATCAGGCTACACTCGTTGTCCGTCGGCGATATGTATGGCGGTCGCAAGCACTGACAGGGTACCTGCAAACGTCACGAGATTTAGGTTGCTTCCATTGGATGCTATTTCAAATGCAGTGTTGTTCAACAAGCCTTACCTTCAGAACATATTTCTTGCGTAATATGGCTGCATTGCTGGTACAGAGACTCAGGACAGGCACCCACCACCAACAACGCAAAATGAGGAAGCGCATAAAACAATAAAATTTGCACGTGCGCTCAAGAAGTGTAAAGAAATACGCAGAGGTGTGATATGTAAAACCTTGCGGAGTTTCGGCTCTTGCACATAAGCGTTTTGTTGCTGGCAGAAAGAAACTGCCAATCATCTCTTGAGAAGCCGGCATCGTGGCGCACATAAGACTCGCGTGCGCGACGATCCCTCCGGGACTGAGGCGGAGCAGGGCGGATTGATACAAAGTAGGCGCTAGAAAGCCTGACAAAACTTCACATAGTTGTCGCTGCTCGCAAATTGTGTAAAGATGATTGGTTAACAAAAGTTGGCAATCTTCATGAGCATTTACACAATATTAACACCTCACAATTTTATCCTATTGCGCAGGAGTTCTTTTTTTTTTATCGCAGCAAAGATAGCGCGATGTGGAGTGTGCCAGGTGACATGTCCGCGCAGGCGGAGCGTAGAGCGCCGGAAGCAAGTGGCCGGGTGAAGCCTGTATGACATGATGCGATTTTCGTCGCACTGGAAGTGCGATTTCCGTCGTTTGCGATGAAAATCGCAGTCGCAGTGCCGACCCCCCGATTATCGGCTGTGACCAACCGGTTGGTCGCACAGTCGCACCGTCGCAGCGATCGCTACGATTTTCCGTCGAAATTGCACCGAGAGCTGTCAAGGAGCTATTTCGCCGGTTTGTTTTGGAGAATGGCGTCTCGCACGACGAGTGCAATGCGCGGAGACGTGGATTGTCGAATTCGGTACGTGCGTGAAGGGAGAATAAAAAACTTGTACCGCAGATTCCATTCTTACATTTCAATGAGTTTGTTGACACGTTACGCAGCAAATAAAGTGCATTTTCACGCTTGCTTCGTACGCCTTTGCGAGTTGGCGCGAGAAGACATGGCCTTTTGGTGTCTTGACAATTTTCTTTTGTTGAATAGCATACAAAAATCGCGCGTACGGAGGAGCTTAAATAATTTCAACCTCGGCAAGGGCAAATGACAAGACAGCAAATTACCCGAAGTTTCAACGTTGTGCTGAACGCGGTACCGTTCACTTGCATTTTCTTGTCGGTTTTCAAGCGCGACTTTCCCAATGCATCTTAAAAGGTTATCTCACCTCAGTTATTAAATTTCACAGAGCAAAAGTGTAGGCTATGGTATGAATTTTCTATGATAGCATTAAATCCGTGGCTTGAATAAACAGCGTCGTTTATTTGTTTTCGAATATTACTTGAACGTTAAGTTGCACCTCTTCTCTGGAAAATTTTTTTTCTTGCACAGAAACCAATAAACATTGAGATACTGCGGACTTTGTATCCTTACTGCACCTGTATTAACATTTGCTTTGAAAGGTAACTAACTCTACAGCTAGTAAATTAGGTAAATTATTCGCTTGCTATGGTGGCACAGTGACAACATACCCTCCTGCACCGTCATGTAAAACTCGTGCAACAATGCGAAAAGGATGCAAAGAGCCTGTTCTTGCGGGAATAAAACAGCAGAAACGACACGTTAAAGAAAAGTAAATGAAAACTGTGCAGTGAAGTCAGCCAGTTGCATCCCTTCCTGTGAAACTTTGAATATTTTAAGTACAATCAGTTCTTGTACGTTCACAGCTGATCAAGTGTGCAGAAACACTCATGCCTTACTCATCATCATCATCGTAAGCGTGGTTACACCCACTGCAGGGCAAAGGCCTCTCCCATACTTCTCCAACTACCCCTGTCATCTACTAATTGTGGCCATGTCGTCCCTGCAAACTCCTTAATCTCATCCGCCCACCTAACTTTCTGCCACCCCCTGCTACGCTTTCCTTCACTTGGAATCCAGTCCGTAACCCTTAATGACCATCGGTTATCTTCCCTCCTCATTACATGTCCTGCCCATGCCCATTTCTTTTTCTTGATTTCAACTAAGATGTCATTAACTCGCGTTTGTTCCCTCACCCAATCTGCTCTTTTCTTATCCCTTAACGTTACACCCATCATTCTTCTTTCCATAGCTCGTTGCGTCGTCCTCAATTTAAGTAGAACCCATTTCGTAAGCCTCCAGGATTCTGCCCCGTACGTGAGTACTGGTAAGACAAGCTGTTATACACCTTTCTCTTGAGGGATAATGACAACCTGCTGTTCATGATCTGAGAATACCTGCCAAACGCACCCCAGGCCATTCTTATTCTTCTGATTATTTCAGTCTCATGGTCCGGATCCAGAGTCACTACCTGTCGGAAGTAGATGTATTCCCCTTACCACTTCCAGTGCCTCGCTACCTATCGTAAACTGCTGTTCTCTTCCGAGACTGTTAAACATTACTTTAGTTTTCTGCAGATTAATTTTTAGACCCACCGTTCTGCTTTGCTCTCCAGGTCAGTGAGCATGCATTGCAGTTGGTCCCCTGAGTTACTAAGCAAGGCAATATCATCAGCGAATCGCAAGTTACTAAGGTATTCTCCATTAACTCTTATCCCCAATTCTTCCCAATCCTGGTCTCTGAATACCTCCTGTAAACACGCTGTGAATAGCATTGGAGATATAGTATCTCCCTGCCTGACGCCTTTCTTAACATGCCTTACATGTTTCTAATAAGTTTGTGATCACATATATTAGTGTGTAAACTTATATAACAATATCCGCTGTGATTATTATCTTTATAAGTAATGAAATACCATGCTACTTGCAAGAACATATCGCCTAGGGATTTTAGAACAAATTTCTGCATTTCAACTATACACAAAATGTGGTTCATTCAATAAAGGACCACAAACTGATTTTTTGCAATGACAAAGTTATTCCAAATTTTACTTACATACAGGCAAGAAAAAATTATAGACAAAAATATTGTTCTTCAATTTATTCACCTGCCACTGTGGCCATAGCATTCTGCTGCTAACACAAGGCGAGGGGTTGAATTGCCAGCCATGGAAGTCGCATTTGTATGGGAGTCATAGGTAAAAAAAAAGCTCTTAGACTTAGATTTAGTCCATCACCTTTTATTGAACCCTTAAACTTCCAAGTACTATTGCATAGGGGGGCATGCTTATGCAAAATCTACCACCAATCAAAAGCAAAGGGCACAATTGTAAAACAACCAGCTTTTGTGATAATTCGAGTGTGTAAACATTCGTTGCATCAATATATATTTTTCAACAGCACTGCACACATAAGCATAATCAGCTATAGCAAGTACTCTGTCAGAAAGCTGGTTCTACAGATGTATAAATGTCAAGACATGAATTCTCATACTATGTCGCACAGACAGCACAAAGAAAACCTTTTTCAAGAGTTGTCCCTTCTGGCAGATCTGAGTGGGCCATAAGCAGCAGAAACTTTATTGCAGGGCATTGTGTAATGCCGCTCATAAAATAATGGAGAGTGAAGAGGCTATTAACAGCAGTATCTCATGCTACTCTAATAAGAGGAACGATGAGCAAAAATTTCTGGTAGAGCACTTAAAGTTAAACAGTAACTTTTTGAAAGACAGAAAAATCCAGGTGAGAGTCGGAGGTACATTTGGCCCACACACACCAACAACACAGGCATACTACAAGAAGTACTACAGTCTATGGGAAAACTATCTTATAAGGAACTCAAGAATGATGCAACTAGCTCTTGACAACACTGCAGATTTTCTTAGCCAGTCTGGCCTCTCGCATTCTGATAAGTCAGCTTACATCGACGTCGGAAAAAAAGACTAGAATCGAGAACTACCCCAGATTGCACATTGTGCTCCACATAACTGGACAAACATACCCGCAAGTCAACATCCACAAATCCTCAGCTAGTTTAAGACCATGATGGCAGAGCCAGCACGTGGGTGAAACAATTATGCCATGCCTGGACGCAAATTCTATGCCTGGTGAAAAGAATAATCTTGAAATCATGGGGGGTGGACGAGTGGATGCCATGGAAAATCGCAGATGCTGTGCTTGTGTCCAAGGTATTGTACGGTATGAATTACAAGCAGCGCACAAAAAAGACAACTCATCGAATACAGGCATCGGGTAATAACAAGTCTTTCCGACTTTACCATGCTTGAAGACCTCTATGAGAAAGAGCAAATGAACAAGCACCTCGACAGAGTAGAGTTTCAGTCTGCAGCACAAATCATTTGCCTCAAGGGCTCAGAACCTGGTTTGAAGATACTGTGCCAGCTAGTATATGAGATCCAAACACGGCTACCCCTCCCTTCCGAACCAACCTCAGGCGCACCTGAAATTGAAACACAACAGGCCGATATCGTGCAATATGGGAGGAAACAATTAGGCCAGGAGACTATATGCAACTGCCAAACACACAGGAGAGGTTGCTAATCATGAAGATGCAAGCAAAAATCAGGCACATATAGTACACTGATGTTGCAATAGCAGTCTAGCAGTAGTATGAAACTACATAAAATTAAACCCCATACAAGTGAGTACCATTCCAGGTCATCCTACACCTAGAAAAGCTGAACTGAAAGCAATCAAAGCAGCACTTGTAGCGCAAATTACACCCTGCACACCTGCATGGATTCACCAGAAACTCTCTGGGCCTCCACATCGCATGATATTGTCGGGAAAATCAGGAGGTTGACAAGCGACTTGCAAGCACATGGCCAAAAATTAAATTACAGGATACATAGCCATGCAGATATTTCAGGACACAAGCGGCCTTATAAGCCCGACATAAAAACTGAAAACTGGACAAGTTGGTGTGTATTCATTATTAACTAAAGCGCAACAGCTAGACAACGGACAAGAATCAAGCGCTCTGTGTTCACTTCCTTCTTGTCCATCGTATTTCTGTTGCATTACAGTTAATGAATTCATGACGCTGCACAGGAGAAGAATCATGCCTCCGCCGAAGGGCCTGATTTCACATCCAAATCCATGCGTGCGCTCGCACACAGACACAGACACAAATGTTGCAAGGGTGCGTAGCATGAAGCAGTCTCAACAGGATGACACTAGAGATGGATAAAGACTAACTTTCAACTAAGGTTAATTGTAAAAATGTGCCGAGTTATACAAATGACCAGAAAAATAAGACATCTTTGAAGGCTAGATAAAAATTGGTGCTTGATACGGCCAAACATCAATCAAAATGATACAGAAAGGAAATACAGAAAAATTCCAAGCGCATGAAAAAAATCATTACAATTTCCAATCCTGCATGCCCGCACCTTTCAAAAAACACTGTTCTTATTCCAATAGACAGGCTGGCAGCTTGCTTATGCAAGCACACTCTTCCAGTTCCATGCCATTGAAAAAAAAAAAAAACGAGTTTCTTGGAAGGTAGCCACATGCGCACTTGGTGATCACAATGGTTTTTTTTCCCTGGACTTGTATCATCATCAGCAGCAGCAGCAGCCTGGTTACGCCCACTGCAGGGCAAAGGCCTCTCCCCTATTTCTCCAACAACCCCAGTCATGTACTAATTGTGGCCATGTCGTCCCTGCAAACTTCTTAATCTCATCCGCCCACCTAACTTTCGGCCGCCCCCTGTTACGCTTCCCTTCCCTTGGAATCCAGTCCGTAACCCTTAATGACCATCGGTTATCTTCCCTCCTCATTACATGTCCTGCCCATGGCCATTTTTTTTTCTTGATTTCAACTAAGATGTCATTAACTCGCGTTTGTTCCCTCACCCAATCTGCTCTTTTCTTATCCCTTAACGTTACACCCATCATTCTTCTTTCCATAGCTCGTTGCGTCGTCCTCAATTTAAGTAGAACCCTTTTCGTAAGCCTCCAGGTTTCTGCCCCGTAGGTGAGTACTGGTAAGACACAGCTACCATACACTTTTCTCTTGAGGGATAATGGCAACCTGCTGTTCATGATCTGAGAATGCCTGCCAAACGCACCCCAGCCCATTCTTATTCTTCTGATTATTTCCGTCTCATGATCCGGATCCGCCGTCACTACCTGCCCTAAATAGATGTATTGCCTTACCACTTCCAGTGCCTCGCTGCCTATTGTAAATTTCTGTTCTCTTCCGAGACTGTTAAACATTACTTTAGTTTTCTGCATATTAATTTTCAGACCCACCGTTCTGTTTTGCCTCTCCAGATCAGTGAGCATGCATTGCAATTGGTCCCCTGAGTTACTAAGCCTAGACTTGTATATCTATATGTATTTTCTCCATTTCCCGTTTTTACGTTTCGTTTCATCAAGCACTTGTTTTTATCAGGTTTTATTGCTGTACTACTTTCTGGTAACCTTTAAAAATGACAATTTACAATCGTATTTTCACAATTAACCTTTTAATTGGAAGTTAGCGTATCCTGTTCTTACTGCTTCACACTATACATTCTTGCTAAATTAGCCAAATAAAAGATTTAGAAGGTACGCAGAAGCATCATAAGGGCCCTTAAAGTGACTTGTTGCAGTCTAAAAAAATAAATAATAGCCTGGCTGAAAATGGCACCACAGAACACATAGGACGAACAAGAAAACCGAGATGATCTAACAACCAAAAATTTATTGTACACACCGAGTAAATGCTGGCTGACAAGCAATAAACCGAACATACACAAGAAGGAGAAGCAAAAATTAATGTGTGTTTCCTGACAGGAAATACATCCATTTCTAGCGGAGGCCATGCTGACAAGATTCTCCCACCATTTTTAGATCTACAGCTTCCTCAATTTTTCTAGGCAGCAGATCTGCACAGAATGCCAGCTTCTTCCTCTACAATGCAGGCTCAGATGTCGAGGATGCATTATAGAGGAAGAAGCTAGCATTCTGTGGGAATCGGCTGCCTAGAAAATTATGGAAACTGTAGATCTAAAGACACTGGGAGAATCTTGTGTCAGCATGGCCTCTGTTACACTTTCAGAGATGGATGCGTTTCCTGTTGGGATCTGTATGGGCACACTTCAGATTTTTCTTTTGCTTTTTGTGTAAATTCGATTCATTGCGTGTCAACCAGCATTTACTCGGCATGTTCAATAAACTTTGTTAATATACCTCATGATCGCCTTGGTCTCTAGCAGAAATGCGTTCATTCTTTTTGCAGTGAAGCTGTATATGCCTAGGCAAAACACTCCTGGTCCGATCACAAACACCCTTGTGTAAGTGTGTGAGCCATTGCATTTGTCTTACATGATGGACGGAGAAATTTCTTGTTGGGCAGACATAGAAATGCTTATGCATTTAAAACGTATACATTTATCTGCGTGCTATTGCAGGGAAGGGACACAGAGGGGGACGGGGTTAAATATAATAAAGTCATAATTATCTCGCAGCAAAGGTGTGGTGGGCCATTAACTATGCCGATAGTGACGTCGTTTCTCTCTCGCAGTAGAGTGCGCGTGCAGCAGTCTCTCTCCGATATCCCAATAGGTATAAAAATGTGTCCCTGTATTTAATTAAATAAAATGTGCAGCCCCAGTGTGTCACATGGTAACTACAGTGCATAACCGAGTCATAAATACTATGATTAACGCATTACAAAACACAAATGCATATCATAATTCAGAAAGACTTTGATGGACCCGCTGTGTTAAAACAATGAACCACTTGCCCTTTCCATGATGGTGATATTGCGAAGCGCGATGTGTGGCATTCTAATTAAACAATGTGATAAACCCAAGCCAAACGTGTGCGTAACCTCATTAAGGAACACAGACATAAGCATTAATATAGAAAGACTTGAATAAACCGTCGGAATTAACCCAGTGATAAACACCGGGGCCGCACATTTCAGCTTCGCTGGTTTACCATCTGTGCAGGGTGCATGGGCAGTAATTTTTTCTGTTATTGTTTGTTAAGTATTGTATAATGTTGTGCCAGTAAAACACTTTGGGCTAGTTGGTGCATAGTAGTGGTGCTGCTTTTTCTTAATGTTGTGCCCTTCTTCCTTTCGTAACTACTTTTTTATTCTCCCTCACCTAATTCTCCAACCTTGCAGCCTGCGAGGTATATAAATAAATAAGTACATAAGCACATGTCATTCATTCATCTGCACACACCTCGCGCCATTCCTTGCTCAACAAACGTCACTGTGTTGATGTCTCACAGTGTGCATCTAGATTAACTGTTGTTTGCATTTCGGTATAGTTTGTTGACAGTGTAGTGCATAAACATTACATGATATTAAAGTTATGACCTATGCGGTGCACAAGGAAACGTTGCAAAAGGTAACATGTTGGATTGTTCAAAATAAGACCAATTGTATATATCGCAGTTACTTTAACAGCATTCAATTGACCCCTTGTCAAAAACTACACTTCGCATATTCCAACACGTGCAGTGATTCTGCAGCTTCTTCTTGCTTATTAATGTGGTCGTTACTGCATGACAACATTATAGATTTGAAAACAAAGTTTAATAAATTTGATTGCTGCAATATAAAATATGCGTAGATCACTGCAATTGCAACACCAGAACTTGATACAAACATGCACAATATAGGATGCAGACAAATACTCAGGAAAAACTCCAGAATGTTTGCATCCTGATACTTATGAAAGTGAACAGTTTCATTCCATGGCTGTCAATGAGATGTTGAAAGAAAACTTGTGTTTGTGGAACGAAAACGCATTGATAAGATTAGAGATATAGTCATTGTTTAACACTTTTGAAATGAATAATTATAGCTTGCTATCGTCATTGAAGCAGCCTTTCGACAGCAAGAAAAGGAATCAGTTTTTCCAGCTCTGAACATTGAATTGCAGATTATGCAAGCAGGCATACAATTCTGCCAATATAATCTGTTTAGGAATACCTAATTAAAATAAACGTTGAGACTTTCATTTGTACTTTCTCTGGCTGAGCGATCTAGCTTGAAATGACTCCCATAAGCATGTCCTAACAATGTTGATCTAATACAGGTTAAATGCATGACTAGCTTAAGAAATTTGGATGATTGCTATAAATTACAGTGAAGAAACTATAATATCTAATAACATTAGTAATATAATAATATTTATTTCCACAAAACAGGCTAACCATGAGCGGCGTGCGAAGCTGAGCAGAAAGCTGAAAAACCCTACGGCAAGTGCGCCTGCCGTGGGCTTACGGTCTTGCATTATGGATAGCGTGAATTGATATGGTCTTATTGTTAGAAGTTCCGAGTATACTACCAGCGCGAGACAGAGGAAAACAAAGTGGACGAGAAGCGTGTCATTTAGAATGCTATGTTACAACGTACAGGTTTCTACAAAAGTAACGGTAACTGCTCAAAACATTTGATGCATCGGCTTTTGCGCCTTTAGAAAGATTTATAGAGGGCTCCCATATATATATATATATATATATATATATTCACAGCGCACGCACGGCGATGGACGAACCAGGCGAGCCCTAAGGTTGAATTTACATAACACAATTTTCATTCCACGTCCAGTAATCAATCACAAAGATCATTTGAGTCTTCGTTCAGGTGCACACGCGGGCTTTCAGGTTGGTGCTTGTTGTTGCGTGTGGCGCAAGAATATGGCTAGGAGCAGGCACCGCATATGCGCAATCACGAGCAATGTACATATATAATTTCTCCAGAAGCTGACGTCGAGCACGGGTAGCGCGAGGATCTTGTTGGCCTGACACGACGACTTCGTGGCAGCCGAATTCCGAATACTGCATATGCGGCGAGGGTAGCTATGTGAACTTGTCGATAGGTCATCTTGTAGATTGCTGTAGAGCAGGCCGAACGAGATGGTCCTAGAAGGCAGATGAGACAACACACAGCGCTGAACCACCTGCGAACAGCTGTTTGCGTGCGCCATGTCGCACTGAACTTCAGAGACCACCGTTGCGCACTCTAAAACAAATCTTAACTAGCACTTCTTTAAATTACTAAACGTGTAAATTATTTGCAACTAATCAAGAAAAGTCAATAATATTATAATGTAAACTTTTCATTCATTACAATAAATTAATTATGCAGCATGTGGCACGAAACCTGGCAGTAAGCAACCCTGGGCGTCGCACCAGTCGCATTGTTGAAATCGCAATCATGTGAAATGGGCCCTCTAAAAATCGCATTGCAACGCGTGAGACTGCACCGATTTTCGTCGTTCCAGTCGCAGCATGTGAAACAGCCTTGACGCAAGATTGCGCCATCTTGACTCCTTTCGCCGGCTTATCTTAAGCGCTTGGCTTTTAGGCGCACGACGAATGCGCAAGTCCAATTGTTGGCATACTCGCGACGCGATTGGCGGGTGTAGGCACGGTGCTTTACGGAGCACACCGTGCGCATATATGCGTTCGCAATCACGAAAGAGTGCGAATAAAATAAAAAAAAGGAAGATAATCGTGGTGAAATCACGTTTCTCTACAGCAATTGAGGTTGCTTGTTGCGGTGGAGGTTCGATAAGGTAAAGGTCGCATCGACACTGTTGTCTAGTGTTACATACTGCGCCGAGCAGACGAATACCTTCATTTTACACGTCTACTCCAGTTATTTGCACTCGTTGTCGGCGGCACATGCCAGATGCGGGCCTTAAGGCACTTTGCATGCCAGTATTACACTCTAGCGAACTTAGTGGAGTTGGGTGCGGTGCGGCAGTTGCACAATACTTGGCTTGTTAGTTGTTTTCGCCTCCGTTTAGAGCTGCCCCGGCAACCATGTACCACGTGTTCTCGACAGCCCATACACAGCGAGAGGAAAGTTGTTTGAAGAAAAGTTTATGGAACCGGCAGGTGTTGATCCCTGAAAACTTGGGCTTCACGTTGGGCACCTCGAGCTGGGCAGCCAAATTTTGTCCCGACATTTCTAAGGGTAGACCAAACACAAAGCTTTCTGCCCATTTGACCCCCTGGCATCATCAGAGAGAAGGGGCAGATAACGCGAGAGACGCGGGGAAGGATGAATTGATGACCAACTTTTTGTTTGTTCGACATGCCGGCAACGAGCAGTAGAGAGGTCCATGAGAAGCAAGGGGGAGCGGGGATGAAAGACGAGGGAGTTGGGGGGACTGAGCCCCCTAAAGGAAAACTCCCGGGGGGGGGGGGAGCTCTAGCCCCCCCTCCCCACCCCCCCGTTTCAACAGTCCCTGTGATACGTGGCAAAAGACGTTAATTAACAAAAGTAAATAATTAACTTTTACACTTATGAACTCATAGAAAAAATTAACCGTGACTGTTGTGCGCGCTTTCTGTTATTGCAAAGACTGCTTATTGTTTTTTTTTGTTTATGCTGTTGCATGCTTGCGCTGTACGCTGCTGAAAACATGTCACATTGTATTTCATGTGGGGGGGGGGGGGGGGGGGGGGCAGGAGCAAGTAAGCTGTTTGTACAGCTTTCTTTCCTAGCCTCCCCCATATCAAAGGACGGAAAATAAAGGAATTATTATTATTACTATTGGTTTCAGCAGGCTCATCATGCATGGGGAATTGAAGCGAGCTTTCCGTACAAGTCATGTGAACTTGTGGATCTGGAAAAATGCGGTCAGTCACCCGTGGAACTGCGGCACGACGAATTTTGGCTGTGAGAGCGCGCGAAACCGAAAGTGGGAGGCTGCAGCAAGCGCAAAGCCGCGCGCACCACGAAGGGACGTTCTGCTTACGTCACTCAGCAGCGGGCAACGCACTACGGCTCCGTGGTGCTCGCTGTCGCAGCGCGTTGGCCACCCGCTGCTGGGTGACGTAATCAAAACGCGGGCTCGAAGGGAGCGGCTTTGCGCTCGCTGCAGCCTCCCACTTTCGGTTTCGCGCGCTCTCACAGCCGAAATTCGTCGTGCCGCAGTTCCACGGGTGACTGACCGCATTTTTCCAGATCCACAAGTTCACATGACTTGTACGGAAAGCTCGCTTCGGTTTCCCATTCATGATGAGCCCGCCGAAAATTAAGAGGTTAAAAGCTTAAAAATGAATTTTTGTTAATTAGCGACTAATTCTCGCTTATGACCCGTCACCCTTTGGTCCCTACCATTGAAGGCATGTCTCCGAAGGGACCCCCTTATTTCAAAATGGCTGCTTTTAAATATTATTAAAGTCTTCGTAGAAACGCCCAGTATATGTATTGTACCGGTATAATATTGTATTGCACTGAATGTTTTTTTTTGTCTCATCCGGTGCGAGTATAGATAAACCTAAAGCATTGCGCTGCCGCTGACGTAAGGAAGATAACGAAGGCGAACTGCTTAGAAGTTTCTCACGGGGTCGTGTCGACGAAGGGCGGCAATATTGACGTCGCAGACGCTTTGTTATTGCGTCGCTTTCGCTTTCAGAAAGTGCTAATGCCATGAATTCGGTGCTATTAGTTTTTGTGTCGTGGCTTTAAATATATGGGTTTAAATAATACCTATATCCCATTTGTTCCCGAGAGTATGTGTAAGCAGGAAAATGTTCGCACACACACGCGCGTACGCACGCACACACACACGCACACACACACACACACACACGCGCAAGCACGCACGCACACACACACACACACACACACACACACACACACTCACGCATGCATTCATACATAAACACGAACACAAACGTTCGCACACGTGCACATGTTCACACGCGTCCACGCATACGCACGCACGCGCACCCAGAGCTGGCGCACGCACGCACAGAAATGTCCACGCGCATGCAGACATCCACTAACACGCGCGTACACAGGCAGGCGCACGCAAATGCATGCGTGCACCTACGCGCGCAGGCTCTCACGCGCATACACGCACTCGCACACACGCAAATGCAAGTGCGCACCCACGCTCGAGGCATACGCACGCATAGACACTCTCCCGCCCTCCCTGCTTCTTCTCAAAAACCTGCGCGTGCAAACAGACTCAATGACACCCGCTCTGAACTCCACCTGTAATAAATTACTTTACGGTTTACATTTGGCGCTTCTTCAGGCCAACGTGCCCTCTGCCGGGTGGTGCGAAACGACTTCCTCATGTAGTGTGACTTCACCGCCCATCCCTGACCAAAACGATGCTTTAACGCAGCACCAATTGTCCGACTGAGGGTCATAAACGCATATGTTGTTAGAAGGGACTACCCTCTCGGATTAGTCAGTTGAAAGTTTTTGATCTTCGGCCGACATTTTGAAATATAATTTTCTAATTGTTTTGTCACTTCGGTTACGCTTGTGCATTGCCGTGAAGTTCGACAGAATACCAAAGGGGCAGTGTCCAGAGTTCCTGGACACGTATGTGCCGGAGGCCGCAGTACTGCAGCGGAAGAGGACGACGTTGTGCGCATTGCAAAGGAGCACTTGTTCTTGAGAATCTGGCGGTATTCGCTGTGAGGCACTCCTACTCTGTCGCAGTAAACGAGTTCAGAGATGAAGGAATGGCTGATGTCTGGCGTGTTCTTTTTCTTGCAGTCGGCCGGCTTTGCTCGACACTCTGAAACGCTGGGCACGCTTAGCGGCCGGGTCCCCATAGGTGTGCAACAAATGTCTAGCGTGCAATTTGCGTGAAACGCAACACAGAAGACACGTGCCTCGCAAAGACGAGCTGCTCGGTATGCACGCTGAGCGTCGCTCCTTTCGGGTTGTGAAAAACTATCGACCCACACCTGGCAGTAGCACAGTGCCCTCTGGGGGCGCAGACGACGTGGTGCGCCGGAAATTGGTCGCTGCGCACGGAGGGGGGGCGTCACCAGAAGCTGCGCACAAGAGCGCTCTCTCTACGCGGGCGATGACAGTAACCTGCAAAAGACAGAGGAGAGAAAAGCCCAAAAAAGAGAGTCTGATTAAATTTGTACCTCGATTGGCTGCGCAAATAAAATATGCACGCCACGGCGGCGGCGCCGCATCTTGTTGGAGCGAGTTTGGGCCGCGATAAATATGCGCATGCAAATGCGGCCGGATCGCGGCCTTTGACGCGCGGGCTAACGAAGTGGAAAGTGTTTCGCCCCTTTGATCCTGTTATGCAAAGCGGGCTCCTTGGAGGCGTCCGGCTGACTCAGCCGACCGCTGCTGGACACAAACAGGGCGGAGTCGTTAGAAGAAGTTAACGGCCCTGCAACCTGGTCTCACCAGGGTCCGTGTCATTTGGCAGCGTTTATGGCGCCGTCCAGCCAATGGCGCCCCCGGGAGTCTCCGGCGTCTTATCGGGGCGCCGCAGCTCGCGGTCGCCTCGTGCGCACCGCATCGGGAGCGGATAATTCGCTGTCATCGCGCTAATGGATGGTAAGCGCGCGCGTCCCGGGGGACGCGGCGAGCAGCGCTGAGCCGCCAGCGCTAATTGGGCGCACTGCGGCAGCGCCTGTTTATCAGCAGATCCAGCGACGCTTAAGCCGCGCGAGTCGGGAATTAAGAAAGGCTCCGTGAAAACTTTAATTGGAACTTGAATAATGCGGCAGAAGAAAAGCGCGCGCCCGAGGATTCTTGAGAAAAATCCCGCCGCCGGCCTCCATTAATCAGCGAGCGAGCAAAAAAGCGCTACCGACCTCGTCTCGAGGGGCTCGACCGTCTTTGGAGAACACTCCCTACCACCAATGGCGTCCTAATGATCGTCAGTCCACTTGCAACAAGTCGGCTTGGTTTCCCTGGCGCGGCAGCACGAGCACGCTCGGCGCAATATAGACGTGCCTCGAACGCGTGCAACGGACACTTCTTTTTCGCTGTGCTGGCGGTGCGTGTTCAAACAACTCCCGTGTCAAGAGAGTGCCCCAACGCGCGCAGCCGATCGAAGCCTTTCTTCGAAAACGAGTCATCGGCGTTGTATGGATGTATCGAAAATGGCAACGACCACGCAGTCCAGTTAGTTTCATCCAATCAATACATATACGGCCTAAACAAGAACCTGACATGTGATTCCGGACGCATTGCCACCTCGAAGCCATCTGCGTCTGCCGCATCTTTGCAAGCAGTGCACGCAGCTATCAAGAGGCCCGCGGCTCTCTAATCAGCCGTCGTCGTCGTTCACTGCTGTCCCGAATGAAAAAAGGAAAAAAAAATGTCCTACTGCCGCCGCGAGCTGCTCGTTAGGCGCGCTTTCCTCGGGACGGGCAAATCCCGGAGGGCTCGGGTTTACGGAGTCCCTCTAGCCGTGCGCACGCGAGTGGCCCTCTGCGGTGGCCCCGGACATCGGCAGGGCGGCCTAACCCGCAGCACAGTGGGGCGTGCTTTATTTCCGTCTGCGCGGAAATTCTTCCAAATCCCTTGTCGCTGCCTTCGCCGCGTTTCTCTCTTTTCTCTTCACGTTGAATGTAAGGAACGCCTGTTTCGCTCGAGCGTACACGGTCCCAAGAATTGGGTGCCTTTAGGAAGGCCTTGCTCCTCGTATGCCCGCGCACTAACCTGTTCCCGGTGGGGATGAGTGATATATAGCGAGTTAATCAAGATCGAGCAAAGAAGACAACATGGCAGATTCTCAAGCATATTTCAGGGCCTTTTTTGTATGACCATGTAAAAAAGGCACTCCTCTCTCGTCCTTGTCCAGAATGCTGCTCTCATCCAGGTTTTGCTTGCGGTATGCGCATCAAGTGCATGTAGCCACTGTTAAGCTGCTTTCAAAAGAGTTCATTTTCCTACACTGTCACGGCTCTCGACTCACTCAAGTTATTTCCAGCCTTGTTGCCTGCTTTAGCAAGCTCTGCCTCAACGGCTCGGCAAGCACAATTTGGCGCCGAAATCCGGAGCAGCCACGCTAGTACTACGAATGTGAGACAATTGTGCACCCATTTTTTACCGGGAATCGAACCAACGGCCTACAAGAGCAGTAATCGATGCCAGGATGTAATAGTGCAACTATCACCTGCAAGCTAAGGAGCACCTGTGATGTTAAGGCTCCATCTGCGCATCTGGAAGACTAAAACTGCCCCAATTTCTACTGGGAAAGTCAAGCCGTGTGCATTCTTGCAGAGGACAGGAACTAGGCAATAAATGCCGAATTGAACACTAGCAAGGACACAAAGAGAAAGCAGACACTGAATGCAGCACCATTGCGTTCCTTCGAAACAGCATCGAAGGTGGGCTTGCACGAAGCCCCCTAAAGCGAGGCATGATGGGAGAGTCCGCATCGGGGCCACATCAGTATATGTGGAAGCTGACAAAGAGCCTTCAGGATTACAAAAATACAGGGCCAACGCAAGGACGACAGCGGTGTTGGACGAAATATACCATAGAGCTGGCACTTTTCCATAACTGTCCGAACAGGTAAAAAAACCACATTACTGACGCAAGTTATGGCTACAGGATAATTTTTATCCCAAACGGAACACGACTGCAAAAAGACAGCTAATCATCATCGTTCGTAACTGATACAAAAACCAACGTGAGAAGTTATTCAGCGATTAAAACTAGTTCAAAAACAGTAGGTTCAAAAAGTTGTTCACTCTCCCGTAATCGAGAGTAGATGGAAGCATGAAATGGCAACCGGCAAAGCAGATTAGTTGGGGATGATGCTAGCCACAATCTTAAAATGGGTGTAGTGCATGTTCGCAACGGCACACCGCACCATGTCATACCGTGCACTGGTCCATAGGGACGCTGCCCAACTAGAAGAAGAAAACCAGATGATGGTGGCACGAGACGCAGCGAAAGACGCCAAGGAGACCGAGCGCACTGCCCAGCTACAATAATAAAAGCGCCTGAAGGAGAAGCCACGCAGCGTGGTGCCATCTCTCGAGGTGACGCAAAACCCGCGCCGCGGATCTCACGGACTGCTGGCGTTCAAAAGAGCACAGGCAACCCTGTCTCAGCGCCAAAAGATGACAATGAAGCGTATGGTACCCTGTATCCGCCTTTTGAATGTCGCCACTGGAAACGACAAATAAAACTTCAGCGTACTAGAATTTACAGCTTGAGTGATATTGAGAACAAACATTAGGAAGAACTCGGAAGCAATATTTTTTCCAACTTGTTTGGGCAGTGACTAGCGTATATGATGAGTTCCTGTACAAAGGGTTGGGGGCCAGAGACCGCACTTTGTTAAGTTTTGATTGGTAGCCCGGATGTTTTTGTTGGAGTGCCCAGATAACGGCTCTGGCTTTTTGCTCAAGGTCACTTGTAGGTCGCCGACAACGGGAGCTAATAACCGTTTATGCTTAAAACGCTACAGGATCGATACAGATGGTCAAAACAGAGATCACTGAAGACATACTTAAAAAAAAATATTACACAGCATGTACACGGCGGCCCGAAATGCACAATTAAAGAGTGCCTTGTACGAAAAAGTACATTTGAAAAACAGCCATCATTAAGCAAACAAAAAGCAAGAAAGGTGAGCTCCAGTTAATAAATAAATGGTGTCAATAATAGGTCTTGGAATATTATTGGATCATATGATCATTTCTGGCCTTTTATTTCCTCTATGGAAACAAGCAAAAACAAGTTGTTCAAGGCGTTAACCCGCCGTGGTTGCTCCGTGGCTATGGTGTTAGGCTGCTGAGCACGAGGTCGCGGGATCGAATCCCGGCCACGGCGGCCGCATTTCAATGGGGGCGAAATGCGAAAACACCCGTGTGCTTTGATTTAGGTGCACGTTAAAGAACCCCAGGTGGTCGAAATTTCCGGAGTCCTCCACTACGGCGTGCCTCATAATCAGAAAGTGGTTTTGGCACGTAAAACCCCATAATTTTTTTTCAAGGTGTTAGTTGAACCGTGCAGACGCTGAACTCTCATTCAATTGAAAAGACGATGGGAAGTGAGGACAGGCTGAAGAAGGGGTGTTTCACGTAAATGGGGAAAATTGTTTGTGTATATATACAGGGCATCCTAGCTACCATGCACCAAGATTTAAAAATATGCGAATGCCACGTAGGTGGACAGAACCAAGGTAATGTTGTTTGCTGTCGTTTGAAGATACTCAGAGTATTTTTTGCATTCCGCCTAATTACATAATTAATCTTAATTAAGTAATCAACTTCTCAAATATTATAATTAAATGGAAAGTATCAAAGAGAGAATTGTAGAGCAACATGAAGAACTCCCGATACAGCTTTCTGTTGCTCAATACGTGCCGCATAAAAGTGTTTTACGAGTGTGAAAGAAGCCCGCGAATACACGAAAAGTGCCTCGCGCGGCCAGTCGCCCGACAATTTTCACTTCACTTTGTTCACATAATCTTGAGGGTGGGCTCCAAACTACTCATCTTCTATAGCCACCAAAGATAAATCATTGCTTCATTAATTATGCACACAACTGCTCAACTTACTCCGTATCTAGAGGTTACCAATCTGAACACTCGAATGATAAAACGAAGTCACCAAGGTTTATGTTGATTCAATTTTTTTACTTAGTGTAGTTGAAAACAGCCGGCACATTACTCATATTAAAAAGCAAGCACGAAGCTTGGATAGGTTTTGTTGTCGCAAATAAATTTCGTGAACTGAAAAGCACGTGCCAAACCATGCAATTCTGTCTTTACAATGGACTCTCCTACATTATACAAGAAGCGCTGGTACTTCACACAAGGTGTGCGAGAACATTGTGAGTGCTCCCGATTATATTTCTGAGCGTTGGTGGCATCAGGCGCGGCTTCATGCCATCGTGAGGAATAAAAAGAGCTGCCTGGGGGAAAGCATTTGATAAATTTTTCAGTACTTTCTAACAGATGGGGCAGCGCGGACATGTGCATTAGAACGAGAAGTACTGAAACCTTAGAATGAACCCTTTGCGACATATATTTTGGTTGTCTCATGTTAAGACCCAATGAAGAACATGACACGATTCTGCGATGCTTAATGCTTACATAGGTGCAGTCACGTAAAAATTTGGAGGACGCTTAAGCTTCGCCTTTAAGAGTGGAACGCGATAACATTTAAAGATCCCGGACTGCTTTTCATGCTTCCCGGCAACTGCAGCGTATGTAAGCGTAATGTCTACCGGGAAACGTTGGCGGCAATGCGATGCATGAAGGCGAGCTTTCCGGTAGAAACGCGGCATCTTGCCTGGGCCTATCTATTGTTATTGTTTCGCACTCTTAATGTTTCTAGAATATCTAACATAAAATGTATGCGCTGTCAGTGTTTCTTTTCATGACAATTGTTTATGGGCGGTCATTCTCAAAATTCTGAGGAATAACTGTGAAGGATGAAAGACAAGATATGAGCAATTTTGGTGATAGAAAAATGGTTGGGTATGCGTGGCTCGGAATGATTTTTCACGAAAAGACGGTCGACGGGACGGGAAGCCGACGCCGGATTTTCTGCAATACGGGGCACGACGTCGCGTTAAAACACGAGCTCCGAGATCGTACCCGTGGTAGAAGCGGCCCCTCAACTGCACTCGTACATTGATACACGAAATACTGGTTTAATATTAATATACTATTCTTGTCAACCGCCCACCTCAAGGTGATCCAACAGAACTGCTTCATTATATGGATTCGGTACTTGAACTTGCTAGCACGAAGAAATTACACTCGGTAATTGTTGGTAACTTCAACGTTGACTTACATTCAAAGAATAATGACAGGATCAAATTTATCTAGACTATGCTAGCAAATGGCTAGCATAGTTCTTCAACTGCGAAGCTTTTCTTGCGAGGAGCCCGTATGGATTTCATTTGTAGCACTTAGCTACGTTAGGGTGGATGTCTCATTTTCCCTTTATTGTTTAGTTTTTTATTCAAACAATAAGCAAATTGATTACGACATAAAACTTTTTTATTGCAGATCGCAACTTGAACATGTCTCAAGCCATTCTTTTCTGGGTGTTACATTTCATAAAAACCTAAGCTGGACAGAGCACACAAACAGGGTACGCGGTAAGGTTGCGCGATCTGTCAGTATACTGCAACGGCGAGCTGGCAAAACTGGCAGTACTGCAACGGCGAGCTGTTTGGTTGCTCAACTCATCAAACCAATGCATAGGACCTTCTGTATTAGTGATGCGCTACAACATTCCTAATTTTAGAGACTGTTACAAACAAATATTTGGATACGGCTATTTGAAGAGGTCTCCAGCAACTTTGAAGAATTCTCAAATCGTTACCTGAGTATAGACACAGGATACAGCCTCAGTCGCACTTCAATAGTAATGAAAAAAACCAAGGACGATACATGGCACGCAAACGATCGAATATGAAATTATGTGTTTATGCAATACGTACCCTAACATTGTTGACGAAGCTACAAATTGTAGAACAATTCACAAATTTAAATATGCAATGCAAAGCATCCTATTTTCTGATCACGACATGTTTAATGAATCTTAATTGAGTTTTAAATTGTTCGATCTCAATAGTGATGTTATAAATGTTATATTCTAAATGTATAACGTATGTTATTAACCGAATGTTCTTATTTTTTTTGCAATGCTGTATTTATTTATTTACTTGCTATTTTGCAAACAGTTGATACTTTGCAGTGTGTTTAAAAAGTTTGCTGTAAATAGTTTTGATGCTTTCTGTCTTATTGGTTGTATTTGGTTTTATTAGTATTGATACGTGTAAACTGCTACTTCTCCTGCTCCAGAGAAGTAAAGCCTTAGTCAGGAGGCTTACGCCCTTCCTTTGCCTTACCTTGCGGGAAAACCTTGTATTTGTTTTGCCCAAATAGAGAACTTCCTGCTTGTGGAAAAAAAAAATACCAGTAATTGGAAAGTGCTTAGATCTTCAATTTCCCTCTTCTTCTATTTTTATTTTTTTTACTAGGTCTTCTGCACTGATCCAGTCTTGGGTGTCGCCTCTGCAACGCGTATCATGTTTCAGCTAATATTTAAAACGACTGTACGGCAGTTATTTTTTTTTCTTTTTTTTCGTGAGCTAACTTTAGTGTTCATCACTGTTACAAAGTTATCGCTTGGCTCAAGACGCGCCTACATGTATTTGAAATTTCCATACTATCATTACTGATTACATTGTTATCTAATCAGAGTGCGTGCGAGAAGCGAATACTGGCATACATCCTCGATGACACGCGAGCGCCAGCGATGCGCTGCGAGCATTCAAGTCTGCTGAACCGGTGCCTTGCTCTGTAAATCAGGTTCCATCGTTGCGCTCTTTCAAGGTGTTTGGTCACCGTCATGGACAAAAAAAAAAGGAATAATTTGGACCACCAGGAGTTATTTAACGTGCATCTAAATCTAAGTCACAGCTGTTTTTTCCCATTTCGCCCCCATCAAAATACGGCCGCCGTGGCTGGGATTCGATTCCGCGACCTCGTGTTTAGCAGCCCAACACCATTGACACTACGCAACCGTGGTGAGTGCTATCATGGTTCCAGCGTCAGCTACAAGAAATATATTTACGGTTTGAATTTGGCGCATCTGCAAGTCAGTCTGCCCTGTGTCAGGAGGGTGCAAAACGAGTTGCTCCTGTCGCGTGACTTCACCGCGCATTCATGACCAAAACGCTGCTTTAACGCAGCACTAATGTTCCGATTAAGTGCCTTAGATGCATGTGTTGTTAGAAGAGACTACGCTGTCGGCGCTGTCAGTTGAAACTTGTTGATAATGTTGCGCGGGTCTTTTTGGAATTCATAGTCATTGCCACGTCGAGCACCAATTTTCTATTGCAGATAGGGAGTCGCTTAAGATAAGTTGGCCGTTAGAACTAGAAATCTCTCGATAAATTATACAATCATCCGCGAACAATCGTATTTTAACATGTATACTTTCAGCGATGTCGTTAATGAACACTAGAAAGAAAAGGGGACCTAGGGAGCAGCTCACTCTAGTGGGCACGCGTAGCCGGCGTGCCCACTGAAGGAATCCCAGACGGGGCCGTTCCTTATGTAGGGTGAAGACGACGACGTAGAAGAGGCGGTGTCCAGCCGTTGGTGTCGACTTGATGTGGCATTTCCTATGCGCAGACTCCGTTCAAGTGAGCCGAGCTGACTCGACACACTGCTTCATCCGTTGCACTGGCGGTCTCTGTCGTTCCAAGTAGCAATACCTGAGTGAAAAGCAGGAATGGGCTCATCTTGACGTTGTTGGACGGCCAGCCAGCGTGGCCACTCGATACTCGACACGTTAGTTGAAAGGCATAACTCTTGACTATGGATTTTTGATGCCATTAGAGAGGTTTCCGCGAACTTTGCCGCGATGAGAAGATTAGTGCACGTTTTCTCGATACTTCGCCATTACTACAATTGTTGCACTGCGAATGACGAGACACAGCGTTCAGCAAATAGTTATGGGGAAGACCTCTAAGACCTCTATGAGGACCTCTAAAGTAGCTGAAATGACCCGAAGTGACTGCTGTGCCACAGTCACTTCGCGTTCCCGAGGTTTACGACTTTCTTCTTTCTGTAGCCTGCATATTTACAACATAATTATGTCACTCTATAGGCATCAATAAGCACATGACATGAAAGGTATGAGAAAACGGAACACCGCGGGGTGCTTTGTGCTCCTTGAGACATGAATGGGAAGGCCTCGATTAAACAAAGCCCCGAGGGCTGCAACGGAGTGACGCCTGGTTTCACTCCTTCCTGCCACTCAGCGAAGATGACAGGCACAGGTGAACAGCGCGCGTTTGCTACCTCGTTCTATTGAGGCCACGCTGCATGTACATCCTATACAGCTGTTTACGAGACACTATCCAAAGGTAGACCAGGGTTTGATGATGCTCTATTTGCATCGTGCATGTGCGTGCGCACTTACTCGTCCCAGGGTGCCGGTTTTTGCGAAGAATCACGCTGCGACCAAATCGAACGAAACGGCGCGCCTCGCCACCACGGCGAAGAAAGTCGGAGCAATGTGTCACCCCGCCAGCCTTCCTGCGCCTCACTTAATTGCGCTCTTTAATGAGGGCGCGTGCGCGGGGATGAACCTCCACCTCGGTGGCACGAAGAAACAAACAACTTCTTGGGCCTGATTTCCTTCGAGACAACGCGTAATCACTGCGGCGCGCGTATGCGGTTGGCTGCACGAACTTCGGTAACCCCTGTGTGCGCGCTGCAACAGCAGCGGCGAGGAAGCAATTTGCCGCCTTAATCCGGCCGTGGAGCGCGGCTGCCTGTGCCGCACGACGACCAAATCAATGGCGCGCTCTCTTTCGCGAGTGTTGTTTGCTCGGGCTCCCCCGTGTCGTGCAGCCCCGCTTGCTCGCGGTGAACGCGGTTTCGGTGCAGCGCGCCTGCCCGCTATGAGACCGTCCTCTGCTAACCGAGTTTTGCACATGCTGGCGGCACCACCTCGCGCTCGGCGCTCTTCCCGCTGTACCTGCACACAGCGATGCTCGGTAAGGCGCGGGGTGTCCCCAACGTTTCGAGCTCTCATCGAACGCCGTGTATTCCTCTGTTGCATCTTCAGCCAGCGGAAAACCTGCGCCGTCAGCGTTTCCCCACGTATACGCATGCACCTCCAACGGTTTACGCTAGCCATGAACCGCATAATGGAGCCAGTGTTTCCTGCGCAACTTTCCCTTTCTTGTTTTTTTTTATTCACATTTACACTTCATGGTTACGCTTGCACCAACCGATTACTGTGGCAGCAGTAATGGCAACCAAAAGTAAAATTACCTTGAGCCGGAGCCGTTTTCACGATGTGCCCTGAATATCTTTACGACGAGGTGGTAGAAATTGTGTCGTCTCAACACCTCACAATTTCACAGCGTCTTTCTTTCTTTCTTTCTTTCTTACCTTCTTTCTTTCTTTCTTTCTTTCTATCTTTCTTTCTTTTTTTTCCTTTCTTTCTTTCTTTCTTTCTTTCTTTTGTTTTTCCACATTGTGAACATTCAGGCCACCCTGCGTGAACACGATAAAAACAAAGAAAATCAAGCCACGGGGTACATTAAGATCACACTGTCATATCAAAGCTACAAAACTGAAAAATGCAAGCGCGAAGGCTTTTCGCAGTGAAAATGTATCACTAAAACGCTGGTATTGCTGTGAAGGCATGCATCATCCAGCCTTTTTAGCTCACCCTCCAGAACACTGAGCATAATGTTTGGAAACTCGATGGGAAGGTCATCTGTGTACAGGAAAACATAGGCAGGCTTTCCTACGCACTTAGTGGATTTTCAGGGCGCAGTGCGTATTTCATAGATGCGCAAGCGAAAAACGCAAGAAGACAGGGATAATATGTTGCTCTCGTAGGTCTTTCTCGCCTACGAGAGGTGGCGTTAAGTCGCAGAGACGACTTCCAAATGCGTTCCGTTATTTAAACTGGGCTCAAGCTTGTCTTCTCAGCTGTCAGCGTAGGCTGTCCCCAATGCTGACCAGAATAGAAACACCCGCTTCATGTGAGAAAAAAGCGAGAGTCACACAATGACGCAAGTACACATTATCTAGCTGAGCCGGTGATTTGTCTGACCAGATGTAAATCATGTACGCTGTCTTCATAAGGAGGAGCAGCGATGATCAGTTTAGCGGGAAAATATATATATACATGTACACGACGTGCAGCTGCTGCAGGTCTAGAATGCTCGTCCAGATGAAGGGCGAAAGAGCTCACACGAAAGCACCCGCGTTCGCAACTCCACCTGTACAAGGTCCCATCAGGTCATGTTTTTTTTTCAAAATGAAACTGAAGGATCCCGCTGCAGAGATGAGAAACTGTTGGGCCAGCTCAAGAATAGTCAATGTTGAGTGAAAGGTGTACGCACGCTACGAGCTCAGGCTCATAACGTTGGAAGGACTCGACTGTGGCGGCCTTGTTAGCTCGAGGAATGGTTACTATCAGAGTTCATTAGCCTGTTCAACACATAGTTTATGGTCTGTGGTTTGATGACTATTCCACACCTGCTTCTATGGTCGTGAGCGGCACTTACTAACATAGCTAACCCGGGACAAGTATAGAGCAGTGTCTGTAGAGCCGTGGAGACGGGCCCCTGCCTACAGGAGGCCGTGTTTATTTTTCTCTTAGAAAAAGGAATGTAGCGGCGAATGAGTAGCAATAGGGCTAGTGCAGTCGAAGCGACGGTCATCACGTGTCTGCGTTCCTCGCGAAGGTTCACGCCACAGTGGAGTTGTTACGACGCGGACCACGGGAGACTGCCTTCGGGCGTCCGGCTTGAGGGACAGGGATGAGGCGTTGCAGACCTGAACGTGTCCCATACATGGTGAAACTCAGAGATGGGTGTGTGTAAGAATAGGGGGCCACTTAGGCCCGCAAAGTGTACGTCTACTTCCCTAAATGGGAAAACAACATTTATCTTATGGGATGTTAATAATTATAATTGGCCATGATCTTTGTAGATCTGGACTTTTTTGTTTAGCAAATATGCTTTATGAGTGATTTTTTACGCGTAATATTTTACTAATTAAAGGAATAATTAACATTTTTCCTAATTTGTCTTTATGATGATTTTTATTTAGTGTAATTAACATATCAGCCCCGTTAACGATGAATTTATTCGGAGAGCTATTTTTAAGAGTAAGTTTAATGAAATTTAGAATAATTATAATATTCCCTATTATACTATTAATTTTTTTAAGAGCTTGCTATTCTATTAATATATACAGTTATATTAATCATGGTTCAAGGTGAATTTTATTTAGAAGATTTAAGTTTACTGAGCGTGAGTATTTTTTATTAATAATACATTGATTTCCAATGGATTTTTGATTTTTAAAAATTGATTTTATTTAAGATGAATTTAAAGTTTAATTAGTTTAATTTTTTTTAATAATAGATTGTGGATTTATAGATGAATAATTCATTAAACAATTTTTATTAGATGAGCTTTTATGAGCTTCTAAAGGGGAGAGGGTGTGAGAAGAACCCCACCTATATATACTGTGGCGAGGAAAGCGTACGTCACCTTGAAGAAGACAAGTCCACTTGTCGGAACGTTGGCTCCTGCATTCACCTTGTTCACGTTTTGCTCATCGTCTTGAATTTCCACCTCCCGCATTCCCCGTCTTTTCCCTTGTTTATAGGAGTTCACTTTTTTTCTTTCAGATCGAATAGCTTTCTTTGAGAATTGGCTGAAACGAGGCGAGGTGCACGCTCAAGTGAAGAGGGGTCCGATAGGGCCGAGCCAGCCTGGATGAAGAGGGTAGTGCCGGCGTCTGCGATTGATCCGCTTCCCCTTACTTAGCTTGCAGCGGCTCGTTGAAAATCACAGCAGCGTGCAACGGAACGTTAAGAATACGGCTAAAACAGATCCTCGTCAAAGAAGATTTGACACAGTAATGTCGTATACGTGCCGAAAGGGCTCGATAACGTTATACGGCCACGCAAAAAGTTTATTATACTCAAATAAACCCACGCTCTCCGGCAGGTGCGAATGTGCCTGAGCGATCGGCGGGCAGCCATCTTCTATTCCTTTCGGAACGGGGCAGTCTCTGGCTATTCAGAAAAAAAATCAATTTAATTCGGCATAATAATGCGTCTTTAACGCATACACGTCACTTTCACGCGGTGAGTTTTCGTGGTTTTGCGACGTCGCATGACAGGCAGGCGCAGTGGGCGCAGCCCGAAAAGTTTTTGACCAAGCATGGCGGACTTATTGCAGAATTGGAATAGAAAAGTTTAGAATAGCTTTACGTTATCGCACCCCTAGTTTCCATTTCTTGTGTGTAACTATTTGCGGTGCTTTTAATTTTAATGTCATTTTGAAGGTGCCTGCAGGTTTTACACGTGGGGCGACAATATGTTTTTACTACGGGGGAATGATGTTGACTGACTTTTGCGTGCACTACCTTTTATGTTTATGTCGCGGTGATAGGTGTCACCCTTGATACCACGGGAACGACTTTTTCAGATACTCGTTACTTGATAATATTGGGTAATATTTTCGTAATGTTGCTACCACATCGGCCCTCCTCTATCTGGGGAGTCATATGGTAGCATATATAAAGCGGATTACCGAGGGAGCCGGAGCGAGTGTTGGTTACGTCGCAATGTCCTGCTCACACGTGACCACATGCCGTATCAAGACGTCACAACCCACCACAACCAAAACTGGCCGTAGAAAAGCTATTATATTAAATAATTTAGGCAGCTCTGAGGCTGGACAGTGTGTTGTCTGGAGTTTAAAGGTACCGGGCCTTCATCTAGGCCAAAAAAAGAAGACTCGAAAATATTGTATCCTACGCAGCCGTCGGTCCATCCTTCTCGCAATCCAATTTAGTGCATCCGGAAACAAGTATCCTTACGGCCGAAGGCTACGCAATATTGTCGGCTGTGATGTATATTAGGAAATCAAAACTCCAAAAAGCAGTTATATATACAGACTCTCTAAGCGTCGTGAAGGCTTTGATGTCACTCTGTAAGCACAAAAATCCAGTCCTTACTGAACTCTATTCCTACCTGTGTAAAGCTTATCTATCGAATCAGCATATCATTAGATGCTGAGCGCCTGGCCATAGGGCCATCGAGGGCAACGTTCTGGTGGACGAGATGGCCACGTCAATTGCATCGCATGTTGTTAATCATACCGCTGCTGTCCCTAGCTGTCACAGGTCTGAAGCCGTTCTAACGAAAGAAACTTCGAAACCACTGTCAACGCATCTGGGACGCAGAAAGAAATGATAAGCTGCGCGTGATAAAGCCACAGTTAGGTTTTTGGCCCTGCGCAACAAAATCACGGCAAACAGATGTCCTATTCTGTCGTCTGAGAATAGGACACACATTTGGCACTTAATTTTCTACTTACAGGAAATGAACCTCCAACCTGTGATAGATGGGGTGAGAGGCTGACCGTCCTTCACGTCATCCTGGAGTGTCGGGAGGCTGAAGCTGAGAGAAAGAAACATTTTCCTCTTGCATACCGCTATTCTGTCCCTTTTTATCCGGCTAGGTTTCTTGGCGAAGAACCGCTCTTTACCACTAAAGCAGTCCTCGGTTTTTTGAATGATGTTATGCTACATGTTATAAGTCCATTAAATTCTTAGCGCATCCTCTTTCCAGAGGATGCTGCTATGATAATTTTTTCCATAGTACATGCCTCCAGGCCCTCGTGTTTCAATGGCTCTAACGAGGCAGCAGTGCTCTAGCCAATTTAAGCATCTGACATATTTTGTACATTGTATCAGTCTTTCGCAATGGATTTTTATACTCATAGTACACGTCATTTGTCCTCGAAATAATCTTATTACACATAGATTTTACGCACTTTAGAGCGACTATGTTTAAGGCCCCGTTACAGCCACGTCACATCAAATTCATAGAACTCATAACTACACTGCGAATTCATCACAACGGACATGGCACTCTTTGGCCATACCTGGCCCTTGCGCCAATAAACACTTCACGTTCGTTCGTTCGTTCGTTCGTTCGTTCGTTCGTTCGTTCGTTCGTTCGTTCGTTCGTTCGTTCGTTCGTTCGTTCGTTCGTTCGTTCGTTCGTTCGTTCGTTCGTTCGTTCGTTCGTTCGTTCGTTCGTTCGTTCGTTCGTTCGTTCGTTCGTTCGTTCGTTCGTTCGTTCGTTCGTTCGTTCGTTCGTTCGTTCGTTCGTTCGTTCGTTCGTTCGTTCGTTCGTTCGTTCGTTCGTTCGTTCGTTCGTTCGTTCGTTCGTTCGTTCGTTCGTTCGTTCGTTCGTTCGTTCGTTCGTTCGTTCGTTCGTTCGTTCGTTCGTTCGTTCGTTCGTTCGTTCGTTCGTTCGTTCGTTCGTTCGTTCGTTCGTTCGTTCGTTCGTTCGTTCGTTCGTTCGTTCGTTCGTTCGTTCGTTCGTTCGTTCGTTCGTTCGTTCGTTCGTTCGTTCGTTCGTTCGTTCGTTCGTTCGTTCGTTCGTTCGTTCGTTCGTTCGTTCGTTCGTTCGTTCGTTCGTTCGTTCGTTCGTTCGTTCGTTCGTTCGTTCGTTCGTTCGTTCGTTCGTTCGTTCGTTCGTTCGTTCGTTCGTTCGTTCGTTCGTTCGTTCGTTCGTTCGTTCGTTCGTTCGTTCGTTCGTTCGTTCGTTCGTTCGTTCGTTCGTTCGTTCGTTCGTTCGTTCGTTCGTTCGTTCGTTCGTTCGTTCGTTCGTTCGTTCGTTCGTTCGTTCGTTCGTTCGTTCGTTCGTTCGTTCGTTCGTTCGTTCGTTCGTTCGTTCGTTCGTTCGTTCGTTCGTTCGTTCGTTCGTTCGTTCGTTCGTTCGTTCGTTCGTTCGTTCGTTCGTTCGTTCGTTCGTTCGTTCGTTCGTTCGTTCGTTCGTTCGTTCGTTCCTTCGTTCCTTCGTTCCTTCGTTCCTTCGTTCCTTCGTTCCTTCGTTCCTTCGTTCGTTCGTTCGTTCGTTCGTTCGTTCGTTCGTTCGTTCGTTCGTTCGTTCGTTCGTTCGTTCGTTCGTTCGTTCGTTCGTTCGTTCGTTCGTTCGTTCGTTCGTTCGTTCGTTCGTTCGTTGATTCGAAAATATTGCGCAAGTACCCCTTTAATAAAATCTTTTTAGACAAACATACGGACGTGACCCGTCAAAAATCATTTGGAGAGGTGAGTTTCGAAAAATGTTAAACACATTGTAACAAGCATGTGACGCCCCCTCGGGCATAATCCTCGTAAGCCCGCCAGGCTCGGTATCCCGCCAGGCTCGGTGGGTAACATGGCCACCGCACCAAATAAACACCAACGAAGCACAGCTGCTCGGCGGTCAGTCATCGTTCATCGCCACCACGCTGCAGAGCATCTGTCTAATGGGGGGTGGGGGGGGGGTGCCTCGAGTCCTCCCTCTTTCACGAACCCGGGCGGATCGTGACACTGGCGATGGGTATCCACGTATCGACCCACGCCGCCGCGAGCGGCACTACACCGCCTCCCGTTCCTGCCGCCATGCCGCTGTACAAAAGGCAAGTCAACGTGTTCTTCCGGGCAAACGACACACCTGAGGCCAAACAACGGGACATTTTCCTAGCCAGCTGCGGGTTCCGCGTCTTCAGTCTCCTACTCCACCTTCTCAAGCCGGCCACACCGCATGTTAAGACGCTGAGTGAGCTGCTCACCATACTGCGTTCGCATTTCCGCCTGACACCGTCCCCACTAATGGAGCGTTTCCGCTTCAACAACCGGAGCGGCCGGGAAGGAGAGACCCTCGGGCAGTTCGTTGCTGTGCTACGAGGGTTAGCGAGCGCCTGCGTTTTCGGGGACCAGCGGGACTCGCTGCTCCGGGACCGTGTTGTCTGCGGCATAAACAACCCCGCCCTGCAGACGCAACTCCTGGAGCTTCCCGATCCCTCGCTAGACGACACCGTAAAGGCAGCGCTGGCGATGGAAGCTGGCGCCAAGGACGTCGGCGAGATTGCACGTGCGAGTGGCTGACCGTCGGCGGAAGCGGCGGTCAACAAGTTGGCGACAAAGGGCCGCAAATGCGGTCGCTGTGGTGGTGCCCACTCCCCCTCACAGTGCCAGTTCTCTCAAGCACAATGCTTCCCGTGCGGGAAAACTGGGCACCTGGCACGGGTATGTCGAGGGGGGAGGACGAACAGCGGACAGCAGCAGCCTTGTTCAAGCCCAGGTTCCACACAAGCCCGCGGCGAGGGTATACGTCGCAAGGGTACGTGGCGGGGGCATGCGACAGCAGGCTCGAGTTCTTCCGTGGCCAGGCTCCACATCGTGGCCGAGTACCCGCCGATTTTAGACATGTGGCACACAGGCCTGGTTCCGTGGTCTGTGCCGCCGTACATGCTGACCGCCGAAGTCTGCAGGCGTCCCATTTGCATGGACTTTGGACACAGGGGCCAGCGTGCCAGTCATGGCCGGGTAACTCTTCAAGCGTACCTTCCCCGGCGTGTCTCTCGAGGCTTCGGGCGTGATCTTGCGCAGCTACTCCGGGCAGCTCTCCCAGGTCCAGGGTGGGGTCCAAGTCAGCGTTCGCTTTGGCGACAGGGATGCAATCCTTCCCCTTTACATAACCAAGCGGTTGTCGCCGACGCTGCTGGGCGAAACTGGATTCATACAGTAGGCGTTCGTCTGCCAGAGTACCAGGAAGCCAGCCTGCATGCGGTGAAGGACGTCACCAGCCTCCTGAACTAGTTCAAGTCCCTGCTCCTGTCTGAGGGAGCCCGGCTTCATTTTTTCAAGCCTCGCCCACTGCCGTTCGCCCTGAAGGACGGGGTCACCCAGGAGCTGTAACGGTTACAGCGAGAAGGTGCCCGTCAAGACGTCTGAATGGGCCGCTCCCATCATGCCAGTCCTCAAGCGAGACGGCAGTGTCAGGATCTGCGGGGATTTCAAGGTTACCATCAACCCCGTCGGGTAGATGTAGATGTAGATGTAGATGTAGGGTAGATGGTAGCTACCCTTACCACTTCCAGGTAGCGAGGTACTCGAAGTGGTAAAGGAATACATCTACTTAGGGCAGGTAGTGACCGCGGATCCGGATCATGAGACGGAAATAATCAGAAGAATAAGAATGGGCAGGCATTCTCAGATCATGAACAGCAGGTTGAAATTATCCCTCAAGAAAAAAGTATCTAATAGCTGTGTCTTACGAGTACTCACCTACGATGCAGAAACCTGGTGGCTTACGAAAAGGGTTCTACTTAAATTGAGGACGACGCAACGAGCTATGGAAAGAAGAATGATGCGTGTAACGTTAAGGGATACGAAAAGAGCAGATTGGGCGAGGGAACAAACGCGAGTTAATGACATTTTAGTTGAAATCAAGAAAAAGAAATGGGGGGCATGGGCAGGACATGTAATGAGGAGGGAAGTTAACCGATGGTCATTAAGGGTTACGGAATGGATTCCAAGGGAAGGGAAGCGGAGCAGGGGTCGGCAGAAAGTTAGGTGGGCGGATGAGATTAAGAAGCTTGCAGGGTCGACATGGCCACAATTAGTACATGACCGGGGTAGTTGGAGAAGTATGGGAGAGGCCTTTGCCCTGCAGTGGGCGTAACCAGGCTGCTGCTGCTGATGACGATGATCAACCCCGTCGCTACCATCGAGAAGTACCCGTTGCCCCGGATTGAAGATATCTGGTCAGCTTTGTCCGGTGGACAGAAGTTCACGAAGCTCGACCTCAGAAACGCTTACCAGCAGCTGGTACTTCAGGATGCCTCCCGGAAGTATGTCACAATATCGACAACATTGGGACTCTTCCAGTACACGCGTTTACCATTTGGCGTGGCCTCAGCCCCGGCCATTTTTCAGAGGAAGATGAACAACCTCTTCAGAGGCATGAGACACTAGCGGTGTACTTGCACGACATCCTGGTTACCGGCACCGACGACGGGTACCACCTGCAGAACCTGCACAAAGTGCTGGCACGACTGCAGGACGCCGGTCTCAAGCTCAAGCTGGCAAAGTGCATTTTCCTGGCCCCCTGTGTTGAGTACCTAGGACATCTCATTTTCCTGGCTGGCTTAGCCCCGGCCCCCCGCAAATTTGATGTTATGCTCAAGGCCCCTAAGCGCCAGAATAAGAAGGAGCTTCACAGCTACCTCGGCCTAATCAACTTCTACGGGAGTTTCCTGCCGAACCTGTCGGATCACCTACAGCAGCTCCATCTTCTGCTTGGAGATTGTCAGCAGTACGTCTGGAAGGAGCAGGACTGGGCCTTCCAGCACAGGAAGCAGCTAATTACCGATGTTCTAGTGCTGATACACTTCGATCCGGCTAAGCCTGTCGTCCTGACCATAGATGCGTCGCCGTACGGCCTGGCAGCCGTCCTGTCGCATCGGGACAAGGATGGCCAGGAACACCCTGTGTACTTTGCTTCACGTCGGCTTCATGCTGCAGAGCAACGCTACAGCCAGCTGGACAAGGAAGGCCTGGTCCTTATGTTCTGTGTCGAACGCTTCCACCAGTACCTGTGGGCCCGGAAGTTCGAGGTGGTCACGGACCACAAGGCGGTGTTGCGGCCTGACAAGGCAGTTCCCGTGCAGGCATCACCTCGACTGGTATACGCTGCGCCTTGAGGCTGCCAGCCCACAGCTACCAGCTGGTTTACCGTCCGGTGAAAGGACCTGGGACCTGCTGATGCCCTGAACTGGCTGCCCCTGCCCGAGGTGCCTGCTGCTGTTACAGAACCTGCTGAAGTGTTCATGTCTGAGTACGCGTACCTGGAGGTACTCTACAGATCTGCGGTATCGTAAGCGACCAGCCAGGACCCAGTCCTGTCTCAGGTGGTGAAGGCAGTGTCCCGTTATAGGCCCGCTGGTTCAGCGGGCCTATAACCACAAGGCCGCCGAGCTGACACGGCTGCCTACTGTGGGGTTCCAGGGTGGTGATCCTACAAAGTCTCCGGTCCATGGTCCTGCTGTTGCACGCGGGTCATCCTGGCGTGGAAAAGACGAAGATAGTGACCCAGTGCCACGTTTGGTGGCCTGGCCTGAACCAGGACGTCGCTTGCATGGTGCAGAGCTGCGAAGTCTGACAGGAGCGTGAGCGGGCCTCAGGTCATGTGGAAATCACCCCCCCCCCCCCCCGCCGTTCCCACAGGTCCCGCCTGCATGTGGATTTTGGGAGGCCCTTCAAGGGCCGCTACTTCCTGGTGGTGGCAGACGCCTTTTCGAAGTGTGTGGAGGTTCTACCTGTCACCACTACATTAGCAGGCAGGACCATTACGGCGCTGCGACAGGTCTTCGCCGCCCAGGGGGTGCCGGACGTCATCGTGTCCGACAATGGTCCTGCTTTCGCCAGCACAGAGTACCTGGCCTGGCTCACGAAGAACGGAATCCACCGGATGATGGTACTGCCGTACCACCCTGCTTCAAACGATGCAACCGAGCGGGTGGTGCAGACCATCAAGGACAAGTTCAAGAAGAGCCAGTCTCGAGATTTCCGGACGCAAGTTGCCCGGGTACTGTTTCAGTACCGGACCACGCCCCACGATGTCATTGGCCGGGCCCCCTGTGAGCTCCTGCTGGGTCGATGGTCAAGAGAACCTTGAACGTCTTGCATCCGGACCTCCCATCCACAGCGCTCCTGAAGCAGAAGCTCGCTGCTGACCGAGGGTGCCGTCCCGGGCTTTTGCCGGAGTCGGGAGCTCCAGTCCTCGGCAGGAACTTCCGTCCTGACCCACCCTGGTTCACCGGACAGGTTGTATCTCCTGCCAGCGCTTCATCGCTGCTCGTCCACATTCCGGACGGGACCACGTGGCACCGACACGCCGACCATGTTAGGCCTCGCCTCGGTACCTGGCTAGCACCCTCAACTGCTGCTTCAGAAGTGCAGCCTGCAGGCGGACCTGCGGCAACACCAGTCGCTTCCAGTGAAGCACCGCCCACCTAGGAGGCGGCAAGCGTTGCCAGTGGTGCGGCACCCGTTAGGCCGGTGTCAAGTCCGGCGCCACTCTCAAGACCGGCCACTGCAGATTCTCCGGTTGGAGCGAGGCTGGCTCAGGCTGCACCTGGCGTTGCCACACCGAGCCTTTCTACACCGGTGCCCAGGCGGAGTACTCGACCGCGGCGGCCGCCGGGCCATTGCTCGCCTGGATAGTAGGCAACGTCGAGTCGGCTGGGACGGTGCCAGAGCCTTATGCTTTGAGCTTGGACGTTTCTTTTGTATTTAACAAACAAACTGGGGGTGAGGGGTGTAACAAGCATGTGACGCCCCCTCGGGCCTAATCCTCGTTAGCCCACCAGGCTCGGTGGCCTGCCAAGCTCGGTGGTAAACATTGGTCACCACGCCAAATAAACACCGACGAGCACAGTTGCTCGGCGGTCAATCATCGTTCATCCTCACCACGCTCTCTCTAACGGAGGGAGCCTCGAGTCCTCCCTCGTTCGCGAACCGGGGCGCATCGTGACACACATTTGTGTCCTTAGAGCTAAAATCGTCTAAGAACGTGAAAGTGTTACCCAAATTCCGATTTGGCCTTGATTGCGCGTTTATATACACGGGACATATAGAAGAGAGCCTACAATGCGTAGGTTATTGGCATTATACGTATTTTAAGCGTATCGCCCTCCCGTCACTATATATAAGCCGAAATCGGTGAAGGAAAACATTGTGACATTAAATCTAATCAACAGCTAAGTTATATTCACCAAAAGACTCTCCTTGGGTGCGATAACAAAGATACATTTTTTTTGCAGATTAGTTGCAGCAGCTATCCTTTACACAAGATCGAATAGCTCAGTGTGACAAAAATATAAATATACACGAAACTACTTTACATCAGTATTCACTTAGTCGACCTAACCATATAATGTGACCCATAAATTCTGCATCCATCATTCGTAGGCTTTCTAAGACGTCAATTCTTTCGGAACGGAAATGTAGGTGAAGCGACATTGCATCGAGCGCGCTTTTTTCTTTTTTTCTTTAACCAATATTGATGTGGTGTTGCCCGCATTATTCTGATTTACTCCTATCATCACTGCAAACCTTTCAGTACGACTGCAAGTTCTTGAACCATAGCGGTAATCATATAGAAAAGACTTGTAGAGTTGCATCGTGAGCGTCGATAACATATTTTATACACTTTGTGGGGACCCCTTGGACCCACATCTGCGGTTCACGCGCGACCGTCATCACGCGCGATCGCTGGGGACACGCCATTCCCTGCAGCCAGGAGCGGTTCACTTGCAGCGAGGTATTTGGCACAGAAAAGAAATCTGGGGATGTCTTGCTGGGGAACTTTGCTTCAGGATATGCGTTTACCTAATCTGTGGTTTACCTAACGTGCCTTGCAGCCTTTTAACCGCCGCTTAAATTACCATACAAACAGCATCATAGCGGCCGTCACAGAGTTCATAATGCCTAAGCGTAAGTTTCTTTTTTTTTTTTTTTTTGTCTTTAGTGGTTGGCCGGTGTGACTGGGCCACACGTAAAGCTTGCGGCTTCGCAGTGCCAGGGCCGTCGGCGACGGGAGGCCCTGCGTATGCGCCGCCGAGCTAAGGATATGAACTGCAGCATAACTTGCAAATGAATATTTTAGAATAAAACGCATCTGCAGTAAAAACGCGTCATTATTCATAGGTATGCGGACGCTAAAGCGGCATCTACGTAAGCCCCCATCCCAGCGCTTCGCTCCCCTTGCCAGAAACCCTCGGTGTCAGGCGTGGGGGTGAAGCACAGGAAGAGAACATCTACTGCCGAAGTCAAAAGAAAAAGTGGTATAACATTGTAAAAATATTTTTGAAATGGAAAAAAGAAAAAAGTGAGTCGAAGACGCGATTCCAAGTTTAGATCTTCCAATCACGAGCGCCGTGCTGTGACCGCTACGGCCCGGCCGCCGAATGAAGGGACGCCTTATTCCAGAGTGTTTATCCGCGGTCGCGTAGTTCAGCTCGGCTAGGGACAAAACGGAGCAGCGCGCGTCGTCCGTTGTATTGTGTTACTATAGGAGTGTAGTACTGTAGGAGTGTAGTACCTAGCCAAAAACACATTTAGAAGCAAGACTCCCCAGCAAAAACTCCTCAGATTTTCCTAAACGTACGGACGTCCGTGCAAAGAAACAATCCCGTTGCAACCCCTATTTAGGACATTATTCTCAGCCGGAGCGACGCTGTGCTTGATTCCTGCGCGCGCGCCTCATGTTGCTTCGTGTGCCACGACGACGAGCGAGCTCCTCTCTCCTCGGCAACTGTCTCGGCAGATTCACCTTTGGCGCTCTTGGCTGTCGAACATGCGGACCCCCCTGGTCCCTCTGAGCAAGGCGTCGCCAACCTATATCGGAAGAGCCTGTGTATGTCTGAGCGGACTTCCCGGGAGCTTTTGCCCGTAGTCTGCGACTGCCACCCTAGTGTCGTAGCCTCTGTGCTGTACGTGCCCCTTGTGAGGGAATTAACCCCCTGTCGTGTGCAGCGAGGCAGGGGTCGTCTCTACGCGCTTTGCCGGTGAGTCAGCAAACCCGCCGCGGCGCCCCTTTGCGCAGTGGCGACGAAAGGCGTGTCTCCTTAGACCTTATTTAGCCACGGTACCGGGAACGTTAACCAGAACCTCCACAACTGTAACGTGTTTGCAAGATCGCTGATGTACAGGTCAAAACGAGGAGGACCAACATTACCTCTAGCCACACAAGCTGCTGTCATTTCTTTTATTGGGTGCTTATGGTTGTTCAAGACACGATGAGATCCATGAACGTAGGCTGGACTCCGAATATCATACATCTGACGGCTGCTAAAAAACTACTTAAAGAAACCAAGGTGTCCAAAGACACGTTCGACGTAGGCGCTATCTTTCTAAATGATACGGAGGATCCATAAGGAGAAAGCTCTTCCGCAAAGCTGCTACCTTCAGAGTAATGTGGTTCGAATACGTACAGAGTCACACGCACATACCTTGCCGGTATCGTATGTGCTAGATGGGATCCTGCGCAAACAACCGTTGAATCTACGCGCCATAGCTTATTTCGATGGCAATCAGTGTCAGCGCAGTTGAGGACTCGCTACTCCAACGAAGGAAAGGTTAGGAGTGGCTCTTGGCGTGTGTACGCTATAGATAAAGAAGAAGGTTAAAGCACAATGTACGTAAAGTGCGCCAGAATTGGCCTTCCAAACGCCGAGATCAACAAATGTAATGCGTCACAGGCCCGGACAGTTTGCAAGCAGTGGTTAATATTACAACCAGAAAAGCAGCTAAGCAAGCAACACGGTTTGAGTTGCGGTAGAGTCTGTTCGCACGTCGAGGTCCCAGGTTCGATAATATGTCGCATCTTCCTTTTTTTTTTTTCGTAGATTTTGTTCTGCTTTTTGCTCTGCGCTAGTTTGTCTAATGTGGCGGAATCAATTTAGGCACTTAGATCTCCCAATGACAAATGAGAGTAAGCTGTACGTCTTTGCTACTGCTCGACAGCCACATCTATTTTAACGTCGGGTCATGCGTGTAAGTACATTTATTGCGCTGTGTTTACATGTGCTCTCTTGAAAAAGAAAAATACTGCGTTTATTCAGCTGCTTTTACTTACTTTCATGCTTGAATGCATATAATGACGTTTTTTTAATAAAGTAACTATAACGCAATGTATTTCTCCGCAAAGTTCGGGGAATTAATATCTGGAAACTGGTATCCTCCTGAAAATTCCTTCCAAGTGGATCCGCCTTGTGAACTGCACAGCTATAATTTGTAAATCGCAATATGGGCCGTAAAGTAATTAGTAAAAAAAGTGAATTAGTGGTTTTTTTTGTTGATTAATCGATTATGCATTTCATTTTTTTTCAAGTAGTGCCCGCCGCTTCGAGTAGACCAGTTAATGAACTAGAATTACGCTATCTGGTACAGACAACCATTAATATTTTTTGAAGTGTTCGCTGAAATGCCCTGTATACCATGCGTGGTACACGTTTGCAATGGCATGGTAACGATATTTCGCTCACAAGGTGATGCACACCACCATTTGATTTATCTGCCTGTCCAAATATCGATGGACGGACGGTTTGAAAACGGCACTTCCCCAAAACTCCATTCTACTTTACAGTGGTACACTTCACCGATTCACGCTTGATATTTAAGTCGGCGCAAGTTCCTATCGGCCACGGCAGGCTGAATGCGCCAGTTCTCGTAAAATCATGTAAGCTAAGTAGTGGACATTGCTCGTGAGGGAGCCCACGTGGGAATGAAGTGTGGCTTCCTTGCTACCCCGGAATCCTCGCGTCCTCCTCAAGCGAGGCATCTAATAAGGCCCGCTATAGCTGACCCTCACCCTTTTTTTAGCTTAGCACAAGAGAAACAAATTAGAACAGTTATATAGTATATACAAGCGAAATGCCAGTTGCAAAGGTATTTCTTTAAGCGAGGTTTGCACCCCTTTACAGTAGACATCAATAATATGCGATACGGAGGCCGAAATATGACACTCTTATAAGAGAAACAGTACATCTCGCGGAAGGATGGGATGCCACCCCATAGATGGAAGACCGATCTCATCTATTTGTTCCTTCTTTCCCGGGTACCTCACTTGTCGTCAAGGCGGCACGCTCAAAGCCTCTTTGTCCATGGCCACCCGTGTGTTGGCGTCTATAACCCAACGCAACATCCGTAACGCATTCGTGCCCAGCCGAAGGCGTCGCGGGACTCCAGCAGCAGCCTACGCAATTAATAACACCATAACCTCGCCCAAGACAGGTGGTTAACAAGTCTTACTGGAAACGCCATCAAGCGCGGGTATATACAAACAGCCCACTCTTAGCACTCGTTTCTCGAAAAAAAAAATTTCTAAATGCTAGTTGGACCCCTGAAACGTCGCATAGACATCCTTGGTAGGAAATTTGGGAATCGGGTAAAGTATAAAACTATCTTTAGCCTTTCACTGAAAAGCCTGAAAGATTCCTGAAATATTGCTGACTTCACTGAGAGATTTGTCTGAAAGGAGGCTGAAGTTGAAGAAAGAGGGATCTCTTTGCAGTAACAATTTCCCCAAACTGAAGAACAAGAAGCACGCTGGACATGCATCCCTCAAAAGCCGCGAGATCAGCGAGGAAGGTGGTTTAAGGGAGACGAATCGGCAGGACGGCCTCTCGTCTAGACCCTGACCCGACGGCCAAAGTGACGCCGCGATTGAGGCCATTTCAAGTGGTATCCTCCTTTTGTCTTGTTGCTCTGTCTTCTGCCCCCGTCCGGCGCATTTCTCTCAATAACCAGCGTTTTCTTCTCCGGCCTGCGACACCGATCGGTCTTCGTTTGAGGTGTCCAGCGCTGACCGCAAAACGCTGCTCCATCTCTGGTGGCCCTCGCCTTTCTTTCTTCCACCTCTTTTTTACACCGTCGATACACTGGAAACCTGTGGCGGCGCATGGCAACCTAGCTCATCGTGTTATCATGGGCGTACTTTGACGCCACGTTGCGAGGGCGCCGGAAGCGCAACGGAAGGCGAGGCGCTGAAAAACCGTAAAAGCGTCACTTTTCGTGATCAAAGTGAAACGGCCATTCTCCTTCGGGTGCGCCCACTGCCGGCGGATAACGTCAACTTCGCCCCAGTATATTGTATATTAAGGCGCCCGCGGAAGTGAGCTTTTATACCTGCTAACTCGATTTCGATAAAAAAATCAAGTTTGAAGGTGTTCAGGATAACATTACAAGACCAGGTGCCCAATTTTGTTCTTCTGGAAGGATTTCGAAGGAGCTACTAATATTCAAATGTTGAAGTAACTATGGTTAGCCGCAAAAATTATTCTAAAATGACAAAAAAATAGGAGTTTTGTTCATGAGGAGCATCCTTTGAGCATATTGTTAGAGACACGTCCCGACCGAAACCCTCGCCACTTCTGTGTGCTGCTTATCCCTCGACAGTCAATTAGACAAAAAGAACTTGTCGCGGAAGCAATGCTACTTTTTGAAACCACAACAAAAGTCACCTTCTATAAACGAGAAGAACGTTTGATTGGGCTGTTCAGACGCCTTGCGGCTGATCGCCCGCGCTTACGTCGGTGGTTACCTAAACTTGACGTCAGGAGGTTGGAATAAAATCAGAATGGAATAGCTTTACGTAATACACGTATGGCGCCCCTGTTGTGCACATTCAAGGACCTTCAGGTGACCGATCAGTGTTTTCTTTTTTCTAAATAATAACTTTGTGGAAGTGGCTCCGTTTGTATACAGGGCTGGGTGCGAGGACGCCATGGTTGCTTTTCGGTGGATATTGAATATTTATTCTATTCCTCATGATGAATTATTTGCCCCTGTAATGTCTTATGTTGAACGAAACTGAGTTGTTCCCTTTCAGGGCTCAGCTAGTTTGCTGGTTGACAATTTTTTAGTCCTGTGAGAAGCTTATGGCAGACGAACTTTTAGTAAGCTTTACAAAGTGATTTACCTACGGAAAAAGGGCATCTGTACAGGTTCTCCCATAACTCAATACTCTGCAGCATTTTTCTTGCTATTTTGCACAAGAATTCTAACAAGCAGTATGGTTTAAAGTCATGTAAATATTAGATGGCTTTGTATTTATCTTTATGGAGTATGATTTGATGGAAATATTTAAGATTGTCAAAATATTACGTTTTGGTAGAGGTGTTTTTTTTTTTTAAATATGGGGTTTTACAAAACCACTTTCTGATTATGAGGCACGCCGTAGTGGAGGACTCCGGAAATTTTGACCACCTGGGGTTCATTAACGCGCACCTAAATCTAAGTACACGGGTGTTTTCGCATTTCGCCTCCATCAAAATGCGGCCGCCGTGGCCGGGATTCGATCCCGCGACCTCCTGCTCAGCAGCCCAAAACCATAGCCACTGAGCAACCACGGCGGGTTTGGTAGGGGTGTGAATTTTCCAAATTTCGCATACGAATCCAATAGCCCATGCTATTCGATTTGTATTAGATTCGAAAATTCACTAATCGAAGTTGTCGAATATTCGTTTCTTTCGAATATATAAGGGAGAGAGAGAGAGAGAGAATAAACCTTTGGTGGTCTGAACCAATGAGAAAAAGTGCTCCTTCACCAGAGACGGGTGGCCTTCGTAGTCCGGGCGCCCTTTGCTGCTTCCCTGCTTCTCTGCTTCACCAGCTTGCGCTGGTCCTCCGGAGCTGCGAGCACAGCCTCCCACGATTCCTGGCGGTCACATCTGCTGTCTTTTATTCTTCTTTCTCCCTACTCATTTTCTTGATTTATGGGTTCTGCAAGGTTAGAACACCCATCATCATGTGGAGAATGTTGCCCCGTGCCCCGCAGAACTGGCAAAAGTGTGGGAATTGGGTTAGGTGCATTCTATTTGTTATAATGCCGTGTACATACGAATTTGTTTGGAGACGCTGCAGAGTGACTGTCTCTTCTGTGGTCAGCTTGGGACGTGGTAAGGGGTATACCATTCTTTCCAATTGATCATGCTTCACGATTTTCGTATATTTATTGAAAATATACTCGGATCTCCTCGCCTTTCGGAACCCCTCTGGCAGATATTCCTGGCAAGTATAATCTCGGCCTGCGGTATGTGGCGCTTCGCTTCCCCGACCAGTGACTCGTGGCCAGGGGCCCAGACGACGTAGGTCTCGGGGACTTGCATGTGTTTCGCTATTTCTTGCAGGAATCGCAGAGCTTTGCTGGACATCCTACCTTTTTGGAAATTATGACACGTGGATTGCTAGTCGCTCAGTATTACGGTGTTTGTGGTGCATGTGTAGATGGCTAGTGCTATGGCGACCTCTTCAGCCGTGTCCGGATCTCTTGCGAGTATGGTAGCGGCGGTCTCTTCTTCACGTGACGTATTTATTGAGCTTACTGCGAAATGAGACAGCCTTCGATGCCTTGCCGCATTTGTTTATTTTGTGTTAAGATCTACAGAGAATTTCTTGTGGAGTACTCGTGCTCTTGCCCATCTTCTTATGAAAGTTTGGATACATATTGTAGGGTACAGGTGCCACTGAGAGTGATCTTCGTATGCACGTTGAGAGTCTCGATTTGTCGTCCGATCTCGAAGTTGTCTCCGCGTCGTAAGTAGCATGCTTCTGTCGGTGGCAGTCAGTTTGAGTCTTTCAATCTAGCTTGTTTTGTGCGCTTCTGCGAGTTCCTGCGACGTGTTGTGGAGGACTGTGTGGCAGATGATTTTCCGGGATTTCCCAATACGCTTTTGGTAGTTTTCCTAATCATGATATTTAGTTTTTCAATTACTGCATTCTTCCCTCAAATAGGGGGCGCCACACGCGATCGGCGGCTCGGGGAGGAGTCGATGAGGACCTGAGTAGCGATCATATGATATTATGCAATTTGAAGTACTGCACCGTAAGACACTGATTCGAACCAGGAAAGCTAAAATCACTGACTGGGCCGCTTTCAGAATAAGTGACGCAGCCGGCACAATTAAAGACATTGAAGCTTGGCTCTGCACCACTGTCAAGGAAGCCGAAAAGCATACCAAGGACAAATGGCACACCAGCAGTCGACCCATCCCTCCTCCACCCATGGGCAGCCTGAAGAGGATTTCTCAAATGGTGGTGAGAGAGAGAGAGAGAACGCTCCTTCAGCAAATACAACACTTTGGGTGCGTCCGGTGACTTTAGTACTGTTAGTGCTAGGGCGCATAATATTATTGTTCTGCTGGAAACCAATTGTGCTATGTGAAACCAACGAGCTCGGGCAAACACTATTTCGTAAACATTCCTTGTTATTTACAAGCTCCTTGGTGACGTCTATTTGTGAATGGCATGGAGGAAGGAAACATATAGGAGGGAGTATTACGTCACGTACGCAGCCAGCCTTGGCAAGCGAACGCGCCGTGAAGCCACAGTGGTAGCCCAACACGTGACCTCTTGCGTCGAGGTCACGGAGCTCTAATCGAGAATTGCTGAGACGTTCGGTTCCTGCAGTAGCTATGCCGGTAGTTTTTATTCGGTGCGCGTTTGTTCAGCTGCCCTGCCGTGGCTTTGACTGCAGAGCGGGAACACTAAAACCAACCGTGCACCTCAATGTGCGATCACGTGTTGGGCCACCACTGGTCCACCAGGTTTGTCTTCAATCACGTTGCGGTATGTCTCTCCTGGTTTTTCCTTCCTCCAATGTGAATGGCACCACATGCAAACGTCAATGTATATAAGCCTAATTTATTCTATTTTTTTACCAAGCGCAGTTCACACAAAACTGAAATCAAGATGGGGCCGACAGGTGGAGCATCACACTGTGGTATAAAAATACATAAGCACGAATAAAGTGCCTCGAAAACGCTGGCCTAACTTTCGACAGGAGGACCTGTCTCGGTCAAAGGTGGCCTCGTAATCCTCGGCAGGTTAGCTTTAACGGATTAGTAGGGTGGCGTCACGTGCCGTCGTTGTCGGCGGCGGTTGTCTGTAAAGGAAGAGACCAAAAAGAAAATGAGCGCTGTCATTTGGCGTTTCGAAGCATTTTTGCGGAGAGCACGGGGTCGAAAATGAGGTCAAAGAGCAGAGGAGTGGGGAGGCGGCAGGAAATGAAGGACAGAGCGTGTGGCACGGTAGGGTTGTTGGGAGATGGAAATGATCGGAAACTTTCAGAGAATTGAACAGAAACCGTAGGTATCGTAGGCGGCGTACGTTTGTGGTTTCAGAGGAATGGTCCGGTCAGCCGGTCAGCGCGGGAACAACAAAGGGACATGAGTTGAAAAAAGTTACCCGAGTGGCCCAGCAGCAGTACGCCGGGGAAAGTTTTTAAGGTATTACGGTGGCGACATGGAGTCTGGGGCAAAGAATGGTGGCTGGTAAGAAGGGAGCGGTTTGGTTTTTCAAGGGACGTTAACCTCAGTAGTTAGGCGTAAGCGCCGTCGCGGCGGCATACAGAAGTAGCACGACCCAGCGGAGTGGAGGCGCCGAAAAAGATGTACTGACGTTTGGGAATATGCTACTTGCAAATGAGAAAGTATTCGATTCCATATTCGTTAGTCATTTTTCTCGAGTATTCGTATTTGATCCTACTCGGAAATGTCGCCACTCAAACACCTCTAGTTTTGATACGACGTGGCCCAGAGCATGCCCTTTAAAAATGAACTGCCGGCCATTTGCTTCACTCAGTTTTCAAATAATAAGCTGTGGTCGCTGACATGTCCTTGGGCCGATTTTCCACCGTCAAAGGAAGACGACTTGTTGTATCAGCCTGCACATTCGAAGACAGTTGAAAGGGTGATTGCTGCTAATTGCCTCCCTGAAGTCTGCCGTCCAGAAAGGGTGCCAACATCATATTTCGTTTTGTTTAGAAAATCAGGTTGTTGTCATCTGGCAGAACACTGGCGTGATGAAGAGAGGCATGCAGGAACGAGCGAAAGCTTCGTGCTGCCTCTAGCTTTAACGCGTCTCCGAAAGTTTAGATTACGTGTCCTCAGCCACTATAGCGCGCCAGAACACAGCATACGCGGAGCCAGAAGCGATCTCCACTCGCGCAGTTTTTGAAGCCGCCGAAGATGGCCTCCAAGGTGGTAAGGCGAGCGCGGGCCCGCGCCACGTGCAGCAGCGGCCGCCGGCTTGAACTGGGCTTGAACTATGCCCTCTCAAACAACGCGCAAAGTAGATCGAAGTTTCGGCGCTTATAAATAACGGCATACTGCGCGTGTGCAGCCAAGTAAATAACGGGCTATTTTATGCGGCTCTTGGATATGCGGCTGGCATTTAAAAGCCCGCTTGGAAACCGACCCGTAGGACGCCAGCTTTTATGCGGTATTTCAGATGAAAACTTTCCTAAAGGCTCAATAACGTGCGGCTCAAGATTGCGCGAAATAATAGGACATTTTTCCCGAAAAAAAAAAAAAACTTATTACAGACAGGTAGACGCCGCCTAGAATGATATTACGCGTGGTTTCGTATACATAGAACATGGAACCACAGTATAAGAAGTTGATAACACACATACAAGGGCACACTGGGAATTGAATCCGGGTACAGAACCAAACACTCTAAGCACTACGCCACATCACCACGCTTGCACGCGTGGTGATGTGGCACGCGTGCAAGCACAAATGCATATATATGCATTTGTGCTTCTGAGGCTGTCGTTTTATGTCGATTGTTCGCCGTCCACGATCGTGCGTGGCATACGTGGTCCCTGTAATTAGTCTCAATGCTTATGTTGTTGGTTACAGTAAAGATCTGTTTATCTGAGTAGCAGTATACGACGACTGCTTTCGACAATTGTCATGCAGGGCGGAAAGGGTAAAAAGAGTAAGATTATGGAGCCTGAGAGCTGCGCGGAAATAAGACCTGCTTAGCCAAGCAAATAATATTTTTCATTGTTTTGCTCTTTATTCGCTATACTGCCGATCGTTCGTCGCAGTCACTGCTTAGCTGGGAACTTGGCTTTGTCTGAGAAACGTTCAACCGGGTTCACAAAACTCAGTTGCAAATTATTCGCCGCCAGCATGCACATCAACTGTATGTAAAGTAACTGCACATCCTGCAAAGTTGCGTTGCCTCGGCGGCAACGGCAATAGGGCTCCGCTATCCACAAACATGGAATAAGCGGGCGGGATTTGGCAGGCACGTTGAAAATTGTCGAACCGAAAAATATTTCTATTTACTTCCACTGGCCGTAAGATTGGCGTATAGAACTTTCGTGAATACGAGTACTTGAGAAGAAAAATGCTCTCGAAAAGCACGTTTTACACGGCTCCGTTACCGTTAGTGGTTCGGTGGTTATTTTGAAGCAGCAAGCGTGTCGGTATCTCCGTTCGTGATCCTACTTGAACTGCAATGAAAATATCAGAAGTTTCACTGATTTGCACACACTAGCTCCTTTTCGCCTCTGGAAGGAGCACGTGACGTGGCCACCAGTCAGTGCGTGACCATACGTGCAGTAGCGTAGGGTTTAAAAGAAGAATGGCAGGAAAAAAATCGACGTGAGGGGCCTTTCTCTACAGTGTACTAGAATACTTTGGGTAGTGGAAAGAGCGGCGGTCAGCGCGTGAGGCACTTTATGTTAACACTACCAGGTGGCGCTAGCGGCGCGTAACCGAGCACCAGCAAGAAACCGACAGTAGGCAGGCAGCAACAAGCACGGAAGTTTTCTTTTATTATTGCCGCATGTATGCGTAGTACTCCCGGTGCAAATGTTATTTGTTTATGAGCGAATTAATCGAAGTAATATGACTTCAGCAGGGCTAAGTTTTCGTCAGATTACCTCAGCTGAGCAGACGGCGCAAGGCCCGAAATGCGTGAATCTTCGCGTTTACTTCAATAAACAGTCATGATTTGCGCTGAACGGTGACGTCTGTAATTTTACTCGCGGGTTAGTACGAGCAGCTCCTGCGAGAGGCAAACAGCACGTTCTGGGCACTTCGCACTCGCGCCAGTTCTCTTATCACAGGCGCTCGCCTCTGCGGCACTAGCAGACAGCATCGCCAGTAATGCAGTGAAAACATCAGAATTGCACCAATGTTAACTGCAGCTATTATATCTTACTGATCTACGGTCAATGCCAGGTGTTCTGCGCGTTTTTTTGTTTTGGAGTATCCGGTCCCTGGGGTCGCCGACCTCTCCTCTGGTGTTGTGATTGTCTTCTTTCTCAAACACACAGGATGAAGCTATCATTTTATTTAGTACTGAAGCAGATAAAGTCAGAATTGAAGAAAAAACACTTTTACACACCAAATGTTTATTTAAAATCATTTGCTCAAGACAAGTGCCGCAGGTATAATCACAATTCAGTTTGCTCAAAGCTGGTGTTTGAAAACTGTTCACACGAAAGCATAAAGTAACGAAATAAGGTTCCCTAAATAAACAAGCAAACAGGCTCATGTGCAGCGGCTTAGCTTTAGGTAGGTAGCGGTTTCCCGTTTCTGGCACCTGGCGTGATTAAGAGCCCTTACAAAGAAGTGTAAACGTGTGGTCACATAGAAGGCTACCATTTGCACTGTCAGCGACTCGGAATGATTAACACATCCAACGCTTTCTTGCTGCCTTTTCTTTATCATATTAACAATGTCCATGACACTGTCATGATGAAGCTCATGTAAGCTGAAGCAACTAGTGAAGAGGTCTTCCAGTTGACAGATGAACCGGAACAGGCGACCATGAGGGTACAGGAGGGTCCTTCAGCCTCGTGTAGTCAGCAGCACCCAGCAACTCTACACTCTCCTTGCTTGTAAGGAGCAATGTGTGGCACTCTTCACAGTTTGTTTTGAGAACAAACTTCTTTGCTACATATCCACAGATGTAAAAAATTAGCCTTGCATCACTCTTTGCAACAACGCATGGGCCATGATCTGGAACAACATTACTGAGGTCTTTGATGTGTTGCTCTGCTTACTAGGGCCTACTCCGCATGGCTTTAGGAGGGACGTCAGTACACCTGGCTCCGCATTTCCATTTGACACAGACTTGGCTAGGCCGTAGAAGCTTAGGCAGCTAACAGTTATTAGGAACTGTTGCGGTGTGGGATGACTGTTGCACCCCGATGATTGTCTTACGATCCCAAAGAGGTTTTCGACGGGGTCTTGACTCAGCTTCGATGTCATTACATACTTGTAGCCAACATGTTTTGACAAATAATCAAGTATTTCCCGCACGAAATAATCCCGCACGATGAACGGCGCTTCGAAATGTCTTTCGCACACCGCCGACGTTTCCGATAGTGGCTTGTCGCTGCGGTGCAAATTCCTCTCCCACTGCTTTCGTTGGGCTTCATCTTTCGGGGCTTTAAACAACGACAACGTCCGTCCATTGAACTCACGGAATCCAGGGTACCCGGTCTTATAATTACAACCTGGCGCGTAGCAGTGCGCGTCCGGTCTTTTGGTTTTCTTCTCCATGACTACATGCGAACCACTGTTTGAGCGTACGACGCAATGCAAGAAATTACAAGGTATCGGAAACGCTGTAAATGAAGCAGAAACAGCGTACGTGCACAACCTAATTGACAGCAACCTACACGTGCTACTGCGGCCACCTGCGGCGCCGATCTCCTCGGTTTTTAGACGCCAGCGCCACGCGCGGCGGTTAACAGAAATGGCAACAGCTCTCTCGTACGCCGCGCCGCGCGCTCTTTCCACTACCCAAAATGTTCTAGTACACCACGGAGGAAGGAAACTAAGGAGAGGCCCTACCCCATAGAGTTAGTAGAACAACTCTAGAGGAAAAGCTGGGCCGGAAAAGTGGGAACCTCTAGGGCGCCGCCCTGTTGCTACTGGTCAATGTGGCCAGCGCAATTACTAATGAAAGAGCTGAAAACAAGTACAGGTCACCCTATGCTTTGTCATCTAAAAACGCATACCTGATGGCTTTATGAAGGTGGTGCGTTAATATTAAGTTTACAGAAATCAATCGCTAAGTCAGTGACTTATGTAAATCACGATGTACGCATTCATGCAATAAAGGATGACCCGAATTTCGGTTTCGAATCTGTTTTTTGGATGCGTAGTAGTTTCGTACAGTTTAGGTTTGAGGCGTTGGTTTTGACATGCTATCGCGCGTCGACATCGGACGCTATGGCACACTCGTGCCTTATGTGCCACCGAAGCCCCGAAGTGCTCTGGCATATACCTTCAAATGTAAGTAAACGAATGTATCTATTGTTGAGAACATCACGCGAGTAGGCAGCTCTTGTGGTGCATCACAATCGTTTGAGAAGCGTCACAGTAGAGCATTTTTCTACATGCGGAGCGGTGTTTTTATTTACTGGTTTCCATTCAGTAGGAAATTGCTGGACAGGCGGACCAGCGCACCGGAATTGTACTGGCGAAGCCACAAGCAACTCAAAGAATCTGTTTTAATTGTTGCACTTTGAACAATCATGCTTCTACAAAGGCCACAGCAGAAAAACAGCCTGATGCCGAGTATTTTTGTGCCACGAAGTAATCAAGAGGCGAATGCCTAATGCGGACGACATCGAGTGCATCGAGACTTAGAACGACAGAAAGCTGAGCTAGTTGGTAAGGATTCATTATGCAAAACAGAGGTGAGGCGTGCAGACAGGACACAAGAGTAGAGAAGTGGGCGGCGCTCGTGTTGTTTGCTTGTAAATACTCTACTCTTGTGTCCTGTCTGCACGCCTCACCTCCGTTTTGCATAACGAGTGCATCAACCCACATATTAATAGCGTAGGCGTTTCATTAACTGTGCAATATTTTCAACGCTTCCTTGCATGCTATCTCATGTGGAATATCTTTCTTGGTCACAAATTTGTGCAGCGAATCTATTTGCATGATCGACTCCGGGCCTGTGGGACCGTTCACTTGCACTTGATGCCGAGTCTTTTACATGTATCCATAAACTGCAGATATGCACATCAGATCCCTCCGAGCATTTTCAAAATTCAATTATTTTAGACAACAGGCACATATGCGATACTGACATAATCACAAATACCACTAAGCAGCTGGCACACATTTTTGTTGACCATACTCGCAGGTACGTAAAATAAGTAGATAATGTGGACAGCTCCAACTCATTTTCCTTAAATCAGTGTGTACAAGCTAGGGGTATGCAAAAATAATTTTTTTCTCGCGCATCGATTATTTTGCTGTATAAGCAAGAGAACCCACCACGTTAGTGAACATATCTTGTACATCACACTAATATGTGCTTTAATTAACCAAGTGAGATGAGTTACTTTTATGGCTCATTCAGTCATATCACACTGCAAGCTGCATTCATCAATCTTCAATTGGATTTTGCAAATGTTTAATGAAACATGTTTCCCTTTTATGCAGATATGCAATGGCAAGCCCTTCCGTGTGTTCCAAAGGTAAAATTTAAGCTCTAAATTAAAGAAGACATTTCTAGACAGAAACAAGCAAAAATGGTGAATGCAGAGTATCAGAAGCCCAAGGTACAGAAATTATGAGAAGTGTCGAATAATATTAAGGAAAGAGTTGTATTAGAAAATGCAAGACTCTTTAGTGGAGGTCAAGCAAGTCAATATAGGTAGAATACTCTGCAAAATTATGCGAGTGAGGGGATGTCAAACAATGGGTCAGGAAATGCGTTGTTTTTCTGCAAAACAAAAGCTGATTGTCATTACATAAGTCACTTTAGCATCATGAGACTGCTGCTTGATAAATTCAGAAATAAACCAAAAAACAAGACACGCAGAAATAAAGAAACAATTTAATGATGCTCTCTCTCCACACTGGGATAAATAAAAACAAACACATCACATCTAATGTGGACATATCAGACGCCTTGTGAAGCACTAAAGGAAAAATTCAGTTTTGAGCTATGGCACTTGCCACATAGATGTGGGGGGCCTTGCACTAATAGTGATAGTTACCACTGCATTTAGAAATTGAAAGCATTCATGCAGACAAGGATGATTCTTTATATTTTTGGCTAACACTTCAAATGCCTCCACCAAGTGTTGCAATGCTGCACGCAGCCATACTAAGGATCTCACAGCAACACCTGCTGGTAAAAAGCAGAAGCAGTCAAAGTGCTGATGTGTACTGGACACTATGTTTGAAAACCTTTAGGCAAGAAGAGTGCAAGAAGCAGACATAACAACTGCATTTATTTCCATAATTCCTCATTTGAATGGCCTTTTCTTTTTGCTTAGACAATGCCTACGCCTAGCCACAGCAGCTCCCTCATACAGACTCCACAAGCCAAGAGGCCGTGGAGGCAAATGCAGGTAAGAGGCAAGAAGCAATAGCACTGGTATCGACATTCATCTAATTTCTTTCTTTTTCTTTCGTTTAGGCAGCCAGCACACCTCGAACAGCCATCTTGACTGCGGGTGTGTCACCCTAGTCGCCAAGGGAACATTTGAGGGAAAGTGACAGGCAATGTGAACAGCCACTTCTCCATGTAAACGATACTCTTTCTCTCGGATGACTCCTACGCCTCACCACGCCAGCTCACTTGTGCACAGAGATGCCGCCGAGGCACATGCAGGTCAGAGGCAAGAAGCAGTAGCACTGATGTCGACATTCACCCAATTTCTTTCTTTTTCTTACACTGAGGCAGCCAGCACACCTCGAACAGCCACCTTCACTGCGGGTGTGTCAGTAGATTCCTGTTGTACATATGCTCATAATAAACTTCAGTAAACTTGAACTTGGTAATAAACTTGAAGGCAAATCGGACATTGATGCATTGTATTTTTGAACATTTATTGCACACATACAATATATGTTATAGTTTGCAGTGCTACAGAGCGTATTTTGAAGCTTCCCCCTATATTTTGCACCTTTAATTACGTATGTGTTGTGTGGCCCTCAATGCAGTTCATGTTGTAGCAGCTGCGTTGTCTGTGTATCGCACATTGGCTTAAGCTCGTGATATCCACATACTTCTCTCGCATAAACAAAATAAAGTTCTATGTAGTCCTCAGTGTTACAACAAAAAATGAAAGTAAACAATCCGATCGTGGAATTGTGTTTATTACAGTGATTCCTATGACAGTTACTGACACGTTGACAACTTGAACTAGTCAATCCGTCCATAGCCTCCTCTATTTTTCAAAAATAAAGGAGGCTATGATCCGCTATGGCAAGGAATTGTATGTATAAACTAAAAAAAAAAAAGGGGGGGGGGGTATAGGATTAGGGCGGTACGAAAAAATGTACCAACACCGTCCTCTAGACCCATTCCGTTAAGGTACCGTAACAAAGCGTATTATGCATAAAGTTCATACAACCAACTCTGATATTACTACACACGCCAGGCGACGCGAGCTACATTTGCCATGACGCATTCGGGACTGCACCAACTGCACCGGATGCCCTCCATATTATTTTCGTTAATCGGGCTCACTGCACCGAGGCAAAAGAAAGATCACGGGCGCAGGTGCCTTTAAAGTATCTCGACCTTGCGAGGCACTGCTGCGCGTGCCAGGGGAGCTGTCCGTGCGAACACTACCTGGCACACACCTGCCTCGGCGGCCCCAACCTACATACCGTTCTGCTTCGAGCTGGAGTTCCTGCGCCGCCTGCTTTATTATCATCTCAGGTGCTCTCCCGAGACTTCCGTTTGTCGGTTACATGTGCCCTACAGCTGGATCAGTACTTATAATAATAAAAAAACCCGATCTATCATCGCAACGATAGATCGCGAAAGCGGGTTTCGCAACATACCGCGCCCGTGCGAAGAGAATTACGGAACGCCAACGAGGAATCTGACTACAGCTTCGAGCTCGTAACCTCGTCGAGTGACACTCCTGCAACAGGCGTGACCGCTGAAAACCGCATACCACCGGAAACTTCAACAGGATCATCCCTCGGTTGCATAACTGCCACCTGTACGCCCAACATGGACCACACCCACACCGTCCCGCAACATAGAATAAAGAACCAACTTATAAAGCCCAAACACACGGCGGCACGCACACATCACAACACTACAAGCGAGACGCCATGCTGCTACGCTGCTACGGTTGCCGGATTAAAACTGACTACTGTCACCAAGTCTAGCAAGCGTCTCAGGAGCTGGCAACCTCGGCGCGTAGCAACATGGCGGCGCTCTTGCGGTTCCCGATTTCAATGCATGGGCCCTATGGGTAGCTTGTCCTCTAGAGTCAGTATAGTAACTCTATGCCCTACCCCCTCCGCGCGCTACGAGAAAAGTGTGGCGGAAATGACGTAGTAGGTCCTCATTTTTTTGCTGCTTTTTTATTTATTTTTTTTGTTGTATGGCCACGCCTTTTGGGCCACAATGGCGGCGTTGTTATGGTTTTGAGCGCTCACACGTGTTGCTCTGGTAGGTTTCGGGCCGTGGCAAAGGCGCTGAGTGGTCGGGTTTGCGTTAGTCACCGTGTCTTGTTGCGCTGTGTTACCTGCACCGTGCTCTGCCAGATGTTGCGCGAGCGCGCGACACCACGCGCAGCGCGGCGTGGTTTCGCGAAAGATGTAAACAAGAGAGGAGGGTGGCCCAAAAGGCGGAGCATCGCCATGAGCAACGCCAAATTCCGGCTTCACTTTTGCTTCACAAAGAGTGACGTCAGGGCCTCTACTTAGTTTCCTTCCTCCGTGTAGTACACTGTACTTTCTCTGGAGATTTCGCCATTTTCTTCAAGGCGTGACGTAGTCGCGGCGGGTATAAAATGGCGCTGATGGCCCCGTTTTGCTTTCGTAACGTAATGCAAATTTGACGTTTTGCCTAACAAACTGAAATGGAGCCACTGAACCTGACGTTCTCGATAAAGCGAAACAGCTTTCGGATCGAGGTTTTGGCACGTCAGACCACATAATCTAATTTTCAAACAGTTTTTCTTCTCAGTAAGAACAAAGCAGCTAGCTCAGTGTACGACTATTCCGTCAAAAGGGTATCTCAATTCCGTCGCCTCCTGCATACAAGACGTCATCTGGTTCATTAGCCAGGATGCGGGTCTCCGAGAAATGGAATGAGTCGTCGTATATTGACGCCAACGCGCTTGTTTTATACCATGAGACAACATACGTGACCAACCAGTGATGATGAGCGCGCGTTCTAGATCGCGTTATCGCTATCTCGTGAAACGCAAGTGACTCAGGGCGACTCGGCTGTCTGAGAAGCGGCCGAATATCACGGATGGATGTAGGATGGATGTTATGGGCATACACTTTGGAACGGCGGGGTGGGTTGCGCCACCAAGCTCTTGCTATTGTACTGACTAATGTCCTACCTAGGTCAAAAAAGAAAAAAGAAAAAGAAAGAAAAAAACACGAAGAATTCCCATAACCGAATTTTCTGACACCCTACTGTGAACTTTGTTTTTGTACGTCTCCGTTTTTTGTCGTTTCCCTACTTTTCTTCCACCAATCTTCCAAACGCCGTTTACTAATCACCTATTGCGGACATGTTTAGTTGCCCCCTTGCTCCGCTGAACCCAAGCGCTTCAAGGAGGCCAGTGGTGCCTAAATCAACCGCTGGGCAGATATCTTCACATTCTAATAAAACATGCTCCATCGTTTCCCTAGCTTTACCGCAGCAAGCACATACTTCTTCTTCCTTCTTATATCTCGCTTTATAGGTGCGTGTTCTAAGGCATCCCGATCTCGCTTCGAAAAGTAATGAGCTTCCCTTTGAGTTATCATAAATTGTTTCTTTCCTGATTTCGTTTATTCCTCTTAAGTAGTTACTCATGGAGAGAAGAAACTTTATTAATGAATGGCCGGCAGTTTCGTTGTGGTGGCCTCAGGTGGCGGCTCGAAGTCCTTGGACTCGGGTGGCATCTTTGGCTTGCCGGACGGCCCAGAGCTGGTCTGCCAACTCTAGTTACTCATGGCACGTTTTTTTTTTTCTATTGCCGCCAGGCATGAGATTATCTCAGCCTCTCTGACTTTCCGCTTGACCTTCTTTGTTGCTGCGTTACTCACCCTACAGGCCGCATACTTGCTGGTAAGCTTCCTAGTTCTTTTCCTCCACTGTAAATCAATGTTTCTCCTGTACAAATATCTAAACACTCTCCCAGCCCATTCGCTTTCTTCCATATTCCTCAGCCGTTCTTCATAATAAATTTTACTGTGAGCTTCCGTCACTTCAAATCTAGTGCAGCCCATATCACCCTGCACAGCTTCATTTGTAGTCTTCCCGTGAGCGCCCGACGCGAGCCGTCCCACTGACCTTTGGTTCCCATTGAGTCCTGATTGTACCACTGATTTCAAGCAAACAACCGCATTTCCAGAAGTAAGTCCTGGAACCATTACACCTTTCCACATACACCAGCGCACCTCGCATCTTGTACCTCGTACCTATTGTATCGCCATAGCGCTCTGTGCTTAATTATGGCGGCATTTTCCTTCCCCTTTACTGTTATTGTTTTTTCCAGTATTTCCACATATCTATTGCCTTCGTTTATCCATATACCACGATATTTATATTCTTTTACGCGAGGTATTTCCTGGCCCTGTATTGCCACTGTCTGTTCACTGTTTTCATTGAATGTATAACACCTGATTTTCTAACGCAAAATTTCAAACTTAAATTCTCGCCTTCCCGTCAACAGATATTAGCCAGACGTTGCAAATCCCTTTGCTTGTTAGCTAGCAACACAATGTCGTCCGCATAAAATAAACCTGGAAGCTGCTGCTCTACTACTGTACCCGCCTGCTTGTATGAGAGATTAAACCCGATATTACTTCCTTCTAGCGCCCTCTCCATCCTCGCCATGTACATCATAAACAGCAGTGGGGACAAAGGGCAGCCCTGCCTCAGTCCCTTGTTGATATCAACTTTCTCATCGCTCTTCATCCCTTCCCATTCAACGCCAACTGTATTTTCTAGGTAAATCTCTCTCAAAACCTGTAGACAATCGGCGTCTAAGCCTTCCCCTTCTAGAATATCCCACCAAATGTTGCGGTCTACGTCGTCATACGCTTCTGTAATGCCTAAGAAGGCCACATATAACGGTCTGCTTTCTACTCTTGATATTTCAATACGCTAAGCAAGAACAAATAAGTTATCATCCAAACGCCTAGCTATTCTGAAGCCATTCTGAAGTTCTCCCAAAATGTCATTATTCTCTGCCCATGCTTGCAGCTTTAATTTGATTACCTGCATTGCTAACCTGTATATTACCGATGTAATGGTCAACGGTCTATACGAGTGAATTCAATCTTCCTCCCCCTTACCTTTATAAATTAAATTCATTCTACTTTGTCACCAACTGTCTGGTATTCTTCTATCTTTTAAGGTTTCTTCCACTGCATTCACCAGAGCTTCATTACTTTTTGGTCCGACTTCATTATACAGCCTAACGGGAACCTCGTCTAGCCCTGCGGTTGTGCGCTTAGGAATTTTCTCTTTGAGTTTCTTCCGGTTGACATTTGACAGCACCAGCTGCTTTTCCATCTGGTTCTCTTTCATGCTCTTTTTTTTCTCGAATACAACCTCGTCATTGCCTTGGAAAGATTTGGCTGTTATTTTTTGGATGTAATTTAGAGCCGCTTCCCTTCCAGTTTGTTTCCATCTTCGTCTAGGATATGTTGTATTGTTGTTGACTTCCTGCCTAATAATTTTATGTGGTTCCAAAACATTCTAGGTGCGGCCTTCTTTTTCTCACGTATTTCTGATAACCAACGTTCACTTTCACCTTTTATCTTTGCTTACACCAGTATTTGAACCACAGACTTTTTCTCCCGGTATATTTCCCATTTACTGGCTACTTCATCCTGCGGCAACTGCGCCTTCTTTGCCTGCCTGTGCTCCCGGGATGCTTTCTCTCGTTCGGCGATCGCTTCTCGTATCTCCATATTCTACCAGCTTTTCGGGTTCTTTTTTCCTTTCCAACGAACACGTTGTTTCTCTTTCCGTATTTCTGTCGTTATTACACCTAGAAGCTCACTATATTTCTACTCTGTACTTGGCCATTTGCCCTGTTCTTCTTTGTCTCTTGTGACTATACTTGATATTTGTTCAGCGTTCAAATTTGGATTGCCGTGTTTGCACTCCTTGCTCTCTTTCCCAACTACATATCCCATTTTCAAAATGATGTGTTTATGGTCCCTCCTTATGCTGCTATACCCTTCCTCGTCAATGAACGTTTCTGTCAACTTATGAATTCCTTCTGTCACCAGTCAGTAATCAATGGTTGATTGCCGGTTTCCCACTTCCCACGTGATCTGTTCTTCACACTTTCGCCCTGTATTCCCGATAACGAGGTTATATTGCTCACAAAGATCTAGCATTGACTTGCCGTTGTTGTCGGTATAGCCATCTAAATTCTGTATGTGGGCATTCATGTCACGTAATAGGATAATTTCGGCGTCATTCACGAAGCCCTTAATATGAGCATTTATGCATTCCGCTAACTTTTGATTCTTCTCTGTGGAATTATTTCTAGTCCACAAATACGGTACGCCCAGCCATGTTTTCTTTCCACTCATTGTACCTGATAACCGAAGATGCTCTTGACATTTTGAATTTGCTCTTTTTCATTTGGCTCCCTGATGGATGAGCATTTCGACTCCCCCTCCCTTTCTTTCCGACTTAGTTCTGTTCCACCCTTCCCAAACATAATTCTCAATCACTGGCGGCTCTTCCGAGTCTCTAAGGTGCGTTTCTGTAACGACGTACACCCCTATCTGTTCTCTATTTAACTGCTCCTCAATCTCTGCCCACTTTTCTTCTGCCGCTCTGCATGTTTATGCAGCCTATTGCATGGCGAGCTCTCTTTCTTGTTTTCCTCCTTTTTCTGTTATCGACGGCGATGCTCTTCTCAGGTTCCTCTAGGGGACCTTCTTCATTACTACCTACTCTGGCCTCCTGAGCGCGCGTGGGCCTCCCAAAAAAGCAACAGCACGACCAGGAAATCGCCAGTTCACTTATCGTCCAAACCTGTATTTGAAGTGGATCCCGTCTCGTTCAAAACCACCACACCTTCTCACTTCCCTGTTTACTTCGACAACGTCGAAACCTTTCTCTCGGCTCATTTCCCATATCGCCTCATTAGCAGCCACTGCGGCTCTTTGTACGTGACTGTCACGTACAGGCACCTCCGGCACCGTGCACACCACGATCGGCACCTGAGGGGACAGCTCGCGCAGGACCCCCTTCGCCAAGCGCTGGGCTAGTCCTGTCCCTTTCCTGTTTAGGACGTCATTTAGCCCACCTGCTACTATGACAAGGTTGCGCACGTGGGCGTTTTCCGCGAGCTTTGCTTGACAGAACCCAGTGTCCACCCTGGAAATGTCCCTACCCCCACTCTTTTATCGCCTTCACCCTCTCCAGAATTGCTTCTGAGCGCCTAGCCAGGTTTTAGTCACCGGCGATACTCACCCTTTCACTCTCCCCTTCCTCTCCCTGCTTCCATTTGTCCTTTTCTGGGTGACTGACTTGAAAAGGGGCATTAACCCCTGCGCTGCTGCTGCTTTTGCGCGGCGGCCTCAAGGTAGGTGCCGCTCTTTCCAGCTACCCACTCCCACCTTGCACGCATTCCACGTGCTTTGCTGACACTCCCTCTCCCTTCACGTCAGCGGACTGCGTTCCATTGTCACGACCATTCTCGTTCACAATGGAGGCGCTGGTCAGCTTTTCCTCGGCGGCTTGAAGTTTTTCCACTAGCTTCCGTGCATCACGCTCCACATTTAGCTCATTTTTGAACTATTTGACCTGTTTGGCAAGCTCATACTGGAAAGCCTCCATTTTCTTCAGCCTAGCATCGGCATCACAGTGTGGGCCGATTGACTCGCTTTCCTCTCCATTGTCATCCGTCACCTTGTCTGCCTTGAGGAACCTCCCGAACAATGCACGCTTTCCTGGCTTTCTTGCCATGTATTGCACGGCTTTCTCTGATGCAAATACTATAACCCTCTAACAATGCAGAGCACGCGCCTTCTACCAAAAACCGCTACGCACAGTATCGAATTCCTTAAAATGCCACAAGGTAATTCTCACCAATGTTTTAAAAGCAATCAATGCCACACAGACTTAAGGTGTATATATATATATATATATATATATATATATATATGACACGTTGTCGCACGATTTCAACCACGCGGCCACGCTCTCACTTTCCTGCAAAAGCAACATTCCCGATACCAATGCACACACAGTATAACCACTAATAGCTATTAGTCTTGCCACTTCCAAGCTACTATTTAAAGCCTATAAAGACTTAACATCCCACCCGGTTGCACGTGTTGAAGTACGTGGCGCGAAAGGACGCTTTGACTATCCTGCAAAACCATGTATACACTAAACACACCCGCGCACACGAAAAGAGAGAGCGAGAAAAAAAAGAAAACTGCCCAATTATTATTTAAGGGCTAAACAATCAGCAAATCAAAAAGCCAAATCAAGCCATCTCAAAGCATACAAAAAAAAAAAACTAATGATTTCATCGCCGCCACGGAGCCGCTACAAAATCTCACGCTACTGAAAGCGTTGCGCACCGATAGCGTTTGGCGCGCCAACTGCAACCGTTTTCCGGACGAAAGCGCGGGCACGGTCATTTCTCCAATCACTTCGCTGTTTACTCACACTACAGTGAACGAGAAGGCTTTCTAGTGGCGCAAGTGGCTTTTCTAGTGGCGCGAGTGGCGCGAGCGGGCCTTTCAGCGTGCGTGGAATGCTGCGTCGGCGCTGGCGTCGACCACTCTTGACAAATGCCGCCGGCCGCACTGCCGCAAGCAGCGGCGCAACATTACATTCTAAGAAAAGTTTACACCCTTTGAGTCGTATCTTGCCACAAAACGATAAACATCATCTGTCTTGACCGCATTTCCTTTCTTTAACACTGAGAGCCCGGTACTTCCCAGTAACGAACGGCATGCGCGTTATCAGTATGACATAGCATTGCCGACAGGAAATTAGCGGGCGCGGCGTTTTAGGAAGGAAACGCAAGCAAGGCAGATGACGATTATCGTTGTGTGGCAGATATACACCCCAAAGGGTGCAACCGTTTTTGGAGTGTGTATACTGAACGGGGTTTCTTACAAGAAACTCGCTAGTAGGTACTTCGGAAGGAAACAAAAGGACGTCCATATACGCGCACAGAACGAAGAAATGTTGGCGTGTCCCGTGTATCAGTACGAAGCTAGGAACAAAAAGGGGGCGCGTTGGTTTGGCGAGTTCACTGTACTGCAGCTATAGTTGTTCAGCTGTTCGTAAGGAAAGCGCATCTGTACGGATGCGCTCGTTAATGAGAGGTGCCTGAAGTATATTTAAAACAACTTTGCTGATTACTTCAGTGCTATACGCAAATGGAGCTGTTACAGTAACCGCCACCGCTATCTGTTTCTGAGCATGCTCGGAGGCGCGTCATGGACGAATGGGTGCACCCATCAGACATTCTATCATATTTCCTTACACCCATTATTTTTCTCACGTTTCTGTTCTCTGTGCAAAATTATGAATACGTGCGCACTGTACCATCCCTTTATTTCAGCAGTTCCGTGCACGCAACTGGCAGTGCTGGCGTGTAAAACACTATTCGATCAAAAAAATCTTACCATCGCTTGAAATTTACATGTCCACATGTTAAACACTGCAGCTCACTTCCTTGTATATATACTGAGTAGGCAGCAATGACATGATCACTCTTTCTCTGCCAGCTTTTACCCACTGCTATGTTGCTGTCACCGCTGCCCGGATATGACAACTTGTCGCAGACGCAACAAGACATACTAGATTTTAATACATAATTACGTTTGCCAATACACTACGCGAATGTTTTGGGAGCTCCCTCTACGTTCGGTTTGCGGGTGGCATTAAATAACTACAACGCTTTACCGTACACATCTTGTTTCCCATTTCTCCCAGCTTGCGGTCACCTGACGTCGGAACAAAAGCACATGTTATTTATTCACATTGTTCAAAAATAGTTTCTTATTGGCGGATTAATTGAAAAATTAACAAAGTGCGTTATAATAGGCACAAGAATGGCAGCATACATTTACGGTAGTGCAGCCATTTATAATCGACTTAACTTCAGTTGCTGCCGCGCACTTCGTTTCTCATCATGAGACTTATTCAGACCCTTGATGCAGAAATGCATTCGTGTTACGATGTGAAAAAACAATTTACTTCGCGGTTAATAGCTTGCAATGTTCACCACAACCCGCACCACCAGTGCTGCTCCTGTTGATGACTGCCAACAGATCCATAATGCTGTCTCGATGCAGCTGACTTTTGCTAAAGCAGCCAGTGAAAATGTCTTCAAGTTCACTGATAAACACGAAAAGCTTCAGTGAGGCGTAGAGAAGGCCAGCGAAGTCACAAGATTTCTTGAAAACGGCAGCATTTAATAAGCACTTTCCATCTTAAGCAGGCAGCAGAAGCTGGTTCATGCATGCACTACACTTTGTTTTCAGTACACACTTCCTTGGGACAAAGCCTGCCACATAATAAGTAAGTCTTGAGCCACTACAGTGAATAATATATGGGTTGTCCAGTACAGTCAGAGAGCTGCTATCAAGCGAACATTCGGCGCCTTCAAGATCTCCCTCACCAAGCAACAAGTCAACTGCTGCTTGTACGAACTAGCAGAATGGTCTTCGACTGTCAAAAGCGAGCTTACAGATTACTCTTGAACGTTTGATTCAATGACGCTCTTGGCAATATTATAATAGCTAAGGCAATTAATGGCAATTATCGCCGCTTTGCGGAGCCGGAGTTTTTCGTGTCAAATATGTACTCAGGTTGGGCAAAATCGCCGGAACCGCATTAGGGGCAAGCGTTGGCATTCTCCTTGGCATTTGTTGTGCCATTACCACAAGCCCGGATTCCGAATGTGCAAGATGCAGAATTTATCCTGCGAGCGCCCTTTGGACAAACCCGGGGCTGCGCCGAAAGGCACAGCGCCCTAATTCTCCCTTGACAAGTCAAGATGCTGAGCCGTCAGGCAGTGGTGTCCTCCGGAGAAGCATCGGCGGGCAACATGTTCAAACGTGTCGCCAAGTGCCAGACAGCCCGGCGCCGTACCTCCCCTTGCCTGGAGGTCACCGCGCCCGCCAACTTTGAACGGGGTGGCCAGCGCGGTCGCTGGTTGGACCTCTCGGACGACCGTCGAGTGCTGGCTTTGTATTGGGCCGTTTGAGTGACAATCGTTTCTCGGGGATTATAAAGCCGCGAGGCGGCCGCCTGAAAAACCGGATCCGCCGACCCACCGGGAGCCAGTGCCGCTCTCGACTGGAGTGAGATGTGTCACGCGTTTTCGCCGGACGTTGCCGTGCGGGAACAGTCACGTTTGCTGTGAGCTCTCGGCCCCAGTGCCGATCCCTTCATGTCCTGTATAATGACCTGTATATAGTGTATAAAGTCCCTTTTGTTATTCTCACCGACGCCTGACTCGGAGTCTTCGCTACCAACGCTCTGTCACGAAACGGGTGACGAGCGCTACGGGACCACCTCAAAGTCGAAATAGTGGTGGCACCGATGCAAAGTCGTAACACATTCGAACTTTAACACCATTGATAGTATGCACGTAGTCTCTCGCAATAAAATGCGGTTCAAGGTGCAATACGCGCGCAGCGCAATTGGCGTCAAGCGGCTTGTCAAGCCGATGAAGGTTACGTTCCCAAAGAAGTCGTCGTTCTTCGTCTTTCGGGGCTTTAAAAAGAGATAACTTACAATTTTGTTACACACGCGCATATCCAGTTGTGCAGCCTGGTGTGTAAAAATGGTTAAGACGCTAGCCGTTTCACGAGGATGAACAAGCACGGAAAAAGTCGCGCCGGCCATGCCGAGTAAACTAAATCGGCAGAGTGGGCGATGACAGCGCCGCCGCTACTTTCGCCACAAGCGGGGCAAGCAAGGGGAGCGCGCTTCGGTCGCGCCACTAGAAAGCCTTCTATAAGTTCACTACACTCACACCACGCCATGAAACTCTGAGGGGCCGTCCGGCGCGCATTGCTTTTTTATAAATTAAAATTCACCGTTGTCATAATCTAGGATGGTGTGAAAAAGTCATTAAGCTTGATTACAATATGAAGGCAGTAGTGAAAAGTACAAAAAAGGTGCAGAAGATTTGAAATGTCCATCTAATACTATTCTGAATAAACTCAAAAATTGCTGGCTCTTCTGTAATCGAGAGTCGATGTAAGCATGAGATGGGTACCGGCAAAGCAGATTGGTTGGAGCTGATACTAGCCACAATCTTAAAATAGGCGTAGTGCATATTCGCAACGGCAACCGCCACCACACCGCACCATGCCACACTGTGCACTGGTCTGTATGGACGCTGCCCAGCTAGAAGAAGGAAACCAGATGATGGCGGCACGACAGGCAGCGAAAGACGCCAAGGACACCGAGCGCACTGCCCAGCTAGAAGCGTCTGAAGGAGGTGCCACGCAGCGTGGCGCCATCTCACGAGGCGACGCAAAACCCGAGCCACGGACCACACGAACCACTGGTGTCCAAAAGAGCACAGGCAACCCTGTCTCACCACCGAAAGATGACTATGAAGTATAGTATCCTGCATCTGCCTTTTGAACGTCCCTATTGGAAATGACAAATAAAGCTTCAGCGTGCTAGAAGTTACAGCTTGAGTGATATTGCGAACAAACATTAGGAAAAACTCAGAATCAATATTTTTTGTAACTTGTTTGTGCAGTAACGAGGTTCCAGAGACCTCGTTTTCCTAAGTTTTGACTGGTTTCCCGGATGATCTCGTTTTCTTCTCCCAATGATGCCCTGATAACGGCTATGGCTTTTGGCTCAAGGTCACTTGAAGGTCGCCGACAACGAGAGCTGAAAGCATTTCATGCTTAAAAAATGATGACCCGAAACACAATTAAGCACCAGCACCGCCCGAGAGCGGTGCAAATGCTATGAGTACGCGTTATGAACAAAAGATTTTCATGGCCCCAAACGACGCGTAAAATACGGCGATACACATGCCTCTCGGCCGACATTGCACATGGCCGCTCATCAGCAGAATTCGCGCTGGTCGTGGTACCCCAAACTTTAGCGGGAAATAACTGCAATGGCGGCCCTGCGCAACATCACACAACGTCAAATTGATGTTTACTAAACGGCCCTTCCCGTGACACTCCTCCCCAGGGCTGCCAACTCGAGGGAAATTTCCTACATTAAGGTAATTTTCAGGTGTATGTGAAAGTAAGGGAAACCTCGCTAATTTGAGGGAAATATTGGGCTCGTATATGTAGCCGGGATATTATGGGTAACTTGTATTTTTTCCGAGATATCTAATGTTAGCGGCTTTGGCTACATGTGGGTTATTTCCTTTAGCCGTTTGATAGTTTGTTGTGTGGTCATCTAGCATCACTGGAGCACTCGAACAAAATTTTTCTGCAAAAAATTCAAAATCAGTACAGCGGCGTGTCTCCCGTCGCCGCTCCCGCTTGCAGTGCTGGCATCTCTGTGCGGAAGGCACGCAAAATAAACACCTGACTCTCGGCGCTGATGGCTTCACCTTAATGACGTTCATCCGGAAGCTTTTTTGCCTTCTCTATAGGAGTGCAGCAAGCAGCCAAGCGGGTTTTATCGCTTGTCAATAACGTGATGACCAAGGTATGCAGCACTATAAACACGAAGAGCCTTGTGGGGCTGTTGCATGTAAAATGACATATCACTACGTCAGTATGCTACATGCTGCCAGTTAAGAAGTCCCATATGGAGCGTTTTGACGCATTAATGCGCCTGTATCACGTTGCGCCAGTGCAAACATTGTGGAATGACTGCGATGACTTGTAACATTTCGCGAAGTGTCGTGCCCGAAATGATACAGCGGGTCGTGTTCCGTAGTTTGAGAAATCCCCGCATTTGTTACGCCTCTTGCTTTGGATTAACTATTGTAAAGAGAGCTAACAAAGTTATCAGAGCAGTACCATGTTCTGATGCGATGCATTACATCTAAGCCAAAGATGGGGATTCATTTACAAGTTTGGCCTTCCCTGTAACATTTCGCCTCACTAGGTTTGCTTTGGTCATGGTTTTAGCCCGCAGAACCAATTTTTTGCGAATATTGCCCGAGACGTAAAGGCTATAAAATTATTTTTTTTTTGCATCGTAAAAATGAAAGTGATAAAGAAGACAACCAATGTTTAGTATTCTATAATTATTTGGGCAAGATAGGGAAATTTCAGCACAAATAAGGAAATTTCAGGTGACTGGTAGAGAAATTCTGACCTTCGTTTTAGCAGCCCTGCTGCACACGTGATACTGTTCCAGCCAATCAACAAGCTGACATGGAGGCTACCTTGAACAGCCACTACATGTTCGCGAAATTGTAGATGCATTGCACGGGCTTATGCACGCTACCATTGACTTTATTTTTAAAGCGCTAACATAGCAATAGAGCTGCCAAGGGCCAGAAAAAAAGTTTTATTTGAAAAACACAACTTCAGCTCCACGTCACGTTTCTTCATATTGATGAAAACAGAAAATTGCATTTTGCAAAATTTCTGCTTGCCAGCAAAAATTTCAAAACACGTGACCTCTCGACAGCCAATCACAGAGCCAATATGGCTGATAATGGCGGCCCTACAGCCGCCATGCATGTCGAGAATAGCGCCTGAGGTTAAACATTTTATATCGTGGGACAGCGTACGAAACTGCAGTTGATTGTGAAGGGCTCTGTAGTGGAGAGCCCCGGAGTAATTTCGACCACCTGGAGTTCTAGAATGCATGACGAAAGCGTTTTTGCATTCTCTTTCTCTCGGAACACGGCAGGCGCGGCCGAAACGCTAAAGCCACTCATTTACAGAAGTACATGTTGTTGGTTCCTATTACTGAGTAGACCATAAATATGATCGCTTTGGTGCAAACAAGGAAGGATGGAAGGGAACTAGGCGAGCGCCAACTTTCGACTGTTTATTCTCAATGGTATCACATGTAATATATACACGCAGGTGAATGCGCAACATACAAAACACCTTCAACCGCGCAACACCCTAATCACAGCTGGCTATCAAAAAACCTTCTTTCTGCATGCAAAAGTAAAACTTATGTGTCGCTAATAGAAGAATAACCATTTCTCACCTTGCAAGTCAATGGCTCCGACGTAAAATCAACCTGGAATAGCCGCGACTTTTCCATTGTGTCGTGCACATTTGTAGGATCAGCACTGCCGCAATGAGCCCTTTCTTCTATCTGGAATGAAAGGAATTCCCGGTGCGGAATTTCTTTCCCTACGGTGTTGTATCAAAAGAAAAAAAAATCGTGCCGACTGTATGTCAGATAAATTAAGGTGCGCCAGGAAGTGGTCGCACGCAGGTGAAATGGACTGTACGGTTGCACACCTGATTATCTCGAAGAGATTGAATGAGGAGTCTAAGTATCGTGTACATTATTTGATTGCCTCCGCTTTCGTTATATCAACTGCACGCATATACACAGTTATTAAGAGCGTATACCTCTTTGTCCTACCACCTGAAGTATGTTTTAGCAGAATGTCCACTTCCTCTGCGTACGCGATTTTAAAGCATGCTGTATATTCATGCAGACACATATACAGAGAATATTTTTAAAAGGAGTTACTTACAATAGAAATACATACAAAGTGCGCAGACAGTTTCACCGCAGGTTTCGAACATATAATGAGGATTTCTTAAAGTTAATGAAATTACTGAGTTTTACGTGCCAGAAACACGATCTGATTATGGGGGACGCCGTAGTGTGGGAGTGCGGAATAATTTAAACCACCTGGGGTTCTTCAAGGTGCACCTTAATCTGAGTACACGGGTGTTTTCGCATTTCGCGCTCCATCGAAATGCGGCCTGCGTGGCCTCGACTTGATCCCGCGATGACGTGTTTAGCGGCCCAACACCATAGCCACTGAGCAGCGACGGAGGGTTAATGAGGATTCACATAACATGCTCGGAAAGCAAAAAGTAAAAGACAAATTGGAATAGGAAATACAAATGCTGATAGGCAGTGTTCGCACCGTCGTTGTGCCTACAGCTTTTAACATGTCAAATAGCCATAATACATGCACTTGCATGACCTTCATGCAGTTGTGACCAACAAAAAGTGCGCCTCTCAGAGACCTTTCGTTTATCAAAATTGTTTTGTTTAAAACCAAAATTATGTAAAATAGCAGACAAGTACGATATCAGGAACCGAGTCCACATACATCCTACCACTTACAGTGAGGTCGTATTTTCCCAAGCAGTTAATTAAGGTGCACTGTCGGTAAGTTATCTAAGGAGGATTTATACAACTAAGTGCTTCTAGCTTCAATGAAAAGATAGCTATCCCTGACTAGTGCGAAAGAATAAAGAATGAAAATGTACGAAAATGCACAGTCAACCAATTCTTTAAGAGCACCGCGCGAGCGTCGACTGGCCGGCCGGCCTTCTAACGGCCACGAGATCAGCGAGAGTAGCGCATGCGCACCAAGTTCACTCGAAGCACAAGTTTAGTCTGCTAGGCACTTCGCACAGACATGAGACCGCCCCTGTCGCGATTAACTCGGTGGAAGCTGCAGTTCGGGCGTTACGATATTTGGCGTATTGGCAACGAGTCTTAGAACGAGTCGAAAGCTTGAGCCACGTTTGAAACAGATTGAAAAGCTGATAATCCCCTCTTGCGCTGCTACTCTTTCTTGCCTCTATGACACAGTTATTGCAGCTTCGTACGTTTTCTTCATTTTCTTCGTACTTTCTTCGGCACTATAGAGAAGCACACGTTGAAAAAAAAGAAAAATAAAGAGGAACGCAAGCCAGGGACAGACGCTCCTGCTATCTCCAATAAGCCAGGACGCTTGCACCGGATTAATCGTGCCCGGGGCTGTGGCGTGCTGGTGGGAAGAGCCTAATAGACGAAACTTGCGCCATAGAGTAACATAGTATACGACAAGAGCGGACACTCCCATAGGCGCCTGCGGCCGACTTTGGCTCTCAGCGCATCTAGCGGAATCGGCGAAACGCACCAGCCTCCAAGATTCTCGCGCACGCTGCCGAATCTCGGAGGCTGCAATTTAAGTTTCGTTTCTTATATAGTTTTGGGGGGACCCATACCTTTGCTTAAATCGCGTGATTTCATGCAGGCGATTGTGCTGCTGTTTATATGTTGTGACGACGAGCGCGCAGAGGTGTTTCACTCATGTTGGTTTCATTTAAATTCATATTTGCTGTTTCAAGCTGTAACTTAGCGCAACAATCATGCCAACTATTGAGGATGTAGAACTTTATTGCTTATGATATTGTACGTCTAGTAACTCACGCCAAAAGGTGTATTGTAAATAAATGTGCCGTATTCCTTAAATATAAATGAACTTGCTGCACAGCCAAGAACACGAAAATAGCAGACAACAATTTATTGCAGCAGGATTGTAAGAGGCAGATACATGAAAACGGGAAGAAACAGCGAAATGCAAGTAATACGGGTGTCACACGGCGCACTTTGAAACGCGATCAAGCCCAATCAGATTTGAATTTCTCAGTCACGATTGGTTCTTTTGCGCAAGCTGCGCGATGGCGCCAATATCAGTCGCGAATTTCAATCCGGATCGGACTTGTTCGCGATCGCAAGTGGTCGTGCAACACCGGTATATGAGAGAATAGTTGAAAATGAATGGCGTGATGGCAATAACCTTACGCAAGCAAAACACATAGAAGACGTGTTGCAACTATCCAGATAATGAAAAAGAAAACTGCAAGTACACGACAGCAATTAATTTGCTTAAAATTTGATTGTTTTAGAAGGAAAAAAATATGACGTTTTTCTTGTACTTCTGCGAAGGAAGGTGAATTAGGGCAGCAAAATTATGCGAATGGTAGCGTGCCGAAATAAAATGGCTGCAAAAATAATTGAGCACGCACCAACATCTTTATCTCGAATGTGTAAGCCAGTGTGTCCTTCATTAAAGAGCTGCAATTAAGCACTTTGTGTTGGGGGTCTTCACCTGCTGTCTTCGAAGCCTTGCAATCGTCTTCTGATACTTGGAATTTTGCCCTTGAGTATGCGTGATGTCCTTTGGCTGTGCAGTGTATTTTGAGGAAACGGTGGAGATTCCTGCAATACGTAGAATGACAGACAGAAGGTAAGCAATACTGGAGGCTTCAAAGCTATTGAATGCAGACGCTACGTTCCTTCGTATAAGCAATATTGGAGCCTGCAAAGCTTTATAATGGAGACGCTGCGTTCGTTCATGCAATGCGTATTTTATTTTATTTTTTTGTTAAGGAAGCACTGTTATAAAGGCTAAGAAACAAGGAACTTTCTACGGTAACGACTCCATACACAATTAAACATGAGAACACGTATTTTCAGCCCAATGCAGAACAGCTAACAACGCTCGAGCGCACATAGCCTGCTACAGAGGTTGGGAGAGAGCGCATTATCGCCATACTGCAAATATTGCACGTGTACCACTTATAAATAACTACATTTCCTTTGCAGAAGTAGAGCAGCATACTTTTTCAGCAGTCGTCGCGCGTATCATAGAGCTATCTGCCCTGAACGGCATGTGTTCATAGGCCACATTTCTTAACGAACCATTTTATTTTATTTTATAACTTCGTCATTGTATCGAACGTGCATCGCAGCTTGGACGCTGCCGCATCGCTGTTTTCGCTAGCATCACCGCTCATTGCTGCGTATAAAAAAAGAACACGAAATGAAAGTCAGCGTAGCAAATGGGCAACAGCTGTTCATGGCTGCAAAGCCGCCGTCACTCGTTCATGCGGCTAACAGTGACATAACGAAATGCGAAGAGAATAAGTTGTTAACAATGCGCAAAAGAACTTGCTGTGGCCTTACTATGAAACGGCGACGAAGCAGACGCTGGCAGAAGAACCCAACAGCGATGCTCAGGTGCATTTTACAGAAAGAGGCCGGCAGAGTTGTCTGACAAGGCTTCGCACATGTTGGGTCGTGCCCAGTGGTCGTGCCGCCTGTCAAGCTGCTAGCCGCAGCCGCAGCCGCATATTTCTTGATAGGCTCTGCCACCTAGCGGAATCGGCGAAGCTGCATAGCTCGGCCGCGAAACGGCTTGAGTGTCCGCTCTTGTCGTATACTATGTTGCTCTATGCTTGCGCTTCCAATGAACTTGGTGCGCATGAGCCACTCTTGCAGATCTCGCCGCTTCGCTGGCTTCGCGCTGTTAGAAGGCACCGACCGGCCGGCCAGTCGACGCTCGCGCTACGCTGTTAAAGAATCGGTTGACTGTGTATATTTAATAATAATAATAATAATAATAATTCGCATCACGTGTATACATGATGCTGGAGGCCTGCAAAAAAAAGCTGAGATAATGGCAGCTTGACAAGGTCGCAGGTCCCCGCACTGGCAACTTCACGTAGCGGTCAGCAAATCATGCAAAATGAAACAAATCCACAAGCATTGACATTTGTGCATACAAAAGAAAAATAATACATTCAACTTTTATGGCAGCGCGTTTCAATTATCCAGTGGTACGAACCGCATACATTCAAATTCCAGGACATCAGACATCCAACAAAGTTTTTAAATTCACAATCAACAGAAGTAACTGCATACATCTAACAAAGCCTAAATTTGCAATCAATTAAACAAACAAAAGTTTCTACATTAACAAAGTCAAATCCAAACAAAGGCTTGCCTCAAAGAGAAGCCGTAACTCCGACAATAGATTAACGCTGGAAATATCTACAAAAAGCATTGTAAAGAAAGCAAAGCAAATGGAAGAATAGCGAAGTGATCTCGTGGTTCTTTTTTTCTAGTTACTAAAATAGTCACAAAGTTTCTTGAAAGTAATGTTCTCAGGTTCAATGTTTTTCTTGTGCAATGTATTTAACAATCTTGGTAGCCGGTTTTTTAACATTTGTAAGCCATATGTTGTCCTGCATGAGTCAACTTCCCATCTCTCAAAAGTTCGTGTGTTATATGTGGTACAGTGTTTTGGGGTTTTGCTAACTGGCGCAGCTGAGAGCTCTGCTGAAGCCAAGCATCACAAAAAATATTTTGTCCCGTGGAGAACACCTTGCATACGCATCGCGGTGTTTTGATGAAGCCAGAGAGATCTAAGTGTTGTATATATGTATACACTCAATAATAGAAAAAATACTTTTCAAATATGTATTTCATTTTGACATAATTGCTTCGTCATCACAAGCACAACAGATAGACTTCGTTGATGCCAAGAATTCTTTGTCCTGATGACGCCTGGACCTCTAGGTGATCATTGTACCTTGAAGGAAAAATAAATTTCACTCGATTTTAGGTACATCTCCAGGCGTGCAGTGGCGCCTGACAGCGGCAAAAACGCCGAGAGCAAGTGGGGCAACACTAATCCAGATATAGCCAAACTAGCAAGACTCACTAAGCTCCAACAAGGCACTCCCTCACCAGAACAGGAATTGGCCTCCCTCGTACAGTATTCGGCCACTCGCTCCCGTCGAATATATCATAGCAAAAAGCATAACCACATATCTAGAAAAACATTCAATTTTAACTAATTTCCAGCACGGGTTCAGAAGAGGGTATTCGACTGTCACACAGCTGGTCACTGTAGTTCATTCGTTTGCATCAACCCTTGACAAGAACAGACAAACAGACATAATTTTCCTTGACTTCCGTAAGGCATTCGATACGGTCCCTCATGATAAATTAATCCTAAAACTTGAAAATGCAGGAATCCCTCAGATGTTTATCTCTTGTATTTCAGCTTATTTGTCTAACCGGAAACAATTCGTTGAGATAAATGGCGAAAAATCGGACTGCCTTCTGGTCACATCGGGTGTTCCCCAGGGCAGTGAGCTCGGTCCTCTTCTTTATGTTCTATATATTAATGATATTGTTAACACGGTTGAAGGTGGTGTACAGATTCGATTATTTGCCGATGACTGTGTACTCTTTAAAGATATTGTTTCTCTCCATGATCAAACTAGTTTATGTTGTAGTTTAAATAACATTCTTGCATGGTGCGGGTGCTGGGGAATGACACTAAACACATAAGAAATCACCCCTGCTTTATACATATAAGTTAGGTCCATCACCTCTTCGTGAAGTTACTAGCTATAAATACCTAGGAGTGACCCTTAACAATTCACCATCATGGAATAATCACATAACTAACACTTGCGCTTCAGCCTTCAGAAAACTATGCCTGCTGAGACACAAACTTAAGAAAGCCCCACCTAACGTTAAAATGCTATGCTACATCTCCCTAATTAGACCTAAGCTCGAATATGCTTGCATAGTTTGGGATCCATACACAAAAACTAATATCAATAGCCTTGAGAGAATTCAGAGAAAAGCGGTCAGATTTATATTTAACAAATATTTCCAGATGTGATTCCCCCACCGAACTTATGAAAATTAACAACCTTGAACCACTCGAACTTAGAAGAAAAAAACAGAGACTTGAATTCCTTAAACTACTTCACACTAACAATTTATCCCTTGACCCATCTGAACATTTATCGCAGTTATCGACCAGAACTACACGCCACCGCAGACATGATGCATTAACCCCTTACTTTGCAAGAACCAACACATATAAGTTTTCTTTTTTTCCTCGAACTGTAACCGAATGGAATTGTATAAATTGAATCTACTTCCTAATCTTGTTTTTCATTGTTCTGTTTGTTTTGTCAATCTGATTTTCTTTGTATGTACCATATGTCGCCCTCCCTGCTTGGACCACGTGTCCGCAGTATTCAATAAATAAATAAATAAATAAATAAATAAATAAATAAATAAATAAATGACTCACTCAATTACCCAATGGCCCTCAGTCCCCAGACGCTGCGGAGCACCTCACCAAGGCGGCGGTCAGACCGGTAACGAAGCCAAACGTGCTAAGAATCTATGGACCCTGACAGGTCACCAATGGAAACTGACCATTGCAACGTTTAACATCCGTACCTTTTCGAATGAAGCTAGCCTAGCAGGACTCTTTGAGAAAATATCAGGCATTGTTTGGGATATCATTGGCCTTAGTGAGGTTAGAACTGGTGACGCTTATACACTGCTCACAAATGGCCAAGTCCTCTGCTATAGAGGACTACCCGATAAGAAGCAGTTCGGAGTAGGATTCCTTATCCATAAGTACATAGCGGGCAACATTGACGAATTCTACTGTAAGGAGAGGGTAGCAGTAGTCGTAATAAAGCTAAATAGGAGGTACAGAATAAAGGTAGTACAAACGTACACTCTAACCTCCAGTCACCATGATGAAGAAATACAACAGTTTTATGAAGATGTTGAATTAGCGATGCGAAAAGTGCAAACTCAGTACACTGTAGTCATGGGCGACTTCAATGCAAAAGTGAGGAAAATCAGGCTGGTGAACAAGCAATTGGCAACTACGCAGTGCGTATCCAGCTTTTCCGGACACCAGGGTTTAGTTGGTGTGAGTGTCACCAAGTGTACTGACCTTAAACTTTTCAAACTTCCCGCGGTGACGCGTGATGACGTCAACAAAACAAAAATAAAATAATTTGATGCTATCCCTGCGCATTGAACTTCGCCACAATGCTTGTCCCGCCGGCGTTATCAGTGTTCTTGATAAAGCGTAGCCGCTCGTCGCCTCGAAATGACTTAGCATCCTAAGAGGTTTAGTCGCGACGAGCGACGATTGATTCGGGGCTTTTGACACGGTTTTCTTTTTGTTTTCCTTTTTTTTTACACTAAGGAGTTAACAAGCTAAGTTAATCGTTGGAAGCACCCCGCAGCAGCCTTTCTTCAGTCGGCACACATTCTTAACGTCCGAACATCGCACAGCGTCTACGAGAGACGCCGTCGTGGACGGCTTTTCATTTTGACTTATCGATTTCGTTAAGGTGCCCTCAATTAATTCCCTAGCGACTTTGTTATCCGCACTCATGGGCTGCCCCAGCTTCTGCAAATCGATATGTGCATAACTATTTAGACTGATGCATGGATAAGTTGGTTTTGCACCATCAGGCAAAAGGCACGACACAAGAATTGCACAAACTGTCTCTGTGTGGTCGTCCGTCAACATGCTATGGCTAAAGCTACTCACAATATTACATCCCATTTGCTGGTCACCGGGCCAGGTACACCTTTGGGCATTACATATACAGTACTTCCACTTAGTTGTGAAAGTTCTGTCCCGTCATGGTTATCCACGTGCGTGAAAGAAGACCATTATTTAAGATTATTGTGCAGTAATATATGCGGCATTTGTCTGTTCTATATAATACAGCCGCAATGTAGACTAGCAGATATCGAGCTCCAAAATGACTACCCACGTACTCAAAGACCTCGCGCACAACTCCTGACACTTACTTGTATTCAAGAGTTGTGCGACTCTCAAGGACATGCTTAAGTAATGGTAAAGAATTATGGAGTTTTACGCGCCAAAACTACGATCTGACTATGAGGCACGCCGTAGTGGGGGATTCCGTTATAATTTGGACCAGCTGGGGTTCATTACCGTCCACCTAAATCTAATTACCAAGGGTGTTTTCGCATTTCGCCCCCATCAAAATACGGCCGCCGTGGCTAGGATTGGATTTCGTGTCCTCGTGCTTAGCAGCCCAATACTACATCAATCAACTAAGCAACTATGGCGGGTAAGGCATGTTGGCAGTTCGAGGAAGGTGACAGTCGGCACGTGAGACAATTTGTTTGCGTCGTCATGGCGCGACAATTGGTACGAGCCGTCGGAGAATCACCGTAGAGGGCATGGTATTTAATGTGATGTAGTCTGCGCTCAAAATTTTATACGCGAATCACCCTGTAACGACTGACGACCAGGCACCTCGCCTATATGTGCAGTCACCGGACAGTTGCCGGGCACTGGCGTCGGCCACAGGTCCTACTTGACCTCTCTAGAACACTTGCCGACATTCTCGAATTATTTCGCACTATCGGGTTTCGGCTAAACTCCTTCAACAGCCAATTTATTTGTCCGGCATTTTGGCTACCAACTTTATGGTGTTTTTTTTATCTTTAAGTCATCTTTCATATTTAAGCTTGTACTGTCCTGAGATTTCCAGCGGGTTCACATTTCCCAAAATTCCTGCATTTGTAGGCCTCTGTGCATATTTTGGGGGATTTTTACTAGACGTTGAAACCATAGCACGGACCCCTGACCATGCTGCTCAGAAAGTCATTTTATTTTCCTGAGGTCTTGTGGAAGCTTCTGTCTTCTTGCCATTCATCAACTTCCTGATTTCCCTCTCACTTATATCCCGTTTTGACGACTACGATCCCACGGAAGTTGGCAATGATGTAATGGCCATGGGATTGAAGCCGTTCTACCGTGGACAGTACAGCCGCTTTTCCTCACTGCGAATGAAAATTATTAATGAGCGCCAATCTTAAGCATAAAAATTCACAGCCTAAAAAAATTATGCGGATCCCACGCACTGTGGGAATCGATGTAAGCGAAGCTTTTGTGTTGTTTGCTTTTATTGACGATAATTAGCGGTAATGCTGACTGCGAATGTATAATTTACTCACCGTTTTGTGCAATACAAGAGTAGCGAGTGGATGGCAAATGTTACCTTGCGTGCACCACTGCTGTTTGCCAACGTAGTGCACAACATACAGCGAGACGTGTTTGCTTGAGGTGTTGTGCGCCATCGTTTATAAATTATGAGAGGGTTGAGCATTGTCATTGCTTCACATGGCACATCGCATCGCGTAAGACGTGTTAGCAGAACTATGAGGCTCCTACGTGCTAAAACCATAATAAGATTATAAGGCACGCTGTAGTGGCGGACTCCCGATTAATTTTTAAACCCTGTTCTTCTTTAACATGCACCTAAATCTAAGTGCATGACTGTTTTTGTATTTCGCTCCCGTCGAAATCCAGCTCCCGCGGTAGGGATCCAACCACGACGTCGAGGGATGTCATAGACGCACAGCTACTGCGGCGGGCACAGAAGCGTTGATTTGACTTGCGACCGCTTCCTTAGTGTTGCATAGACCCTACGGTGATTTAATGTGGCTTTGCATCTGCACGCCCTGCGTTAATAGTCCGCTTAACGAATTTACATGGTGTTTGTTTTTGAGAAAAAGCAGAAAGGTACAGTACTGTACCTTCCATTTCGCCTACAACTGTTATCGTGTCTATAGCAGCAGCGTTTCCTTATCTTCGTTTCCTTAACGTAACATTTTATCTGTCACAACCCTCCCTCCTGTATGGGAACTGCGAGCGAAGAGTGGCAAGGCTGTTATTGACTCGTTTCGCGATTGCCGCTGGTTTTACCCATTCTCTGCCTCATCTCCTTGCTTCCTCTCTACCATTCTATTTACCTCTCCTCAGGACTTGCGCGTTAGTAGAGCAGTAAGCGCTGCAGTTTCTGAAATGCTTTTGCGGGGGGTCACAGATAATTACAGCTGTAAGGAGGCTAATATAACGACGCCCAGAGAGCTCCAGAGAGCACTGCGCACATGTGACGCGATGAAAGACGCGAATGGTCTATCCAGTTTACTACAGACCCATCAGATTTTTTTTCAGTATGTTCATTATTTGCATCATCCACAGGTATACTGTGGAGGCAGTTCCTTTATACTTTATTGTAATAATAAGTGAACTTGTTTTTGAATTATATTCTCTTATAATGTTGTATTCTTGCTATCATTGTCGTGCGTAATCTGCACAGAGTATTCCAAAAGGACTTCTTCTTGGGCAACTTGGTACTTAGATTTCCTAGGCATACTTTGTGGCGCAAAATACATTTCTTTAAAAGGGAGAGAAGAAAGGAAGACAGTGAAGCGCCAAACTACGAACTGTTTAATGACAGCCTGAACAAACGTATAGAAGAAAAGACAACCTCTGCTCATGCGCAGGGAGCCAAGGTGTGACAGAACAACATGGTCATGATAACATACCTTGGATAAAGCACATTTCTGCGGAATACAATACGATAGATGTATCGCGGACACAATCAGACCCTTTCTTTTTAATATAAAACGCTTCCAACAACTCCCTTGCAGTCTGGTCTCTACTTTTGCCAAGAATAAATACTTGTTCAAAGCATGGCGTACAACGACAGGCTTTACAGTGCGCAGGAAGATGCGCCTTTTCACACTTACCGATACTATTAGCGTGCTCCCTCAGTCTGTCATTCATACAAAGTCCCGTTTGTCCGACGTATGACTTGCCGCAATCTAGCGGTATCTCGTAGACCCCCCCTTCAACACCTTCCCTGAAATGTTTGGCGTGCTGCCTCTGGCAGCCCCGCGGCCCTTCGCGTGTGATCCGGGGGCACAATTGAGCTAACTTGTTCCGAAGAACAGTTCGTTGCAGTTTTTAGACCTTAACCTAGCACTTAAGGGTGACAATGTTTGCTGTGCGTACCTCCCTCGAGGTAAAAAAGAATTGCTACAATATGACTCAGCGCACTGTGACTGTGAAGCGTGGAATCGGCTCTGCACAAGTCGTGTGTGCATGAAATGCAGGCGAGTTTTTGCCATCAACTTTAGAGACTTCTAAAAGCAGGCTACCCTCAGTCTGTCTTAAATGTCGTGGTCGAGTCCCTCTTAAGGCCAGAATACATGGAGCGAATATGCGACGAATAGTCGGCGTTCGACGCCCGGCGGCGTACGCGCGACTCGCGGCGGCGGAGAAAACGTCGTTCGCCGCCGATCTAGCTGGCGCAGAAAAGTTCGTCGGGCGGCGACGATACCGGAAGCGGCAAACGAGCGGCGCCCCAAAGCGAGCCAATCAGGTCTCACTATCCGCCCCGACTTCCGGCTAGGCTTCCCCGCTTGTTCGTGTATCCCGATCCCGCTCTATCGTTCACGCCGGTCTCCCGCTTTTCGTATTCATGGCATCCAAAGCGGCGCGGTTGGAATTTAACGACAAGTTAATAACAGCCATGGTTAGACAAGCTCACGCGCGCTACTTTCGGATCTGCTTGCTACGGCCGCGCGCGCGTTGAGCCACAGAACAGAGCCGCGGAGTTGAAGGAGCCGAAAGTTGTTTACCCGCCCAGTGTTGCCACAACGCATAGTATCGCCGCTTTCTTTAAACTACATCGGCACATGAATGTCTCACACATAAAAAACACTAGAAATCATTTCTAAACAAAATTTTACGCGTTTTTAGTGTTCCGTAATTCAAAAGCCATAATAGTTGTCGCTAGAGTTTTTTTTTTTGTGTCATGTGTTTCACTACAGCGCATTTGCCTCGTCTAGCCACACTGATAACGCAGCGACTCGCCGGCGGCGGCCGCCGTGTCTTCGCTCCATGTAGCGCAGCCCGACGAACATACGGCGTCGCGCCGCGGCAGATTTTCTGCCGCCCGAACTTCGTCGTGAAAGTTCGCCTACAGTAGCTAAAAACTACCGCTGCGAGTGGGAAAACGCGCTCGAAGGAAAGGGAGCGAGTAAAACCAGAAGTAGTACCTTATGTGCACCGTGTGAGCCATAACCTCAAGAAGGTAGCTACCAGATATGGCATTCCGGTTGTCTTTTCGGCTCCCAACTAGTTAGCTCAATTGTGCCCCCGGATAACACGCGAAGGGCCGCGGGGCTGCCAGAAGCAGCACGCCAAACATTTCATGGACTGCGTTGAAGGGGTGGTCTACGAGATACCCCTAGATTGCGGCAAGTCATACGTCGGACAAACGGGACTTTCTATGAATGACAGACTGAGGGAGCACGCTAATAGTATCGGTAAGTGTGAAAAGGCGCATCTTCCTGCGCACTGTAAAGCCTGTCGTTGTACGCCATGCTTTGAACAAGTATTTATTCTTGGCAAAAGTAGAGACCAGACTGCAAGGGAGTTGTTGGAAGCGTTTTATATTAAAAAGAAAGGGTCTGATTGTGTCAGCGATACATCTATCGTATTGTATTCCGCAGAAATGTGCTTTATCCAAAGTATGTTATCATGACCACGTTGTTCTGTCACACCTTGGCTCCCTGCGCATGAGCAGAAGTTGTCTTTTCTTCTATACGTTTGTTCAGGCTGTTATTAAACAGTTGGTAGTTTGGCGCTTCACTGTCTTCCTTTCTTCTGTCCCTTTTCAAGAAATGTATTTTGCGCCACAAAGTATACTTAGGAAAACTACACAGAGTACTCAGGCACCCCCTAATGCTTTCAGTTTTTGCTTGATTACGCCCACCATTGTAATGCAAATAAACATAGCTTGAACTCATTTTGCAGAGATAAACGCTGAATAAAACGCTGACGTCATGCTGAACAAAATACGGAGCGAGGTAAGGCCGAGGAATAAGTAATTCCCAAGATTGGTATTTGGTAAACGTTAATTATCAAGAACGGCGGGTGCTTATACTATCGCAAAGGACGCATGCTGAGTGGTGACTCCAATCATTTGCTCGCCACATCACGCATCTACACAGAAATTAAACTGGTTTCAGAAATTCCCGCTAATATTCTCTCGACCCTTAACTGCGACTTCGCCTGCTACCTGGACTCTCTCTCTCTTTTCTCTTTTTGTACCTCGCTCCTTTCCTAATGTACGGGGACGTGCTTCCACCGACGTTCTGTTCTCCTTTTTTTAATGAATTCATTCACTCATTCATTTAATCTTAAATTGCTGCAGAAGATAGCATCTCACCTCCATAATCATCCTCTCCCTCACCTGAAATATCTGCCATCGCAAAACAATGCTGCCATGTTGCATATGGCTGGGCGTCGCATATACAGTTTTCTAGGAATGTCCAGAAGCGCGCATGCCATTTTTGGTGCGTGATGAGACAGTATAGAGCCCCTTCTCTGCTACTTCCACAATTAACACTCTGCTCCGTGAGCAAATATTACCCGGTTCGAAGGCAGACCTCTATCGGAGAAAAATATCCTGGGAACTTGGTCTAAGCGTCATTCAATTCACAAGGCCACAGAAGACTAACTGTGCTTCTTTAAAGTGCCTGCACTGTGTGTACTGCTGGGTTCAATCCCGCTACCTCGTCATTCTTTTTCGTTATTTCTCTGTTTATATGTTAAAACGTAGCATTAGGTTGTTAAAGTGGAAAAAAGTGGAAGCGTCACGCTGGTCACGTGGGAGAGGTAGAGAGGAGTTGGGACCGCTTAAAAAAGTGTATATATATATATATATATATATATATATATATATATATATATATATATATATATATATATATATATATATATATATATATGCATATTGGCATGCTCCAGACCCTAGAAGAAAAAGGACGTTTGTCGAGTGAGGAACTGAACAACACTGCAATTTAGTAAACGTGGCATAAGTCATGCAATCGGGACCTCACGGACGTAACGCTTACCGCATTTCTCTCGCATTTACCGCTAAATTACCATTAAATTTTCTCACTCCCCATGTGTAGGGCCGCCAATGGGGCACGTCCATGGTTAAACTCCTTGCCTTCCGCACTTCCATTATCTGCCCTTTTCTTTAGTACGTTGCAATTTTTGTTGTCGGCGGCCTGCCTCATCTCTCACAGGACAAAGTATAAAATGAAAGAAACCTAGCTGCGCTAGTCGAGGACAGTTTTTTCGGATTCCTGACGCGTCGATTTAAAAGATACATTTCCCATCCAAGCCTAAATGACAGCGATACGGGCGAGGTCAGTTACCGTAGCTTGTGGGTTTGGACTAACGACGCTACTCACGCAGAACTTTCATCTTTTGCGTGGTTGTGAACCGGAGTGAAAGGCAGGAGGTTAACACGCTTTCCCGAAATGAAAAAATCGGAATGACCCTTTGATTTAAGTTTGGACGTGCGTCAAAGACCCACAATACGAAACACCTTTAAGTGCTTATCAGCTTACAATGGCGGAACTCAGATGAAACGTTTTCAAGTGGATAGGCTTTAAATTATCATAAGGACATTTTTACTTGAAATTTCCTTCTTTCATCATCATCATCATCATCAGCCTGGTTACGCCCAATGCAGGGCAAAGGCCTCTCCCATACTTCTCCAACTACCCCGGTCATGTACTAATTGTGGCCATGTTGTTCCTGCAAACTTCTTAATCTCATTCGCCCACCTACTTTCTGCCGCCCCCTGCTACGCTTCCCTTGCCTTGGAATCCAGTCCGTAACCCTTAATGACCATCGGTTATCTTCGCTCCTCATTACATGTCCTGCCCATGCCCATTTCTTTTTCTTGATTTCAACTAAGATGCCGTTAACCCGCCTTTGTTCCCTCACCCAATCTGCTCTTTCCTTATCCCTTAACGTTACACCCATTATTCTTCTTTCCATAGCTCGTTGCGTCGTCCTCAATTAAAGCAGAACTCTTTTCTTCAGCCTCCAGGTTTCTGCCCCATACGTGAGTACTGGTAGGACACAGCTGTTATACACTTTTCTCTTGAGGGATAGTGGCAACCTGCTGTTCATGATCTGAGAATTCCTGGCAAACGCGCCCCAGCCCATTCTTATTCTTCTGGTTATTTCAGTCTCATGATCCGGATCCGTGCTCACTACCTGCCCTAAGTAGATGTATTCCCTTACCACTTCCAGTGCCTCGCTACCTATCGTAAACTGCTGTTCTCTTCCGAAACTGTTAAACATTACTTTAGTTTTCTGCAGATTAATTTTCAGACCCACCCTTCTGCTTTGCCTCTCCAGGTCAGTGAGCATACATTGCAATTGGTCTCCTGAGTTACTAAGCAAGGCAATATCATCAGCGAATCTCAAGTTGCTAAGGTGTTCTCCATCAACTTTTATCCGCAATTCTTCCCACTCCAAGTCTCTGAATACCTCCTGTAAATACGCTGTGAATAGCATTGGAGAGATCGTATCTCCCTGTCTGACGCCTTTCTTTATTGGGATTTTGTTGCTTTCTTTAGGGAGGACTACGGTGGCTGTGGAGCCGCTATAAATATCTTTCAGTATTTTTACACATGGCTCATCTACACCCTGATTCCGTAATGCATCCATGACTTGAGGTATCGACTGAATCAAACGCTTTTTCGTAATCAATGAAAGCTATATATAAGGGTTGGTTATACTCCGTACATTTCTCTATCACCTGATTGATAGTGAGAATATGGTCTATTGTTGAGTAGCCTTTACGGAGTCCTGCCTGGTCCTTTGGTTGACAGAAGTCTAAGGTGTTCCTGATTCTATTTGCGATTACCTTAGTAAATATTTTGTAGGCAACGGACACTAAGCTGATCGGTCTATAATTTTTCAAGTCTTTGGCGTCCCCTTTATTATGGATTAAGAATATATATGCGTTCTTCCAAGACTCCGGTACGCTCGAGGTCATGAGGCATTGCGTATACAGTGTGGCCAGTCTTTCTAGAACAATCTGTCCACCATCCTTCAATAAATCTGCTGTAACTTGATCCTCCCCAGCTGCCTTCCCCCTTTGCATAGCTCCCACGGCTTTCTTTACTTTTTCCGGCGTTACTTGTGGGATGTCAAATTCCTCTAGACTATTCTCTCCCAATATCGTCGTGGGTGCCACTGGTACTGTATAAATCTCTATAGAACTCCTCAGCCACTTGCACTATCTCATCCATATTAGTAATGATATTGCCGGCTTTGCCTCTTAACGCATACATCTGATTCTTGCCTATTCCTAGTTTCTTCTTCACTGCTTTTAGGCTTCCTTCGTTCCTGAGCGCATGTTCAATTCTGTCCATGATATGGTTCCTTATGTCAGCTGTCTTACGCTTGTTGATTAACTTCGTAAGTTCCGCCAGTTCTATTCTAGCTGTAGGGTTAGAGGCTTTCATACATTGGCGTTTCTTGATCAGATCTTTCGTCCCCTGCGATAGCTTACTGATATCCTGTCTAACGGAGTTACCACCCACTTCTATTGCACACTGCTTAATGATGCCCATAAGATTGTCGTTCATTGCTTCAACACTAAGGTCCTCTTCCTGAGTTCAAGCTGAATACCTGTTCTGTAGCTTGATCCGGAATTCCTCTATTTTCCCTCTTAGCGCTAACTCATTGATTGGCTTCTTATGTACCAGTTTCTTCCGTTAAATAATAAAGAATAATAAGGAATAATAAAGAATAAAGCTATAGCGACATAAAACTAGCACTCACTAAAGGGTTCTTGCGAACAGCTGACGAGTCGTGACACAGCTACCGCACCAGGGCAGAAGTTCAGTTCAGCCACTAAAAGATTTTAAAAAATGAAAAAAAGCATACTTGTGAGGAGATGGTGCCTGTGCCTAGCGACGTACGGGCGCCATGAAAAATATTTTTCACATACAATGAATACACAATAATGAAATAGGTGCATTGCACTTCACAAGACCTCATTGAAGGCCCCAAAATGCCCATGATCAATACCAAAATCGACATAAACGCACACTTAGTCATGACCTGTCCGCTTGTTGGCCGGAGGGATCGTGAGTGCGACTATTTTTCCCACGAGTCTAAGCGTTGATGGGTCCCCGACATTGCAGCAAATCTGAGCCCGCTATAAGCCGGTTCCGCGCTTGGTGATTTTGGTGTGAGTGAGCAGCAGGTTGAACACGCATTTGTAAATTCTTTACTGAGCTGTATTACATTTCCAGCTTTTATGCGCAAGTTCAGGTAGCAGTATACAGTATGCTATGGAACTAAATGCAAAAAAGCGCATCGCGGCGACAAATTTCCCGTGGCATCTGTGTTACCATACGCCTTACCGATCAAAATTAAATTTCGCTGCAGAACGAAAGAAATCAAAGGGAAGTTCTGACTGGCACACTCAGTGGGATTAAAAGCGCCAAGAGCCGCCCTAAAACCACGGCCTTCGCTCAAATTTAAACTTGACTCGTTCACTCCCGTTCTGAGCCGCGTACCAGTTCCGTAATTGAGCCGAGCCCGGCTTCCCGATGCGCCCGCCTATCGAACCGCTTTCCTGCGGTTCCACCGCTCCAATTGAGCCTCGCTAATTCCCGCGCGCTCTCCCACGACAATCCGCCAAACGAACCGAATAATTTGCTGTAACCGTGGTGCAGAGTGCGGAACCGCGAGAAGTAAAAAATGAGCGCATCGCGCCCTCTAAAAAAAAAGTGCGGGAGCAAAGCGAATTGCTTTCGTGGCGCACAGCTCAAATGAGCAGCGGGGTTAGAAAATGAAACAACAAAGTTGGAAATAATGGAGTCAAAGAAATGAAGCAAATCTGATTGCTTCCAAAGTGTTTTTTTTTTTTCACAGACGGGTTGGGGTGATCGCTGAGGCGTTATACGAAGTTACTGGTGCGCGCCTTTAAACGTGTTTCACGCACTTTGTAATCATTAAAGTTGTCTTCCATAACAGTTCGCCAAAGTGGCGAGGCCAAAGTGATATATAGAACACCTTCTCTCATTTTACGATACTTCTTTCTTCGAGACTTACGTGAAGTGAAACAGGCGAGGTATTTTGATTGAAGCTAAATTAGGCTTATCCATTCTTCTCCCGCGCGTTGTTTCTCAGTAACTCAGGTCTAAACGAAAACAAAGGAAAAAATCCGCTCAGACAGGCCGCTCTACGAGGCTGAGAATGTCTCATTGTCTCTCTTGTCTCGATTTGACTCAGCGAAGCGAGAGAGAATTGACATTATTCGCAAAGGTTTTTCCACTGCGTCCGTTTGAACGACGTCCTTTGTGACGTAGCAGACCTTGATGTAACCTGATAGAGCCACTCAGTAGTCATTGCTCGGCAGTGCAAGGCAGTCATGTTCAGCTGCAATATAGTGCGGCATATTTGTGTGAGGATAAAGTGCTACCATTTCAACTAAGACAAGGTCCTGGTTCGACAGTGGGCACGAAAGTTGTTTTGTGCGGAGTAAATAGCGAATCGCTTTAAGACGCAATAAAAATGGGTTGCGGTGAATACAATAAGCGTTACCACATCATGACTGGAAGCTTACGACTGTCGTTGAAAAGAAAAGTGTAAAAACGTTGCATTCCACCTGTGCTAACACATGGAGCAAGAATTTGGATCTTAACAAAGAAGCTCGAGAAGATGTTAGGGACCCCGCAAAGAGCGATGGTAGGAAAAAATTTAGCCGTAAGGTTAAGAGATAGGAAAAGAACGGTGTGGATCAGAGAGGAAACGGCGATAGCCGATATTCTAGTTAACGTCAAGATAACGAAGGAGCCGAGCAGGCGATGTAATGCGTAGAAGAGATAACCGGTAGAGCCTTAGAGTTACGGAATGGGAACCAAAGGAAGGCAAGCGCGGTCGAGGACGGCAGAAAATTAGGTGCAATAATGAAATGAGGAAATTTGCAGGCGCAAGTAGGAATCAGCTAGCGGAAGACAGGGGTAATTGCAGATCACTGGGAGAGGCCTTCGTCCTGCAGTGATGACTGATGATGACGATGAATCTGTCGTCTATAGAGCGTCCGGTATGTTTCCGCATGTTAGCGAGATGTGGTAAACCACACTGCTCGCACATTAAACGTACTTCCTGCTTGATCTGCGTCTTTTACGCTGTTTTCTTTGGTTTCTGCGTTCACACTCTTGCACATTCCTTTCAATTTTTGTTGAGCGGAGAACAGAACTGGTACGGCCATGGCGTTGGGCTGTCTATGTTAGCCTGTGTGAAAGCCCGTCCACGCGAGGTAACACAATAGGTTTCATTGGCTTTTCTTTTTCCTGTGCTTCGCGTATTCTCCTGCTCGCCCTAATATCCGGTAGCACCTTTTCACAAATTTGCACCATCATATTTTTGCGGTACCCGATGTTTTAAGTCCGCTTAGTTGCATTTGGATCAACTCCCTCACAGCATGGTGTCCACGATTTTGCGACTGCTTGGTAGATACACGCCATGGCGATACCATCGTTTATCACCTTTCAGTGGCAAGAGTAATACCACAGGATTGCTTTCTTTCGTCGCGTTTTGTAAGACCAGCACGTGTAGGATGAGTGTTTAGTTTGTGAGAATCGAGGAAGGAGCGAACAAGTAAGCGCCGAAAATATAATGCTTGGAAAAGCGTAGGAAGGCCTTCAATTCACGCATGAGATGCCTGCTGAAGAGCGATTGCAATACCTTCACTTGAACTTAAATCTTCGTAACTCCTACACGTGCCGGTCCTACAAAACGCCATAAAGGAAAGCAATCCTGCGGTATGACTCTTGCCACGGAAAGGTGATGAAAAAAAATCCGTGGACACCTGAGCACTTCTTATGAGTTGCGAATGCGAAATCATTAATGTCCAATTGAACGCCGCTGTGCCGTCCTTCGAGGTTTGAACTCCTCGCCGCAAGCGAGCGTGTTGAGACGCTTGGCCAACGCTTCCTATAGATAGCACAAGGGCGGTGCACTTCAATCAGTGACGTCACGCTATCTTGCCCGACGGCCATAGAATCTAATTGGGACGCTCCCGAGTAAGCCGCGGTGATTTTGACGTCACCGCCTTTGCCACGTCGGGCTTGGCAATGGGAATTTCTTTCTAAGTAGCATATGCCATAGAGTGCACAGGCCTGCTATCTAGGAGGCACTGGTTTAGCATAGTGCGTAAGACACCCGGCTTCTGGGCGTGGGGTGGTAGGTTTCGAAACTCACTACCACCGACGTTCTTTCCTTTCAAATGTGTTCTGCTTTCTTACAGATTAATTCCCTTATAGTGATTACCGAAGCGAAGTTAGAAGGCAGGTGAGAGCTTGCGCGGACAACACATGCTTCCGAGAGCCCTCTCACGCAACACGTGGCGCGCCCGCACAGGCAGCAAGCGTTCCCTCCTCCGCGTGCCCCGTCGAGGCGCAGCAAATGTGAATGTAGGTGCCGTTTCGGTGCTATAGACTTTTTTCGGCCCATTTGATGCGTTCGCACGAGAAATGTGTCACCACGGCGTGCATGAAGCAAGCAGTCACAAAATAGCACCACCGCGCTGTAGGGGAGAGCATCTAAAAGCAAGTAAGCAGGTTTAACGCAGTGTACAATCATGGACAAATGAAACACGAACAGTGCAGCGCGTGGCCGACAGTACAATCAGCGCAACCTGCTGGCCATGCTCAAGTCAGGCGGTGTGTGCGAGAGTGCGTGTCCCATTGCGATATGTTCGACCGCAGTTTGTGTGCTAGTTTTGTCATACCGCCAGTGCGGCGCGCCGGTGGGGCTTCAGCTGCGCATGCCACGATTTGATGATCTTGGACCTCTGTCGTGGCTTGACGCCCACGAGGTAGATTTCCAAGCCGTCCCTCCTCGCGCTGGTGAATCGCCTGGTGAATCGACAACTGGCGGCCTGGCAAAGTCACGCTGCGGCACATTGTATCGGTAAAGAGCAATCATCTGTCTTCTGTCAACACACCAGGCATGGCTGAGTTCTAATGACCTTAGGAACACCGGGTCCTGCAGTTATATACAATAGAGCCGACACGGCAACACCGCCCCGTTAAGGTGTGGCTCTTGTGCAAGCGAACGTCTATAACGATACAATTGAGTGGCACGAGCAGTGGCTTTTTCCATCAGTTAAAGCGCCGGTTATAGCGATGGGGGCCAAAATAAATACATAAATAAAAAGCCACGCTTGATAGTGGGCAAAGCAAACGCTCATTTCGCACGTGCGGGCTGCCTTTAGGCAACACCGCGTGGCACGAACAGCTGCTTTGACGGCAATGTCAGCGGCGCGCCGGTGCTGCGGTATGATAAAGCCAGCGCACAGGAAACTGCGGTCGAACATATCGCAGTGGGACACGTACTCCCGAACTATTTGGGTATTAACCTCCGTGACCTGCATGCTAACCTTGATAATAACCTTCAAACTAATTCAATGATTTCAGATTGTCTAAAGCTTTCAATAGAGTGCCCCATCACCGCTCACTATTTAAATTGTCTGGATCGATGAGTCACATAGCAAAATGGGTAAAATTAATCTAATTGTTTCCCTTTGATTTATCAGTGAGCACTCGTCCAGAACGTTTCCTGTTACTTCTGGCGTCCTTCAGTTGGTCACCATTGGACCGCTTGTCCTTTCTAATATACGTTAGAAATTTTCCGGTTGAAGATTAATATGCACACGACTAAAGTAATGTTCAGTAGCTTAGAAAGAGGACAAGAGTTCAGGATCGCCAGTCAGCCTGTAGAGTCTGTAAACAAGTACGTTTATCTTACCACTACCACCATCATTCAAAACAAAGGTGTGGAATCACTGCATTCTTCCTGTGCTAACATATGAGGCAGAAAGCCGGAGGCTGAGAAAGAAGCTCGAGAACAAGTTAAGGGCCTCGCAACTAGCGATGGAACAAAGAAGTGTGAGGCGTAACGTTAAAAGACAAGAAGAGAACAGTGTGGATCAGAGAGTAACGGGGATGGCCGATATTCTATTTGACATTAAGCGATAAAAATGGAGATGGGCAGGCCATGTAGTGCGTAGGATGGATAACCGGTAGACAATTAGAGTTACAGAATGGGTGTCAAGAGAAGGGAAGCGCACTCGCGGACGGCAGAAAACTAGGTGGGGTGACGAAATTAGGAAATTTGCGGGTGCAAGTTGACGCAGGACAGGAGTAATTGGAGATCGCAGGGAGAGGCCTGCACTGGATATGAAAATTGGCTGACGATGATCCTGTCGTATTTCGCCTGCTCGCTGATGCCTTTCGCTTAGCGTACATTGACTATCTTCTCTCACTAAACGTGTCTTTACAATGGACTTAAAAATGTGCAAGATTGATGCAAGTGGCCTTGAACCTCAACAAATGCAAATTCGCTTCTTTTTTCCTGCCATCCCCTGTACGCGATCGCAGAAGTCCCAGTGAAATCTGTTGTAACAAACAGGCATTTACGTGTGACTTTTTCATATGACTTTTACTGGAATACGCATGCAATTAACATGATTTCTTAAGCAAATGATATCTTCTGGTTCCTGGAACGGTACATTCGTCATGCTCCGCAACACGTGAAATTAATCGCATACGAATAATTTATCAGACCTCAACTTGACTAACTTACTCAAACCATGCGGCCTAATCGGTCCAAAATTATGCGGCTAGAATGTTCCACTCTTCGTATAACATGAGCATTTCATCGTTAAAAGAAGAATCCCGCTTGACAGCTCCTGTTTTTCGTTGCCGCATCCCCACAATCTATCTTTATCAGAAATTATTTTACAGCTAGTTCAATCACCCATCCCGTACCCCGCCACCTTCATGGATATTTACTTTATTCATTTTTGTTTTCACAATACTGCACACATATGTCCTCAGTATATCCCAGCGCACCTGCCATCAGCTGCAAGTTGCACGTTGTATGAAGCTTTACGATAATAAAGCGAAGGGAAGGGAGCGACGACGAAGGTGTGCGAGCTAAGCACGGAGCCGGGTAGAGCGGTCACCTTGGACTGTGCAGTCGGAAGGCTCCCGTGGATGTCCCCGGCTCCGCGGAAGGAAATACAATCCCAGCGACCGTGCAGTTCAACAAGGGTCCGGGGCCATTGCCAGGGCACCGCCGCTCTGCCGCAACGGGCAAATTAATTTACGTGTGCCTGCACGCTATTCTTGTTGTAGTTCACCTCGTGCATTATGCGACACTGCCAAGTTATTTGCGCTGGATTAGTTTCACAATTCCAATTTCATGGATACTACAGTAATAGTGCGATGTGCGATATAGTTGACAGAAAAAGAAACCGTATACGTGCTACTTCACTTGCATTTTTTTTCTACGATACAGGAATTCTGCAACGCCACTGAGTTGCAAATTGTGGAGACGTTCTTTAGCTTTTGTTTCGTCTTGTTGGAAAGACTTGTTGCTGCACAGGTTACGCATAAAAATGACCTTTTCTTTTCGAGCAGTCCAAGTTTTTCAGCTTCTTGTGACACACTGTAATATAGCGTACTGTTTAGGGTTCTAAAGAACTTCTTCAGCCCTAAGGCACTGTTTCAACGTATACTGTTAATGTTGTCTAATCTGTGTTTCTTTCTTCTTCATTGTACCTCGTGCATGACCTTCCGGGTTGCAGTATTTCATGCATAAAAAAGATATTTGTCATAGTGCAGTCACGACTGTTCAATAAGGAGGCATCGTGAAATTCTCGAATGTTTCTCCCGAAAAAGGCAGCTCCCCCCGTGCGCCCACAGCAGTTCAAAAAGAAAGCCAGTTTCGAGCTGCGGAGAAGCTTCCCTTTGAAGCGCGGCAAAACTCGCCGGCTTGTCGCGAAAAGAACGCGGCGCAGCCACCGTCGCGTTCTGCGCGAGGCGCTCGCTTTGAAAGCGCCCCTTCGAGTGAGAGACGCGGGCCTCGAAGGGAAAAGGAACGGTTGACGCTATGTTCTACGATTCGCAACGGGCGCGCCTTCATCTCATCTGGCGTCTGCGCCGTTCACTCGGAAGCAAGCATAATTAGGCCCAGAATTGCACATCAAGAGAAATGATCCCACAAAGGAGCGACGGCAGGCGGTCGAGGCTCTTCTCTCGACAAAAGCGCGGATGCGCTTCCTGGCGCCTAAATGCAAATTCCAGAACAACACCACAGTTTTGTTCTTTCTCAACCTAGTAAAAAGGCTCATGCTATAGAACAGCAATAACACAGCTTTAAGAAAATACTCCTTGACGGTAAAGACTGATTGGAAACGGGCTTCTTGTAAGGGCCGAGACGTCAGGCGTTTTTAAACCATTCTTTCGCGTTGGTCGGTGTGTGTGCCTTCTGTTTCTCGAAAAGATGTTCAGTCGTGGCGTCTCGGTGAGAATCAAGTTGAGTATTATAGTGGGTATGAAGGTTATGTTTAAAATCACGTGTTAACATAGCAGTATTTTATAAATAATAAAATTATTGCCCCTTGTGTTTGGGCATCACACATGTTAGCTCGTTGAAAAGAGCTTCCACTTCCCCCCCCCCCCCCCCCCCCCTTGCCTATTTCGTTTATTTACTTATTTAGCTTGTAATATTTCGCCCGTAGGAAGACGAAACGAGCATCGTAAACTGCGCCAGCGCTGTCGTGAGCGGCGCCTCACTTTAAAACACCCATGTTAACGGCAACGGTTCGGAGAAGACTATGTTTCGTTTTCGTTTTGTTTTCCTCAACTCGCGGCTCATGCCGTCTGTGAAGGACTTGCTAAGACTCTACGGAATAAAACTAACGAATATAAATCAATTCCGTTTGCACATTTGAGAAGGAGGACAGCACACACGGCGACAAAGAAGGGTGACTCAAAGCGGCCATCGCCTTTGAGGCCACAACAAACTGTGCAATTGTGTTCGTTTCCCCCCTTTTTGTCTTGATTCGTGTACGCGCTGCAACCTTCAAGTCATGCGCAACTAAAGGTAGTGGTAACAACTTTGTTGAGATTCTGCTCAGTGGCAGGCCCGAGTCCTAGGATGGCCCCTCACGAGGAGCGACCCTTTCGGCCCAGGCAACGAGGGCTTTTTGTAGTTTTTCATCCGGCGTTTTGAGCAGCTCCTCCCACGTCTGTTCTGAGGGAGCTGGCAGGAGCGACCTGGGAGGGGGTAAGCCCTCGCACCCCCAAAGAATGTGATTTTGGGTAGCCAATGTCTGATTTGTGCAGTTTTGACATATTGGGTTCCATTGCCCGTTGGTAATTATAACAACACAGTTATTTACTTTTCTCAGCGCGAAGCGCAGGGGCCCTGCCCGTACCTAGATGCCCGGTATTTATCGCTACTGTTCCGCTATATCCCCAGTGCAATTGTGCCAGGGCATAATTAAGTGGAGGAGGGGCTGCTTTTCTTCAATCCTACTCCCACTATGGTGTGCTTTATGGTTACCTTACTCCATGAAATCCATATGCCTAACACAATAGTTGACATTCAGTCCGCTAAGACGTATTAAGAACCACCACTACCGGCGTCCATTGCGGAAGCGGGGGCGTTGTGAAACAGTTCGTGAGATTGTTCTATCGGGAAGTTATGTCGGGTCTGTTCACGACCTCTATGACAACATAATTCAGCATCTCAACCATCGGTTTAGACATACAAACGGGAATGCTTTATTGTAGTAGGCAGCCATATCTTAAAACACGGTTACTTATAATAGAAGTGCAGATATTCGCAATTCTGTATACATACGGAAAGAAGCTACAATTTTAAGGATGTGCCGTTTACAGAAGCACACATTTCTCCGAGACTATTGCTAGCAATTTAGAAGTATATTCTAAACATGATAACGTATACTATAAGTTCGCATTTTCACAATTTTGTATGCGTATAAATTGAAGTTACATCCTTTATGAGTGTGCCATTTAATATAAGTACATATTTCAGTCCTGACAATGATATCTTTAGTGGAAGCTTGCGCCATGCCTGAAGTGTAACATCAAATTTAATGTTGAGTGTTACTTTTACAGTTACAGTGACCCTGCAAGTAACATGTACTGGCGATTCTGAAATTATGGGTAACAGTTCTTTTTTTTATTTACGCACTTGCGGCAGAATTAACTTCGGTACAGTTCCAGAGTTTATACAATTTTATAGCACATTTTTCTGCGCAACTATGTGATTTACAGCAGTGAAACAATCCCATAAGATTTAGTGCAGTCCAATGTAAACTTTTGCTCCTATCCAGAAGGAAACGTAGCCTGAACAATCACGATAAACAAGACCAGACATGTCAGCTACATTCTCAATTAAATCATCGGGATCTTAAGAAATTTGATCTGTTCAGTTTTCATGGCTTATTAATTAGCTCAAATCCTGAGACTATACCAGTGCATTCAAAGTGCAGTTCGGAATCTAACCTAAAGCCTGCACTATAGGCGTCAAATGAAGCGCTAACAGCGAAGAGCGTGGCCGAAGCCTAACTGAAATGCGCGCCGTCGGCCAGTCATCGCCATTGCGGGGCGCGCGCATCCGGTTGATCCGCGCTGCGCGATGCTTCTTGCCCAATGCTGGGACCATTTCCTTTCTCGTTCTTTTATCTGAAAGCGAGAAAAGACGAAGGCGCAGTAATGGTGGTGGTGCAAACTGTAGCACACGCACCATGATGTTCGCGTTACATTTGACGCCGGTGGCTACGTACGGTTTCGCCACACTGTGCAATAATAGTCGCCGTATACTGCGATATTTTAGCTTGGTTTCCTTGATTTTTCTTTTCTCACTTTCAGATAAAAGAACGAGAAAGGAAGTTGTCCCAGCATTGGGCAAGAAGCATCGCGCAGTGCGGACAAACCGGATGCGCGCGCCCCGCAGTGGCGATGACAGGCCGTTTTTTTTTTTAATATGACTCCCCAGTTTTTTTTTTTTTTAATTACGCAGCGTTCGCTGAACAATCAGCAATGCAGGAGCAAGATTTGTTGCGTGCGGCGCAAAGCGTTACAAGTTTTGACCCCTTTTAAATCGCAAACGATTTGTTAAACATATTCCCTAACACACACTGCTCAAAACACATCACCTAAACCCAAATTTCGCATAGTTCGTCTTATGCCGATGGTTTACACAAAATCTCACACTGTGTGATGCCTCATGTCAACTTTTTCAAGAACAATGCGTACAGCAAACGAAAAAAAGCTTGCAGATACTGCTTTGAGTCAGCTATATAACTATACAATAATAGAAGACACACATGTTATGCACGTTAGGTATGAAAAACAATAAAAGTGAAGAAGCAAGTGAAAAAGACAAGCTTGTCGAAAGGTTGGCTCCCGATTTTACCTTGTTCTCGTTTTGCTCGTCGTCTTGAATTTCCATCTCCCACCTTCCCCGTGTTTTCCCTGAACAGTAAGTCACAACAACACACACATTAAAGGGTGATGTTCTTGCAGCTTCCTTCGCAATCTATAGGGCATAGGGGATAGCATAGTGGTTTCTAATGTAGTCACATGTGCAAGCACAAATTATATCTGCAAATGAAGAAGGCGTTGAAGAACATGGCACTGTGCATTTCAGTGGTGTACTTGTCTATCTTATTACTTTTCTACTTTGCTTTATATAAACCGCTAGAATGCATTACAAACTCTATGCCAAATATCCAAATTATCCACCTATTACGTTTTCAAAACATATTGCTTTCCAGCTTTCATTTTTAAGACGAACAGATGATTGTTCAGCAGCACACGAAATAATTTATTCAAAGTAAAAAAAGAAAAGTGACAGAAACAGTGACTAGAATGCAACACAACGGTAAAGAAATTGAATTAAACATCTTCCAAGGAACTGGTTTAGTTATAACAACCTGTGATCATAGAAACTGACTAGATTAGAAAATCTAAATCAGCGCAGATCCAGAACTATGATGCATGCAATGTAGCAGTGAGGTCACATATAAAGAATAGAATTCCATGGCATCGACATATCTCGACTAGGCTTAAGAAAATCGTGCGTGTTTATTGTCTCCATTTAGTCCCTCAGAATGCTACGTACATCTTGCTTGTAATAAAGGGCGTGCTGCTCTTGCAAATGCTTTGAAGACCCGAACGATGTTGTGTAATTGATGCCTTCCAGTAATTTAATGAATACACCGCAGGTATTTCAAGCCACATATGACATTATGTTACACCTTCAACGTTTTTTTTAATTATGTCATGTTTAGGAGATACTTGTGCCTTTAATTGACGCCGGCTACTGCTTTTCGCATAGGAATGTCAATAATGAGTGCCACACACATGAGAACGTAGCATATTATCACACACAAACTTAAAAGGCCCCTCACCAGGCCCCATAGCAAATTTTGGTTATATGCTGGAAGTTGTTACGTGTCCTCTAGGGAGCGTTCTACAGCAAAAATTTTTCATATCGGCTCATTAATAACCTAGATATAAATATTTCACTGTCGCGAACCCATGATTTCAGGAGGCGAGCTCCAGTGCCAAGCGAGACACTCTCTCCACTTGCCCCGTTCAGACCCCGCAAGAGAAATTCCTTCCCTGCGTTCTCCCATACTGGACCTCGACGATCGCGTTATGAATACGTCATGGGCCCCGCCATCATTTTTTTTTCCTCCGTGTTTTTTTTTTTGTTTTGTTCTTGCAGCACGGCGCACTTCCGCTGACGGCGTCGCGTGGGGGCTGTTGTGACTGTCTCGTTTCGCGCAGCGCAAGATTTTGCGCGCTGTGCACGAGGACATTTGACTACCGGTATAATTCAGTGCTGCACGAATACTGAGGCCGACACAAGCCGATCGCAGACCATTATCACGCGCTGGAACAGGGTAGGAAATGGCATAGTTTCGGTACCTGCGCATGTGACGGCACGACCGTTTAAACAAGCAGACGGAGCGGAATACATCTCGCTTGCTGCGGTGCGAAGTAAAACAAAAACTTGCAGACATTTATGGCTAGAACACTGTGGGAAGCGTCTGTGATAAAAATTGCAGAATTTATCGAGGAACGCACCGTATGCTTGATTTGGCCCTTGAGCACTGTAAAGATCGCCCGAGTTAGAGAGGCTTAGTTCATCGTGGAATCTCTGAAGCTGCAAAAGTGTAAGTAGGTGAGCGGTAGCTCGCTATGAAGAGGGTAGTTTTGACGTAACGATTGACCCTTAAAAAGACTTAAAAGACTGGGGAAGAAAAAGAAGCATCGAAGAACATGGAGAAAGATCGGCTCCCGCTTTCAACATCGGTTTTGACCCGTTAATCAGAGTGTATCCTTGGTTCGGTTACATCAATCAACGCTTAGCATGGAGAGGATCACGGCGACACCAGGATTTCTACGGTGGGTCGACTATTCGCATCTTGAGAGACTTTTTCGAGCCGCCACCATTGCCGCCGCGCTAGGCCAGGTGCTGCCTGAGTGTGGCAATTGGAGGCGAGTCAGACATGCAAGTCATGATGGAAAGGGAGGAACTACCTCCCGACGAGTGCACCGAAGAGTACGGATGGCAGGCAGCAGTTTCTAGGCGAATTTCGACCAGATCCGCTGTTAGCGGCAATTCAGTTGGAGCTAGGCCTCATATGGCTACGTCACCTAGAACATTGGAGAACCGCAGTCGTGTCAAGAACAGGGTCGCCAGGGCGTCCCGAATGCCATACTTGCCGAAAGATCACTTTAAAATCATACTACGACCACGCGGCGGACTCAATATTAGCAAGATTGGCTCTACCAAGATAGGTAAAACCATCGTTGAAGCAGCTGGTCTAAGCTCGGATCGCATTGCATCAGACATCATATGCCCGAACATCAACCAAAACATAATAGTGGCGAGTACGCCGCAACGAGAGAATGCGGAGAAATATGTGAGAATAAGGTCAATTAACCTGAATGGATGCAGCTTCGAGATCAATGCATATGAGGCTGCACCTCACAACACGTGCAAAGGAGTGATAAGGAACGTTGACTTAGCAGATGGCCCGACGGAGCTGGAGAAGAACATAGTCAACTCAAGAAACCCTTTGGCTCTCGCCGTTAAAAGAATCAAGAATACCGGTACGGTGATCATCGCCTTTGATGGACACAAGGTTCCGAATTTCGTCAGATACGGCCCGGTCCTTGTAAGGTTCTGACTATACAAGAAACAAGTCGACGTATGCTACGCTTGCGGTCGGCTCGGTCACAGAGCTGACGTGTGCCCGTCTCCGCAAGAGAGAATATGCCGAGGCTGTGGTGCAGTGAATCCGACTGACAAGCATCAGTGCCAACCCAGGTGTGAACTGTGTGGTGGCCCACACCCAACTGCGGACAAAGTGTGTAAGCAGCGCTATACAACTCCATACGTGGTCAGAAAACGGAGAAATGAAAGAGCACTACCAACCAACGTCAACAAGGACCATAACGAAACGCAGCCAAGCTCAAGGTCCCGCGGCAGGTCCAGGTCACGCAGTCGCTCACGCTCCAGGGGAACAAGCGTGTCCAGATCCCGACTCAGATCCAGATCCCAATCCAGGGCGCGATCCGGATCAAGAGATCGGAGCCAACAGGCTGCATCGAAACCCGGGGAAGAAAGCAACGGATCCACGTGGGCCGACAAAGTCAAGGGAACGGCCATAACGGACAAGACGCCTCCTCACCGGGACAACAATAAAACAAGACTTATCTGGGCCGACGACGCGCGCACCGATCCGGTAAGTTCCATGCTTTGTGACCGACCTCCATAGCAAAGTAAGGATCGTGAAATAGAAAGACTTAAGAAAGAGAATGCAGAACTAAAGGAAATGAATCAGAACATGATTAGAGAGATGACGGCAATAAGGAAACTCTTAAGCGAGGCTAAACAAGCAGAAAACAAAGATAGCACTAATACACGCAAAGAAGCCCCCGTCCCCGCGCCTGCATGTGAAGGACCCATGTTAGCCAAGCGTAGGGCTGTGTAAAGTAAGCTCAAGAACACTGAAACACAGATGGAGGAAGTCAAACAAGCGCTGGCGTCTTTTAAAGATAACATGCAGATGCTTATGGACAGTATCTAACAGTTGACAATGAATGTAGGCCAAATACAGACGGCACTGAATGACCCTAAGGAGGCGCTGAAGGCTTTTGGCGAAAGAATCAAAACCCTGGAAATGATGACTGTGTCAATGGACGTAAGGGAACAATGCAGGTCGTCATTCCTCAGAGCTACAGTAACTACCCAGGTGGGGGAGATGAACATGCAATATGGCTCACACTAAGAGGGAATTTCGAATATGGCAGTGGAATTGCGGGGGGTACAATAACAAACCTACCATAATCCAGCAATACCTTAGGTCACTTCAGTCTAAACCGGATATTATCGCACTTCAAGGGACAGGATATGGATATGTCACACTCACTGGATACAGAGCCATAGAGTGTCAAACGTTCGGTAGGGGCCTGTACGTGCTTGTAAATAAGCAGCTTACAAACATCCCACATGAATTAGGCATCATAGGCAAAAACCTAGAGTACCTCATGGTTGAGGTTGTACTATTAACTTCACACAAAAATCAAAGGAACAATAGCTTATTCGTACTCAACATCTACAGCAATCCGAAACACCATAAGCAACACTTCAAGAGACTATTCGAAAAGGCTACTAACCTAGCTGGAAGTAGACCTCTGATTATATTAGGAGACTTCAATGCAGCCCACGAGCTATGGGGCTACGTTACGACGAATGCCAAGGGCAGGAATCTGTGGAACCACGCGGATGAGCTAGACCTGGTCTTAATCACGCATAAGACATATCCTACAAGGGTTGGCAATTCTGTCTGCAGAGACACCACACCTGACCTTACGTTCATTAAGAACACAGAGCATGTTTCATGGACTAAGACAAACATGAATTTTGGCAGCGATCATTACGTAATAGAAGTCTAACTGGAAGTTGAGAAAGGCCGAACTAGAGAATTCGAGGTCGTAGATTGGGACCTTTTTCGTAACTTAAGAGCCCAAAGCAGAAAAGAAACCACCAAACTCAATATCAGAGAATGGTGTGAGGGCATCAGAAGGGACATCAAAACAGCGTCCAAAAGAATTGTTACAGACACTAATGTAGAGGCAATGGACTCGAAACTTGCCCACTTAATATGGCCAAGGAAGCCATAACCCGAAGGTGGCGGGCCCAAAGGCTAAATCGTAGGCTGAGAAAAAGAATCGCAGAACTTAACAAACAAACCGAACAATACTGTAACACCCTCTGCCAGCAACAGTGGGACGAGTTTTGTGAGTCAATCGATGGGCAAATCAGGAACGGCAAGGCGTGGCAATTGACCAAGCATCTGCTGGATGAAAAAGGCACTAAAGCCAACCAGAGACACACCCTTACCCGAGCTATACACGTAGCTCTTAATGATCAGCCCATCGAAACAGTTACCAAACTACTAATTGACAAATACGTACCAGTTAGAAATGAGCAGGACCAGCCACTTCCATCAGAATACAGGGGAGCCGCTCAACCTGAACTCGACCAACCCTTCAGCACATCCGAAATTCGGAGGGTGTTAGGTGAACTAAATCGAAAGTCAGCCCCCGGTCCTGATGTAGTATCAAACAGATCACTTAGAAATCTCGATGCGCCGTCAATTGAATAGCTGACAGACTTCATCAATGAAGCATGGATCTCAGGCGAAGTCCCAGAAGAATGGAAAGCTTCACAAGTTATACTAATACCGAAACCGGGTAAACCTCCAAGCTTGGACAACTTAAGGCCAATATCACTTACATCATGCGTGGGGAAGGTCGCTGAACACGCAATCCTTAACAGGCTAAAAGACCACTTAGAGGACAATAATATATACACTCACAACATGCTGGGTTTTCGTCCGCACTTTCCACGCAGGATGCCATGAAGCAAATTAAACACCACATACTCGACGGATATTCTAGAAATACTAAGGCCATACTGGGATTAGACTTGGAAAAAGCGTTCGACAGCATCAAGCATGAGTACATCCTCAGAAAGATAGAAGACATTGGACTCGGGTTGAGGATGTTTAAATACATCAAATCGTTTCTCGAAGCACGCACGGCGAAGATAAAGGTCGGAGACACAAACCCGGAAGTGGTTCAGCTCGGAGATCGAGGAACCCCCCAAGGATCGGTGATCTCCCCCGTCCTTTTCAACCTGTGCATGATTGGTCTGTCCAGAAAGCTGGGCAAGATTAAGGGCATTGACCATACCATATATGCTGACGATCTCACTGTATGCTGTATGGTACGCAGTTTAAACTCAAGAAGCTTGACGCAGCGATCAAGAAGATTGTTAAAAACGCATTGGGGCTCCCAATTCGAACCAGCACTAAAAAATTGCTTAAGTTAGGAATACACAACACGACCATGGAGATCGCGGAGGCTCAAGAAACATCACAAATAACGAGACTATCTACAACCAGCACGGGAAGATCAATTCTGGACAAGATCATGATCAACCACATTACGGATCCAACACAGTACGTTAATCAAGAATTCGCAGACAACATAATTGTCGCACCGCTACCCAGGAATATGCACCCAAAACGTAACATCAACAGGAGAGTCGCACGAGCCAGGGCGTTAATCGAGAAAATGGATAAAGGGGGCAGAGGAGCCTTTTAATCGATTCGGCTGCCTACAAAGATCGAACTAAGTTCGCGGCGGTGGTAGTGGATTATCAGGGCAATTGCACCAACTGCGCCACGGTCTACACTAAGAAACCTGAAGACGCTGAACAAGTTGCCATTGCATTGGCACTAACAGACGATAGATTCATCGAAATATATAGCGACTCGAAAACAGCTATTAGAGCTGTCAATAGGGGAAAGATTGCCCCACAGGCTGCGAGGATAATTAACAAAGGGCAAACAAATATTACACGTTACATTTATTGGTTCCCGGCGCACCTTAGTTCACTTGATGGCATTCCTGTCAATCCAAATGAATCGGCCAACAGCGTCGCCCGCGACCCTACAGACCAGGCCGCTTTTACATATGGTTTTGATTCTGCTGGATTGGAGAACTTACAGAGAGATACGCTCATTACATACAATGAAATTACAAAACATTACTACATGGGAAGGAGGGAGTTTCCACCCCCTCACTATAGGCTAAACAGAGCACAAGCAGTTACACTTAGGCAATTACCGACAGAGTCTTATTATTCACCTGCGCAAATAAAGGAATGGTATGACATTGCACACATGAATATCATATGCAAAGCATGCAAAAAGGAGATATGCACGCTTGGACATCTGCTCTGGGAGTGTGGGTCGCTCGGCCCAGGCATTTCCTGGAATCGGTTTTTAGGAATGATCACATCTCCAGATCATATCCCTCAAGTCCTGGCTGTCCAGTACGCCCGTCATAGGGCTAGGAGGCTTGACCTCCTGGTCCCAACATGGGACTAGCCAGGCAGGTGGCAACACCTTGCACAGGACAAGAATAAAGTTTTTTCCTCGTCCTCCTCCTTGACACTTAAAAATATTGAGATATGATCGCTTATGCTACAGCAGAGAACGCCAGCCTTTACGCTAACCGAAGCAATGTTTGTAATGAATAAGTCGATGCCTGATTGCGTGCCTTAAGTGACTTTTGTAAGTATTGATATGGTATTAAAAGAGCCATAGGTCTCAAGCCGCATCGTGTTTATGTGGGGTGTCGTCTAGCACAATGATGTTAGAATCTCCGCCCGAAACTACAGTGTATTTTAGGTCGGATATATACAACAAACGCTCTGTATTTCAAGAAGGTGGACGATAGAATGCCGAATACACAGTCTGACCATAAGGAATAGATCAGATTTAGTAGTCATCGGACTTCAGACAGAATTGTTTAAGGCGATAACTGCACTCCTCATCATTTCTCTTCGGTTCTGGCTTGTGTGATACATTGATAATTGTATGTTTTCCAAGAAATAGAATGGGGCTGACACCAGGTTTCTGAGAGGAAAATGAAGTCAAAGTGAAACGTAAGACCAGAAAAGAGCAGATCGAGTTCTTGCTCAAATTCTTGCCACATAACTTTAAGGGAGAGTTGTTAAATATTGTGAACATTTCCCTTGAGAAAACATGACGTCCTACGAGTAGGGAACAGTTAAAATTATATTGCTTCTGAATAACGTCGGAAAAGGGCTTGATTTGGATAACATTCGGCCAATCCCTGTAAATTCTAACATGGTAAAATTAATTGAAAGAGCCGTTTATAATAGAGCGGTAGAGCGGCAAGTTGGGCTAGTTGGTGGAAGTTCATCTTGTAATACTGGGGTTACTGCGCTAAAATACACGGTCAACAGAAGTAGAAAAGGACAGAGCGCACGCATCGTTCATAATCGGACGCAAGCACAGCGTTTATAATCACCTATGAGAGCACATTTCTAAAACTAATGCATTAAGCACCGCTCAGATTGGATTTCACAGTGGTTCTTTCATTTGGTCAACGCATCTCGATTTAGAAAGCAAAGTGTGGTTCGCTAAGAGAAACTTGGAGGTTTCGGCCCTCGTAACCCTAGATATTGCAAAAGCTTATGGCAGCATACGGTACAGCATTCTGCTGAATAAACTGGCCGCCTTAAACCCTCCATTGTACATCACTGCTTGGATCAAGGACTTCTTGCATGGAAGAAAGTTTTTCTGCACAGATGGAAAGCATCATTCTGAGTGGTTCACCCATAAAAGAGGCGTACCTCATGGTTCAGCGCTTTCCTTACCGTTGTTAATTATACTGCTACACGATCATACAATTATGTAAGATTTCACGCTGTTTGTGTATGGAGATGACACAGCATTTGTTGCTTCCGCTAAAGATACCCACATGCTTTACCAAAAGTTACAAGCATATTTAAACCTTCTTGTGGTCTAGCTGCATAAAATGCGTTTGGTCCTTAACATTAACAAAAGTGCACTTCTTGTATTCCGTTCGCATCAATCGGTTTCCCTATCCCTTGTGTATCAGAGTCAACTGATTCCGGAGGTAGACACTACAAGGCATCTGGGAGTCACTTACGACTCTGGCCTAGAATGGCGTCCGGATAAGAAAACCACTGAGAAAAGGTGAAATCGCTCTGGGCCGGTTGACGAGGGAATGCAAAAGGAAGTTTGGTATGCGTAGGGACACTTTATATTTATCGCACTTGTGTAAGACCCGTTCTTGAAGTTGCAACCTTTATTTATCATAGAGAGACGGGCCCTACCTAAGTGTCTTGGTGTCCCTAAGTATATGGCGAATTATCTTCCAAATATAGAAGCAAATATACCAGATTTAGCGTCGAGATTTCAACTACTAACAAGTTTTTCTTAGAGCATGCGAACATGTTCCCAGGACCAGTTAAACGGTGTTTGTCACACAATCAGAACTATTTTTCAGCAAAGAAAACGGTAACGTGCGATCAATCCAACGTTTCACTTCAATAAAAGGATGTAATATTTGTAAGTTGGATTACGTATTTTCAAGAAATGCTAAGCACACAGCCAAACAGTCCCTAGTCGGGCTCTTGAAGGAGTAGCTGGAAGATTTCCCTTCATACCAGTTATTGTCCACGAACGCCTCACAGAAAGATGAGAAATCTGTGATAGGCATTTGCTCAGAACCACTATCATAGAGCTTTGCTATCCGCCTTCCGGATTATACTTTAATCTTTGTGGCCAGATTCATGGCCATTTGCTTGGCCCTATGCGAAATTCCAAACAATGTGTCACACATACTATTGATCGCTGACTGTCTGTCAGTTCTTATGTCGCATTAGAAAGCACAAATAATTCACTACTGCACCAGTCGCTGCATGTTTTCATTCCGCCTCATGTTGAAGAAATTCGTTTTTTGTGTGTGGATATCTGAAGATTGTAAACCAGCACTTAATGACGTTTCAGACAGCTTGTCAAAGGCAGCGCTTGGTCGGCCAGTACGTTTCTTTGTACCTAGCCTTACCCGGCTGGTGGTGACAAAAGGCTGAAGACTGTTCCTCGGTCGCAAAAATATGCCCCTTCTTGCGGCACCAAATTAGGGACATTTAGCATTGCCCTAGAATGGCCCGTCGTGTCCCTCTCGGCAACGCGAGGTTTTGATTACCGTATTGCGATGTCGGATACCGCAATTAAATGTGTACATAAGTAGGTGTGAGTTCGCACCAGCGAACCTTTGTGCGTCGTGTGGGGATATATAATTACGGCACCATTTCCTCCTCTAATGCCCAAAACATAGCTCCGGAAGGAAGGTCTACTTAGGCCTACTAGAGAGCAACCCCTAGCGCGTATCGCTCTTCCCCTCTCAGCAATTATTATTTTATATTTTGGTGCACGCACCCTTGGTCAAGCCGCAAAGGAAGTGTGACCATATGCATGGTAACTTTCCAACAAATATATAATCATTAATATTTAAATATAAGTAGTACAGACCACTAAGTTAAGGGGAAGCAAGGACTTGTGAACCATGGCCAATCCCCCTCATGGGTACGTGCCATATGTTGAAGGCAACAACGACAATAACAAGATCGAGTTCATCAGTTTTTTTTGCCGATTATCCCGGCCACGGCGGCCGCATTTCGGGGGGGGGGGGGGGGGGCGAACACACTCTGGTACTTAGATTTAGGTGTCCGTTAAAGAACCCCAGGTGGTCAACATTTCCGGAGTACTCCACTACGGCGTGCCTCATAATCAGAAAGTGGGTTTGCCACGTAAAACTCCATAATTTATATATTTATTTGTTTTTTGCTGGTTGACAGTTTAAGTGGATACACCTAGTAGATCAGCTGTGCTCCTGGCCGATGAAACAAAGAAATTGAGCAGGGTTTATCCAGTCGGCGCATAGAAGTATCGTGCGCTGCCTCCTTGTTCTTTTTTATTTTTGCTGTCATTATGTCAGCTACCCAAGGTCAGTTGCTGATTTAATCAGTAGCGTACGCGCGTCTTCCTCTTGCGAAAACCCTTCCATTTCGATGCTACGCAAAACCTAAATGGTTTTCATGACCCCACTCTTTTGCTGCCTTTAGCGACACTATATTCTGTGCACGGTCATGTTTTCAATTATGAACAGGCCAGGTTGAACTGAGGATAGGGCCTTGCGTGCTTGGAGCCACTGCTCCTTTACCGAACGACGTGTGAAACGGACAATCACTCCAGGTATCCTGCCGGCCTTTGACGGCAACAATCGCGGAAACATTACTCTCAGACAAAAGTGGAAGCTACAGCTTAGAAGCAATTGTGTTCAAATCAGTCACCAGGCACTCATTCCTTGATGGCTGCAAACCATGTATTTCAATGTTTAGCTTCCTAGTTTGGTATTCAAGGCCATTAACTGCAGCAGATACCTTCTGGAGTTCAGCCTCTGTGCTCTGATTTCTTCAAGTTTGGACACCTTACATTTTATATTTTAATGTTCATTGCATTGTTTTGTGGCCTCTTCAAAATCTGATCACACTTGACTGACATCTGGCCCAGAGATGCTTCGATGTCACAAACTGTCTTCTTCAGTGACAACGAGTCATCGAGTTTTCGACTCATGTCAAGCTACAGGGCAGCAATACGCGACTCTTGAGCTTCTTTTGCACTTGACGCCCCTGATGCTGCCTTGTGGCGTTTGAGACATCTCCAAGTTCTCTTGTATTCTTCACCCTTTGATATAATCGCAGTTTCTGAAATTGTAGAGCATGAGTTCAGGTGGTATATGCTGGAGCACTCGGCAAAATGCACTGAGCACTCGTTTACGTGAAAATCATTTCTGCATTTGGCAGTTTACTGACAGTTGTGCCATGTGACAAGAGTTGAGATACGAATGTTTGCTAAGCAGATCTAACTTGAGCAACAGCGCAACTAAGAATCACCAAATGCTGTAAGAAAACAGTGGTAGCAGCAGCATCGATCACGAGGTGTAACTTTCAGATAATGCGGACGACGCGAGGTTATATAATTTAAACTAACTTTAAATGTTTCGATCAAGTAAATCTTTGATCAATATTGAGACGTGTTCATGGCGACGAGTTTGCCTCGCTGCCACTGCTTCCAAATGTCCGATGTGGCGTCAGCACAGCTTCTTTTGTAGTGGCAGGGGCGCCAAGTGTCATCGCCGCCGGTGAAATAAGGTTCGGTGGGGCATGCCAAATAACGGGTGCGTTAAGCACCTCGAGTGCGCTCTAAGTAAACTTCCGGTGCGTGATGAGGGAGATGGTTCACGGGATGCTATGACTTCCGGCATGGTGACGTATTTCCGCCCTCCTTGCACCTTAATTCCTTTCAAGGCGGGCGCGTGCAGGCACTCTTTGGTTTCGCGCTCGTGTTTAGCGGCCACATGAAAGCGCAATCTCTGCTTGTCAGACGCACTGGTACGTAATCAAATAGTTGTTCTTCGGTGACTATTTCGTTAGCCACATGCTTCGTTGACCACATGATTTTGAATGCCTCGATTCACTCCGTCCTCCTGCTATATTTTCAATGCATTACTGCAGGTGACATACTGCGGATCACAATGAATTCACGTGGTGCGATACATCCGATAGCAGCGCGAACAGCGCGCATCACAAACGTAAACCGCTGCTGCTGCTTTGGTCGCCGAGTTCCTCGAACTCGTCATCGTCGATCAAGAACTGCAGCAGCCTGTCAGCGGTGCCATGTTCATAAACCGCGCGAAATACGATGGTGGATGCGGGATGACGCGTTCGCGATCCAGGGGCGCATCGCCTAAAATTGCCGTTAAGCTACAAGGGCATCGTGCCCGAGCGCACTGGAGTGCGTGGCCATAGAGAAAGACCTCCAACAAGAGCGGACACTCCCATGGAGCCCACTGCCCGAATTGACTGTAGCGCTCCAAGCGGAAGGGATTAACGCGTGCGCGCGCGCTTCTGCTACTCAATAGCGCGCGGTCTTATTGCGGAATCGTTTAATTAGAATGATTGGGAACGATCTTTAGATGCCTGCATTGAATATGTGCCACATGCAGTTTCATAAAGTAGACGCAAAACGCCTTGTAAATGAGGAAGTGTTTATTTCGCTCTATATAAATGCTCGTTCCGGGCTTTTTGTGCGTTCATTCAAGCTTGTGGCACAAGGTAATCAGTAGTAGTTCTCGTATGAAGCTCCACCGGATGGCATCAGCTGAATAAAGTAAATTAGAAGCATGTGTCATTTCGGTATAGCCCTTATAGGAATACTGCGTGTAGAGGGAAAACGTGCGAAAGTGGTGAATGGACGACATTACAAACAAAAGCGATTCACTCTTACATACATTGCGTCAAAAATACTAGACTCATTCCAAGTCGCACTATAAATTATGAAGAAAACATGTGGTTTCCAAGCATTCCCTCATTCCCGGGCATTATTTCCTGCCCTTTAAGAGCACAAATGCACGGGCGACTGCGCGTTTCCAAAACAACTTGGCCTCAGCCGACGCGATGGTACGCTACAAACACAGAGGTGGCCACAACACAGGCTCTCGGACAGACCATGCTAGACGCTCGCAGAATGCCTTCTACTCGCACTCAAGAGAAATTCATGGGTACAAAGCCTCTTTTCGGTCGTTCATAAGACAGAATTTTCGTGTTCTTGCTTTTTGAGTTGCTCGACGTTATCTTTTGCACGTTCTGCCGGCGCAAGCAACACACTCCATTGCTATCACTCTTGGCATTGCTCGTCGCGACTTCTACAAGCGTGAGTACCGAAAGAAGGTACATGTTGCGGGGCCATAGAAAGCGTCACAAACTTGTCTCACTAAGATTTAGTACACACCAAACTGTCATCATGCCCGGCTTGCTTTTTTGCTGACTGCGTCACAACCCCAGGAGTCGCGAGCGTGCCTCAGAAGTATCCCAAAAAGTAACAAAATTCATTCAATATTTTTGGGGGTCTGAGAATGCGTCACGAATTTGTCCCAGTAAGATTCAGTACACGCGAAACTGCGTCACAGAGCCGGGTGCGGCGAGCATGTTCAAAAGCTATCGAAATAAGTTATAATAATGTTGGGGCTCACCGAAGGCGTCGCAAACATCTGCCAGTACGAGTCATTAACTCAAATTAACTGCGCCAGGGAGGCCAAGCTGTTTTTCGCTAACTGCGTCACAAATCTTTGTTCCGTGCCGTATAAGCTCGAAATGCGTCGCAGACTATCAAACTAAAATTCTCACCTTGCCGTAGTCCAATAGTGCAGTGGTGCCGTATCGAAGTGCAGAAGGAAAGCAAGAATACGCCGGGAGCCAAACATACACGCTACATTCAAAATAGACGGGTCGCCAAACAGGCGAACTTCACATGTGCACCCGGCCTCGCTGGATTTGGTGGCCTGTCTGGTGCATGACGCATGCATCTGCCGCGCCTAGCCTGCCGTAAACTTGTTACTGGGTAACACAAGACAAATAAGTCGCAATGTATAGGTTCATATAAACGCAAAACTTTTTAGTTTTAGCGGGAAAGAATAAAAAAAAATAAAGCGTTGTCTGTAAGTTCATTTCCCATTCTTTTTTTTTTCGATGCTCGCGTCAGCTAACGGATGGGATTAACACTAGCCGTGATGTGTTTCCTGTTGCCAGTTTTCGCCGAGTGTCCCCTCTTGCTGAATTTCTCTGAGTCATGGCGTTGAAGTTCGGAGCGCGGTAACTTGACGCGCCCAATGATTATCGCGGTGACAGCTGCGTCCGATATATGTGTAGTTGCCCAACTTTGATGAAAAATTCGAGTGAGCAAGGCGGGAGTGGCCGGTTCCAGGTCTGGCGCAGAAACAACTGTAAACGTGTAAGATCCAGTTTAACCCAGCACGGAAGGCGCATACTTCAAGGGGCTCATTTTCATTGCTTTAAAAAAGAGAGAGAGAGAAAATGATAAATGAAAGGTAGGGAGGTTAACCAGGACTGAGCCCGGTTGGCTACCCTACATTGGGGAAAGGAAAAGGGGGACGGAAAGATTAAAAAAAGAAGAGAAAGTCCACTGGAGATGTCAGTCGGTCACTCAGTCCGGATCACAGACGCTGACTCAATCCGGTCGCTTTCAAATATCGCAGCAGCGCTTTTGTGGCCTTTTGTAGCTGTGATATGCGAGGATATGATCACAAGATCTTGTTCAAGGTGAACGGCTTTCCATCTAGCTGACTGAGAGCTGTGCAGAGGTCTTGCCTTTCATTTTCATAAGATGGGCAGTAGCACAGTAGGTGTTCTATGGTTTCCTCGACACTGCAGTCATTGCACTCGGCGCTATCAGCCATTCCAATCAGAAATGCATAAGCATTTGTGAATGCGATGCCCAAACGTAAGCGGCACAGCACTGTTTCCTCATTTCGCGGAAGACCTGGTAACAGCCGCAGTTGCATAGAGGGATCGAGGGAATGCAAGCGATGGTGAGTGAATTCATGTGTGTGCCACTTCTCCAATGTCAAAGAGTGCGCTAGCTTGCCTAAGTGTTGGGCTGCGTCGGTCCGCGATAAAGGTATTGAAACAAGGGTTGCTCCTTCGTGTGCTTTTCTAGCAGCTTCGTCAGCGAGGTTGTTGCCGGAGATACCGCAATGACCAGGCAGCCACTGAAACACGACGTCGTGTCCTTTCGCGATCATGTGATGGTGCATTTCTCGTATCTCCGACACGAGTTGTTCACATGATCCGCGACGAAGAGATGCCAGAAGACATTGTAAGGCCGCCTTCGAATCGCAGAATATAGCCCACCGATTAGCCGGTTGGTTATTAATATAATCAACGGCACCTCGGAGGGCAACAAGCTCCGAACTAGTCGATGTTGTCAAGTGAGAAATCTTGTATTGGATGCCTAGTGAACGGGATGGTATAACCACTGCGCTGGTGGAGCTGGTCTGAGTGGAAGAGCCATCCGTATATATGTATACTCGATCAAAGTAGAAAGTGTGCAAACAATCCAGAGCTGCTTGCTTCAAGGCCAAGGTAGGCAGGTCGGTCTTCTTTCTTATCCCTTGTTGGAGAAGGACGCCTGTGGTCGTCGTTCAGGCAGGCACGCAAGAGAGCTTGACTGCATCCGTGGAACATGACGAACATGGGCCCTAAGCGTTTCGGTGCTAATGTAAGTCGTGATTGGATGGTCTTGAGCCATTATAATGGTTCCAGCTGTTGAGGCGCTGCGCGGAAGGTCTAGGCAAACACGTAGTGCCTGCGCCTGTACGCTCTGAAGTTCTCGAAGATTTGACTTGCATGTTTTAGCAAGCACGTGGGAGCTATAGCGTAGGATTCCGATGAACAGTGCTCGATATAACTGTAGCATGGAGCCCACTGACGATCCACATGGGGGTTCATTGCTTTAAGTGTTTTCATAAACCATTGGCATCAATTCCCCATGATTTGCTGCACGGGTTCTCACCAGTCTTGTCATTTTGTTGATGGGAAAGCATGAACTGACCAATTGGGTGAGAAAGCCGGCGTCTGTAGCTGCGAAACGGCACATAAATTCTCATTGGCTGCGACGCCACGTCACGTGCGCGCCTCGACGGAGCAGAGCGGGCGAAAGGGTGCGCTGCTGCCGCGCCAGGTGTTGCGTGAAGGGAGAGGGCCTCCTAGATGCGTGTTAACAGGCCTGTGCACTCTGCTTTATGACGTCATGTTACTTGGACTGAGATTTCCATTGTCAAGACCTGCGTGACGAAAGCGGTGCCGTCAAAATCACCGCGGCTTACTCGGGAGCGTCCCCGTCAGATTCTATGGCAGCCGGGGGAGGTAGCATGACGTCGCGGATCGAAGTGCACCGGCCTTGTGCTATCTACGGGAAGCGTCGGCCAAGCGCCCGCTTGCCCGCGAGGCTTTCGTAACTCGAACGACCGCTGGGCTGGACATTAATGCTCTCGCATTCAAAACTCGTCAGAAGCACTTCGGTGTCCTCGGATATTTTCTTTATTTTTTTTTAAAGTTTGTGAGGCAGGGCCTTGAAACATTGCAGTATTAGCGAGAAGTAGGTAAGTTGTAATAATGACTTGTTGAAAATTCATTCTTTTCTATGATCATATTCTTTCTAGCCGTCTTCGTTATTACTCTTTACAGAATAGCATTAAGATGCCTTCGTAATTGGCGAGTGAACAAAATTGGCGAGTGAATGAAAATATTACAGTGGAAAGGAAGCCAGATTTTTTTAAAACGATGTCACATGTGAATATTTTGTTGTCACATCTCAATTATGTCGGTTGAGCGGAGCGCAGCGTGCTCGGATACTGGCGCCGATGGCGGATTTGGCTCGCAGCCCGTGGTCATTAGCAGTAGGTGGCGGCCTTGTAATGCGATTAGCATTCTTAGGATACTTGATCCACTTTCTGCGGGCTGTCTATGTAACTGTCCGACACCTTGGCTCGATGCAGCCCGCGGACGCCTCCCAACCGGCCCGCCGTGGCCGCGCACCCGGTGGCGAGGCCGGTTCGCAGGCGGGCCATGTTCCCTCGCTAGCGGACGCTGCGCTTCCGCCGGCGAGTGTGGCTTCTCCCCGAAACCTCGCTTCTTCCTGGGAATAAATGATATGCCGGGAGTAAAGAAGCAACTCCGAGGGCTAATAATAAAACCTACACAAGCTGGTGGATTCTGAAGGCCAGTGCTTTTGCACTGTATGATGCACGAGCATGCCCTTTGTGGGAAATACATAAGCGTGTCCTGGGAAACCTCATATATTTATTTTTTCATCTGCTAATGTTATGAGGTCGCACTGACTCAATCACCAGCAGTTTCGCATATTTCTAAAGGCGACGGAATCCGTTTTCGTAGACGGGGCGTATAATACGATAGCTGAGCTGCATAAAAGGTCCGGCCCGTTTCTTTAACCTTAGGGAACAAATATAGAGTTCCTAGCATAGAAGGATCGTCCTGATTATTAATAAATAATTAAATTGAATTATGGGGTTTTACGTGCCAAAACCACGATCTGGTTATAAGGCACGCGGTAGCGGAGTACCCCGGAATAACTTGGACCACCTGGGGTACTTTATTGTGCATCTAAATATAAGCAGACGGGTGTTTTCGCATTTCGCCCCCATAGAGATGCGGCCGCCGTGGCCGGGATTCGATCCCGCGACCTCGTACTTAGCAGCCCAACACCATAGCCACTAAGCAATCATGGCGGGTAGCCCTGATCCTTCTGTGCCTTATTGCCCTCAGCCACAACAGTCCAGTTACGCGTGGCTTTGGAAATTCTCCTTTTGCGTCGGCCTAGTGGATCAGATAAATGAGCTCAAGCTCAAGTTTCAAGAAGAGGCAAACGTAGCTTATACATGACCAATGCACCGTAATCAAAAGCTTGCGGTCAAAACTTGAGTTTTTGAAAAGCAGCTGCAACATCAAACGGGGGAACATTTGTGCTGTTGTTCAATAATTAGTGCGAAAGCTAAAACGGCCTTTACTTCCCGATTAGCGACAACAATACTCGGCGATTATGCACGTGAAATGTTTCGAGCGATCCTCTGACCTTGATGCCAACAAGGGGGAACTACAAGTGTTGCCAAGGTCATTCACCTGCGATGTGGATGCGGCCAGGTTCCTCTCAGTGAGAAGCAACTGAAGTACAGTCAAACTGGATCTTGAAGTACAAGTACGAAAAGAAAATCTAGGGCGTTAATAATGTGAAGCTATTGCAATCTGTCTTTTGTACATACGTTAATATTGTCACGTTGTCGTGGCGGTGACGAACCACAGTGGGCCTCTTCAACTATCAGTCCCTGACAGACGGCTTGGGATGCTCCGCCCACTAGTCCGAGAGTTGTCAGAAGCGCGTTCGTTTTTTTTTTCTTCTTTTTTTTACGAACCGGAAGTTTCGCAATGCCCGCGGACTGTCGGAGCTGTCAACAGAATTTCACTTGGATAAGCGCAAGCAGCTCGCAGATGAAGGCTTTCAGAAAAAATTTATTGCCCTTCCACTCTGTGAAGAGGGATAACCAGCGAGGCTGTAGTGGGATGACCATATTAATAACTATATTGATTTATACGGTTATTGCTATATTGACTGAATAAAGACACATACGCGTAACTTCGTGGTTTTTATCGTATTCATTTTCTCTCATCCGTTACCACAGTGACCATAGCTTTGTCGCCGCTGTGGTACACTGCAATCTGGTGTTGAGTGGCTGAGCACGAGGTCGCGGGATCGAATGCCGGCCACGGCGGCCGCATTTCGGTGGGGGCGAAATGCGAAAACACCAGTATACTTAGATTTAGGTGCACGTTAAAGAACCCCAGGTGGTCAAAATTTTCGGAGTCCTCCACTACGGCGTGCCTCATAATCAGAAAGTGGTTTTGGCTCGTAAAACCCCATAATTTATTTAGATTTTACACTGCGATCAGTTGTGCTGCCGCGCTGGACGCGTTCTTGCCAAAGGTTAAATCTATGCTCGACCGGTGACGCGTGCCCGGCACATTGACGCCCGTGTAGCAGTCAATTCCAAACCGTTCCAACAGAAAGTATGCAATCCGCTTGCCACCGGGGCGCGCTAGGTCGACGTTAAGGTCACCGACTGGTGGGCACACTATTGCGTTTTATTATGCTTTTCGACCCCGCAATGGGTGTGAAGAAGCGCCGCCATCCCAGGTTCTATATATACGGCCATGAAGGTCATGCTTCATAACATGGTCGATAAAATGATAACGTTCGGAGCGACCGCCATGACTGATAACATCACGAGGAAATGGTAATGCACTTTATACATAGACGGAAGATGATAACATTCAGAGCGATCGCCGCGACTTGGTTTTTTTTTTTTTCGCTCATGCGCATGCGGTTGCACCGGAAGAGTTTTTGGCGTGCAGGCGACACATGGACGGACGGATAGGCTGGCCATACACAGCTTCGCTGTAAAAGATGCGCGAGGCGTCTTCCGCCTGGTAGTGAAATAAGCAAAGTGTCTCTGCGTACTTTGCGCGTTCCTGACTGCAAATATTGTACACCTGTGAGCAAAAGTATACGGACCTGTGATTGCGCGATAAAGACGATTTTTTTCCCTCTGCCTGTGAATGCAACTTGAAATTGAGGACTGCAGTCCAGATTTGGCATTGCGAACATTCCAATGTACTCGTAAATTTCAGTTTGTGCATGTTAATTACAAAGAAATTTAGCTTTTTGGCAAACCCTGTGGTCCGTATACTCACGGTTGTACACTCAGCTATCACGTCTGTTAAATCTGTGCTTTGTGTGCCATCATACGAGCATTTCATGAGCCGTGTAATTCAGCAGCTTTAGTCTTGGTATTTTTTAAAGACACAAGCACAATGATCAGGTGCACATGCTTGCTTTTCTTGATGCATTTGATGATGATGATATGTGGTGTTTAATGGCGCAAGGGCCAAGTATGGCCAAAGAGCGCCATGCCAAAAGGTAATTAACAATGTATTGTAAATGCAGTGGACAGTGGATTCATCATGGTAAATGTGACATGGCTGTAAAAAGGCCTTAATAACTGTCGCTGTAAATGGCGTAAAATAAATAGGTACTAAAATGATGACACTGATTAGGGCATGGACGATGGCAATTGGGTTTCGTTAAAAACATGATGGAACAAGACAACACATAACAGTGACAGTAGAACCTCAAGAGAGCCCTTTTAATAGAAGGGCTGTTTGTCGTATGCTAAACATTACCTGTCCAAATGATTTTGAGAGTATCTGTTTCCGATAAAAACTGTCAGACTAATGTCAGGTTAAAAAGCGGTTCATCACTAAGAAAAAATGCAGGGTGAAGAGGTGTACTTTCACGATATGCAGAAGGAAAATACTTTTTCCTTTCTCTTTCTATTGCAGGGCCCTGAATAAGAACATGGAGTACTGTCAGACTATTGCCACACTTACCACAAATTGGGGGATCGCCTCTAGTCAAGAGATAAGAGTGAGTACCGTATGTGTGGCCTATCCTTAATCGGCAAAGAATTACTTCTTTGTAACGTGCTGTTTTCCCACTTATCCAGTTCCCCAGTTTTGGTTTTATTATGTGAAGCTTATTCATTACTTGTGTATCCCACTCGCCTTGCCAATGATTCCTTAATTTACAGCGTAGAAAAGGCTTTAGGTCTGTGGCAGGGATGGGAATATTTCCACCTCTGTCGCTAAAAGTTACTGACGTAGCGCTTTCATCAGCTGCTTCGTTCCCTTTTATACCTTTGTGACCGGGTACCCAGCATATGCCATATTCTTTGAGGAAGTTAATATGTGAAGGATTGAGGTGTGTCTCTTGCACACACAACACCTTTGGATTAAACTTGCGAAGGAGTTCCTTAATGTCATCAAGATTGTGTATTAGACCTCTCACATTCCGATGCATTACTTGTGTGGCCATATTGGAAGTGTTTTATGGTGTGTGTCAAGAGATATCAATTTGGTTGGCTCAAGGGACCTTTCCAGGCCCCTTGATGACGGGTATTTCTTTTTTGTTGGCGCGCTCCCGGGAGCAACGCCGTTCCTTCGGCGTCTGAGACGCCGGAGAAGCTTTTGTTACATCCATCGCCTCGTCAGAGGCGCTGGATGACGCCCGCTCAGCGGGCACGCGCGGGAGTTTTTCGGGCCTGTCTGCACGAGCAGTGGCCCTGGGACCGGCAAGCTCGGAGGTCTGCTGGCCCTTCCTGGTAGGGGGCGGAAGAGCAGTGGCTGCTCCCGTCAGGGGAGCTGATGGCGCAACCAGCATCACACTACATGTGACTTGCGCGGCCGCCAGAAGATTTGGCGCTGCTCCCCGGCGCGTCACATCACTGTAGGACGGATTCGATTGGTTGTGGACACTAAAACGCTTGCGCGCTTCTGGAAAAAAGATGTTTAGTTTGACCTTTAGTTCGATTATTTGGTTTTCTTTCTTCCATGACGGGCACGATCGCGAGTAGGCGGGATGGTCTCCGTCAGAGTTAGCGCAGTGGGTTGTGGAAGAACAGTTGTCTGAAGTGTGGTCTTTAGATGCACATTTTGCACAAGTAGCACGCCCTCGGCAGCTCTAAGACCCATGCCCAAAACGCTGACACTTGAAGCATCGGCGCGGATTGAGAATGTACGGTCGTACGCGTAGTTTACAATATCCCGTCTCTAATGAATCAGGTAGTTCACTTGTTCCAAATGTTATTATTAGATGCTTTGTTGGAATTTCCTTGTCGTTCTCACTAAGTTCAAGGAGGTCGTCATCAGAAATGACACCACGCACAGTGTTCATAGACCGGTGGGGGCCCACAGAGACAGGAACGTCACCAAACGCAACAAGTTTAGTCAATTTCCTGTATTGAAGCTTGTCACGGACTTCGAGAAGAAGGTCGCCGCTTCCCATTTTAGTTACTTTGTAACCAGGGCCGATTGATTCTGTCAAACAGTTTGCGACAACAAATGGCGATATTGTGCGGACTGTCTTGGTGTCATGCTGACTATGTATTACATGGTATTTGGGAAAAATTTATTTCGGTTTCAAGAGAAAGTTGAAAGTTTCATCGGTGCGCCCCCTCTTCAAGGAGCGATCAGGGAGTGGGGGGAAACTAGAAGCCATATATATGATTACATTATTCGGCAGGAATGCCAGGCACCCACCTCGGAGCCCAACCTGGGGACGTCACAGGATTAGAAATATTCTATTCTGCATACGCCAGCAGTACATTCCTACTATACCCTAATATATATATACCCAAGACTGGATATATTACACAAGGTTAACCCTTGCCGCCCAGAAAATAGGAAATTAAAAGAAATGAATAGAAGACAGGAAAGATGAAAAAGGCGAAAGAGAAAGACGAAGATCGGAGAGGAGGACAGGAAACGGAGACTACCGATTTCCTCCGGGTGGGTCAGTCCTGGGGTGCCGCCTACGTGAAGCCGAGGCCAAAGAGGTGTGTTGCCTCCGCCGAGGGGCCTTACAGCCCTGTCATGAGGCTTTGGCCTATAAATTTGTTGATGGTAGACACTGGCAAGTTCCCTGGCCTGGAAACGGAGTGGTAAGGAGTACATTAAAAAAAAAGCTTGGCATATGGTCATGTTTGTCTTATGAATGAATCTACTGGATTACGAAAAAGAAGCAGCGGAAAATCGCACGCGGAGAAGACCGATAAGCACTGTGACGATCCTTGACAAATAATATTGAAAGGTCCAAGAATTTAGAAGAAATAAAAAAGATTGAATGGTCGCGACGGCATATCAGTCGCCGTAGCGTCGAAGTCTCTAAAATGAAATTAGTCTTTAAGAGCTATGATAGCGTCCACGAAACAATGATCGCTTGTGTACTGTCAAATGCTCATACTCTGCTGCCCAAAGCTCACGGCACGGTGCGAAAATGCGCACGCAGCGAAAGCGAAACATTGTGCGTGGACATGCCTGCAGACACGCAGTCGGTCGCGGCGAACCGTGCGATCGCAACATTGAGGCTTCATTCTGTTATGCTCCATTCAGTTATACAGACAGCCCACTATAAGAACATATTTTACATACTTTGCTCTAAGCGTTTGCCTAACTTTGACGCAAGAAGCCGGTTCTGAAGCTCCATCGCGGCGACCGCGCGCAGTGGCGTTCACTGTACATATTCGGTAAAGAGATAGCGTCTGTAAACGATTCTGTGCTTTCAGTTTGCCCAAGATTATTATTTCGACAGTAAAAAACTTCCCTCCTTTTGAGAGTACCTAAATAAATGTCCAGGAGGGCTGGCGCGTGGTGTTGTTATTGAGCGCCGACAGCCAAACCTATGAGGAGCGCGCAGCTTTATCCCTCATACTACGCAAGGGAGGCGCTTCCGAGAGATGGTGGCTGCGTAAGTCCTCGCACTCAATGTCACCAAGATTTGGGCACGGTCAGGTCGACCTTACAGACGTTCTTTTCCTGCGTCAGTTATGCTTTCAAAGCGTTCATTTGCAAAATATTTTCAAAATATCGTCGGGGGCGCTGGGCGACTGGAAAACAGTAAATGTGGGTTTGATTTATCTTACATGCGTTATGGACAAATGGTGCAACAGAAGGTCCCTAGACTGATATATGCAGACAACATAGTGCTACCAGAGGACAATGCAAGATAGTTATAGACACTTGCGAATAGAGGTGGGAATGCAGCGACAAATCTAAGCCTTAAGTATCGCACAGAGAAAAATAAAATTATGACATTCAATGAAAACACGAGTAATTGAAGAGGCGGCACCGCAAAAGAAGGCACGGACGCAGACGACAAGGACGAGTGCTGACGTCACTGTGCGTGTCTTTTTTTTTTTTTTTGCGCTGCCGCCTTTCAGATATGTACCAACACGCCCAGTTCGCCACATTAAACGAGTAATTACGTGGTCTCAATTGAACAGCAAGTCATACGTATAGTCGTGCAATATACATACCTCGGCGTATGCATAAACGAACGAAATACTCAAGCACCCACGAAGATAATCTGAAAATAAAGGGGAAGCGGAATTCAGCACGAATGAAACATAGAGTACTTTGGGGCCACACCAAATATGTATAGCGATGCGTGGAATCTGGAAAGAAAGAGTAATGGTGCCAACGCTAACATTCGCCAATGCCATTCCTTGCTTAAAATTAGATACCTTGTCGGGATTGGAAGTTAAAGGGGCCCTGAACCAGCCACCGGGCTTGGTGAAATAACATCTAGTCCTCGGGTAGCACACGCTGCTGTGAACATCTCTGCCAAGTTTTGATGTCGTACGCGGTGCGTGGAGATCTCAAGCGGAGCTCGAAGTCGTCTTTCTCTCAAACGCTCGCTTTTCAACAGAGGCCGGCTCCTCATTCTGTTCTGTACTCTTGGTAACAAAGCCGATTCTCATACGCGGCTGCTATTAGTAGCTGCGGTCGGCTACATGTCGTAGACGCCACGGCCGCTGCGGGGTGCCGCAGCGAGCGCACTGGCTGAGTGCAGTACGGCTCGCCGAGGAGAAACGTAAGCCAAACGGAGTGTTTGGCTTACGTTTAGCGCGTCGTAGGCACCAAAATCAGAAGTCGTGGTGTCTACGTCAACATCCAAAATTAAATTTGAACTGCGCGCCATGGTGAAATTTAGAAGGCGAAGTGTTGGTGGGCACTTCCCACTCCACCGTAGTCTTCGCAGTGCAAGACACTGAAAAGGAACGGGAGCACAGCGGAGGCCGTGTTTGATTGCCAAAACGTACGCTTTTGCTGAATGCATTGAAGTACTTTTTGCGGCACAGTATTTCTGAAATAGCCTACTTTCACTTCAAGTGCCTTTCTCCACTTCGATAAACAGGGGTTCTCGGCTCCTTTAACCATAGATTGCCAGGCCGGTTGACTTTGGGGGCCCACGGTAAAACGACAAATCAGGCAGTGTAGGGTGACAGGGGTTGGACCTATTTTGAAGTCAGAGTAAGCGTAGAGCAAAATTAGTTTCTTCTGAAGAAAGACTTAAGTTCACAAATATTTGTACATGAAAAGCGTGCACACAGATGGAGAAAGAGATCAAGAAAGTTGACAACCAAGTACAGGGTATTGAAAGTGTATATAGTCAACCAGGAGTCATCAGAAAGAAAGTAAGAGAAACAGAGCCAGCGAATTATATGCAAATAATGGAAACACAAAGACCATGGAGGATTATAAAAATGGGCAGAAAGAAATTAGAAGGAAAAATTTGTACGATAACACACAGGGCAATGCCTTGCTGTTTGAGGCTCGAGCTGGTTGCCTAAGGACAAAAACATACCGGAGCAAATATTCCCACCAAGATGAGGCGTATGTGTGCAGGAGCAAAAATCGCGAGACCACTCAGCACATCCTATGGAATGCGAAGGAATTCAGCCAGTGAGACCCGTAGGTAACGTACACTTTCCAGACGTACTTGGATTTAAAGTGGACCGAAGCATAAACCGGTCGGCATTCGAGATTAGACGTTGAGTATTGGTGGAAAAAAAGCAGGGAAGATACTGACACAACGGGATCCATCACAGGCATAGGCAGCGGCACAACGTAGATAGAAAGGTTTTGGAGAAAAAAAAAATGTAAGAGATGTATACAAAAATGCTAGGATGAAAAACACGTATTGCATACCTGATTACATCAAACAGGCTACGGGATTACTTTTCACCACCCCGTTTCAAAGGGGATGCCAATGAATCATCATCATCATCAAGAAGCGCCGAACTTAAACCATAAAGCGATTTATTACAGCTGGCATTGGAACGGTAATGGCATAGCAAATGTCCTTCAGACTGTTTGCACGCGCAGGTTTTTGAGAGGAAGCAGGGAGGAGAGAAAGTGTATATGCGTGTGTACATCTTGAGCGTGCGTGCAGGTGCACTTGCATATGCGTGCGTGCGAGTGCTTGTATGCGTCTGCGAGCATACGCGCGTTTGTGTATGCGTGCATTTGCGTGTACGTGCGTGCGCAAATTTTTGTGCTTGTGTACATGCGTGGGCGTGTGTGAATGTGTATGGGGGCTAACATGTCATCTGTGCGTCTGTGTGTGTGAGAGTGAGAGAGTGGTGCATTCGTGTTTGTGTGTTTGTGTGAGCGAGTGAGCATTTCCTTGCTTGCACCTACTCTTGGGGACAAATGGGATATATAGTTTATTTGAACCCATATTTGCGGCCAAGAGCTACAAGCACCAAGTTTTTTGGCAGCGGTAACAGCGGCGGAGCAGAAGGCATAATCCCTGACTGTTGCACATTGCAGATTTGCACCTACTTCGAAGCGTCACTGCGACAGCTTTATGCGACGGGCAGGTGGGACTGCGCAAGAAGACAGCGCAAGTCTACAACATAGAGCGGCAGCGCACAGGCTTCGTTCATCGAGTCCTGACTGCGCAGACTGGACGACGGAACACGTGGCCATCCCCTGGCGATAAAGCTACCGCTGTTTCGCGGACGCATCATTTGGCAGCGGTGATAGCGGCGGAGCAGAAGGCATAATCCCTGACTGTTGCACATTGCAGGTTAGCGAACTTTTCGAATACTTCTAGAAGTCTAATAAGTATAGTTTTGCTGTCACTGCTGCCACAAAGTGTGACACTTTAGTTCGTTGCTGCAGTCATTAGAAATGGCTAGTGATCTTTCAAAACAACAAGAGAGAGAGACAGAGGAAAGGGGAAAGGCAGGGAGGTTACCCAGAGGGGAAGATCCGGTTCGCTACCCTACGCTGGGGGAGGGAGGGGGAGGTAAAGTGAAAACAACAGAATTCAAAGATGAGCTAAGGAATGAATTCAAAAACTTGAAAGAATCTCTTGAAAGAAACATGCGTGCAGAAGAAAGAGGGCTCTGGCCGATATTAATGACATGAAGCAAAGCATGAATTTCATAAGTAAAAGCCTTGACGATGCTAACCAGCGACTTGATGCTACCTAGACCGAGAACAATTCTCTTAAGAAAGAAAATGAAGTGCTCCGGCAACAAGTTCGATCATTGGAGAGGGATCTGGCTGAATGTCAAACCAATCTTGTGAAATCAGTGCAGTACTCGCGCAACAGATACCTTGAGATTAAGGGCGTTGCGGAAACTCCGAATGAATGTTAAACCGATATGCTCGCTAAAATTGGTGCGGTCATCAGTGAACCCGTCTCCGCCAGCGATATAGGCGTAATTCACAGGGTGGCTACCAAAGACAAAACAAAGAACATTGTTGTACAGTTCATAAAGCGCGAAAAGCGAGACAAAGTCTGAGAGAAGGCAAAGAAAATAAAACGAACAGAAACCTCGGTCTGTCACTGGAAGCTTCCGAAACAGAGGCAAATTTGCCTGTCTTTGTAAAGCGCGAACATGGCTGGAAGCTTGTCTGGGTCAACAAAGGTGGCATTTTTGCCCGTCGCAATGAAGCGTAAGCTGTTGTGGCAATAAAAGGCGAGAGCGATCTGGACAAGATTACGGCGACAGGATAAGAGCGCCCATACTTGGCGCGAGCACTACGATTTTCCAGCATGTGCAAACATGGCTACCTATTGTGTGCTACCTCAGGACATACGTGGTGTCACATCAGAGAATCCAGACAAGCTTTTTAAGCTTTTTCATCTAAACGTAATATCCATTCAGTATAAATTTGACGAAATTATCACCATTTTAGAATCATGCAGTGTTAGATTTGATGCACTCATGTTTACTGAGACTTGGTATGGTATCACTTTATTTCACCGTGTTACAATCATTTCTTTATAAATCGGAAAGTTTGCAGAGGCGGCGGAGTCTCCATTCAGTTTGCGGTACCAGGTTTTGAAATGCTACACGAATTTAGCACCGTTATTAGTGATATTGAAATAATTTGTATTAAGAAAAATAAGAATGTGTTGACTGTGCTGTACAGACCGCCAAGCGGCAACCTGGTCACGTTCTTAAACTTCCTTGATTCTTTACTTTCTTGTGCCAATGAAAACAGATGGTTGCTGACAATAGGCGGTGATATGAATATTGATGTTCAAACGGTCTCGAGCCGGGCGAATGACTTTTTTGTATGTGTTACACAGTAATGGTTTTCAGAATGTTATAGTAACGCCAACACGCGTTACTCTTTAAACTGCATCTGTGCCAGATTTATTCATTACTAACTTAAATGCTAATAACATTTTCTCTGGTGTTATAAACAGGGACATCAGTGATTACTTACTTACTTTTTGTATGCTTCAGCCTACCAGCGCGTTGAAACAAGAGTGGCCTGAACTCACGTACCGGGAAATATCATCTATCACGTTAGAAAATTTTAGGGATAAGATCGCTCAGACAGACTGGAAGGAGACATTTACTTTTGAAAACAGCAAAAGTGCTATGACTCATTTCGAAAAATCTTCAAGAAACATTATTTTGAGTCCTTCCCATTGCGCACATACCGTAAACAAAAAAGGTTGCGTAAACCATAGATCACACATGAACATATCAAGCTTATTAAGCATAAGAACAAACTTTTTGACAACTTTCTTAATCACGTAGCATGGAAAAATTTAAATATTTTAGAATGTTTCGAAATAGGTTGAATAAAGATATAAAAAGATCAGAAAACGAATAGTACAAGCGTGTAATTGAAAACAATTGCTTGCGTGATAGCGGCAAAGTGTGGAGGAAAATTAACGAGGTATTAAACAAGAGCACTAAGGATGCCACGATTGACAACCTAGTTATAAATAACAAAATGGTTGGTGGAAACGAACTAGCTAACATTTTTAACGATTTCTTTGTTGAAATTTGCACTAGTACATACTGTCATGAAGCTACTAATCATATTCCGAGATTATTCCACACAATGTACTTACTGCCAAAATCCATCCCTACAGTAACAATATTGTATCAGAAGCTTAAAGATAGCCGTAGCCGTGATGTAGATGTTCTAGAAATAAAACCAATCAAATACGTTATAGATTTAATTGCGCCAGCGCTTACACACATATATAACGTCTCTCTTTCGACGGAGATTTTTCCAAACAACATGCAGGTAGCAAGAGTTTCAGTAATCTACAAGAATGGTGACAAAAATTGTTTATATAATTACCGCCCAGTGTCAATCTTGCCTGTATTCTCTAAGGGACTAGAGAAAGTGATTAATTCTTGTATTGAGAAATTGACTAGAAAATATAACCTCTTAACAGATTACCAATTTGGTTTCAGAAAGGGACGCTTCACTGAGGCGGCACTTCTAGCACATAAGGAAGAGATATTAAAGAATTTTGAGAATAAGGTAATGACATTGGGTATACTCTTTGGTTTTACCAAAGCCTTCGATCGAGTCAACCATACAATATTATTGGATAAGTTAGAGCATTATGGGTTTCGTGGCACAACACTACAACTTAAAATCTCACCTGAGTGCGCGCCATCAATCATACCCAGGAATTCTGCACATGCGTTTAGTTTCTTTTTTCGCCACCACGTGGCGTATCCACCTTAAAGAATTGAAATTCGCGCCGTGACGTATGCCATGACGCGCAACTAAAGAAAACATAATAAAAAGAAGCACACCCTGAGACCGTTGCTTCACCTAGGCACTTGGAAACGAGCGCGCTTATGTATCAGCCTCATCTTGAAGACAACCTGCTACTTGCTCGACTTGCAATGAATCAACGATTTTGCTAGACACCTTGCCAGACAGCTCGTCGGTATTCCGGGTAAGATGTCTGGCCGAGATAACGGCTCCCGCAAAGCTTCCGTTGGGTTTCCTTTCTTGATTGTTTTTTCTTAATATTTGTGCACCACTGCGGCCGCGGGCTTCCGTATAGTGAGCGTTATTTTTCTTGTGTTTTCTAAGAACCGGTGTGATTCAATAAGAGGAAGCTTTAGCTCGGGCCCTTCTTCGATGCCGGCTGCTCAAATACATGTAAAACACATAAATGATTTTATGAGAAAATCGCTCAACCGATCTGAATGAGAATAGGTGCATTCAAGAGAAAACGTTAGATCACAGTGATAGCTGCAATAATAATTTTGATTTAGGCCATGGCATTATTGACAAGAATTATCGGAAATCGGCAAATCTGCAAAAAGCATAAAAGTACGAAGTTTACAAATTCGTTAGTTCAGATATAAACTGATATCGCATCCCTCTAAACTGCATCCCTTGGACCATCTCAATCGGACAAATTCGATGTATGGATTTATAACTTATGTCAAGTTGTTACAATGCCTGTAAAGATATTGCGAATACCATATTCAGGAGCTAGTGGTGTATTTCAATGCGGCATATGATATATAATTTTTGTCCGCATTAAATGAAATATTAGGTGCAGCTTACAGAATTCCGATATCGCTTCTAATTACTGAGGTACAGAGACGTATACTTCGAGTATTGTTTCTTGAAATTTCGAATTTCTTTAGAATTTAGAAAGTGGAAGCTAAATGAAAATTCGCTATCTGAAATCTTATTTTAACTGTTACTTTTAAGTTCAACATAACTCATGAATTGTGGTGCAGTGGTTGTAAGAAGAAATGATTGCTGATTTCCCATGTAAGAGCTAAAGCTTCCCGTTAAGTTACGTTTAGAATAATATTTTTGCTGAAAGAAGAAGCAAGACGGGTAGCGTATGTAGATTATGGCGGCCGTAGTTCGATGGGGGCGAAATGCGAAGACGCACGTATACTTAAATTTAGGTGTACGTTAAAGATGCCCAGGTGGTCGAAATTTTCCAGATTATCCAACTACGCCGTGCCTCATAAACAGATCGTGGTTGGCACGTAAAACCCCATACTTTCTTTTTTAATTTACAGAATGTACAGTAATTTACAGTAATTCACAAAGTACAGTAATTATGTACAGTAATTCACGACGCGGTCGTGGCGTCGTTGACGTTGGAAAAAAAATGGCACCAATTCCATGACCACTGGCATCAGTGCGGACTTCTCTTGGAGCAGTCTCGTCGAAGTGTGCAAGAAGAAATGGAGATATAAGGAGAGAGATAAGCTTCGAGAAGGCCGTTGTTTGTTCAGGTCCCCAAGAAAATGAAGCATCTGCCTTCAGAAGAGCAGAGGACAGGTGGCCTCCGAAAAATTGTGCATGAAGCGGCGGAAGTACGAGAACAGGCCCACAAAGCTCCGGACATCTTCAGCACATGTTGGCACGGGAGACTTCTGTACCGCACGAGCTTTTCCCGGGTCTGGGTGCACACCAGATGAATGAACAAGATGACCGAGGATAGTAATTTAGTGGCGTACGAAGTGACATTTAGACGAATTAAGTTGAAGGCCAGCATTGGGAAAAGCAGAAAGAACGAGCGAGAGGCACTCCGGGTGCGTGGCAAATGTAGGAGCAATAACGACAGCGTCATCTAAGTAAGAAATACAGATTAACCACTTGAGGTTATGAAGGAGTGTGTACATCATGCATTCAAAAATAGGATGACACATTACATTAGCCGAATTATATAAATTTGAACTTGTATATGCTATCGGGTGTTATAAAGATGGTTTTCTCTCGGTCCATGTCGTTGACGCAGTCTGCCAGTAACCGGAACCAAGGTCGATGGAAGAAAAGTACTTCGCACCATGGAGGCAGTCGAGGGCGTCATCAACGCGTGGTAGAGGATAAACGTCTTTATTGGTGATCTTGTTGACGTGCCGGTAATGCACGCAGAAGCACCAGCTGGCGTACATTTTGACTAGAATGACAGGAAACGTCCAAGGACTGGATGATGGTTCAATGACTCACCGAGAGAGAATCTTCTCGACCTCCGTTTGAATGACTTGTCCTTCGTGCAAGGACCGACGGCATGGTCGCCTGTGAATAGGGTGTGCGTCGCCCATGTCAGTATGGTGTGTCGTGGGAGAGGTCGGGCCTAAAGGGTGGCCCAGGGTAAAAATGTCGCAGAACACGGAGAGCAGCTAGTTGGCGGGGTGAGGCGAAAGTTCGGGAGCAATAATGTTTGTTAGCTGAGGAAGGACAGCCGGCAAAGAAGAACAGTCAACGGGAGACGACGTAATATAAGCAGCCGAGGCTGAAAACAGGCAAACTTGGGAGGAAGACAGCGTACATAAGGTTATGCCTTGTGGTAGGACGTGGTAACCGATTCTGAAGTTGACGAGCTGAAGGCTGGTAGAGTTGGTGATACTGACGATGGTTTGCGGAAGAGCAACGTGATGAGCAAGGAGCACTTCCGCGAGAGGAGGCACAACACAGAATTCTGCAACCCACCCCCCCCCCCCTTCTCTCTCTGATAGAGAACCGTCCGGGTGCACAGATACACGCCTTGTTTCAAGAGCATAAATCACGACTCCCACGATCACTTTTTTGGCACTCCGACCTCTGCTACCCACCATGGCTTCTGCAAGCACCGAAAATAGAAACGTCAATCGAAGGACTTAAAAATAAAAGCGAAGTTTCCACAATAGCAGCAAAACAATTAGCGTTACATCACCTATTTGACAGGTACCAGGAATCTATTCACGTCTACACGGACGGTTCTGTAGTCAAAGAAAGTGCGACTGCAGCTTATGTTATACTATCCTTAAAGGTGCGGTACGCTTGTCGACTAGGAGACACGTCATCACCAACAATAGCGGAATTAGTGGCAATTCTCCAAGCCACTCATTTTATCAAAAGATATGAGACATCAATAAAGTGGGTAATTTGCACGGACTCTTTATCGGCTTTAGCATGTCTTGGAAATGTTGATGACAGCCAACCACACGCACGAATAACATACGCAATACTGAACAATTTAACCCAGGCTAATGAAAGGAAACATGAAGTGATATTACAGTGGGTCCCGGGCCATGCTGGTATAGCAGGCAACGAACTAGCGGCCTCATTGGCAAAATCAGCCCATAAAGATGCAGAAATTGAACTCATTCCTTTATCACCAATGGACACAAAACGGATATTGACAGTACTAAAGAAAGACTTGTGTATGTCAACATGGTTTAATGAAAACACTAAGGAATCAATACTCAGCGCGAAGACCCTCAACTCGAATACCAGCTGGATGTACAACTTTCTAAAAGTACCTAGACACTAATTCACCGACTGCGCCTTGGGCAGCATACACCAAACATTTCCTGCATCGCATCATACGGGATCCTTCCCCGGCTTGCTCCTGTCCTGTGGCCACGACGATGAGGATGTTCGCTATCTACACCTCGAATGCCCCATTTACGAGATACAAAGCCAGCAGCTAGAACAAGAGCTACACTCCATCGATCCTCACCGGCCTTTCTCACTCGCAAAATTTCTGGGCCCATGGCCATCGGAAATTGAACAGCGAAAAGCATTGAACGCAACTGAACATTTTTATGAATACACAGGCATCGTCAACAAATAGTAGGTATTTCATTGAATAATCACACGATGTCACTAAAACATTCTTATATTATTTATAATTATTAGTGCTTTTATATTACGTGCTATACATTTTTTTGTGCGTGAGGTATTTTAACACTGCAATTTCTCATATGTTTATATGCTAATCGAAGTCTACATAACGACAGTTTGTGTGTGTTCGTGACTTTGTTTACGAACTCATTGTGGTGCAACTTGCATTTGAATTTTACACTGTTATGTTCATAGGCGTGTAGGACTGTGCTGTGGCTTTCTTACCGTATGAAGTGATTCTTTTTAAATTTTTAAAATTTTCCTGCATATTTTTTTATATTGTTGTTTCTGCTATGAGAAAAGGAGTAGCCATCACCATTATAAGGTGACTACGTCTCTTTCTTTTATTTTCATCTCAATAAAAAAAAACAGTCACCATCAGGCACAGGCGGAGCTGTATAAAGCAGGACGCTGGTCATGGCTGGTGAGGCGAGTGGAATGTGCTCAGAGAAGCAGAGCCTGCTGAGAACTTCCTCTGGAGTGTCAGGACAAAGTAAATCAAACGGAAGAAGTCCAGTGGACCAGTAGATAAGGGCAGAGTGATCGGATAGGAAATCAAGGCCTAGAATAACGTCATGGGGACGCTCTTAAATAACAGAAACAAAACAGATGTTTGGCGCCCAGAGACACCAACACGAGCGCCACACATTCCTATTGTGGCCAGTGTTCTTCCGCAAGCGACTCGCACAAGACAGGACGCCGCAGGTGTCAGAACGTAAGTGAGCTTTCCACGAAGCTGGTCGCTCATCACATAGATGTGCGCGCCTGTAACAAGCAGAGCAGCGACAGGGACACAATCTACGTCTCATCAAGCAAATTCCTTTCCGTCGATAAGGCCAGTAGAGCAATTGCAATCCCGGTTGTTCTAGCAGCGTCACCTCTCGAAGCTGTACCCGTCAGTTTCCCGTAGAGTGCAGGTACACACTAAACATTTTAACACCCTTAAGGGTGTAAATCAGTTTGTCGCCAGACGAACACCCAGATTTGTTGAAGGACGGTGGGCAGATTGTTCTAGAAAAACTGGCCACCCTGTATTCACAATGTCTCCTGACCTCGAGCGTACCGGAATCGTGGAGGAACGCTAACATAATCCTAATTCATAAGAAAGCGGACGCCAAAGACTTGAAAAATTATAGACCGATCAGCTTACTCTCCGTTGCCTCCAAAGTATTTACTAAGGTAATTGCAAATAGAATCAGGAACACCTTAGACTTCCGTCAACCAAAGGACCAGGCAGGATTCCGTAAAGGCTACTCAACAATAGATCATATTCACACTATCAATCAGGAGATAGAGAAATGTGCGGAATATAACCAACCATTATATATTGCTTTCATTGATTTCGAGAAAGCGTTTGATTCAGTCGAAACCTCAGCACTCATGGAGGCATTGCGGAATCAGGGTGTAGACGAGCCGTATGTAAAAATACTGAAAGATATCTATAGCGGCTCCAGAGCCACTGTAGTCCTCCATAAAGAAAGCAACAAAATCCCTATAAAGAAAGGCGTCAGTCAGGGAGATACGATCTCTCCAATGCTATTCACAGCGCGTTTACAGGAGGTATTCAGAGACCTGTATTTGGAAGAATTGGGGATAAGAGTAAATGGAGAATACCTTAGTAACTTGGGCTTCGCTGATGATATTGCCTTGCTTAGTAACTCAGGGGACCAACTGCAATGCATGCTCACTGACCTGGAGAGGCAGAGCAGAAGGGTGGGTCTGAAAATTAATCTGCAGAAAACTAAAGTAATGTTTAGCAGTCTCGGAAGGGAACAGCAGTTTACGATAGGTAGCGAGGCACTGGTAGTGGTAAGGGAATACATCTACTTAGGACAGGTAGTGACCGCTGATCCGTATCATGAGAGTGAAATAATCAGAAGAATAAGAATGGGCTGGGGTGCGTTTGGCAGGCATTCGCAGATCATGAACAGCAGGTTGCCATTATCCCTCAAGAGAAAAGTGTATAACAGCTGTGTCTTACCAGTACTCACGTACGGGGCAGAAACCTGGAGGCTTACGAAAAGGGTTCTACATAAATTGAGGACGACGCAACGAGCTATGGTAAGAAGAATGATAGGTGTAACGTTAAGGGATAAGAAAAGAGCAGATTGGGTGAGGGAACAAACGCGCGTTAATGACATCTTAGTTGAAATCAAGAAAAGGAAATGGGCATGGGCAGGACATGTAATGAGGAGGGAAGATAACCGATGGTCATTAAGGGTTACGGACTGGATTCCGAGGGAAGGGAAGCGTAGCAGGGGGCGACAGAAAGTTAGGTGGGCAGATCAGATTAGGAAGTTTGGAGGGTCAACATGGCCACAATTAGTACATGACCGGAGTAGTTGGAGAAGTATGGGAGAGGCCTTTGCCCTGCAGTGGGCGTAACCAGGCTGATGGTGATGATGATGATGAACACCCTTAGGGTGCTGTTGTCTACGCCCTACAGTTGGGGTGCAATTATCGCACCCTAGAGGAACGGTGTCCAGTAAAATAAATTTAGGGTGTAAGGGTGCTAGCCCACATTTCCACCCATCTATGTGGGTGTTGGAAGGGTGTACACCCTTTTATTCCTGGTGTGCATGAAAGGCAGGTTCGGCAGTACATGCCTTCAATTATTACTATTTACTGCGATCCACGCGTAACTCTCGTGTGTGCCAGAAGGTTCAAGTTCGGCTACCAAACGCACCGTCCAACAGCCGGCCTTGAAGCTTCGAGGGGCATACACAACACCTATACGTGTGGATCACATTACATAGTAATTCAGGGTGTATATTGCAGAACCTGTCTTCGCTACACAAATACAGCCTAGCAAATTTGACACTTCTGAGCATGTATATCAACGCCAACTGTTATGACGATTTCCAGATCCGTATAATAGCAACACAGACTTGTAAGACATGCTGCATTTTCACGAAAAATATAAATGTATTTATTGCATGCTACAATACAGAGTACAAGATATACATAGATCACATGAAATCTAAGCATGCTCAATCACCAAACACATTGGTAAGTACAAGAACATGTACATTTCCCGCAAACGTAATTAAAAATATATGTATGAATCAAATCTGTTATTATAGAGAAGAAACTATGCATAGAAGCCCTGAAAGAGCCTGAGTTGACCTCACAGTGTTTTGGTCCACATAAAGTCATAAATTTTCACTATTAAGCTCCAATGAACGAAAATTCAAGTTTTGATGCCTTAAAAAAGGATATTGCAAAGGTCAATTAGGGAAGTGAATGAAATGCTGAGCAAACACACAAGAAACACACCTGTTATTTTGTACACCAATGTCATGGCAAAGCATTACGAAAAGTTTGGAAAGTCGATGTAAGGCATAACTGGCCAACATTTTTCAGAGTGAAACAATATTTTCCAAGCATAGGCATGCTTTAAATAAGGTTTAAGCCAAGAGCATTATTGCTCATTTTCTCTTTCCAACAAGATTACTTGAGCACAAAAAATATGTGGAACATTTTAGTGCCTAAATCGTTTTCTTTCTTTAGTGAAATGAGAGTTCTCTGGGCTAAAAGTGCTGTGTAGCAGTATTTCTCATTACAAAGCCGGTTTCTTTCAATTTATGTTTGGTAACCCGAAGGTACTCGAAGACTGAATATGCCACATTTACTACTGTTTGGGTGCAAAATGCAGTATCAATGGAGGTCTGATAAAAACAAACCACTGTTGATTAAACTATTTTGCTGAGCACAAAAGGTGGAGTGTTTTAAAATACATTGTAAATTTCTAAATTATTTGCACTTAGATGTGGCGATGCAAGATTAGGGCTTGCTGTAGGATATGAGTATGCAAATGAGCCAATATGGTTTATTAAATCAGCTATACTCTGGTTACTAAAAACACAGGCACAGGCAGTCGTGCATAAGTTCAAGTTAGATATCACACTGTTAACATTTGCCAGCAAGAAATGGTTGTATCAAACAGTATAAATATACTGAACAGTGTATATTCATTGATTGAAAATGAGAAAAGATATGGTACACATTTCAGCTGCAAAAATGCAATTTATGCAACAAGTGGCATTTAGCTTTCAAGAAGAAAAAAAATGCTGTTCACGTTTAACCACGAGGTGCAGGGACTCCATTCTTTGAGCATCTTGACCAATAAATGCAGCACATGGCTATGCTGCAATCTTGCACCCTGCATTAGCAAAATAAGAAGGGAATCATGAGAGTTCAGTTTGTGCAATTACACATGTACACTTTGGAAACTTTCATAAGGCAACAATTTTAATTATGGTACCGGGCACATTGCACAACTTAGGTAACTGAGCAAGACAAGTGAAAGGTAGGGGAAATTTCTATTTTGCAAATTTATGAATTACATGTTGCCGTGAACACTAAACCACTATTTCATTGTGAATACAACCTGCCACATACAACAGCAAAAGCAAATAAATTTACCATAGCCTTTTCACCATAGAAAATAAGAGTGAATAAAATTTATAGACACTACCAACGACATCTCTCCACAGCAGACATTTGTCCAGGAGCGTGTATGTGACGTTAGTATAAAAATTGACATTATGAAATCTAGAATATATCTGTGCATTACACTTTATAAGCACAGCAGCTGACAAACTTATGGGATATAGCGCATTGAGACTGAGATACACAAGACATGAAAAAATAATTATGTTTACAGAACATTATTACACTAGGAGACAAAGAGTACTGTTTTACAGAGAGTGCACACAAAATGAAAATGAGGAAACCCCCACTGGCATTCTCATTTGCCATGCAATACATGCATCCAGCCCAACGATCTCCAATGCAGTTTATTAGGCCCTTTCTGTATCCTAAAATTTATTGTGTATGTCCTATTTACTAATTTAGTAATAATTGGCAATTTGGCATACCTTCCTGGAAAATTTAGCATGTATTGTCAACTATTTTCCTTAGAGCATGCCCCCCTTCTTTCAAAGGGTTAGCTCGGCAATACGCTGACAGGTAGTATTACCTTATTTAAACTTATAATCCATCCTCCATGGTCCCAATTTCTACTTCACGCTCTAACCTGCGACGTCCCTCCTACGCAGTTTATGTTGGTCTAAGACTATTTACATGGCCCTTCTTTCTGTAGCCTCTCAATTATAGCCTGAAATTTCTTGTCTCCTAAAACAATCATCTTTTCCGCCCAAAACACATTCCAGAGCTACCCTTCACATAGGGGGGGGGGGGGGGGGGGGGGGGGGATCGTATATTACTGTTCACATATTCAATGAAACCGCCGAGCCACAACCATTTCTCATCCTGTGTTGCCACTACATGCATGTGAGTCGCAATGGTGGTAAATTGGCTACCCGCCCTCTCTCGCTTAAAAGTACATTTTCCACGTGGAAAATGACCAGAAGCATTGCATTTTATTGAATGAGTGCTCCTGTGCATGTTTTTTTTTTTCTCATCTAGTAATGGCTAGGTTCAACATGGTCAAGCTGTCTGAAAAATGTCTAGCGCCAACCAATACTTCGTGGTTTCAAAATTATGAAGCATTCATTTTTCAAGACTTGTACCAAATTAAGCACAAGACAGATTTTCATGATGCAAATGAGGAAAGGTTGTGCTTAGAGACAATGATAGGCCTGCTATTTACTGCAAAACTGTGTGAAATGAAATGCGCTTGCACTTTTCATGAGCAGCTAGCTCAGCACAAGAAATAGGTGCATTGCCTGCTGAAACCTTCTTAACGCCCACAAGAGGTCCTGGTTTCTTGTAATTTTTTCAAATCCCTTACACTCTTTATAGCAATCCGGCGCATTTTGATTTTGATATCGTATTCAAAATAAAAACAGCTCAACGTTTAAGGTTCTGAGATTTATATGGGAATAAATTAAAAGTAGAAGAGTGTAATGCAATAAGCAAATAACAAGCTCGTTGCAGACAGTAAACAAATATTCCATTTCTGCAAATAAATTGGTAGCAGGAAGGTTATGCGAAATTAGCACTGAATGCAAAATGAAGAATATGATGCTGCAATGTCCCCATTCCGTGAATATTCTTGCATAAAGAAAATCCTCCTTATGAAAGGCCATCAATAAAATGCAAGCGTGTACTTTGGATCAGCCAGTCATACCTGCAGTATGCACTTTACCATCGGTAATATTTAAAACCACACACAACCGCACATGATTTCAAGCTTTGGCCGCCAAGGAGCCTCAGAGTTTTAAATTATAACTAGACTTATTAGATTACACTACACACCTATATCTACTTACAATATTATCTTCACAACTGCGTCCAAGACATCAACCATCTATCCGAAGGCAAACGCAAGTGGTTCGCTCTTGATGGAGGGCACCAAGGCTGGGCATTGGTAAACTGCTGCTGTCACATGCATGACCTGCGAGAAACGACGCTTCAAGTTCAAGATAAACAAATGCTATTAGAACAAACGACAAGATCATTGGCAATGAGCCTCGTTTTGTTTGCACGAGAAAATGTTTGTATGCTCATATGCTGCTGTCGCCACTGTACCAGCATGCTTTGCATAGTTTATTATTTCAAGTTAAATTGGTTATTCTGTTTTCTTGCCAATTCTTGGCAAACAGCACCAGCAACGAAGTAGCTTACTTTACACACATACTCCCTTTTGAGGGGCGAATTCACTGATTCACTGCGTGCGTGCGTGAATCAGTGAATTCGCCCCTTCGCCCCTTCAGCGAATTCACTGATTCACTGCGTGCGTGCGTGCGCGCGCGCGCACGCACGCACGCACGCACGCACGCACGCACGCACGCACGCACGCACGCACGCACGCACGCACGCACGCACGCACGCACGCAAGCACGCACGCGCGCACGCACGCACGCACACACGCGCGCGCGCACGCACGCACGCACGCACGCACGCACGCGCGCACGCACGCACGCACGCACGCACGCACGCACACACGCACACACACACGCACACGCACACACGCACGCACGCACGCACGCAAAGAGACAGATACGACACATATCTGTCCGTATTCACATTATTACGCGTCCACGCGTGCACACACGCACAAAACTGTACGCACGCAGGCAAACGAAACTGCACGCAAACACAAGCGCGCGTATGCTCGCACGCGCATACACGCACTCGTGCGCACGCAGATTCAAATACGGAGACACAAACACGCACGATCAATGCGTGTACGCATATACACTCTCTCTCCTTCCATGCTGCCTCGCAAAAACATGCGCGTGCAAGTAGACTGAATGGCACTCGTTCTGCAATCACCGTTCGAACTTCAGCTGTAATAAATGGCTTTACGGTTTAAATTTGGCACTTCAAGTCAATGTGCCCTGTGCCCATGGGGTACAAAACCATTTGCTCCTGTCGTGTGACATAACCGCCCATCCCCGAGCAAAACACTGCTTTAACGAACCCCCAATGTTCCGACTAAGTGCCATAACTGCATATGTTGTTACAAAAGACTACCCTCTTGGAGCAGACAGTTGAAACTTGTTGATACTCGGCTATTATAATTAAATTGTTTAAAATTTTGCCTATTCAGTTACGCATGCGAATTGCACACATGATGGTCAAGGTGCAATGTCCATAATTCCTGAGTATGTTCATGCTACAGTGCACGATAGTATATATTTTTTAAACATAACACAAAGACATGCGCATGCTTGTTATGTTGTCCAAGGAATAAAATATGAGCATAAAAGCAATGACTTAAAAATACGCAACGCATTCCCACGTTTTAGGAAGTAAAAATAGAAAATGTAGTATTTGAAGAGCCCTCCTGAAGAAACCAAAACTGGAACCAAATCGTGAGTCTTGTGTTTCGGCCATCTGGTGGAAGACTACCGAACTCAGTCATAGGCGGCGCAAAAAAATTGGCATCACGGCATCGAACCGCTGCCAGCATGACGGGGGGAACGACAGGTGCTAGCGGTTAAAGGACTCGGCCACGGTTTCCGACGTTGCCTCCAGTGATACGCTCGGTTATTTATAGATACCACGTGAACTTCCACGACCGTGTGTCAAAAATCGCTTTTGGGAACAGTGTTACGCCATGTGTTGAGAGTCAAGATAGGCATCACTCCAAAGCTGAGTCTCCGCACTGATACGCTGCACTGGGTATTACAATAGACGCCGTTGTTTTATCACAGGCATCGTTCTTGCCTCGAAAATCAAGTACAAATTTTCGTCGTTTCCATAGGCTTCCATTGCTAAATCTTCAACCGCTGTGGGAACAAAATTCTTACGTGCCATAGCGTGATCACTGCATTTAACTCGTGTGGATTGTCTTCCAGAACACGTCTGTCACCTGCCTTTTTCAATAATCAACCTGCAGCTTTCGTTATTCGCGAAAAATCCGCTCGTTCCATTGAAAACGCGCTAGCTTCGTGCCGGGCCCGCTTGGGGCGCTAGTTGGCACGTGTCCAGAAAAGCTGGATATGGACATGACCTTGAAATATATCATCCTTATGCCATTTCTTAAAAAATCACTATTTGTGCGAATGAGCATTTTTGGTTTGAGCCTAAAAAACAAGAAAAAATACAATGGTAGGTCTCATTTTTGTCCGGCGTTTCATTTCTGGCCGAAAGGAGCCGGTGAAAGCAGATTTAACGTAAAGCTAAGGCGACCCACGATCTGCACTTAGCCGCAAGCACGTTGTTAAGAACGGCCCGCGGACGTGCAAGTTTTGCCAGCCAGTTGCGACAGCGGGCGTCAACTTTTCTTGGAACGCCACCGTTACGCTCTAGCCTCGCCGCCGTTGTGACTAAACGCGATCGGCGGACCAACTATTGTTACTGAACCCGCCACCACAGACCTGATCTGCTATGAGCGGGGGAGTTGCAGCGGGAACGTCTACGAAGGCCGCTTCCCACGCGCCGTGCAAGACGCAAGACAATGGACACCACGGCGGCCGCGCTGCGGGGATCAGCTCCGAGTTCTGCGAAGGCCCTCTCCCCTCGGGGGGGGGGGGGGGGGGGTGCGTGGACCTGTGCGGGTGTGTTTGTGTGTGTAATCTCTCACACAAAGAGGCGGCTCGTCTCCTGGTCGAACGTTTCCCTCACCTTGGGATCGAGGGAGGACCGAGTGTTTATAAACCGCTGTTGTGCGGCTGCTCAGTGCACTTTCTCTCGCAGTCATGCTAGACTGATGAACTGCAACGTCCTGATGTTGATACTGTAAATAAACCTATATTCCTCGTTCTCGATGAGAAGCAGTCCTTCCCTTTCAAAACGTCCTCAGCGTGGATAAGTTGGACGACGACATGGGCCAGCTACCTTCTAATTCATGCCCGACTCCAATCTTTACAACTGATTACGAGCGGTGGGATTGAGCCCCCAATCCTGACAACTGGCTGACAGCGGTGAGATGGACTTTGCGACGTGGTGCTGTGTCTCCGGTTCTTGCTTGGTTCTTGCTTTGACTCTCTAGGCTTCATTTTGTGGTTGTTCTGTTTAGAACTGTAGGGAAGCTAGATTGTTGATTGTTAGCTAGGTTGTGTTTTTCTAGGTAGATTTAGCGAGCAGGACAAAGGCAGTAAAGCAGCAGTCATGGAGTTAAGGAGACTTCTGAGAGACGAATTGTTGATTGTTGGTAAGGAACTGGGCCTAGATGTACGCAAGGAAATGCTGAAATCGGAGTTATTGCAGCTAATTTCCGAACAGGCCAGTGAGGAATAAATTGAAATGGGGTTGGAACTTCCGAAAAAAAAGAGAAACGGGACAGAGAGAGAGAAGAACGGGACAGAGAGAGAGGGGAACGCGAGTTAAGAAAAATGCAACTTGAACTTGAAAGCAAACGTTTGGAGTTGTCTCAAGGAAGTGAAGGGGCTCTGGGACGATCAAGTGAGGCAGAATCATACCGCATGGACAGGCTATTAAAGCCATTCGAGGTCAGGACCGACATAGGTTTGTTCCTATGCAATTTTGAAAGGACTTGCGAGAAGATGAACTTCGGTCCGAGTACATGGCCACAGCGGTTGCTGTCTATGTTGCCGTGTGAGGTGGCGGAAGTAATCGCCAGACTCAGTGCGGAAGATCCATATGATTATGCGAAAGTGAAGGCGAGTCTTCTGAAGAAATATCGCCTTTCAGCCGAAGCTTTTCGGCAAAGGTTTAAAAACACAGGGAAGAAAGATAGCGAGGGGTATCCGGAGTTTGCATACGGCTTAAAGGCCAACCTAGTCGAGTGGCGGAAAAGCGCGGAAGCGTACGACAGCAGAGACATGATCATTGAATGCATGTGTCTAGAGCAGTTTTGCAAAAGCATCCCCCAAGCTGTGAAACTGTGGGTGCAAGACAGAGGGAATGTAAACACTGTGGAAAGGGCGGTGGAATTAGCCGAAGAGTACGCAACGCGTAGAAAGCTGAACGCCGAGGACGGAAATTGGGACGGTCGAAATGGACCGCAGAAACAAATTCCTTTCAAAAGGGGTTCTCAGAATAGACGACCGGAGCCTGTAGACGTGGAAGAAAAGCCCCCAGAAAAGAGCGAGGAGAAATCAAACGAGGAAACAGTACCACCAAAAGAGCAGAAAAGAAAATTCGAATCTTTCAGACCAATTCGTTGTTATAAATGCCACAAACTGGGACATATAGCTATAAATTGCGGGAAGCCTAGCGTAGTTTTCTCCTACGTGGATGAAAAAGACGAGACTATGGAACTTTTAAGCCCATATCTTCACGACCTGCAAGTTAATGGCAAACCATGCCGGGTGCTAAAAGACAGTGCCGCCACGATGCACATTGTCCATCCCTCCTACGTGACGGTAGATGATTTCACCGGAGAAGTAGCATGGATCAAACAGGTTGTAGAAGAACACAGCGTGTGTCCGCCCATGGTCAAAGCCAAAATCAGTGGACCATTCGGGGAGCTAGTGAACGAGGCTGCAGTTTCCAAATTTTTGTCACTGCAGTACCCTTACATCTTTTCGAATCGTTCGAATCAGTTACTGCGTGACAAAGGGCTTAAACTGGGAGAGGGCGTAGTATTGGCATTGACCCGAGGCCAAGCTCGTAAAATCGCGTCGCTTTCGGCTGAAAATGCACAAGCTGCTCCAGTGGAAGCAGAAAAAGGGATAACTTCAATACCCGAATCCGAGCTAGGCCCGAGGGACAAAAAAACAGTTGAGGAGAGCCTGCTAGCTGACCAGCTCAATGAGAGCGTATCACTAGAGTGTCCAAGTTCAAGCCTGAAGGAAGAGCAAGCTGACGCACTCACAAGCGAGACAGGGTCGTTATTACCACCGGCCTCAAAGAACATTGAACAGCTCTTACGGGTGGGTAGAGAGTCATTGGCAGCCGAGCAAAAGAATGATGAGAGCTTAGCTAAATTACATCACACAGCCAAAGAAGGCATTGCTAGGCGCAACGTGACGATACATGAGAGAGGCGGATTGTTGTATCGGCACTACAGAGATCGAAAGGGTAGGATTTTAGATCAGTTATTCGTACCTACTAAGTACAGGGAGGACCTTCTGAGCTCTGTCATGGAAATGGGTGGTCCGGCCACCCAGGAAAAAACAAATCCGAGGAAAGATTGCTTATGGAATACTACTGGCCTGGCTGTTTCAAAGACGTAGAAAATTTTGTAAGATCATGCGACGCCTGCCAGCGCTCGCGTAAACCAGGAGAGACATGGAAAGCTCCACTAAAGGTAGTGCCCTTAATAACAGAACCTTTCAGACGACTTGTGCTAGACACGGTAGGGCCTCTACCAATAACAAAATCGGGTTACAGGTACTTGTTTACCATGCTGTGTCCGGCTACAAAGTTTCCAGAAGGAATCCCTATGAAAGAGTCAGCTCCACCGAAGTAGTAGACGCGCTTTTGACAGTGTTTGCACGAGTTGGGTTTCCAGCCGAAATTCAGGCGGATCGAGGGTCAGTATTCACGAGCGCACTGACTTCCACATTCTTGCAAAAGTGCGGGGTAAAGTTAATGCGCAGTTCCGTCTATCACCCTCAGTCAAACAGTGTAGAGAGGTGGCATTCAGTGCTTAAGCAACTTTTGCGTGCGCTCTGTTACGAGCACAAGGAAGACTGGGAGAATTGTCTGCCGGCAACTATTTTTGCTTTGCGAACGGTTCCACATGAAGCGACAGGGTTCTCGCCAGCAGAATTAGTGTATGGGAGGACACTCCGTTCTCCACTAAGAATGTTAAGAGAGATGTGGGAGGAAAGAGGAGAGAGTCCTACAGTGGTTGAATACGTGCTAAATCTGCTGGAACGGCTAAGCGCAACCCAAGAACTAGTCGAAAAGAACATGGGAGTAGCTAAAAAGAACGCCAAGTTCTATTACGACAAGAATGCGAGGATTCGTAAGTTTAACGCCGGAGACCAGGTAATGATCCTCAAACCTTCAAGAAAGAACAAGCTTGAAGTTCATTGGGACGGGCCCGTTAAAGCGTTGCACAAACTTTCAGATACTAACTATGCTCTGAAAATGCCCTTTCGCAGGAAGAAGGTGAGGATATATCACTGCAAGTTGATGAAGCCGTATGTAGAGCGGAGCGGAGTCCTTAACTGTATCATCAGAGAGCAGGATGACACACACTAGTACCAAGTTTAAGGAGTATAAGGCGACCTCCAAGTCTGAAATCGGCCTAGGAGTAGTAAAACATTCGGTAAGCTCGCGCGCTCTTAGACCCGAGCAGCTAAATGATCTAAAAGGGGTGTAAGGGGAATATCTCGGCAGATTCAGCGATCGGCCAGATAGAACCGAACTAATAACGCATGAAATAGAGCTGACATCAAGCGAACCCGTAAGATCAAAGCCTTACCGGGTGTCTCCAAGACAGAGAGAGATTATGGAGGCAGAGATACAGCGTATGCTAGAGTTGGGAGTTATTGAGCCCGCTGAGAGTGACTACACGTCACCGCTAATACTGGTAGAAACCCCTAACAAGGACCCTCGTCCGTGTGTTGACTACAGGAAGTTAAATGCAATCACTAGAGATCAGCTGTACTCGATACCCAACATTGAGGAACGAATTGAAAGAGTTAGCGCTGCTAAATACATTTCAACTATAGATCTCGTGCGGGGGTACTGGCAAGTTCCCCTTTCAGAAAGTGCCAGCCGCTATGCCGCATTCATCTCACCTGTAGGCACTTTTCGCCCTCTCGCACTCAGCTTCGGGCTGAAGAACGCGCCGTTTAGCTTCTCTAAGTTAATGGATATTGTCCTAAAGACTTGCAGGAGGTCGGCTTGCCATATCTTGATGATGTAGCAATTTTTTCGGACAGCTGGGAACAACACGTATCGCACCTCGAACAGGTGTTCTTACGGTTGAGGAAAGTCGGCTTAACGATGAAAGCGGAAAAGTGTAGATTTGGTTGTTCGCAGGTTACTTATCTGGGCCATGTTGTCGGCCAGGGCACGAGATTGCCGGCCGAGCTGAAAATAGCTACGATTGGAGAATTTTCTCTGCCGCGCACGAAAACAGCCCTTCGTTCATTTTTGGGACTTGTGGGGTACTATCAACGGTACATTCCGAATTACTCGCAAATGGCAAGTCCATTAACGGACGCCCTCCGAAAGGGAGCACCGAGTAGCGTACACTGGGATAAGGACAAAGAGAACGCTTTCCAAAGTTTGAAAACGCTATTGGTTTCTCGTCGTGTGCTTCGCGCGCCAGACTGCAGAAAGGAATTCATAGTTCAATGCGACACAAGCTACAGAGGTATAGGCGTGGTACTTAGTCATGTCGGCGACGATAACGAGGAGCATCCTATCCTCTATGCCAGCCGTAAACTAACTGTAAGAGAGGAAGCCTACAGCGCTTTAGAGAAGGAATGCGCTTGTTTAGTTTGGGCCGCCCATAAGTTGTCGTATTACTTCTACGGAACGAAGTTCATCTTCGAGACCGACCACTGTCCTCTGACGTGGCTCAATCAAATGTCACACAGAAATGGCCGCTTGCTCCGATGGAGTCTCACTCTCCAAGAGTACAACTTCTCCGTTAGACATAAGAAGGGAAAGTTGCATAGCAATACGGATGGTTTGAGCAGGCTAATTTGAATTCTGCGTTTAAGGGTCCCGTCTAAATTTTGGAGTTATTATTGTTAATTTTGTTAAGCCAAAAAGATCCTCTCTCATTTCGCAGGATTCCCTTCATGATTGCTGAATTTGTCAGCACGAAATTGCTTCAAAAATTGGCATAGCGAAATGCAGCATTTTTTTTTCCTGCACTTATGTCTTCCTTGAAGCCTAGCGGGTACAAAGTGAGTTCCAAGGCACGTCATCTCGGCGCAGAGCCGTGTTGTGTGGTTCGTTTTGCAGTTGCCTGTCCTGGTTGGATGTTTTGGGGCGGTGACATCATTACACAAGTGGTCGCTGCGAGCCAAGGCATCACCCCCTGACCACAAGCCGTACTCTTCCTGCCCAGCGGTTGTCAGCGCTGGACAGTCGAGATTTTCTGGGTCATGGAGGCGCTGTTAAGAACGGCCCGCTGACGTGCAAGTTTTGCCGGCCAGTTGCGACAGCGGGCGTCAACTTTTCTTGGAACACCGCCGTTACGCTCTAGCCTCGTCGCCGTTGTGACTAAACGCGATCGGCGGACCAACTATTGTTACTTACCCCCCACCGCAGACCTGATCTGCTATGAGCGGGGGAGTTGCCGCGGGAACGTCTACGAAGGCCCCTTCCCACGCGCCGTGCAAGACGCAAGACAATGGACACCACGGCGGCCGCGCTGCGGGGATCAGCTCCGAGTTCTGCGAAGGCCCTCTCCCCTCGGGGGAGGGGGTGCCGTGAACCTGTGCGGGTGTGTTTGTGTGTGTAATCTCTCGCACAAAGAGGTGGCTCGTCTCCTGGTCGAACGTTTCCCTCACCTTGGGATCGAGGGAGGACCGAGTGTTTATAAACCGCTGTTGTGCGGCTGCTCAGTGCACTTTCTCTCGCAGTCATGCTAGACTGATGAACTGCAACGTCCTGATGTTGATACTGTAAATAAACCCATATTCCTCGTTCTCGATGAGAAGCAGTCCTTCCCTTCAACAACGTCCTCAGCGTGGATAAGTTGGGCGACGGCATGGGCCAGCTACATTCTAATTCATGCCCGACTCCAATCTTGACAAATGATTACGAGCGATGGAATTGAGCCCCCAATCCTGACAACATGCGCTCCAATGGGAGTGACCTGCCAAAGTTAAGACCATGTTTCAGCTGGCGGCTCAAGCAATCTTCACTTTTTTTTCGTTTCTGCGTCCGTTCTGCCTGCGTCTGCGACGAAAACGAGAAGTGGCAATGCAGATAAACAGAAAGAGGTGCGGGGAGGTGGTAGCGTAATGGTTAGCGAGCCCAGCTTCCAAATGGAGGATGCTGCGAATACGTGGGCTCGAATCCCGTTGGTTTGTTTGTGAAAGCAGCTTGCTGTGCTGTCTGGTGACGGCGAAGCTCAGAATGAGGCGGCATCCTGACGACTACGGTCGCCGTCAAAGTAACAGAATAAGCGGGCGTGCAAGGTCACACCTACAGCCGAAAATATATTCGGAGGAAATATGCTCCTGTCAACAAAAAAAGTGGTGAGTAACGAGCGGTGTTGTTGAGCGAGGCTGTAGACCGATAATGTCACCATAGACAGGACCACGCTCCAATCCCAGTGCTCAGCGGAACGGTATATCGACAGCATGTCAACTAGCGTGTAATTAATACTTCATTAAGGTCGTTGCGTGTTTGTGTCGTGTCCAACAGGAGGCCAGAAGTGTAAGAGATGACACTGGAGAGAAAGCGGCGAGCGAAGTCCGCGAAAAGTACTTGAAGATAGCCATTTGAATGTCGACGCCGGTTAAAGAAAGCCTGCGACTTCACTTGCTCAGGTCGCCAGAAAAGCTTGAGTAGGAGCATGCCACTGGGCATATTTGGTAACCACACCGATAGACACACTCTTTGCGGAAGTGAACAGAGGAAAGGGACCTAGTGAGTTGGCCGCCCTTTTCGAGCTCTGGCATAGTTTGAAAAGTGAATGTGGCGAAGTATGACGCACCAAAATAGTATATGCCAACCAAAATGAATCAGCGTGGTCATACTTGCGCGACACGCCATGGTGGCCTGCCACCAGGACATCATGAAGTTGCAGCGATGACAGTTTTCATTGGGTGTTTCAGAATAAGAACGAGCACATTAGAGACGTCCAAGGGATGTTTCTGCGGTACAAGAGCACATAACACCCCCCCCCCCCAAAAAAAAAAACGAAAATAAGCTTGCGAATAGGGGCATCATGAGATCGAGCGCTGCGGTGCTTGTTGATCTTGTTCAGGATGACGTCAGCGTTTCATTCAGCGTTCACAAGCAGTGTGACGAAGTTCAATGCGTAGGGATAGCTTTTAATTATTATTTTTTTGTTGACGTCATCACACGTCAGCGCGGGAAGTTTGAAAAATTTAAGATCAGTACGCCACGTGGTGGCACTCACGTGAACTAAACCCTCGCGTGCAGAAAAGCTGGATATGGGGGCGAAATGCGAAAACATCCGTGTGCTTAGATTTAAGTGCCCCTCAAAGAACCTCCAAATTTCCGGAGTCCACCACCACGGCGTGCCTCATAATCAGATCGTGGTTTTGGCACGTAAGACCCCATAATTTTTAAACTTGGATCACTGGACATGTGACAGTGGGAATTTGACGCTCTTCCATGACAGAAAAGAAAGAGCTTTAAATTGATCCCGAGCTTGGTGGAATCAAACCTGCGTCACATACACATCACACAATCTTGTCTAAATATATATTCACGTACGCGCCCCGTGCATACATCGTGGCGGCGGCGCTAGATGGCGCAGCGTGTCCATGAGGGTGCTCGAGAAAGGAGGCCGGCTGAATAGACGCCTCACGCGTGACACGTTTCAGCTTTGGTGATAACTTACCAGCAGATGCTGGAAATGGTGGGCAATATACACAAGCCGCGCAATATAACATATGTACTAAGCATTTATTCTCTTATTCCTCGTTTTTGTGTGCGCTGCAGGAACAGAAAGATGGAGGTTTACCAGATAGGTCAGTTTTGAATTCTAATGCTGTTGAAGTCGTTTCTTCTTTTCCTATTGAACTTACCTTGCGTTTTTGTTTTATGTAAACTATTCCTTGCATAATTATGTCTTTATATTTATTGCGCTTCTTCTCTCGTATTATGCCCGGTTGTTCTAACTTTTTTGTTTAAGTTCTCTCTGATTTTTTTTTTTACTTACATTCTCGTATAGTTGTTCTTCTTTTTATATTACTGTATGCGTGTGCCAGCACTCAGACCTTAGGATCTTTCCTGGGCACGTTTATTGATTGATTGATTGATTGATTGATTGATTGATTGATTGATTGATTGATTGATTGATTGATTGATTGATTGATTGATTGATTGATTGATTGAGTCAGTCAGTCATTATCACAGCGACATCTGCTACGGACTCACTCGCCTAATTCTCTTGTCCACCGGCGACTCTCGCAGGTCTCCCAAAGTGCTTTGCGAGAAGTCTGTAAAGAAAAATAAACGCCCGATGCCAGCAAATCCGACCCACTGACTCCGTTCTGCCACCCCAGTGTTGCTGCTGCAAAGAACAGCGCCTGGAGAACGCACCGCCAGCTTATCCACAAATGCGGTGCTTCGACACCGGAGGCATGAATATAACAAGTGTTAGTCACGCTGCTCGGCACAGAAACCACGGTCGCGGCTGGGGCCGCACATTGCAGGTGACGGCAACCCACACAAACTTCACAATTCTCGAAAACATTAGGCAGGCATCGCGGAACTACGCTAATATTATGATCATTTCTATACTATACATTACAGATCTACGAATACGTTTAAAGCATGAGTCCTACTTTTTTTATACGCGACAGCACTTAAAACAAATGCCTTTATATATACAGGGTGTTTCTACCAAGATTTTAAGTAATACTTAAAAATAGCCGTTTTGAAATAAAAGGACGGTCCCTTCAGAGACGTCAGTGGTGTATACTACGTATACACCACTGACTGAGTAATTAGTGGCTAATTAACGAAAATAATTGAATTTACTATTGAACATTTAGTTCCAGTGGGCTCATTGTAGCAATTGGAAAATTCGCCTTTTTCAATCTCCTCTGTTGCCCTCGACTGTACGCCGCTGGAAAAGTTTTGAAAGGGTGCCGAGTGCTGTCGGCCGTCGATTTGTGAACCTGTGCCCATGTTGAGTGCGCCACGGTTGTGCGTTTCGTTAATTGCGAATAATTAACCCCGGGCAGCATGCCGTTCCTGGAAGCCATGTAGCACTCGTTGACTACTGGGTGAGCCGGCCTGAGTGCGCTGCTGTGTTAACAGTGCGGCCGATAAAGGCACGCTGAGTTCTGGGTGCCGACGTGGCTGTCTTGGAGTTTGTTGTCGCTTATGTTGTACCGCGCTTTTTGTATTCTTTTTACAGTTTGTTTAGACCTTTCGCACATTCAAGAAGACTTCGAGTGCAGCCTACCGCGTCGGATTGATCAAAGCGCTGCACTTGTTTACATCGACATCTACAGCCACAGAGCGTTGTTAGCGTCAAATATTGGGGGAAAGGCGCATAGGTGACATACGAAATAATGTCAAAAGGTTGCGAAACACACATATCTGCGCTTATGAGTCGCGTTGGTGCACCGTGCGACGAGTCAATATTTGAGGCCGAACCACTTAAACAACGGCAACTGTGATCCAGATACATATATTACGGGCTGTTAATTTATTACTTATTCTCGTTTTTCTTTAACTTCATCTTACATATTTTCTGCGCGTGCGATAAAGCATCATTATAGAAAACTGTGCTCGCATTAGCGCTCATTTATATGCCGTGTTCTCTCGTGAAAACGCGGATGCCATCGATGACACCATTGGTAACTGACCGAGTTTATGCCGCTGTACCGAATGCACCGTCTCTTATTTCGTGTTAGACGCAGAGGCAAACAGTGCATTGTCAACATGACATGTTCATACTCGCCCATCTACGTAGCGAATGCGACCGGCAGCCTGTATACGGGAATTAACAGTGACGTGCACGGATGTTGGCACAGCGCTCTGTCGCCGCTTATATTATTGTCGCTTATTGGGTGCGCGCCGCGCGAAGCGAGTTGATTTCAACTCGCTTAGGCCAGAACTGAACTATAAGAGCAGTTCACTTCGCCCTTACTTGCTTAATCTTCAGGTTCACCGGCAGCGGGTGCACGAACTCACGGGGTAGCCCTAACCTTCGCTGAACAGGGTCAACATTTGGCTCAAACTTCATGTGTATATGGCTTGAGATGGTTGAAGCTGCTCCATTTCAACTACGTAGGCATGTTTTTGACTCACTCTGAGCGCGATTAATTTTATATAGAAGCGAAGGCGCTGCTGCTATCAAGTTAATTGTTGCTTCGACGGCCGATTACGCAGGTATCGGCCGACGGATGGCCGGCAGGTTAACTTTACCGGTGCCGTTGACAAGAAGGCCCGTCGCAGTATAAGACAACTCGCGCTCGTCGCTTGCGTCGTTGTCGGCCTGGTATGATAAAATGGTCTCATCGACGCCCTGTGCTGAATAATCGGCCAATCGTTGGCGTGAGTGTCTTGTCGGTCTCGTATAGACCCCGTGTCACTGTGCCTTGAAAGAGCGTGCGAAGTCAGGCACGCGCTGCCACCACCAGGAAGTGAGGGCCGACGCTGTATGAATACTTCGTCAGCAACGTGATGTTTTCAAGTCTCGCCCGAGTGTAAAGCACGGGCTTCTCGTTAAATTTGCTAGTTATCAATGAAAGGCTGCAACTACGTGGCTCACGGTGCAGACCGTGGTCCTGACTAAGACCGGGCCACTTTCGGTTTTAAATTAGAGTTGTAGTCTTACGCTATACGCACGTTTTTCGGCGCCGCACCGACGTCGAGCAACCATGTGGAGTTTCAACGCGGTACACGGCACGAGTGTCTGCAGGAGCGCGTCCTAGTGCTTTCCTTGCTTTCTTTTTTTTTTTCTTTGTCGGGGGGTCTTTTCTACGAGATTGGCCTGCGCACCCTTCCAAAACGTTTCGCCACTAACCCGCTAGGGCAGGGTGCATGCGCCGTCGGGCCGTGATAAGAGGTGGATTGAAGCGAGCTCTCCGTATAAGCCATATCTACTTTTGCCTCTGGAAAAATACGATCACCCGCGCAACTGTGACCCGACGAATTCGACCCGACGAATTCTGGCTACCAGAGCGCGCGAAAGGCTGCAGCGAGCGCGAGCCCCTCGAGCAGGCGTCCCAGCAAGTGGGCGCTAGCGCGTTGCGGCTCCGTGCTCTTCGCTTCGCAGGGCATTGCATGGCTGCCCGTTCTATCTCAAAATGCTTACTTTTAACTATTGCCTAAAATGTTCGTAGAAATACCCGGTATACTTCAGCACATAATCGGCCAAAAACAAAGGCTTTCTAATTTGTACCGCATTACGGCAGCACGTGCCCCTACATTCGCTGGAGCCAAGGGTTTTACGGGTTTTTTACAGCACGCCTATTTACTGTGGCGGGTCTCAAGTTCCCTCCGCCTATGCAGCGTCGCTTGCAAGCCAAGTTCGGTGGCCGCTGTCGGCAGCTGGGCTCCCTCAGGAGTCCTCACGGTGCGAAGGAAGAGACATTTATAATACGTACGTGATGTGCATCCTCAATGCAGGACTAATATATCCCAGCGTTCTCCTACGTTGTTTTTTTTTTTTATTATTCTTCCTCCGGGGTACCACAAGTTATGTGCGATACAGATGGCCAGCCTAAGCCCCGTGGTAACTTTTGATGCTGCAACGACTATCACATACTAATTTTGTATTTATTACACGTTCTAAGAACTCAAAAAGAAAATAACACTTATAGAACAGGCCCCGCATAACGTTGGTTCAGAGCACCTAAAAAGATACGTTTGGATTAAACTGGATAATTCTTTTAACACCAAGTCGGTGAGCTCCAACATTCGGTACCGTTTGCGGGTTCTCGCACGATCGAGTAAGCCCGACATTCAACCGACAACGTCGTTATCAGCAACATGCGATAGAGCCACGCCTTCGACCTAACAGAGGCAACTTGACAGCGAGTACTAGAGGGCGCATCACACAATTCTTGAAAAGTTAACCCAAATTCCAAGTGCAGTTTAAGTAGCTAAGTTCTAGGTGATCTTTGCTACTGCTCAGCATGCAGACAGTCTCGGTTTCCCCATCTGTCTCACTCCTTTTACTCTTTCAATACATTCGCGGTATTGGCACGAAAGATGCGGAGAAACACACCGATCAGCGCCGTTTATCCTCGAGCTCTGTGTGGGCCAAATCCGGAGCCAAGATCTGCCGCACACTTCTGGCGCGCACAATCTGCGAAAGGCAGGAGGCGCGTGTGCGGCAACTGCGTCTCGGGAGAGAGAGGCTCCTTTGGGCGCATCTGCGATGGATGCCTCCATCCATACTGGTTCCGCGCATAGGGCAGGACGAAACGCGCCGCTCCTCTGCTGCCGCGTGACAGGCGAGGAAAACATGGGACGCGAGGTGGCGAGCGCACCCTTCGAAAAAGGATAGCGCGAATGTCGCTTCGTCCCCAACGTCTCCTCGGCGGCGGCCATAATCCATCCTGGTTAGAAGGTCAAAGAGCTCATCGCGTAAACAAAGAAGTGCCCAATTGATTCCCGAGACGCCCGCGGGACATCTTTTATTCAGGTTGCCCGCCGCGCAAAGTTTTCGCCAGTATGTGCGTGCGTGGCGGGGGAGTGCAGTAGGCCTGATAATGAATAATGTCAGCGGCGGCAATGGAAATTGCCGCACCCGGTGATGAACAGCAACAGCGGCGGTTCGACGAACCGTCCAAGAAGCAGCCGCGAGGAGGAAAAAGAAGAAGCGCGCACCAAAGTGCACACCAAGGGTGGAGCCAAGCTCAGTGGCGCCAACTCCGCCTCTCGGCGCTTTTTATTGGCTCCGGGGGCGCAGCCGCGGGCCTGCCAACTCCTCGCTCACAAATCAAGCCTCCCGTCGCTCCTTCCCGGGGCGACGCGGGCCCCAGGCCCGCCCTCGAGCGCAGGGCCCCCTCGCTTGCCCCCCGAGGACGCTGCCCCTCACGCTTCCTCGCCGCGCGTCACCCGCAAACTCCGCACGCGACGCACGAGCCCGGCGAGTAGCGGCGCGCGTGCATAACACGCTTAGGTCACGTGGCACACTGGCAGCACCTGACCAACTTTCGCGCCTACGGATCGAAAACGCGTGGAAAGCAGAGGGTGACACGTCGCAGACGTGCAACAAGGCGCGGCGATCCGTGCTTCAGCGGCTTTCGGTTCGCCAACTTGAACCGAAGCCTATGTTGACCTCTAAGCCCGCCAAGTCAAGCTGTTCAAGAAAGGGAACATGTTACACGGTAGCGCGCCCTGTACACGACTGAAAATCTTCCTTTTGCCACAAAAGCGGAGCACGCTGAGCGCGATCAAGTTGGGGAAGCGCTCGCGAGTTCTTTAAGGAACTCGGCGATTTGTACCTATTAAAAAATATATTTCTCAGGGACGTTTGAGCAAACTAGCCTGGTGATCTTCAATACGCTTTATGATGAACGGCAAGTTATACTTCTGCATGGGTAACATAACCGATCATCACAAAACAATGTTCCTTTCGTAATGCATTTACAAGAAGGTGAAATGTGCCAGGTAATCGTCAGTGTAGAGCTGTTGGCAATGACTCTAATCATGTGAAAATTCATGAAGTGTTGGTGGCAATGGATCATCATCGAAATATGTTAGACGTGAATTCAAAAAAGTTGTACCAATCTCTTGCTCAATAGAGTCATTTCTTTCTCATTGGACCTCAGCAAATGTGTGGCTTTGAAGAGCATTCAATAAAAGTTAATTTCCGCATTTTTCGCGCAGCTCTCCAGTACTGTTCATTACACTACCGCCACTTGGCACAACTTGAGATTGATGTACCGAAGGCATTTGATCCGAGTTTACCGTGTCTTCTAGTTGATATTTGTAAGCTATGTTACAGTTGCTTCGATAGTTCATAAAATGATTCGCATGTGCTACAGTGTAACTGTTCTAAAGCGTCATTGTGCCGAGCCTGCGTCCACTGAAACAAGGTTGTCCTCACTTCTGTCTAGCGTTTTCTCGTAGCCGTTGTGTATAAACTTCCTTCAGCAAAAATTTATTTAGATTGCTGGGTTTCGCGCCCCCAAACTGCCCGGTGGCTTCCGAGGAATGCCACAGCGCAGGGCTTCGGATGAATTTTGACGAATCGGGTTTCGTAAGCGGCCACTCAAATCTATGCACACGATCGGTTGTGCATTGCGCCGCCTTGGGAAAGCAGCTGCGCCAACTGGAAATTGAACCAGCGACCTAGTGCTCAGCAGCGAAACGCCGTAGCTACATCGCGGCGGGTGAAATGTACTACCAAGATTTGTTAGCTAACGCCGATGGTACGTCTAGCCTTTCTTTTTTCAGCGCACACCTAGCTAGCATCCAAAAAGTCTCATCGTTGACCTAGCTTGTGCTCTTGAGATAAATTTGTCCCTGAAGTTCTCCTTGTATGTTTTTACGCTGGCTCCGTTCTAGGCTGGAATGAGGCCTTTGATTTTCTTTAGACTCGTACAAGGCAGGCACACATTGCTGACGAAAACACATACACCGGCGCTTACACGTCTGTTTCGCAACACTTTTTCCACATTCGGCGGCGCACCGGCTCGTGACTCCTTTTTGACAACAAATGTATTTTACTGAAGAGCACAGGAGATTGGGCAACTTACTTCATGGCCGACCTGCAACACTATAGTTTCATTGTGCTGTTTTCACATTTCCTGTGTCCCTTGTATATTCGTCTCGCTTTTTTTCTTTTCTTTTAGCTGATTTTTTTCTTTTGTTTTAGTCTTGCAGACACATGCGTGGTAAAAAGTTCATGTTTGCTTGTTTTCCTAAAATCATGTTCAGTTAAAAGCCAGTGCTTATTACGTTGTGTCTGCGGCCTTCCTCTATGACTTCAGTGCACTGTTATTATTAGGTTTGAAATTTATTTCATGTACTGCAGGTTCCTGACTATGCTGTGCTAGGGCATGCATTCAGCGTTTATGCAGTGTACAGTGTGTTTTTCTTTTTACCTGCACCAAATTTTTAAAAGATGCCTGTGGCAAATTGCACAATTCTAATCCTTGATCTAAATTACTCGATCAGGTGGCCATTACTTCTATGAGAAATCAAAATACTTTATTTAATAAATAACATAATAACGTTCATTAATTCTGTAATTATTATCATTACGGCCACCATTTCAATCTAAAGATTATAGCCGCTGAATTCGCAAGACGTATCCACTTGGAACGAATTCTCTGGACTGCACCTTTTTCGTGATAACGATTTCCAGGGTGTCCGACGAAATGAATTAGCGTCCCAGTAACTTTCTTTAACGAAATCGCTGCTTATTCATTGAAGCACAAAAGTAACCAAGCGCCTCGAGCTTCCAGTCGCGCGACAATTTTGCGTGCATCCGCGGGCTGCTTTCACGCTCAGAAAAACACTTTTATGTAGCACGTGTTGAGCAACAGAAAAGCTGTATCGGGAGTTGTTCATGTTGCTCTACAATTTTCTCATTGGCCCATTTCATATAATTATAATATTTGAGAAGTTGATAGGCGTAATGAAAAAAAAATAATTTGAGTATCTCCACGCGACGGCAAACAACATTACCTTGGTTCTGTCCAGCTATGTGGCATTCACATATTTTTAAACTATGGCTAAAGTTAGCTGGGACGCTCTGTATATCATAAGTAACGGGTCTCTCCGCATCCCTGACCGACTGTTGCATAGCTTATGTAGCATGCCAACTGCTCGCACTCCTTTTTAAACTATGCGGTGAATATGGCCAAGCCAACTCAGGGAACTGTCGTAGACTACACCTAAGTACTGCACCGACTCCACTTACGGTAGGTTAGCAATATGTTAACGGGACCATTAAAAGGAAAAAACCAATACCGAGCACTTTCTAACGTTAAGTGAAAGGCGAATCTTGTTTCAGCAGGTTTCTATGGTATAGAGTTAATTCTGTAGTCGATGATATAAGGAGCCAATATCACTGTCTGATGCAAAGAAAGCAATATCGTCTGCTTATACATATGTTTGTACATCTGGATGCCGAGGAATAGAGCTCATCAGAACGTTAAATAATAAAGGAGAAGTGACAGCTCCTTGAGGAACACCTCGTGATTGATTATGTATGCACGAAGAAAAGCCCCTTAGAAAAAAAAATTTCATTATGGGGTTTTACGTGCCAAAGCCACTTTCTGATTATGAGGCACGCCGTAGTGGAGGACTCCGGAAATTTCGACCACCAGGGGTTCTTTAACGTGCACCTAAATCTAAGTACACGGGTGTTTTCGCATAAAAGCCCCTTAGAGAGCAGTAGAAGTTCTTTCCATTTAAAAATTCACATATCCAGTTTACAAGATAATTTTTAAACTCTAGATTTCGTAACGTATCTAATAAAATTACGTATTCTACACTATCGTAGGCTTTGGAGATGTGTAGCGTCACAATAGCCCCTATCTGCCTTTGGCGCTACGCTAATTATATTCTTCTAAGTCCACGTAAGCATGCGAGATTGAACAAGATGGCCGGAATCCAATTTGCCAGGGATTAAGCAAGTCTTTATTCTCTACAAATTTAAGCATACGGACATATAGTATTCTCTCGATTAATTTCACCAAAGTTGAGGTTAGCGCGATTGGACTAATTTTATCCATTGTATATCCTTCCCCATGATTTTTAAGAACTAGAATTATTTTAGCAATTTTCCATGCAGAGCGGAATCCATTAAAATCTGACTGAGTGATTTATTATAGCTAAAAGTCATCATGACCTTCCTTAAATAAAATTTTGATCATAGCAGCGGTTACCCCATCTGCGCCCGGAGCTAAATCTGACAGTTGCTCCTTGATTTGAACCAATTCTAACATGCTATTTCTACAAACTCATCCGATGCACTTCGTAAGCTAGAACACCCAATTCGGTAAAACGGACCCGCCGCGGTTGCTCAGTGGCTATGGTGTTGGGCTGCTGAGTACGAGGTCGCGGGATCGAATCCCGGCCACGGCGGCCGCATTTCGATGGGGGCGAAATGCGAAAACACCCGTGTACTTAGATTTAAGTGCACGTTAAAGAACCCCAGGTGGCCGAAATTTCCGGAGTCCTCCACTACGGCGTGCCTCATAATCAGAAAGTGGTTTTGGCACGTAGAACCCCATAATTTTTTTTCGGTAAAACTGAAGAAAATCTAATTTCTAATCCCTTCGCAATTTCTTCTAGTGATTGGTTCGTTTCATTGTTACTGAAGACTATAGAGTCAATATTATTTGGACACGGAAGAACTTTCCTACTGCGGAGAAAACTGAACAAGCTCCGTTTAATTTTATTGTTTGAGAAGAGACCAAAATGCTTGCAGTCATAGGCGCCGACTACGGCGGGGCTCCGGGGCCAAAGCACCCTCCAGAGCCCCCCCCCCCCCCCCCCCACCACACACACACCTATAGTGTAATTACCAGAGCACTGTCACCCACATCATTTGAGGTTTCTTTTGACTTTCCTCGTACCTCTTTACTTGAAATTTTAATGGGGCTAATGGCTTACTTTATCATTGTTGGCGCGGACGCTCACGTCGTTTAATTCGTACTTTCGCTTTATTTCTGCAAATCCTGAGAATAGGAGGACACGCACATTAGAAGCGTTAGCGGTGGCTGCCCCATCCGTATTTTCGCACTTCAAAATTGTTTTAAGTTTCCACTATAAATACCATGCATACACACAATATAGTTAAATATACACACAGGACAAAGTTTATTATATTTTTGAAAGAGATGGAGGTAGCCAATTAAAAAATATATTCCTAAAGGTATGGATACCCTACGCCTAGAGAATGAATATGTTTATGTATGTTCACCACGCTTCAAATTGATTTACGTGCTTTTCTTACCATGAAAAAAACCTATAGACTTCAATGACCTCTTCGGAAGAGACTTTTATTAATGGCGTGTGAAATGCACGTGAATGTTATGTGTCTCAGTATTGCTTGTCTTTCCAGTAAGCAATGCTAACGACTCATGAAAAAGAACATTTCTAATAATTTACAACATATATTAGGGATGAAAACATCGTCAGTTGTATGCAAATGTCATAAATATATAAAGGGTGCCCAAATTAAGTATCACGCAGCAAGATTTAAAAGAAGAGCAATGCGTTACTCGAAGAAAACCTAGTGCATAATGTTTACAGTGCAGTGCAATAGCTGGCAGTAATTGTTTCGTTACTGGTATTTGTATAGGTAATTGATTAATTCGGTAATGAATTATGTAACTCGAGACGTACTATCCTAATTATCAAAGTGTCAATGAGGCATTTGAAGGCACAGCCAAGGCACATCTAAGTGCGGTATTTTCAGCGACGTACTAATTGCGCACAACTTTTTTTCTCCGGTTTATACACCCCGCGAAATATGGAGAATACCACATGATTGCGCTCCCACCCAGATCATTAAGCAGCGCCCTTGAACAGGCTCCCTCTGAGTTATCCAGGTCGAAATAAAAGAAATAAAGAAAAACATCGTGATCGAGCTTATCTGCCGCGCCCCGGCCGAAGCAACACGTCGCGTTTGGTGTTAGTTGGAAACAAGCTGTGATAGCTGCTGTCTTAGTGTAGATAAAGTGCAGGGACGCTTTTTTCTTCTTGTTGCCAAAAAACTTGTAACCACAAAAGCGAATTGAAACCGTCAGTGCGAAGGTATAAAGGTGCGTTTTGTTTCGTCCCAATCGCATGTCAGATTAGTTCAAGGCAAGGATAACGGATGTCTGCCGTAGAATTCCGGCGTTGGTGATCAGAAAAGCCACTGAAGATGTGATAAAGCGGACTCAACGCCCTAGCTGCAAAAGGAGACCTATTCGAACACGTCCTCTAGGCAGCAGCTGGTGTTCAATGGGGCTTACGCATTCATAGATAATAAGGGCACACTGAAATCTGATGTATTTTTCTTTTCTGTGCAGACATCCCCATTGCCAATTCGGCTCATTTGGAAGTGGTATATTCATTTTCTTGAAAGCATTGGTTTTGCCTTTTCTCTACACGTTGGTCGTTTCCCGGTCGGTTTATTTCGCTTTTATTTTTTGACACGAGCCTGATTTTGCAGCACGTATAGATTTCATGAAAAATAAGACTGTCGCTTTAATTTGGCTTTGGTCCGAAGCAAGTTTCTGGCGCGAAATATAGCTTCGCGCACGCTCTTTCGATGTGGTGCTAGCAAAGCCGGTATTTTGAAACATTCTATGCCTATTACATTGCTTTTCTCATTTCGTGCGGGGTCAGAGCGGCGCTTCGGCCGCGTTATCAAGGGGCTCTTGTTATCGATGTCAACAGTCGACCTTGAGAGACAGGTAATAAGTGTGGCGTAGAAATGAGAGAAAGGAATAACTGCGAAGCCGTGAAACCTGCTGTTGGTGTTCCTTCCGTACCATTATCAAGGTCATGCGTTGTCTCTTCGGGTTTGTGACAGGCGCTGCAGTTGCTTTCAATCAGCTTATTTGAGGGCTCGGCTTTATGATGTGGGTGGGAGCGAACTCACCTGTCGTTTTTCATACTTCGTGAGGTTTCTTTGCCAGTCGGAAAAAATTGTGCGCAATTAGTACGTCGCTGAAAACGCCGCAGTTAGATGTCATTTCGGGGTGCCTACAAATGCCTCACTGACACTTTGAAAATTGGGACAATACTTCTCAAGTTAGATAATTAATTGCAATTACCGAATTAAATCTCAGTAAAGCAAGAATTACTGGCGGCTACTCCATTGTACTGGAAACAATATGCACTAGGTTTTCTTCGAGTAATGCAACTGCTCTTTTTTTTTTAAGTCTTGGTGCATGGTAGTTGGGGAGAAATGTATAATTCCCTCAGTAAACGAAATGAGGCCCAGCCGGATTCACCCGAAATCAGAATCAACAGCAGTCATGCGCAGCAGCGCTTATACTCGGACTCACCAAGAGCGAGAGAGAGAGACAGGCTGCATTTTCGCCGGAAAGGCGAAGCAGTATTAGTGATAGCCAAGTATGCGACAATTACTCGAAGGAAGTTTGCACCACCGAGAGGAATCAGGCTGTGAAATTGAACTGTCTCCTACTATGAGGTCTTGTATATACTCATATAACGCCGTAAATTCAGGGATCAATTCTCCGAGGTCACATGAAGTTTCTTCAAGTGCAAGAAATATACATATATATGGGGTTCAGAAAGCTGGTCGGGCCCCATGGAGCGCCCCACCCCCCCCCGGAAAAATGACAACTCTCCGCCTATGCTTGCAGTCGTATTCTTTTCTTCTTTGGCTTTTTGGCTTTTGAATCTGTATGTTTAAAGACCGTTCGAAACAATTTATAATCGCTCCAATTTTTAGGACTGTGGTAATGTAGCAACTTTTTCCAAGCGGCTTTTCGGTTTCTGTAATCACGAGCGCATTCTTAATTTCACCAAGGGCTGTATGAATTTCTGTTATTGAGACGAATCTCAAATTGAGACTTCTTGGGAGAACTTTTTAAAGCGGAACAGATAATCATGGTTTTTTGCTCAGTGCACGCATCAGACAGACATCAAAGAGCATTTCGTAAGCATATTTTTTAAATATTGTAATTGATGAAAATTCGCACCTAATCATTCATAAGCGTTACAGGGCCTGCTACTTCAAAAACTACTGGAAGTAAGATCTACCCCGCATGAACATAATAGATCCTGACTTTACACACGTTAGCCCATTATCCAATGAGTTGTTCCATAATCTCACAAATCTGTTCTTAATCCCGATGATATGAGGTGAGAATTGAAGTCACCTGACAGTAGGATGTCCCGTCCACAAGAACTAAGAACCCTACCCAGTGTGCGTGTGTCCTGTACGACAAAAGGAAAATATGCAGTTATATTGGTAAAGGGGCAACATCCAGGGAGATTAAGCTGTATCGCTATGATTTCGCACTCAAGAATAGAAGGTTGAAATGAAATTTTGGCCTAATGGCAGATTTGAGACGAAATAAATTTAATTATTCCGCCACCCCTAGTAGGACGGTCTAGACAAAACGGTTTGTAAAATTTTATTTGAAAATGTTCTGTGGAATTTAACGAAGCTTTTTGTAAAGGAATTAAATCACGGTTAAATTGTGCAGTTAGACAAGGTAAATCTACACAAGCAGAGTATGAAGAGCGACAGTTCAACTGAAGCACTTTCAGCGGCCCTATGGTTTAGAAAGTGCCGCAGCCGAAACTGGCTTCTGTAGAATGCTTTCTTTTGCTGCAGCACTGGGCTGACTTCTCTTAGCTTTTGAGTGAGGAGCGGAGGAGGAATCATAGAGTGATGGCATTGGTATTTTATACACTCGAGCGTTTTATTCCACATCTGCCATTTCCAAATCTGTGTTAACCAGATTACCAGTACCAGGCCCCACGGAAGAGGAAGCCGAAGGTTCGATACCATCAATAGAAGAATGGGTACCTCAGCTTCTATCACTAGTTTGTGGCTTGGGATCAACTGGTTGCGTCGTTGCAGGATTTAGACAGGTAGCTTGCATCAAATTAGATAAGTGACTTGAGATGGCCTGCGATATACATTGCCGAGGCTCATTGCCAGCCGTTCCATAGATTTTGTATAACTGCCCTTTCTACAGCGGCCTCTACAGTTGCTGTTAGCGATACGTCCGAGGTAAGAGTTTATCTCCCAGTAGCACCCACCATAACCAAGTGCCCTTTTTTTCACAATGCTTATCACCTCCTTCCTAGAACAACGTCGTGTGTCAATTATTTCTACCACCTGCAATTCTTCAGCCTTAACAAGGCAGTTAGAATAATTGGCTGGATGACTTCCACCACAGAGGCAGCATCGCTCATCCTGGGCACTACAATCACTTTGATTGTGCTCTCACCCACATTTGCAACAACGATGACTTGACTTGCACCCTGCACTACTATGGCCGTATCGCCAGCAATTACGAGATTGTAGCAGACGCGATGCCAGAGCTTCAACTCTGAACACAAGGGGCCACACCTTTAGTTCTGATGGACAGGAGGTTCCTGCGAATGTTGCAATCATATATTCTGTTGGGACCCTCTTATTGTCTACCACTCAATTGCAGCGATAAACAGCAATTACTACAGTCCCAGACAATCTCTAGTGTTTCTGATGGAGATAGATCAGCATCGACACCTCTGACTATTCCCTTAGTGCAGGCGAGGTGAGCAGGGATGAAGGCACTCACTGGCAGTGACGAGAATGATGAACCCTTAAGCAACTGTCTCACTTCTGGGATGGTCTGATATGCAGAGGTAGAGATTTCTGGATAGCCTGGGGTTTGGTCAGCCGTATAGAGCCTCCGTTGGAAGGAACCAGAGCCACCATGCTGCTCACGCCACTGCGGGTAAACAAATTCAGAGGTAATTTGTCTGTCATAGTAGATGCTGTTTAAGGGGAAAAACCCCTCCCGGGCGAGTTTTTGGACATCAGCCTAGGATGAAGCTGACGCAAGAATAATTAGGACATCAACCAATAAGCCTAGAAAAGCCCAATGCCACCCAAAACCTGGCCAAGTAACAGGAGCCACAGACGAGTCCGAGGAACGCTCGAATGCGGCAAGCTCACGACAGAATGCGCTTCGCTTCCTCTTGTTGTTCTTGTTGTTCTCCTAAGTGCTACTTACAGTATACCCACAGCAGGAGATTGTCCATGAATCGGGTGATTAAATTAGGTGTATAAAAAACAAGGGGGTTAACAATTTGAACGTTGGGGCTGTAAAAGTGTCCATCTGCTTCACCTCGTCTTTCTCAGTACACTTAAATTGCGCATGTCATGTGTACGTGTTGAGAGAGTCTAATCACGAGCTAAATCAAAAGCCTTACATATGCCTTTAAACATAGACATTCTTTTGTATCCGTATGGAACATGTTATTTGATTTCGGCCTGGGAAGATGATGGACATTTTAATGCTTCCTTTTCTTTTTTGTTTTTCGTTCTTTTTTATACAGTTGAAATGCATAGTTTATAGAAAATACGCATGTCACACCGCAATGCTGAATCAACCATCTCCTCGCGATCGCAGATTAGTATATTGAAACAGATGTGCGAACACACCCCGCGCTGGGCCTTTACCCCTTAATCAGTTGTGTGTAACTCCCCCTCCCCCCTTTAGGCGCAAATGTACCCGTATCTTTTTTCTGCGTCTTACTTCTAGTTTGACATTTCGTTTTTTTTTTTTTTTTGTTGTTGTTGTTGATAATTTTTGCTATCGAAATGCGAAGGTATTGACTGGGCCCCTCCAATTCAGGATGATGATGATTGATTGGCATCCCCTCTGAGACGGGGCGGTGACAAATACCCACTCACCTAGCCTGCTTGAGTTAACAACGTATGCTAACGTGCTTTTCATTATAACATTTTTGTATACGTCCCCTTAATCTTTTTTTTTTTCACTTCAAAAATTCTCTATCTACCTTGCACCGCTGCCTATGCTTGAATCAGATCCTGTCGTATCAATCCCTTACCTGCTTTTTTTACAGCCCAGCTCTTTAGGCGCCCGTTCCTGCGGTGAGCGTCGGCGTTCTTTGTCGTAACCGAGCGAACGATCACAGTGAAGGATGAAAGCGAATGTGGCGCGCAGTGGAAGATATATAGTGATTCGGAAGAAGGAGAGATGATGCTATTTTCTGCTACCCGTGAGGGAGCATGGCTCAGCATCTGGGGAAGGGGCAGAGAGGGAGAGAAAAGAGAGGTAACGAGGGGAAAGAAGTTGGGGAAGGCTCAGCTGCAGCAACATGTGATTGTGAACAAGGCTTCCGTATGGAAGCCGAAGCGTCTTGTCTTTGAATAAATTTAACATGGTCGGTGTACGTCTTTCTTTCTCATGCCATGACAGGACACCACAATGAGTAGGTGGCCGAGAGCATCGGCTTCAACGCGGCAAGCCCGGCCGCAGCAGCAAACTCGAGGAAGGCTTGCAGTGCTGCGACTGGGGATAGGCGGGGGAAGAGATCTTCAAGGGTGTTGACTGGAAGGCCGAGGCAGTGGTATGTGGCTGTCGTCATCTGTCGTTGCAAAGCTAGCCCTGCACAGTGGCACAGGATGTGTTCCAGGGTTTTCGGGGAGCCGCATCTCCTACCGGCAGGTGATGCGATGCTCCTTACGCTGAATTTCCGGGCAGTAGGCCATACGCTGCCTGTGATGAGGCGCAGTAGGAGTACCTGCTCTCCTCTCGTGAGTCCCTTCTCGGGTAGTGGACGAAATGGCTTTCCGCTAGCCACTCGCGCGTCCGGGTGGGCTGCGGTCAGCATTTTGAGCAGCCGGTGCCGCGTATAGTCGGACGCGGCTACCACGGTGGTTACAGCAGCCGGAGCATGGTGGGCTGCTCTGGCTGCTGCATCTTCATTTCCGGCTATTCCTAATGTGAGGGCAGCCAGTGGAGTGAGAGGGGGGTGCCACTCCTCTGGATTGCAGAGAGTTAGCCATGCAGCAGGGTGAGAGTGACTCCTGCTCGATCGGGTTCGAGAATAGTCCCGGGAGAGCCATGCGGGAGTCTGAGAAGATGGCCACGGGGACCTGCGGTGGGTGCTCGGCAAGGAGGTCAGCTGCCAGGTGGAGGCCAGCCAGGAGGGGATGAAAGACGAGGATGAAAATTGCAATTTTGGGAAAATTTAATGCCAAACACGCCAGATCCCAAACTAATTTCGGTGGTCGCGGGATGCGCCTTCCGTTGCTTCGGCGACCGAAATGCCACCGATCTATGAGGGCTCATGCGCTTCACGTCGCACAACACATACAGATAAGTAGTCAATGAGTTTATAAAGGTGATAAGGAGCGACGAGGGGTTATACGGGTCTTGGCACGGTTGATAATGGTTCGACGCGTAATGATAACGTACCAAAGGGTGGTAAGGGCTTATAATGGTCAGAGCAATTTTGATGAGGTTAATGAGCTCCAAAAAGGGCTTTTAAAAGTCGGATGAAGTGCGATGAAGTCGATAAGTATCGCATCGAGTCCAATAAGGTTGACAACAACCGATAAGGGTCGATAACGATGGGATCTAGTTCGATAAGGTTGATAACGACCGATAAGGTGTTATACTGCTCGGATCAAGTTTCATAACATAGATAATGACACCGGGCTGCGTGAAATTTAGCAAGTGGCACAATGGTTACGTATACTAGGACAAATGCCAGAGGTGTTTCTGCGCGATTTTTTTTACGCTTTGCAACGTGACGGTGTGCGCGTCCCAACCGTGTTCTGTGTGTGGGTCGCTTGTGAGGCGTCACACAGTTAGCAATAAAAATTTGGTTGGTCCCCCTTTCAGAGGAATCGGTCATAACACGAAAGTGGAACGTGTACACTAAGAAGAAGTGACAGCTTTGTTACATATTCGCAAATGAAAGTCCATAAATGTGCATAGTCTTTTATCAATTACACCCGCCGCGGTGGCGTCGTGGTTTGGTGCTGCGCTGCTAAGCGCGGGAGCCCCCATTTTGGGCCAAGTGGGTAAACACCCGCGCAACGTGCATTGGGTGCACGTTAGAGAAAATCAGGTAGTCAAAATGAATCCGGAGTCCCCCACTACGACGCGTGTCATAATCATGCCGAGGTTTTCGCAAGTACGACCGCAGAATGTATCAATTAATCAATGACAGTTTCGCTCGAAGGGCGAAGCAATGGCAGCGGTGGCAAGCACGCGTGGTTGGTGCTGCTGCGCAGCGTAAGCAGCGGCCCGGAGGCCAGCAGGCATCGCGACTGCGTCCGGTGGAATGGCGCGCGCGCGTTCAAAGGCGAGGCGCTAATTTGCTGAAGGCGGCGCGAAAAGCTACCTCCGCGGAAAGCAACCCCCCCCCCTCCCCCTTCCTGACTAAGTCATCCTAAGGTGGGTGCTGGCAGACACTGAAAACCTGTGGTCAGCATTATTCCTACATTATTGAAGCCTAGAGGTGATTGTGCTCACGCGAGAGATGGAAGACCCGACGTTTGCATGGAGGTACAGCTGCCCCTCTTGTCAACGAGGGAAAGGGTGGTTGGCAGTGGCGGCGAAGGGCAAATTTCAAGAGCGTCGAGTCATCACAGAGTCGGATCAAAATCACGAAAAAATAGATAGCTATTGGCATTACAGTGACGTTGAAGAAATCGGAAACTATTTCAATAGTGGGATGCTCGCTGCAGAAAAGTCCCCTAGACTGATTTCATTTGCCCAAAATAAATTTCGTATAGCAGCCATGGTAGCAATTAATGAAAAGATTTTCAGTACAGCTCCTTATATTCTTCAAGAGCAGAAGACGTGCCTAAAGAAAGAATCGCTTGTTTCTATGTTGTTATTTTTGTTGCTACACAAAAATAAGTAGGTTTTAAGCAGGATTCAATGATGTGCGGCTTTGTATTACCTTGTGCGTGATGATTTTATTGGAAAAACAAAAATTAAATAAAATTTACACAGGTTCTTAGCGTATTGAAACGAAGTGGTAGCGAATAAATTCCGGAATATTCAGCCACAAATTACTTTGTGTTTAAGGTATAGTGGAACACGCTACTGCTTTCCATTATTTTTCTTCCCTATTTGTTCGAGCAAGTTGACTATTCTGCGATAATTTATCGCACGTTCAATTAGTCCAACTAGTTAAATTTAGGCTTTGGAGTCTCCATTGTCTTTAAATAAATACTTTAGGTCTACGCGTATGCAGCAAAATTTTGCAACATTTGTAAGAGGGATGTCAAAAAGAAAACAGAACGCAGAGAATTTTGTTCTATCAGTGCATTTTTCTTTTCAATGTTATTGTCACATGCTAAGTGGCCGAACCTTCGGGTTCATAACCTTCTTGTATGTGTTTTTTCTAGGTTCCCTGCAAAATTACGCGAACAAGCAAGCATATTATAACCCAATATGACGAAGAAAAAAACAACTACGTCGTCTATGCTGTGCATGCACTGTGCTTAACACTCTACGCGATGCAACAAGGTAGACAGCATCCAAATTTACTTCTACTGTGACGCAAGGATGCCTACTTTGCACACTGAACGAGTGACAACATTGTAATGAAGTCGAATAGAACAATAAATATGGCACGTTCCCTGTGAAAACTGATGTATTAGTGACATATCAGTTTTACTTTTGCATGCAGAAAGAAGGTTTTTTGATAGCCGGCTGTAATTAAGGTGTTGCGCTGTTGAAGCTTTTCTGTATGTTGCGCCTTCGCTTTCGTGTATATATTGGACGTTATACAATGTAGAATAAACAGTTGAAAGTTGGCGCTCCCCTTGTTCCCTTCCGTCGTTCCTTGCTTGCGCCAAGCGATCATATTTATGGTCTACTCAGCGATATGATTGCACATGAGTGTAATTCTCCCGGATCACCAATTCCTATTTGATGGAAAGGTTTGTAGTGGCCGTGTATTATGGTACTCCTGAAAGCCAGTAGACCGGCGTAATTAAATGTTTCTTCGCGCCACATTTATTGACTCGATTTCCATCATTGTACATGGCAATGATTATATGAGATTCAAAAGTAAGTTGAAATGGCTGGCGGTGTGTACCGGAGTGTTCACCTATGCCTTCGCTATGGCACATTGCCACACTAGTATTTAGAAAGCGTAGTACCGCCGTTCGTATCGCACTTTAAAGCATGAGCAGCGCGATCAAGAACGTGCTTTCTTTTTCTATCTTTTTTTTTAGCAGCAAGTTTAGCGTAAATTTAACGCAGTGATACCTGCCTCTTACAAATAATCATCGACTTTTTCCCCCTATAACCTCTTCCATAAAGAATAAGGAGGAGTTGTGCCACTCTCGGTCGCAGTTGCCAGCCTTGTCCCTCCATATTTTCCTCTGTGTCTATTGTATATGAATGTTTTCATATCAAATGCACGAATCTGCGTGTTCGGTCGTAATGAAACGAACTGTTTCAACGCGACAGCGTAAGGAGCTCGTGTCGCAGAAAAGCCGGTGTCGTTGGCGTCGGTGTCGGCGGCGTTGGCCGTGAGCAATAAATACCAGAAGGCACTTCATAAATAAAAAACATATTGCAAGATGGGCTGGTGGGAATCGAACCAGGGTCTCCGGAGTGTGAAACGGAGACGCTACCACTCAATGACGAGTTCGCTCTTTAAAAACGGGACAAAATCGCCTCCAGTGAATGCGGTGTTGCCTTAGAAACGTGCCGTAGAAAGTTATACTGCGGTATATATCGGTAATTATGACCATGTAACTTACAGAAGTCGCAGTTTCACAAGTAGCGAAGTACGTTTCCGCTACATTTCTTCTGCGTTCTGCGCACACGCAGAGCCATCTTGCGGCAAACACAGAAGACCCCCTCCTCGCAATGTACGGCGCTGCCCCAACACGTGGGGCGCCACTCGCCCCATGATCGCGTCCGCCTTCATGGCGCGTCGGGGCCCGGCTATCTGTGCCGATCGCGACGTTTGGCTGGCGTAGCGCGTTTGAGTAGGCGGTGCGAACGGGGTGCGATAACGCTATCGCGTTCCACTCTTGAAGGCGAAGCTTAAGCGTCCTCCAAATTTTTTCTTTCACACTTGCAGACTATAGCGAGAAATAGGGGACACAGGGCAAAAGAACGCTTTCATGACAGTATCTTCACGATAAGCGAAAACTCTACCTAGCTTCGTATGGGCGCAAAGGCTAGTCGGTCGAATCGAACCCCGCCGGGTCAGGAGCCGGATCTCAATCTTCCAGGCTCGCGCTGGGTACGGGCCACTTTTGAGATCGGGCCCGTGCAGTGCTCTAGCTTGGTGTGCGGCCTCTGCAGCGAGCGGCATTGCCGATGGCCAGCGGTGCAAGTACTTCGCCTGCCTGAGAGTGGCGAGCATCGGTTGTGTTGCGATTATCGTCAGAAATACCGAAAACAGCAATAAATGCGACCTGTACCCGACAACAACTTTCTGTGCTAGTGCAGCCAAAGCTACGCGCACGCGCTCGCACGTGCAGAGCTTCTACTCTGGTGTTGGTTATCCTCTTGTGTCGCCGGTTTACAGCGTCGCGATAATTACCAGATGGAACTCTGGCGCTGGTGTCTACGGGAGCTGCAATGGGAGTGGTTGTGCCACCATGAGAATTATCGCAAATGCATAGATTTGCCTTTGTCCTGCTGGCTTCGAACGGCTTTGCAAGAAATTAGTCTGTAATAAGTATTTATATTAAAATTGCCCGATGGAGGGATTTGAACAAAAGACCTCTAGCACAGAAGCGCGACATTGAAAGCATTGCGCCACGAACGAATGCACTGACAAGCGGCATAGAAGGCCCATACGAATTTCACACGGGCAAGCCACCACGTTGAGACACTTGGCACGTTTCCACTTGTCCACCTCGAAAGGCTGAACCGCTGCAATTAGTAGCCATTGTGTGTGTTCGCAAAGTCTTAGAAAAGTATTGATTGCTCTGGAATTTACGACAATGAATGCAGATGAAGCGTAGTAAAGTAAGCCACAAGAAAGTTGTAAGCCACAAGCACGAAGGTCAGACAAGTCCATGTACTACCCATCATTCCTATGATGGTTGAGCAATCGCAACGCCAGAGTTCCCTCTATTAATTATTCTTGCAAAGTATATGGTTTAGAGGACTAGGAACACTAGATATGGATACCAAAAATCCAGAAATCTAGTTGCAGCAAGGAACGGAAATCATTTTCCTAAGCAAGCTTTTTACTTGTTATGAAATGAACCTTCAACAAAAAAATAAAATATTAAGTGGTGCGGTTTGATTTACGCTACGTACCTTCCAGTCGGGAGAAAATAAATGTGGGCTTCGGTTACGTAACTGTCGCTTCTCTGGCACAGAAAGTTGTCCCCGAGTGTAGGTAAGCAACACTCCTTGTTCAATAATGTATTTGCTGGTATGCGTGTATGTGTAGTACTTCTACGACAATTGATGATCAATTTTTTCTAAAGCTACTCACAAAACGGAATTAATAAAGAGAAAATCAGACATACACCCGTTCGTAGCAATTGCTACAAAGGAAACCCACGCGGGCTCCTCGACAGAAATGCCTCACAGTTGAAAAAAAAATTCGTCTTAGTCCGGGACGAATTTGTAGCAATCCTTTGTAGCAATTGCTACGAACGGGTGGATGTCTGATTTTTCCTTTATTAATTACTTCTCTCCACTTCCGGGTTTCCGCAGAACTATTACGTCACAAAGCGGAATGTTCATATCTCGATCAGTCACTCTGTTGATTGTTATGAAAGCTCTAATTGGTACTGAGGTTGTACAGCGCGAATAAAACAAGAACACGAAGAAACAAATACCACAGACAAGCGCTGACTACGAAGTGTAAGTTTATTTAAAGTTCACCAGCCATTTTATATCTTTCCCAGTATAGGCACGCGTACACCAGTCACAACTACATCAACAAAATTATAATCTTTCGTGCAAAAAATCTATTTCTTTTTCCAACGAAGGAAGAGAGGGTGCGCTTACACATTTATCACTTTCCTTTCGAATGTGATATACCTCTATTATTTCCCTGTCCTTCTTACTTTTTCCTTTCTCTATGAACTTTGTCTTTTCAAACATCGGAGTGCATGGGCACTTGTTACACTGTACCGCTAAATCACTTCCATATCCATTCTTTACGTTACTGCAGTGCTGACGAGCTCTGTCATTGAAACACTGCCCCGTTTGTTCTATATGTGTTTTACCACAGTTCAGCAGTATCTGATAGATGACGTTGCGTGTGCACTCAGTGAAACGAGTTTTATTATTGGTGGTGCTCTGGGCCTTTCGAGTGTTTTCATACGATTACATACCGAGGAAAGCTTACACGGGGCGCCGAAAAGTAAATTAACATTATGTCTACAGTAACATTTCTTGAAATTGTGCGACAACTTGTGCAGGCACGGCACCATGTGCATTGATCTCTTGTCTTTGTTCTTTTGTTGGCTTGGTGATTCCAAACTTATTCTTTTCTTTCTGCAATATGGCTTCGCATATTGAAGTGACGACAGAACGAGGGAAACCTGCGCCCTGTAAACCTGGTGCCTGATCCAATAAACTTCGTTCACACTCGTACTGTTCCGACTTACTCAGTGGTACCTTAATGCATGTGATCGCTATGCCCCTCTAAATCAATTTTTAATGTGCGCTGTCATAGGGCAAGAAGGTTTTCTTAGATCTGGGATGATATGCCTAGCATATACATGCTCATCCAAAGAATAAGATATATTAATATCAAGGAACTGAATGCGGTTGTTAATCGACAATTCGTACGCCATATATATTTACCTCTATCATAGATTCCATTAGATCTGGCCTCAGAACGAACGAAACGAGGCTGCTGAGGATAGTACACCAAGTAAGAAACCATACGCTATGGCTTAAAGTTTACTCAGTGGGACATGAATACCAGCCATTGGGCAAAGTAGGTGCCCATTGGTGCAGCACGGGCAGTGGCGTAGCTAGGTCGTCTGGCACCCGGGGCCCATAGGTCTTCTGTCACCCCCCCCCCCCCCGTGTAGCCGGCGGAAAGAGGGGTGTCTTCGGACGTATATGACACCCCCCCCTCCACTGGCCCCTTGCACCCGGGGCCCCCGGCCCCCCGGCCCCCCGGCCCCCCCTGTTGCTACGCCACTGAGCACGGGTAGTATGATGTGTGACGTTCTAATAGATCGTTTTTTCGCCATAAAATATGAATTTTTTTTGTGTTTTCTTTTAGCGAGCATGAATCGTGCCACTATGGAGAGAGAAAATGGATTGGCACACCTGCTTTTGCAAGCTTTCCAGCCGGGATCTTCGAAAGATACGTGGGCAGCATAAGCTGGGAAGCGCTCGCCTTGTCAAGGCCTTGTGTTCAAACCGTTCACTGCAGACAGGCCAGGCCTATTGGGGAGGCTTCTGACCAGACACAGATGTCTGATGTTGGATGCTAGTATGAACTGCTAAACAGCATTTATATCCACTTTAGAGGAAAGAAACGTTCACAGCAAAAATACCTGAGAACCCAGTAAATCGTAAACTATCTTCATTTAGAGAAAATTAATTGCAGCAATTAACTTTTATGTGTTCTTACTGTTCAGTTATCCCTTTCTTGGAGTGCTGTGTTATGTACTGGAGAGGAGTGTGATCCGACTTAGGCAATAATGAACGTTCTTTATTGAATTTTTATTGTCGCCAACATTTAGTGAACAGAAGAGCATACTGAAATATTACGTGTTTAATTATTCGTAGTGGGGTAGATTTCTTATCTGTCTGCGTTTTATTTATGCCTCTGATTGCATGTTAAAAGCTGTTGCTTCCATTGTGGCATTAACAAGTAACTAAGAGATTGTAGCATTTCTATCTTGCCTTGGTGCTTCACTTCCCAGCAAGGAGATCAAAAATTAGCAACTGACATACTGACAGGAAATAGACATGATTGTGCTCGCAGCAGGAATCGGATCTTCGTGTCTTATGATAGTATACAGCTAATATTCATTTGTATTTTAACCTACTGTACCAGAACCCTCAATACTCTTATCCATTTGGACCATTCCTGGTGCTGCTGTATGGATTTGTTTCGCTAAGCAGAGCTGTGCTCAGAGGCCTTTTTACTAGTGCTTAATGGCCATGAAGAATTAAAACGTGCTAGCAGAGTCAAACAGAGCAAGCCAAGATGTATCTTTGCTTGTGAATATTTTTTGTGTGTTGTAGATGTGTGAAGTGATCATTTTGAATTAGATTGTTTTTATAAGCAAATAAACTAATCATAGTACTTTGACAAAGCTGTTTCTGTCAGCTGATAGCAAATTGGTATGCTTTGAGTAGTGGCTGCCTTAATCTGCAATGAACTGTCCCCTAAATCAATAAATAAGAACCTAATTACTAAATGTTCGTTAGTAATTACATTAATGACTATAGCGAAATTATGATGTCTTTTGCTGCTATGAAGCTTTGACAGCAGCAATATCTCACTTTCTATTAAACCCTTAATTTCTTTCATTTTAGACGCTTGTCCATATGCAGGAATTCTCCATATGCATAGCCTCTTAAGCCTTCCTTAAGCCTCTGAACCTTCCTTGTATATGCATGCAGTTTTGCACGTCTTCACGAGCCACCTCCTTCTGCGCATACCAAAGAAATTTGGAAATTGCTCCTTTCGACCACCGGTCAAACTTCACCGCAATGCTCTAACGTAACTCAGTGGGCAGCAGGGTAACTTCTTTGCTGCGTTATAGCAGCATTTTGGTCAAACGCCGCTATAACGCAGCAGAGAAGTTGCAACTAAGTGCCGTCAATCTGAATGGTATCAGCCGACAGTGCCCTCTCCACGTTGCGAACTCAAAATTGCTTAAATTCGGCTGTGTTTTTGAAATTTTATTTTTTTGAAAGAGATGCTCATTAAGTTACACCAGTTCATTACGGTGAAGTTCGGCTTGAGGCCAAAGGGACAACGTTCAAAATTCATGGGCATGCGCAGAAGGACGCGTGAGCGAAGACGTGCGATACTGCACGCCTGTATGAATGGTTACGCCGCGCGAAGGCTACGGTAGCCTCTAAGCCGAAGGAGGGTGCCTCTACCTGTTCTACAGCTTACCTATAAAGGTACACAAAATTGTGAAAATATGTTCCTTTATTAAACGCTTCCATGCTAAGAGCGTACTGACACTTCAAGAAGCCCACGTTTGAAACATTCTGCATGTAAACTGAAAAAGATACCGCTCGTCTATAGATGTAAAGCTTCCGGGCCTTTAGAGTTCTAGAAAAAAAATACCGTTGCCGTCATTCCAGCGTAGTCATCCCTTTGTTGTCGTGTTGTCATCGTGTCGTCGTCGTCATATCGCCATATCTGAAGGGTAGCAAACAAGTCTTGGCATCAAAAAATTAATTCAATGATCAAAAGCGATCTATTTTGGCTGCATCTCACAAAATATGTAATAAAATGGTCACCACCGCATTTTTCCGCGGACAGTATTGAGTGGTAGACGATGCAGCGTTTCTTAAGCAGAAAGGATGCCGTCACTGAGTAATTCGCGAGACGACGAAGTCGGCAAGTGTTCGCCGTCGCTGTGCAACAGTACAGTTTGCCGTAGCAATGTTTGCAGCAAAGTGGCAGTGTGATGGGGCGTAGTCTTTCAGCTTTGGCCATTCCGTGCAAGAAATGTAAGCGTTGACGGACAAAGTGGTACATTCCGCGCCGCTTGTAGCATAAGCGTAGTCCCTGTCAGTTTCTGAGATATCCAAGCCTTAACGCTTTGAGTCGGCATGGAAGGAGAAACAGTTCCCTGAGCTCAGATGCCGAGGGATTAGTGCCACACCAGTGACGTCTGTTGGAGAGGTAGTTTCAGCGGCAGGAAGACAGGGTAAGCCAGGTAGAGCGCTTACTGTCGGTCCTGAAGACACACGGCTCAACTATCGGCCACAACGTCCAAGGTTTGCACAACAAAGGACCAAGATCTCGGTTGGCCCAGATAATTACTTGGCATCCCTTCTTTCAACCGAATGATTGGTTTCCGTCTCGGTAAGCGTGATTCTTGGCGTAAGCAACAATGCAGCCCTCGAAGCAAGAATTTTTAGCGAGAACGGTGCAGAGGTCAACACCAGTGGCGTGAGCATACCTAGTGTCACAAATGTCAGAATGATGGCGCACTGCCGAAATTGCGTCACCCCATGCCGACAACCATGCCGAGAGGTCGACACTGCCGGTGCCACTTCCAAGCGTAACTTCCGGTGTACCACAAGCTGTAGTGCTCGGGCCTCTTTTGTTTCTCATTTATAGTAACTACCTCCCTTCCTCACTATCATCTAGCATTCACTTATTTGCTGATGATTGTGTCATCTTTCATGAAATAACTAATGCAGAAAATCCTAACCACCTTCAGTCTGATCTAATTAGTGTAGCTGACTTGTGCGAACATTGGCTAATGGAACTAAACCTTGGCAAATGTAAAGTGATGCACGTATCCCGAATAACTAACAGCATGCCTACATATTACCTAAATAATGTTCCCTTGGAATTAATTCACTTTTACGAAAAGCTAGGTGTGCACATCTCTGCTAATTGATCTTGAAGTGTTCATACTGACTACGTAATCCGCAATGCTAACCACATGCTTGGCTACCTATGCAGTAACTTTTCAACCTCCCTTTCAACCCTAGAAATGCTACTTTGTACTACCCTTATACGTCCGAAACTAGAATATGCATGCGCTGTTTGGGATCCTTCCATTGACAAACTAATTAGTTCACTAGAACTCGTGCAAAATAATTCAGTTCGTTTCATCTTACGTAATTAAAACAAAACTGCAAGTGTGTCTGCAATGAAAACCAACCTTGCAGTTGCCCCACTTTCTTCTCGTCTTAAAATTGCACGTTTAATTCTTTGTCATAAATTATACCGTCACTCAACACTCCGCAACGATCTCATTTTTCAGCCACAATACGTATTGCCTCGCATAAACCACCGTTATAAGGTTGGTGTGGAATCATGCCACACTAAGACTTTTTTGCAGTCATTTTTCCGTCGGTCATCCACGGAATGGAACAATCTTCCTGGTAAAGGCTTGTTCAGTTACGATAACCAAAGATCTCGAGCAGCTTTAGCTAACAGTGTGTAATGGAAGCATTTTTTTTTGCTTGCTGTATGGCTGTCCCCTAAGTGCATTTGTATTTACCACTTTACTATCTTAGTTTGCTGCCAATTTATAATGCGTTGCAAAAAACCGAGCTAAAACTGTATTATCAGCAGCCTTTGCACTTAAACGTTCTGAGTGCTTATATTTGTTTCCTTTTCTCCTTCGCTGTAACTCACTCCCGTCTTTAATGCATTTGGCCCTGAGGGTAATAATAAATAAAAGAAATAAAAATAACTGCTAATCCTCCTTAATGCAGCTTTGTCCCTTAGCTATGGTTAGCAAGCTAGCTATTGCACTACTGTCCGTGAAAATTGAAACCCATTGCACTTTACCGGTGCTAACATATGGGGCAGAAACTTGGAAGTAAACAAAGAAGCTCAAGAACATATTAAAGACTGCGCAAAGAGCGATGGAATGAAAAATGCTAGGCGTAACGCTAAGAGACAGGAACAGAGCGGTGTGGATCAGAGAGTGAACGGGTATAGCCGGTATTCTAATTGAGATTGAGAGAAAAAAAATGCAGCTGGGCAGGCCTTGTAATGCGTAGGATGTATAACCGGTGGACCATTAGAGTTATAGACTGGGTGCCAAAAGAAGGGAAGTGGGATGATGAAATTAGAAAATTTGCAGGTGCAAGTTGGAATCAGCTAGGGCAAGAAAGGGGTCATTGGAGAACGCTGAGAGTGGCTTTCGTCCTGCAGTGGAGATAAAAATAGGATGACAGTGATGATGGAAATAAAGTGAAGCTTCTACTCAGGGTGAATGAATTACAGGGTTTTACATTCCAAAACCAGGATTTGATCGTGGGGCGCGCCGTAGTAGGGGCCTCCTGATTAATTTTTAATGGGCCCCGAATGTACGGGACACGGGCGTATTTGCATTTTTTCCCCATCGAAATGCGGCTGCTGCGGCCGAGATTTGATCTCGCAACCTGGTGCTTAGCAGCGCAACACCATAGCCGCTAAGCCACTGCGACGGATTTCTAGTCAGGGAGTTTGTATGTGTGCATTAGGGTGCCTGAATTGTGCCTGAAGTGCCATAGCGTGCATGGTTGGGAGGAATGGTCTAGAAACCACAGCACCAGCAAAACATAACAGGAAATGTAACCTTATTTTTCTTTCAGCACTGCCATGCAAAGTGGAATTGTCTGAATATTTGCGGAGCAGGTGCACGTATAGGCGGCACGGCTTGATTTGAGGTTGTATGCATAGGCTGAAAATAAGAAAATAAGTTCGTTGCATCTGCGTTCTCCAGACTTTTGCTCGCGGCTGTGGACAGCTTCCTGTCCATGCTTTTCACGCTGCTTTGCCATTAGCCGCTGTTATATGAAGTCAGCCGATTTTGTAACTTTCGTATAACCTTTGTTCTCGGTGGATCGTCTATTATTTAAGCCAATGTGAGCTACTATTGGTTCTAGCCAACTTCACATTGTTTCTTTGAGATAGACATCATTTTCCGCGCAATCGTAAGAAAACAATCGCTTGTGGTCTCATTAACCGCGCTCGCTCGACTCCATCGAAAGATCCCCGTTGTCGTGTCGTCTGCGCGCTAGAAGCAGAGTAACCAGCATCGTGTCAGACTACTTTGCAGATTACAAATCGGTCTATGATATCAGCCTGAGGTGGATTTTCCGTTGAAATCATCTGACATGTCTCAGTGTTAGAGGCAGGAACAAGCTTGCAAATAACGTTAATAATCGCCATTTCCATGGTCAGCCGGTCAGTCGGTCGAAATCATTCAACTCAAAGTTTAGTTAGCTTAACGAGCTCAGCGTCACCTAGATACGCGAGTATAAGGTGTGAGACCTCCTTATGTACTATCCTCGGCACTTCTCGAAACATTATCTGTTTCACACGCACGTGAGGAAAGCCTCTTGTTTTCAAGCTGTCAAGTAGTCTTCCTTTCGACACTGACGCACTGGCGGGACAAAATGAAGACATGGCCTCTTTCTTCACATTCTGTTCATGACGGAGAGGCACCACACCTACTGCACATGCTAGAGCGCAAGCTGATCCTGTTCATCAGCTATCAATTAGAGCAACTTCCAATCGGGAAAACCCCTTCACTACACAGGGCTCATGTGAAGGGGGCTGTAGGAATTGCAAGTGGCGGCGAATCGCATCCTTCAGGAACCGGTGGTTGATCGGTGCTCTGACTGTTAATGGACTTGAGGCTACTTCTCTTGAACATCTGGTCTTTCATTCCCAGGGATACCAACATGCCAGCATATCAACTGGAAGTCGATATTGTGTCCTTTGCTTTTCAAATCCTTGATTAGTGCCAGTGATTTTCGACAAAATTTGTTAGAAGGATCACCACGAGAGATTTCTTCAAGTGCGGGTCTCGAGTCCAGTTAGTCCGGCGGCATTCTCTGCAGCGCACCGCTTGAGTCTGCGTAACGCAGCTACAACTGAAGTACTCTCCGTCATTGGGGATGAGACCAGGGAGTCTAGCCGGCCTGACCATGCGAACGCAAGGGATCCCAAATGCAGCAGCGTAGGCGCCTTCGACCACGCTGCTAATCTTGATAAATTGAGTCTAGGTGCTCAGGTACCAAAATGCGTCTCTGAAGTTGTGAAGTGCTAGGAGCCTAACTCTGGAATGCTGAGATTATAATAAGTATCCTGTAGCAAGTAAGGAGACCCTTCCATTGCCCCTGGTTCGAACGGTTGATGCCGATGACACATAGAGCAAATAGTGCCACATATTACTGTCAACGTAGTCTAGTGCTCCGCCCGACAAGATTTTGCCGAACATTAACTCTCGCTGAGTCGAAGGAGCTGGGTCAAGGGTGCTCGAGAGGCCGAAATACGGAGAGGGAGAGACGGAGCCTCATACATAGCTTTGTTACTTGACACTGGCTGTGGAACATCAGTGACAATCGCCGACCCTTCCTGTGGATGGTCCCAAGTCGTTCCTACTAGCTCTCCAACATTGGCAGGTGGTGAAATATGCTATTGATCACTACTGCAGCGTAAGGTTTAAGCATGGATTCTGTGTTGTTGCCCCTGCGTATGCCCACCTTTCGTAACACTGTCCACAGCTTGTTGCCAGGTGAGTCTGCTATCCAGCACAACGCCCAGAAAACGAACACTGGTGGCCATTGTGTGGCTCCGCAATTGTAAACTGCATTCATAACGGTAACAGCGCGAACAAAACGACGATGGAGTGAAAGGATACAGGACAGCACTCGTCATGTGTCCTTTGACTCCGTCGTCGTTTTGTTCGCGCTGCTGCCGTTATGAATGCACTGTGAGATAGTTTGCACCCTTAAAAGTGCAAAAGGGTGTAAATGTTTCTATAACTGACACCTTTAGGGTGTCAGTTATATAGTAATGTATAGTTCACGTGCCAAAACCACAATTTGGTTATAAATTGCTGGATTATAAACGCTGGAGTGGGGGACTCGGGATTAATTTCGACCGCCAGAAGATCTTTAACGCGCTCTCAATACACTGCACACGGGCGTTCTTGCATTTCGCCCCCATCCAAATGCGGCCGCCGCGGCCGGGATTTGATCCTGCGACAGGCATATTGACAGGCCCAGTATTCATAGCTGTGCTTAAATGAAGGCAACTGGGCTATGCGTGCTAGGCGAATGATTCTGGCACCCTCACAACCATACGCACATACATTGACATGCTAACTTGCGTGCGGCTGTTATCAAGTGCTCGTAGGAATGTAAAACATAAAACACTGCCCTACTGTACAACACGGAAAACACGTTTCCCCGAACTCGGAGTTCCTCCGAGCCGAAATCAAGTGAAGCCATTGATGAGAAATACATGAACGCAACGTAAAGCGTAGCCGTCGATTCCCATGGCTTGCAGCGGACTGGTGATAGGTGCTTGTAGAACGCAGCTGATTGCGTCTGTAATATCCAAAAGCATTAAACATGTCAAAAACGACACAGCAAATGTCATCACCATTTCATATAGATCCTCATTTCATATAAAAAAATTTATAACTTGTTGCGGCGGCTGGCCTGCTGTATTTCTTAAGCGCTCTGAGTCAATATTTTATTTGGTTACGAAGACTTCCGTTGCACTTTATAAGCTCACTAAGTTCATTCTTTAGGGCTTTGACTTTCAAGCTGATTGCTTGGATAGTAAAATAAATGTCGACATAATATTGGACGTTACTAAAACGGGCATATTTAAACGCCACGGAGAGAGGCAGATTTTAAACGCTTCGTGTTTAAAAACTTGAGAGGTTTCAGAATTTCTCTATCGTTTAACATGGTGTCCAAGTAACACAAAACTTAACGTTCCTAGCACTTTAGGTTTGCTAGCAGTGCGTACAATGTAATACACAAAACGCAAAAACCGACTATGTGTCACTGAAACCTAAAGACCACAAAAAGACATAATCGCTTTTCAAGTAGGTATTTATTTCCGACACGGTACGTTATAAACGCGAAAAAAAAACATTTTTTATTAAAATACGACAGTTAATGACAAAATTACCCCCTTCACGTACATGGATAAAGGAACTGCCCCTCATATTTATAGTAAAAACAACATTTCCCTGGCTAAACACTGAGATGGAGATGTAACGTCGTGCAGTGGGGTGCACTGTTGACGCTGCATCCTGGATTTTCATCTCATCCGAGGCTGACGACAAGAATAAGATTAAACTGGTTCCGTACACTCCACATGCATCGGACTTCATATCATGGATGAATATTTTACGGAATCGCTTATACTGGATCCACACGCTGGAACAAATTCGTGTTTTCCGCATCGGACTTCGCATCGCACGACTACCCGAGACGCAGTTTGCAGCGTCTCGTTGGCTCCGCGCACGGATGGGAAGTGCCGAGCCATTTTTCACATCCGGATTTTAGCATTCGAACTACGTGGATAATTTTTTTGTTCCGCCGGAAGTGCTCCCTCGTCACAAAGATGGAGCTAAGCCCCATGAACCTTCGATGAACGACTATGTTTCGAACGTATGGGCTTCTGTGGAGGCTTCGCTACCAGGTATATTTACCCTCATAAGACCGTCTTAAAAAAGTATTTGCCATCGTCCAGCTAAAAAAAAAAAGTAAGGATAGGCATCGCGGCCAACCGCACGTTTCAGTTACGCAAAATTTGAGTTACGGCGCCCGCTGTACAATATATTAGTAACAAGCAAACGTTTATAATTTGTGACCTCCGAGATCCGGCAGTGCCAATGGCTTGCTGGGCGCACTGCCAAATCTCGAAGGCGATGTACAGCCAGTACAGCCTCATGGTTATCCCTAAACCACCGAAAATCGAGAAAGGATCGCGCAAACAGCGCGAAATAGTAACGAATACTTTGTCGACGAAGCGTCATTACACAAATGTAGAGCAAATACAAGCATGACGTGAGAACTGACGTGTCAAACAGTGCACGATGACAACTTCATAGATCCGAAGTGGACGGCACCCACTTCGGCGGCGCCGCCATGTCTAATATCTTTCCGACTGTGTCGTCTGCTCGCCTCGTCTGTCATGTGGATGTAGCATTAAGAGCTCATTTTGAGATGAATTAAAGCAATGCAGTCTGCAAGAAGACCCCATCTGCAAAAAGCAGAACAAACAAAGAACTTGCTCTCTGTTTGCGCACTGCTGCCAAACTGCACGAAAGCCCGGGTAGCCACCGCTTTTAAAAATGAAGGAGGGCGCTGTCATTTGTTGCTTGAGGGTGGCGTTGCACGGGTGATGGGCACTGCGCCAAAGATGGGCATTGCGCCAAAGCTAGGTGCACTAGCTGCAAGCCACTCCAACTGTTTTCTTTTCTTAATGTAAATTAGAATATCCGCTATTCCCGTTTGCTCTCTGATCCACACCGCTCAATTCCTGTTTCTTAAAGTTACACCTAACATTTTTCGTTTGATCGCTCTTTGTGCGGTCCTTCACTTGTTCTCTAGCTTTCTTGTCAACCTCCAAGTTTCTGCCCCATATGTTAGCAGCAGTAGAATGCACTGATTGTACACAATTTTTTTTAAATGATAGTACAAACAAGGAGAAAGTAAGAGAGATCCGAAAGTATAACGTGAGAAAGACTGAAAAAGCAGTAAAAAATGGACGCGGTATGTAAACAGCGAGAAGAAAAATTGTCATAGGATATGCCAAGATATATGCACTGAAAGATAAGGAGGGGAATATCATCAGCAATTTCGACTATAAAGTAAAAGCCATAGAAGAGCTCCATACTGACCTGTACAGTACCCAAAGAAGTGACGCTACCTCCATTCGAAGTAGTAATGAACAGGGTACAGAGGTTCTTTCTATAACTAGCGATGAAGTTAGAAGGGCCTTGTAAGAAATGAACCGGGAGAAAATGGCAGGAGAATATGGAATAAGCGTCGATTTTGTCAAAGACTGAGAAGATTTAATTCTTCATAAACTGGCAGCGCTTTACACGAAATGTCTCAGGACTTCAAAGGTTCCAGAGAACTGGAAGAATGGCAACATTATACTAATCCACACAAAAGGAGACGTTAAAGAATTGAAAAATTATATGCCCATTAGCTTACTTCCATTATTATATAAAATATTCACCTAGGTAATTTCAAATAGCATAAGCACAACATTTGACTTCTGTCAACGGAGGCAACAGGCAGGCTTCCAGAAGGAATACACTACAATCGATCACATCCATGCCATCGATCAGGTAATCGAGAAGTCTGCAGAGTACACTCAACCTCTCTATATGGCTTTCATAGATTACTAAAATGCATTTGACTCAGTAGAAATACCAGCAGTCAGAGACGCATTAGGTATTCAAGGAGTACAAGAGGCATACATGAATATCTTGGAAAATATCTGCAAGGATTCCACAGCTACCTTGATTCTCCTTAAGAAAAGCAGAAAGATAACTATAAAGAAAAGGTTCAGGTAAGGAGACACAATCTCTCCAATGGTATTCACTGCATTGTTGGAAGAGGTATTCAAGCTTTTAAACTGGGAAGGCTTAAGAGTGAGGATCAACGGCGAATATCTCAGCAACCTTCGTTTTGCAGATGGCATTGCACTGTTCCGCAACACTGGGGACAAATTGCAACAAATTATTGACGACCTTCACAGAGATAGTGTAAAAGTGCGGTTGAAGATTAATATGCAGAAGACAAAGATCATGCCCAATAGCATGGCTAGGGAACGAGAGTTCAGGATTGCTAATAAGCCTTTAGAGCCTGTGAAGGCCTACGTTTATCTAAGTCAATTGCTCACAGGGGACCCTGATCATGAGAAGGAAATTCACAGAAGAATAAAAAGGGGTTGGTGTGCATATGGCACACATCGCCAGATCCTAACTGGAAGCTTACCACTACCATTGAAAAGAAAGGTGTACAATCAGTGCATTTTACCGGTGCTAACATATGGGGCAGAAACTTGGAGATTGACAAAGAAGCTCGAGAACAAGTTAAGGACTGCGCAAAGAGAGATGGAACGAACAATGATAGGCATAACGTTAAGATACAGGAAGAGAGCGGTGTCGATCAGAGAGCAAACGGGAATAGCCGATATTCTAGTTTACATTAAGAGAAAAAAATGGAGCTGGGCAGGCAATATAATCCGTAGGATAGATAACCGGTGGACCATTAGAGTTACAGAATGGGTGCCAAGAGAAGGGAAGCGGAGTCGAGAGAGACAGCAAGGACAGGAAAAGCAGGAAGGTCAACCAGACGAGCACCTGGTTTGATACCCTACAATGGGCGAGGGGAAAGGCGAACAGAAAGAGGGGAAAAGGGAGAGAGTAAGCACTGAGTGCGTGTGGGAGGATGTACAGGGACACTATAAGCGGTCTCTTAAGCCGGTGCATTTCAAGTATTGTACTAGTGCACGAATCGCTTTTCGTGTCAGTGAAGAGTGTGGCCACAGTCCGTGTATCTTTGATTCGGAGAACGGTCTCGAGTCCAGTCGGTTTAATGCTGCCCGCAGAGAGAGGCGTTGTGCATCGTAGCGAGGGCAGTTACACAGTAGGTGGTCGATGGTTTCTTCGCATCCACAGGGGTCGCACACCGGGCTGTCGGCAATTCCCATACGATAGGAGTAGGCGTTCGTGAACGCCACTCTCAGCCACAAGTGGTAGAGCAAGGTTGTTTCGCCGTGGGAAAGGCTATGGGAAAGGAAAGGCGCCGTGGAAAGAGGTTGTAGTCGTAGCGTGGGGTCCAGTTTATGCAATTGGCAATTGAAGGCACTTGAACTCTAGAGATCATGTTTCTTTTTGCGCGCAAGTAGGCGAAGTTCCCTGGCAGCGTCCGACCTCGCCAAAGGTGTTGGACGCGTCTGAGTGTCTTCGTGGGCAGACCGGGCAGCCTTGTCAGCAAGCTTGTTGCCGGCGATGCCACAGTGAGCAGGAATCCATCGAAAGATAATGATGTGCCCTCTTTCGAGAGCATGGTGGTGCACTTCCCTGATGTCGGATATCATCTGCGCGTAAGTTCTGTGATGTAATACCGACTTCATACTGTGAAGAGCTGCTTTAGAGGCACAAAATACGACCCATTTTTCTGTTGGCTCTTCGGTGACGTACATCATGGCGGCATGGAGAGCTGCGAGTTCTGCCGACGTATATGTAGTAATGCGGGAAAATTTGAATCTAACTGTAACCTGCTTAGCTAGAACGACGAATGCGGCAGTTGAGCTGGTATGTGAGGTCGACCCATCGGTATATATATATATATATATATATATATATATATATATATATATATATATATATATATATATATATATATATACGTATGCGGTCATAATACGTCTGGTGCAGTAATAGGAGCGTAAGTTGCTCCAGAGCCGGCGACGGATGACTAGCCTTCTTTGTAATTCCGGGAATCGCTAAATTCCCTTGAGGCTGTTACAGGCACCGCGGGGGCGATGAAGGCTTCGTCGCCGGTGTATAAGATCACGGTATGCACTCTTGATGAGCGCCAATCACTCTCGAAAAGGTCGCGTGAGGTCCCTCGGCTGGTAGGGAGGCTAAATGATAGCGAATGTGCGCTCTGAGAGAGTCGACAGCTACGTGTGTCTGGATAATATGGTCTACCGCGATGGCAATTGTTGCTGCTGTTTAGGTGATCCGAGGCATCCCTAAACACGCGCGTAAGGCTTGACATTGTATACTCTCCAAAGCGCGAATGTTCGTCTTGCATGTATTTGACAAAACTGGTAGACTGTATCGTAGGTGTCCGAGAAACAGTACCCTGTGCAGCTGCATCATAGGATGGACTGGTGTACCCCAGTTTTTCCCACGGAGAAATTTGATGACCTGAGCAATGGCGACTAACTTATTCTTCAGATAGACGCAGTGAGGGCTCCACGAGAGGTTGCGGTCAGTGATGACACCCAGAAAGCGATGCGTCTTAACATATGACACAGCTTGACCATTGATTGAAACAGGATACAATGACATTTGTTTGTGTGTACAGCCAACCAATGCACACTTTTCAGTAGACACACTGAAGCCTTCTTCTCGGAGATAAGAAGCCATCATGGTTGCCGCCCGCTGAAGCCTGGCTCGTACCTGAGGGTGAGTCACCGCAGAGGCCCAGATGCAAATGTCGTCGGCGTATATTGAGACATGAACTGTCCGCGGTATGTACTCCGCTACTCCTGCCAGGACGAGGTTGAGAAATATGGGGCTCAACACTCCACCTTGCAGCACACTACGGCAGATGTAATGTTCCGAAGTTAGGCCGTCGTCGGTCTGTAAGAAAAAGCAGATCTCAGTCAAATAGTCCCGAATCCATTGATACATCCGGCCACCAACTCCCACAGCCTCAAGTGAGTTCAGTACGGCCTCATGGGCGACGTTGTCGTATGCTCCTTTGATATCCAGAAAAAGTGCCCTGTTAGGCGCTTGAGGCTTTTTGAATTTGCACCCATGTTACGATGTTAGTGACGTCGATTGACGAGCGACCTCGACGAAACCCCGCCATGCCGTCTGAATAGATGTTGAATCGCTCTAGGTACCATTCCAAGCGAGCAAGAATCATTCCTTGCATCACTTTGCCGACGCAGCTCGAAAGCGCAATCGGGCGATATGATGGTAGATCAAGCGGAGACTTTTCAGGTTTCAGAATGGGGATCAAGCGGCTCGATATCCATTGTTTAGGAACGGCGTCGTTCTGCCAAGACTCATAGTATTAGTTCAGCAGCTCACCACGTGCGTCATATAGGGCAGCGTACGGGATGCCATCTGGTCCTCGTGACAAAGAGTGCCTGCAGGCCGGTAACGCAGCGTCAAGCTCTTCGAGTGAAAATAGCACGTTCAGTTCTGGTACACGTGCCTCAGGGATGTGATTCAGTGCTGCATCAGTAATGATGACCACGGACTCAGCAACCCGTGACAGCAGAAAACTAGGTGGGGTGATGAAATTAGGAAATTTGCAGGCGCAAGTTGGAATCGGTTGGCGCCGGACAGAGGTATTTGGAGATTGCAGGAAGAGGCCTTCGTCCCGCAGTGGACATAAAATAGGCCAATGACAATGATCATGGTAAGCTCCCAGTAAGGATCTGGCAATGCCTACCGTACGCACTCCGACCCTATTTTATGCTTCTGTAAATTTGATTCTCATGATCAGAGTCACCTGTGAGTAATTGACGTAGATAAACGTACTACTTCACAGACTCTAAAGGCTGACTGGCGATCCTGAACTCTTGTTTCTTTGCCAGGCTATTGAACATTATCTTTGTCTTCTGCGTATTAATCTTCAACCCCACTCTTACACTTTCTCTGTTAAGCTCCTCAATCATTTGTTGTGATTCGTCCCCACTGTTGCGGAACAGGGCAATGTTATCTGCAAAGCCTAGATATTCGCTGTTGATCCTCACTCCTAAGCGTTGTGATTACACATACAGTGGTTAACATTGCAGAGATTGTGCCTCATTGCCTGACCCCTTTCTTGATAGCTAACTTCCTACTTTTCTTGTGGAGAACCAACGTAGCTGTGGAATCTTTGTAGATATTTCCCAAGATATTGACGTATGCCTCCTCTAATTCTTGATTACGTAATATCTCTGTTACTGTTGGTATCCCTACTAAATCAAATGCATTTTCATAATCCTTTCATAATACCAAGCTCGTAAATGTTGTCAAAATTTTTATTTCTTGCCTTCACCACCTATGCCCGACTTCGTATCGTGACTTTTTGCCAGCACCTCGTCTGCTCGCATTATGCCAAGACGGTGTCTACCCGGGCGGATTTCGATGGTGGTGCACTCCGTAAACTAGGCAGGTACGAACGCGGTGCGTTATTACATGCATTGCCTTAAAGACTCCCGCAAGCTTGAGGTAAATGATGGGTCGCGGTAAAAACACATGACGTTATGATCAATGCACACTAGCTTCACTACAATTGCACAAAGATTGAGGCAGTGCACCCTTTACAGGGTAATATGTTGCATCTGTGGATGGTCGTCGTCATTCTCCGAATCCGAGCGCTCCGATTCCGGCGACTTTCTGGAAAACGGGAGATATCTTGCGCCAACCGACTGCTGAAGGAAGGAAGCGGAAGCTGAGGGGAACTGCCGGCAATGCGGCCAACGCCGCGGACAGGGCGTTGGCAAGCTCAAAGACCTGCGTCACGTGACCGAAAAAAAAAAAGGAACAGATTTCTCGGCTGCTCCGTCGGCGATAGTGGGAGCGGCTCTCGCAGCTCTGATCAGCAGTCGGGCGATCAGAAACGAACATGCCAAGTGTAGCAGTAGCACCCCTTTTCAGGCATCCCAATAAGATCGGCCTTTTTGGGAACGCTAAAGAGCTAATAGACATCAAGCGCAAGAATGTCATTAGTCATTAAATACCAACTATCCCGCTCTCAAGTCCTGCTCTATAGAAAAAGGATCACTCGAAGATGCCAATAGTAAACAATCAAGGTGCTGTGCGTATAAGTTCATACAAATAAAACGCACAAAGGCGAGCTTCCTATCAGCAAGGGGATGGAATCCTTCACTAATATGAACAGTTGTAGAGCGCAGTTTGAATTAGAGATACAATGTTACAGGCGCTACAAAGTGCAACAGTAAATGAGTTCAGACCACTAAGGCATTCTTTCAAGGCTATTTTCATTCACTTTGTCGAAGAAAAAAAAATATTGTCGCGATGCAGAACAGGACGTGCAGACAAGAGACGATGACGAAGAAGTGTTGTTATTTCTGGGGCGCTTCGGCCGCCATATTCTAGTGTCAGCTGGTGCGTTCAATTCCCCTTGCATAACCAACATTCGCGCATAGTCTCCACCTAGCAACATTTTGGTGGAGGTGTGGGGTAACACCGAGATGCCCAGCGGTGGGCGCGTCGTGGAGTTGTTGAAGCACGGTGCGTTGAAGGTGCCCCGGTACGGCCAGCAGTAGGGCAGCACCATCAGGGCGCAAGTTGCGTTTGTACAGGGCCCCGTCGGAAATACAAAGAGACGAAGAGAAGGATCAGGAGTTGGTGAGCCTGACCGATCTATGATGGTTCGCAGAAAGGGATCCCGGCGATGTTCATTGCCAATGTTGAGGAAACCGGAGATGTACATAACGCTGGTGTCGGATTCGAGGTTTGTGGCTTCCGGTGGGTCAAGAGGGTGGCGGTACAAGCAGTCGCATACCGCTTATGCCCGCGATGCGATTTCTATGGTGAATCGCCTGGTGAACACGCCAGGCGAACACGCCACGCCAGGCGAAGCTCTGGTGAACACGCCTGCAGCCATGCTCCGATGGCGCACACTTTGGATTCGTAGCAATAAAAGATGGCATACAGAAGTCCCTCTTCTTGGATACCTTGGCATTGCAATATTCCTGGTAATACTGCAGCAGACGCAGCTGCGAATCGGGCACACAATAACACAGATACAACCAATCTTCCCCTATTGCGTAGTTAAATCTGTCTGATCCTGCGACAGATTTCCTGTCACCTCAGCAAAACTACCTGGTTTGATCACCAAACTAAAAACTCGGAGTTATACTTTATAGGCCCGTGTATAAACTTATCAATGCCGGAAAATCTAAGAGACAACAGAAAATTTGAAACGTTGGTACACCGCCTGCGTCTTGGTACTGCATTTACGAGACACTTCTTGTACAGGATAAAACGTGTCTCTAGTCCTCAGTGTTCTAGTGGCCATCCAGACGAAGATGTGCTTCATCTTCTCCTCGAGTGCACGAAATACTATCCACAACGAAGGGTACCGCGAGCTAATTTGTTTATGTTAGACAGAAGACCATTGACTCTAAAAAAAAATACTTGGCCCGTGGCCAACTGCGGGCCTTCAAAAAAGAGCGCATCCTGCTCTGAAAACATTTTTAGAGGGCACCAAGATTTTGGGTAAATATTAAGTTTCAGATGATCCTAATACGCTAAATGAGTAACATAAATGTTGTTTGTGGTTCAAAATTGATTTATGTGGTGATCGCAACTTTTACGCAAGAAGTATAATTCTGTTCTGTACTTGCAGTGTATTACATGTGTTGTGTGTTTTCGCTGTTCGAAATATCTGACTATATATGCGTACGTGTACTGAACTCATGCACAAAACTTTGCGATTAATGTACTGTTGGACTGTATATTTTTTATTCATCCAGTGTTCTACTGAGTGTCATATTTTGTGTCACTATTCTCCCTCTTAAGCAAATTTGTTTCCTTTGGCAAGTTACAAGGAGTAGCCGGTGCCATAATTGCATAATTCGGTGCCATGGCATAATTCATAGTTTTTGCTCGTTCGGGAATTTGGGGCCATATGCCAATATTGCGCAGTCGGCAGGTATGAAAAAAGGAAAATAGAACGAAATAAAAGTTTTGTGTCACTGCTCCTTTAGGTTTGATTGAATCGTTCAACTGAACCTACAGCTTCAAATATCAATAATATTATTAAGATAAAGCCATCGTTCGATCGTCCCTAGAAAACTCATATCAACACGCGCAAGCGCATTGTCATTTAGTGCACTTATAACCAAAAAATCTGAATTTGTTCTCCATGAATGTTTTCATTTCCACCACCAAAGTTTTGTCATTCCATGCCCACTGCCACCACAAGGGGAGCCCACAAGAAGATCAAAGTGACAAAGCCTCGTCCCTCTCCAACTCCTCGTATCAAAAATATAATCTCACAAAGCCTCCCGTGCTTCTTTGCGCACTATCTTGTGCGTCCTCTGTCCCTGGCACACGGCTGCCTTCATCAGTGTGTCTGGTGAGCGACCGCAGAATCATTAGCCACACAAGTAATGTCTCATCATTCGTAAGCATTCAATTAGCTGGCATATGGCACGCGAATAAATGGGACCCCGCTTCCTGCTTCTCCTAATACGTGCCGAGGGCCTGCTTGAACATCGAGGCTGCGCCGTGCCACGCAGATATAATTGACGTCTCATCAACGAAGTCCGGGTGGGAGCCGGCAAGCGCGGGTGCACAGGGTTCTTGATCATTACTAGCCTCAAGGAATTTGACACCCTCTCGCGGATGGCGTCACGTGGGGAATTCGGCTGCTATGCCGCGAGCGCTTTCGCGATGGCTGGTGGCCGCGTTTATGTGGTCTTCCCAACTGCGTTTTCATTCGATCATTCAATACTGCAATCTCGGAAGCCCAAGAGGATAAAATGCGTAACAATAAACATATAGCATGCTAAGAATATAGCTAAGAATAAGGATATAGCCGGTAATATACAGGAATTCTAAAACATTAACGAGAGGGTGGCATGTCTTGTTGTGAAACTTAATAAGAGGCACAAATTTAAGGTCGTACTGGTCTACGCCCCTACATCCAGTCATAATGATCAGGAAGTCAGAAGCTTTTACGAAGACGTGGAATCGGCGATGGGTAAATTCAAAACAAAATACACTATACTGATGGGCGACTTCAATGCCAGGGTAGGCAAGAAGCAGGCTGGAGACAAGTCAGTAGGGGAATATGGCATAGGTTCTAGAAATAGCAGGGTAGAGTTATTAGTAGAGTTTGCAGAACAGAATAATATGCGGAAAATGAATACGTTCTTCCGCAAGCGGGATAGCCGGAAGTGGACGTGGAGGAGCCCGAATGGTGAGACTAGAAATGAAATAGACTTTATACTCTGCGCTAACCCTGGCGTCATGCAAGATGTGGACGTGCTCGGCAAAGTGCGCTGCAGTGACCATAGGATGGTAAGAACTCGAATTAGCCTAGACTTGAGGGAAGAGAAGAAACTGGTACATAAGAAGCCAATCAATGAGTTAGCGGTAAGAGGGAAACTAGAGGAATTCCAGATCAAGCTACAGAAGAGGTATTCGACGTTAACTCAGGAAGAGGACCTTAGTGTTGAAGCAATGAACGACAATCTTATGGACATCATCAAGGAGTGTGCTATAGAAGTCAGTGGTAACTCCGTTAGACAGGATATCAGTAAGCTATCGCAGGGGACGAAAGATCTGATCAAGAAACACCAATGTACGAAAGCCTCTAACCCTACAGCTAGAATAGAAATGGCGGAACTTTCGAAGTTAATCAACAGGCGTAGGACAGCTGACATAAGGAAGTATAATATGGACAGAATTGAACATGCTCTCAGTAACGGAGGAAGCCTAAAAGCAGTGAAGAAGAAACTAGGAATAGTCAAGAATCAGATGTATGCGTTAAGAGACAAAGCCGGCAATATCATTACTGATATGGATGAGATAGTTCAAGTGGCTGAGCAGTTCTATAGAGATTTATACAGTACCAGTAGCACCCACGACGATAATGTGAGAGAAAATAGTCTAGAGGAACTTGAAATCCCACAAGTAATGCCGGAAGAAGTAAAGAAAGCCATGGGAGCTATGCAAAAGGAAAAGGCAGCTGGGGAGGATCAGGTAACAGCAGATTTGTTGAAGGATGGTGGGCAGATTGTTCTATAGAAACTGGCCACCCTGTATACGCAATGCCAGATGACCTCGAGCCTACCGGAATATTGGAAGAACGCTAACATAATCCTAATCCATAAGAATGGGGACGCCAAGGACTTGAAAAATTATACACCGATCAGCTTACTGTCCGTTGCCTACAAAGCATTTACTAAGGTAATCGCATATAGAATCAGGAACACCTTAGACTTCTGTCAACCAAAGGACCAGGCAGGATTCCGTAAAGCCTACTCAGCAATAGACCATATTCACACTATCAATCTGGTGATAGAGAAATGTGCGGAATTTTAACCAAGACTTATATATAGCTTTCACTGATTACGAAAAAGCGTTTGATTCAGTCGAAACCTGAGCAGTCATGGAGGCATTACGGAATCAGGGTGTAGACGAACCGTATGTAAAAATAGTGAAAGATATCTATAGTGGCTCCACAGCCACCGTACCCCTCCATAAAGAAAGCAACAAAATCCCGATAAAGAAAGGCATCAGGCAGGGAGATACGATCTCTCCAAGGCTATTCACATCGTGTTTACAGGAGGTATTCAGGGACCTGGATTGGGAAGAATTGGGGATAAGAGTTAAGGGAGAATACTTTAGTAACTTGAGATTCGCTGATTATATTGCCTTGCTTAGTAACTCAGGAGACCAATCGCAGTGCATGCTCACTGACCTGGAGAGCAAAGCAGAAGGGTGGCTCTAAAAATTAATCTGCAGGAAGCTAAAGTAATGTTTAACAGTCTCGGAAGAGAACAGCACTTTACGATAGGTAGCGAGGCACGGGAGGTGGTAAGGGAATACATCTACTTAGAGCAGGTAGTGACCAGGGATCCGGATCATCAGACTGAAATAATCAGAAGAATAAGAATGGGCTGGGTTGCGTTTGGCAGGCATTCTCTGATCATGAACAGTAGGTTGCCATTATCCCTCAAGAGAAAAGTGTATAACAGCTGTGTCTTACCAGTACTCACGTACGGGGCAGAAACCTGGAGGCTTACGAAAAGGGTTCTACTTAAACTGAGGACGACGCAACGAGCTATGGAAAGAAGAATAATGGGTGTAACGTTAAGGGATAGGAAAAGAGCAGATTGGGTAAGAGAACAAACGCGAGTTAATGACATCTTAGCAAGGGGCTGCAGAAAGTTAGGTGGGAGGATGAGATGAAGAAGTTTGCAGGGACAACATGGCCACAATTAGTACATCACCGGGGTAGTTGGAGAAGTATGGGAGAGGCCTTGCTCTGCAGTGGGCGTAACCAGGATGATGATGATGATGATGATGATGATGATGATGATGAGAAAAAATGCATCGAAGCTCGAGATGATATAGCCACAGCGGAACGACATTTTCTCACTAAGCCTCGCAGTGCACTCGGAACAACGTCGTGGAAGGCTTCACCTCGGGTACGCTGCCCCGTCTGCCCTCTACAACGAGAGTGTGCGCCTGACTGTGCGCCCAGTCTTGAATGAGCAATCGGCCAAACTGATCACGGTCACGTGGCGGAAGCTGTCAGCACGTGCAGTGGATGACATTGTGGCGTACTGCCGTCGACAACAAAAACATACATACTTGATACAGCTAACAAACCATGTGAAATATTACAGACGGCAGATGCAGATTTCGAGAGCGGCATTCCGCAAGTTACGAGGGCCAGTGGCAAGCATGAGCACTGACCCACAACATAGTTTTTATAGGGAAGGCATTCACTTATATACAAGAACAAAACGAAAGCTCCAGCCAATGCGAAAACGAACCAATACAAAAAGAGTGGTATGTTAATCGTCCACCAAGGTACAAATCCTCAGCGTCATGTAAAATCATTCCAACTTCTGCATTCTCTTCATAAAGTATGCCTCGGTGGCTAGCCGCGAATGCCTTTTGCTGCTGCAACACAATTTGTTTTTAAAATTTGTATTGGACTACAACCATATTTTGTAGAATCAATTAGGAGTGCAAGCGGGGCTTTCGTTCAACGACCTTTCTTGATCACCTAATTTGTTTCAAGTTTAGTTCAAGTTTGAAGTTCATTTGTTGAGCGGACAAGAAAAAAGTATGTATAGCGAACAAGAAAAACTTGTAGTACGCATTTTAAGCAGTACCTTGGAAGGTGGCAAAATAGAAACTGTCCAGGGGACCTCCCGTTTTACAATACACACAGGACAATGACATAAGAGCGGCTGGATGAATGCATAGCGTAGATATTACATGTTAGAGAATTAACATGTAAAATCACATGATAAAATCATGAGATAAATAACTGTGCTCGTAGAAGACGATATTTCATTATTGTAAAAGAGACACAAAGGCCCAACATGAAGATCATATAACTTATGAATGGGAGCAATGCAACACAAAATTATTTACATAATATTAATAGAAACAAGCGAGAGAGAAGCATTTTATACTTTCTGTAAATCGTAAACAGTTAAAGAAAAGTTACTGTTACAAAAACTACAAGACGCACACATCTGCAATAGAAAATTTAAAGAGAACACATCTGTATTGATTATTTAATATTTAATTTTCGCTTAAATAAGCACAAAGAAGAGGTTGTCGTAATGGATGTTGGAAGTGAATTCCAAACCGTTATACCCCCAAATCCTAACGTCAACTTTTCATAATATGAAGTGGTTTTGAGTAAAATTAGGTTAATCCGCTCAGAAAGTCTAGTGCTGCTTAAACTGACGACATGACATAAAAGAATAATGTCTCTACATGTATGTCATCGTGTATAAAACGAAACCTGAGCAACGATTACTTATATTGAAATAGGTGTCGAAGGATACGAAGTTGATAAATAGGCAGCGAAGGGGAGCACGATGGACTAAATATGACGCGTCTGCTCAATTTTGTAAACGTTCTAAATACTTGAGGTGAATAGGGCATATGTTTCCCCGCGAAGACAAACAGTACGTTAAACGGCTATCTATGTAAGCGTGACACTTTTCGCAGTAGTGAATTGACATGACAGCAATAGTTCAAATGCTTACGAGCGGTAGCACCAAGAAATTTCACTTTTACAGATATCGATAGCTCATAATTATTCAAAAAATCATTATGGCTATTACTATTATTTTCTGTGTACTATGGAACAGTACCAACGTTCTTTTAACGGTGTATATACGCAGTTAAAGGTACACCATGTATGGACATTGAAATTGCCAGTATTAACTTTGGCTTGGGGAGCCGTTAATGTTTTCTAGAATGAATATAACCCACGGTATCGTCGGCATATAATAGGCAGTCTGAATTGTAAGTACATTGAGTATAAGTCATTTATGAATATTAAGAGCAACTAGCCTAAGATGGAACTCTGATGAGCACCGCAGTTAATTATTTATTAGTAATGTTGGGCTTATTAGCATAAACAACTATAAAATAATTAGACAAATAACTACAAACATTTCAAATGGTGGATCAGTAATGCCAATTTACTCTAGGTCAGGGGCATAGTCGGGGGGGGGGGGGGCTTTTGGGGCTTCAGCGTCCCCACCCCCCGAGATTTTTTCGTGCTGTCATGTACTGCCAACCAAAACAAGACGCGGAGCCAAAACCATTCTGGATTTGGTCTAGAATATCTTTTTCCCGCTCGAAAAGACATTTCGGCGTGATCTTTGCGAACTCGGGCTGGATTTCGTTGCAACGCCCAGGCATCTCGAGTCACATAACGCAAAGAGCCCCATCCGAGCACAGTTTCAAGGGCGTTGTGATGCCGAGCGGGCTCATCACGGCATCTCGCAGAGGGCGCGGAATCTACGGAGCGCATGGATTTTAATTTCGAAACTTTATGAGTATAAAGTTCACATAAACTTTTGATGCGAAAACTGCATTCATATTTCCAAAGTCATGTTTTAGATTTTCAATTCCAGAACGTTGCGGGCTTAATGTTCTGATAAACATTTGACGCCATACGTGCATTGACTTTCGTAAAGTCGTACATCGGACCATAGAATGAGACAAGCCAAATCAACACACTATTAGACAAGTTGACAAAGCATGCAGTGAGGTCAGATGAGACGAAGCGTTTTGGTGATTCATTTGTGCCATGATGTCACAGAAAAAAATATCGACATTTTTCCGCCTGCGCCAACGCATCCATGTCAAGACACTAAAGCGAGCAAAGGTAACTGCGTTCTTATTTATTTTTTCTACTGAGACTTTTATTCGCGAAGACACATTGAGCCTCTTCAATTTTCTTGTTCTCGCTACCCGCGGGCTGCCAGAGCCAGCCAGAGCGCATGCGTTTTTCTCGTGTTGCCCCGACCACCGCGCGGCGCACTTCCGTGCGCGTTCGTTTTTCTCTGGCCCAGTGAATTTTGGCCTGGCAGAGTTTTGCATGCTTTCTGGCTAGCAGACGAGAAAAAGAAACAATGGTCGCTCGCCGCCATCACTGTAGGGACTCGACGGATTTCAACGCGTTCGCTTGAGGGCATCACCTTCACTTCGATGTTATCGCAACCTCTCCGGAAACTCATTTTTCTCGCCGGTGTAGGATACCGAGCAGTATGCGTATGTTTCTCTGTGGACCAAGCGTCTCACGTTTTCTTCGATATTCCTTCGGTAACCAGATTAGGTGCCGAAAGTAGGCATTCGATTGTGGCCAACATGCTTTCCTTTGCGTCATTCTTTTTTCATTTCGGTGCCCCCTTCCCACAAAAGAAAAAAAGACACTGTTGCGACGCAGCGAATTGTTGCAGGATGAAAGTTCGATTTGGTTACTTCTTCTTTTGCGGAAAGTAATGGGCCACGGGACCCTCCACTTGCCGGATACCCTTGTGATGTTATTGCGATAGCAATTATATGGACACTCCAGGCGCATTCCTGCCTTCGACCTCATGTTCCGTATAAAGTTCAAGGGCGATAACATCGCCACCGCGCTCGGCATGCTGTATGTGCGTGTGAAAACGTGGGGGGCGGGGGAGGTGGTGAAGTCGACGATGGTGGGCTCAGTCTTGTGTGCGCAAGGCAGGAACGCGGGGAGGAAGCGCTCCACCTTCCGTCGCGCGCGATGCATCAGGGGGAATGGAAGGCGGGTGGGGGGCGGGCCTTAGGATTTTGTGATCTGTGAATCTGTGATTGCGCAACATATTTATTTGCCTTGTTGGACGCATTATTTACAGTGACTTTTGCTTAGATACGTAGGTACATACGTATATTTAAATATCTTGGTGCGAGGAATTCTGTATACATGCAGCGAACTTTGTTTCCAGTGACACTTTTTTGCCCTTTATTAAACTGTGCCTTCGCATTTGTATATTCCATTGTATCTTCGCATTCCTAATGTATATTTTGCAGAATTTCTGCTTTCTATATATGCTCTCTGTTGCGACTATAATTTCGGTGCAATTACAATACATGGCCGGTGACAGCTGCTCCTGCACAATACATTGGAACGAAGGACAGCATCGTTCAGATTTTTCCCTGGCTGTTGGATATGTACAAAATGTAAACAAGATTCTTGAATGACAAAGTTTCATTCAAATATTTGTCCCCAACTCATTCATGTCATGGCCTTTATGTTTTTATATCAATAGCATGCACTGCTTTGCTGGTTTCTAGCTGATATAGTTCTAAAGGTCGTCCGATATTTTCTTTATTTATTAAGTAGACAAAAAATGGAAGCATTGATATCAGTTATTTCTGGCACAATTTTTGGGACATACGAATATCTCCTTTTATGAAAGAATACATATTTTACTTGTCTTGATAGTGCGTAGCAGCGTTCAAGAATTCGTTTGCAGCATCTTTGGCAATGCAGTTATCATTCATGTATTTGATCCCTCGACAAATTCTATTAGGAGGAGGCCGAGCCGCAAAGTGAGCCCCCCGAAATTTCTGGATACGCCACTGCTTCAGCTTGTAATAAAATGCAATTATTAAGCTCATCCAACGCCTTTAGGGCCACAATATATATTGGGAGCGGGCTCCATCACTGATGCAGCTGGCACCGCCGTCGGCGTGACGGTGTATGAGGGATCACGTCGACACACCGACCGCGTCTTTCGGAAGCGCCGAAACGAGCTGAAAACGAAAGTTCCCCTAGGTGTTCTATGGTTCCACCTGCGCTGCGCTTCTGATTAAGTGGGGAGGTTTTCCCGCCTCGGTTGTGTGCTTGACAACACTTAGAAGCCATATAGTAGATAGCGGGTGCCTTTGAACGCGTCCAACATGATAGGCTACTGCTAGGTGCCGCAGGGCCGGACGTACTCAACAGAGCCCGGTGTCAGCCTTACTATAGCCGCACGACAAGCCGCAGGACAAGCCCTCGCGAAACTTAGAACCGGCAAACAGCTATCGGCTACAACTCGGGTATGCAGCAAGCACAGACGCGAGGAATATTTCTGCTACAGCGTCAGGATTATACGAGGTTCGGTGAGTTGCCTAGAACGTGCACTGAGACGCTCGCCCGCGCCCGCTGCCCGGAGGCGGAGGAGTAGAAAAAAACTTTGTTCTGGTCCTGTATAAGGTGTTGCTACCTGCCTGGCTAGTCCCATGTTGGGACCTGGAGGTCAAGGCTCCTAGCCCTATCACGGGCGTACTGGGCAGCCAGGACTTGAGGGATATGATCATGGGATCTAATCATTCCTAAAAACCGATTCCGGGAAATGCCAGGGCCGAGCAACCTACACTCCCAGAGCATATGTTCAAGCCTGCATATCTCTTTTTTGCATGCTTTGCATATAATATTCATGTCTGCAATGTCATACCGTTCCTTTATTTATGCAGGTGAATAATAAGACTGTGTTTGTAATTGCCTAAAGTGTAACTGCTTGTGCTCTGTTTAGCCTATAGTGAGGGGGTGCAAACTCCCTCCTTCCCATGTAGTATTGTTTTGTAATTTCATTGTATGTAATGAGCGTATCTCTATGTACGTTCTCCAATCCAGCAGAATCAAAACCATATGTAAAAGCGGCCCGGTCTTAAAGTTCGCGGGCGACGCTGTTGGCCGATTCATTTGGATTGACAGGAATGTCATCAAGTGAACCAAGGTGCTCCGAGAACCAATATATGTAACGTGTAACATTTGTTTGTCTTATGCTAAATATTCTCGCAGCCTGTGTGGCAATCTTTCGACTACTGAAAGATGTAATAGCCGTTTTCGAGTCACTATATATCTCTGTAAATCAATCGTCTGTTAGTGCCAATGCAATAGCAACTTGTTCAGCGACTTCAGGTTTGCTAGTGTAGACCGTGGCGCAGTTGGTGAATTTGCCCTGGTGATCCACTACCGCCGCCGCGAACTTAGTTCTATCCTTGTAGGCATCCGAATCAACAAATCAGGCTCCTCTGCTCCCTTTATCCATTTTCTTGATTAAGGCCCTGGCTCTTGCAACTCTCCTCTTCATGTTATGTGTTGGATGCATATTCTTGGGTAGCGGTGCGACAATTATGTTGTCTGCGAATTCTTGATGAACTTTAGTGCACTGTGCTGGATCCGTAATGGGGTTGACCATGATCTTGTCTGGTATTGATCTTTCCGTGCTGGTCACCCGCCGTGGTTGTTCAGTTATATGGTGTTAGGCTGCTGAGCACAAGGTCGCGGGATCGAATCCCGGCCACGGCGGCCGCATTTCGATGGGGGCGAAAACACCCGTGTACTTAGATTTAGGTGCACGTTAAAAAACCCCAGGTGGTCGAAATTTCCGGAGTCCTCCACTACGGCGTGCCTCATAATCAGAAAGTGGTTTTGGCGCGTAAAACCCCAGAATTTTTTTTTCCCGTGCTGGTTGTAGATAGTCTCGCTATTTGTAATATTTCTTGAGCATCTGCGATCTCCATGGTCGTGTTGTGTATTCCTAACTTAAGCAATTGTTCAGTACTGGTTCGAATTGGTAGTCCCAATGCGTTTTTAACAATCTTCTTGATCGCTGCGTCAAGCTTCTTCAGTTGAACCTGCGTCCAGTTGTACATGGCAGGTGGCGTATGAAATAAGACGGAGTACGAAAGAGGTGATTAACCTGATGAGGTTATCTTCTTTCATGCCCTTGTGTCTTCTTGCCAGGCATCTGATAATCCTGTACGCGTTATCCGTTTTAAGGGTGATTTTCTTGAGCTTCGTATGGTTTCCACCGTTTACATCAATGAAAAAGCCTAGTACCCTGATCACGTTGACTCTGGGTATATTGACACCATTTTCTGTAATAGGTGTATATCGCTTGCCGATACAGGTTTCCAGCCCTTAGGCCTGCCCCCTTTTGAACGTCTATAAGGTAGCAACTCTGATTTATGTGGGGAGCACCTGAGTCCAGTGGGTCTCAGCTATTCTTCCACCGTCCTGATCACTTCAGTCAGTGCGTCCTGTATGTTCCCTTCACTGCCACCAGCACACCATACAGTGCGATCATCAGCATATATGGTATGGTCAATGTCCTTAATGTTGCCCAGTTTTCAGGACAGACCAATCATGCACATGTTGAAAAGGACGGGAGAGATCACGGATCATTGGGGGGTTCCTCGATGACCGAGGTGAACCACTTCCAATTTTGTGTCTCCGACCTTTATCTTCGCCGTGCGTACTTCGAGAAAGGATTTGAAGTAGTTAAACATCCTCAACCCGAGTATAATGTCTTCTATCGTTTTGAGGATGTACTCATGCTTGATGTTGTCGAACGCTTTCTCCAAGTCTGATCCTAGTATGGCCTTGGTATTTCTAGAATATCCGTCGAGTATGTGGTGTTTGATTTGCTTCATGGCATCCTGCGTGGAAAGTGCGGACCTAAAACCCAGCATATTGTGAGTGTATATATTATTGTCCTCTAAGTGGTCTTTCAGCCTATTAAGGATTGCGTGTCCAGCGACCTTTCTCACGCATTATGTAAGTGATATTGGCCGTAAGTTGTGCAAGCTTGGAGGTTTACCCGGTTTCAGTATTAGTATAACTTGTGAGGTTTTCCACTCTTCTGGGACTTCGCCTGAGAGCCATGCTCCATTGATGAAGTCTGTCAGCTATTCAATTGACGACTCATCGAGATTGCTAAGTGATCTGTTTGATACTACATCAGGACCGGGGGCTGACTTTCGATTTAGTTCACTTAACACCCTCCGAATTTCGGATGTGCTGAAGGGTTGGTCGAGTTCAGGTTGAGCGGCTCCCCTGTATTCTGATGGAAGTGGTTGGTCCTGCTCATTTCTAACTGGTAGGTATTTGTGAATTAGTTGTTTGGTAACTGTTTGGATGGGCTGATCCTTAAGCAGGCTGATCCCGCTGTCCGGTTAATGTCATGAGGCTTTGGCCTATAAATTTGTTGATGGTAGATACTGGCAAGTTCCCTGGCCTGGAAAGGGAGTGGTAAGAAGTACATAAAAAAAAGCATGGCATATGGTCATGTTTGTCTTATGAATGAATCTACTGGATTACGAAAAAGAAGCAGCGGGAAATCGCACGCGGAGAAGACCGATAAGCACCGTGACGCAACTTGGCAAATAATATTGAAACGTCCAAGAATTTAGAAGAAAAAGAAAGATTGAATGATCGCGTAGTTATATCACAGTCGCCGTAGCGTCGAAGTCTCTAAAATGAAATTAGTCTTGAAGAGCTATGATAGCGTCCACGAAATAATGATTGCTTGTGTACTGTCAAATGCTCATACTCTGCGGCCCAAAGCTCACGGCACGGTGCGAAAATGCGCACGCAGCGAAAGCGAAACATTGTGCGTGGACATGCCTGCAGACACGCAGTCGGTCGCGGCAAACCGTGCGATCGCAACGTTGAGGCTTCATTCTGTTATGCTCCATTCAGTTATACAGACAGCCCACTATAATAACATATTTTACATACTTTGCTCTCAGCGTTTGCCTAACTTTGACGCAAGAAGCCGGTTCGGAAACTCCATCGCGGCGACCGCGCGCAGTGGCGTTCACTGTACATATTCGGTAAAGAGATAGCGTCTGTAAACGATTCTGTGCTTTCAGTTTGCCCAAGATATTTCGACAGTAAAAAACTTCCCTCCTTTTGAGAGTACCTAAATAAATGTCCAGGAGGGCTGGCGCGTGGTGTCGTTATTGAGCGCCGACAGCCAAACCTATCAGGAGCGCGCCGCTTTATCCCTCATACTACGCAAGATAGGGGCTTCCGAGAGATGGCGACTGCGTAAGTCCTCGCCCCCAATAGCCCCTACAATTGACTGCCAATCACTGGCTGGCTTAACGTTGTCAGTGAAGTGAATTAGCGCTAAGGTAGTGATAAGCTCAAACTTATTCAAGTAGTTCGTGAGGCGATATATATAAGCTTCTTAATTACCTTACTAAAACAGTGGCAAGGCACAAGTTGGATGGTGTTTGCTTTTTAGTGACGCAAGCATCGAGTGACACTCTTTTGTTTCTTGCGCAGCACTTCCGGTTCACCTCCTGAGACGATCGGAGACGAAATTCAAAACAAATCAGAAAAAAATAGAAAAAAAAATAGTTCAGTGCAAATTTCATGGGTTTCATTATAGATGTAATATCAGAGCATAAGTTTAGTTACAAGTCGAGTTTCTGAAGTGTCTGGAATAATTCGACCTAATTAGAAATAACAGATTACCGCACACAAAAGCACAGTATCGACAGACTTTAGACATCTGCCACGTGAGCACGACTCTGTAGAAATTCTCGGAAACCCGGAAGTAGAAAGCGGAAGTAATTAGGTCGCTAAAGACGTCACACACAAGAAGGTGGCATGATATTGAACCGCGCAATTAATGGAAAACTGTTGCCTGGCATAGACTGAACATCTGCCTAGCAGAGCGGATGTGACGTCACTCCCTCCTCTCACGCTTCGCCTCTCCCGGCGCTCAGCTGCTCGCTCGCTCACTCGCAACAGCTGCGCGCACGCGCTCCTTACATGCTCTGACTTGAGCACAGGAGAAAGAGATAAAGGTGTGCTTACTGCTCCGCTCGCTAGGGGGCTACGCCCCGCCATGTGGCGGGTGCTGCGCTTCCACCTCGCCCGCATATCGTGCCAGAGCAAAGACGTTCGCTCGCTTAACCTAACTTATCTGAGCTAAATGACATCGGTTGTGGACAAAGAATCTATGATTACGCCCGCTCTTTCCTGACCTCTCGCATCGCGACAATAGGCATTGGCACTACGCGCTCAGACCCTTTTCCCATGCCCAATAGAGGTACACCGCAAGGGGCGATACTCTCCCCCCTTCTTTTCAATATCGGCATGAGACGCTTAGCCAAAACACTCGACGTCATACCTGGTCTAGGGTACGCGTTATATGCAGACGATATTACCCTATGGGCAACCAGCGGCTCGTTAGGACAAAAAGAAGAAATCCTGCAAGAAGCAGCGACCGTTGTTGAAACCTTCGCTCGCAGCAGCGGAATGAGCTGCGCTCCCGATAAATCAGAATTTATCAGGATACGAGGTCGAGGCCGTCAAACTCGCGAGCCGGTCAACCTCTTTCTAGGAGACAGCCAGATAAGGGAGGTCCAGAAAATGCGAGTCCTCGGACTATGGCTGCAAAGCAACAAACGATTAGACCACACCATTAAAACCCTTAGGACTACGGTGAAACAGATCTCCCGTATGATTCGTAGAGTAACTTATCACCGAAAAGGTTTCAAAAAAACAGAGACGATCCGGCTTGTTCAGGCTTTTGTGCTAAGTCGTCTCACATATAGCCTCCCTTTCCAGGACCCCACGAAAACAGAACTAAAGGCCCTAGATGCGTTGATCAGAACGTCGTACAAAGCGGCTCTCGGCCTACCACAGGGAACCTCTACTGAACGCCTGCTGGCCCTCGGGATTCACAATAACTACGAGGAGCTACGGGCAGCGACGCTCATTTCTCAACGGGAGAGGCTTAGCTTAACCTCCTCTGGCAGAAAATTACTTTGCCGCGTGGGTTACCCTACTCGTCCACAGTATGCGGGAGAAGAACTCGAATCTCTGCCCAAAGTCCTTCGTGAAAGGATCATAGTAGCCCCAATTCCTAAGAACATGAGTCCGAAATACCACCGGGGACGTAGAAGTGCTCGAGCTCGAAAGTTAATGCAGCAATTCGGTGGAAACCCGGATACAGTCTACACAGATGTCGCTCGGTGCGGTGCTTACAAGTACGCCCTCGCAGCGGTAGGAGCGGCCGCAAATCAAGGGGTTGTGACTATCGCCACGGCTAGAGTTGCATCTGCGAATACCGCAGAAGCTTCAGCCATCGCGCTAGCTGTTAAAACTAAGGACGCTGTAGGACAATCATCGATAGCTCTAACAGATTCCCAAGTCGCATGTAGACTCTTCCTCACCGGGAGGCTACCACACAGCACCACTCACCTATTAGGACCCAACCTAACGCAGAAACACAGGATCATCTGGTGCCCGGGTCACGCAGGACTCGAGGGCAATGAGAGAGCGGACGGCGCAGCTCGTGCTTTTATCAACCTAGTGGCTGACGACTCCGACGAAAACACCTTTTTACCACGAGACATCCTTGAGCACCAACGGCGCGAGCGAAGAAAGTACAGTCCACCACACCCTGACCTATCCAGGCAGGACTCTTATGACTGGCGCCGAATACAGACGCACACATTTCCAAACCTTTATTTGAAAAATGCCATTCACCCAACGCTGTACGGCGTTCGCTGTCCTTGGTGCGGAGGCCGGCCAACTCTCGCCCACATTACGTGGGACTGCCAGAACAGGCCACCCAAAATTAATACACCAAAAATAGCCGGCGAACTTTCCGGAAGGGAGCAGTGGGAGACTTGGCTCGCCAGCGAGGATCGGGAGATGCAACTAGCGCTCCTCGACCAAGCACGGCGGACCGCTCAAGCCAGTGGGGTCCTGCACTAGGGGCTCCAACCACTCGCTTTCTGCATTTTTTTTTTAATAAACGTTTTGATATATATAACGAACACCAATGCCGAGGTGTGAGTGCCACTAAGAGACACCAAAGTCAAAGATTAGGGTCGCCTACCACTTTTTTTTTTTTTTTGAAGACGGGAATTATTTTATCAGCTTTAAATCAGTTGAATAATACACCAGTTGGAAAGAGTTTGTCAACAACTGCTACGAACGGGTGGATGTCTGATTCTCCCTTTATTCAATACCAGCAAGGAACGGTGAGACATCAGTGGAAAAATGTTTCATGTGTGGTGACGGAAGAAGTTCACAATGTTATTTCTTCCCTGAAATCGACTTCACCAGTTACGAGATATTAAATGTTAAAGTGTCTGACGAATTGCATTGGCGTTCCAGTTACTTTTGTACTTCAATGCATAAAACAGCGTTTTCTTAGAAAACTAAGTGGAACAACAGTGAATTTTTACAGCAAATTTCACGACGCACCTCTCGAAACCGGTGCCGTCCTCCGAATTCGTTTCAAGTCAATTTGCCTTCAATACTCACTAGCTGCAATTCGTAGATTGAAATAAGGGCCGTAAAATACTTGATTAAAATTTTCATTAGCCTAATTATGTTAATTGTTCAATAAACCATTTTTATTTCTCGTAGAAATGATGATCGCCTCATCGAGTAATCTAGATCAAGGGTTAGAATTGTAATGTCTGCCACCGACAATTTCTAAAATTTGGTGCAGCTAAAAAAACTCCCTTATATATTTACCTATTCGTATTTACTTCGTTTTGCTGCCCCTTTCTAGGTACTCTGCGGCGAGCAAACAAGTTCACATCATCTGGGTCGCGTAGACGCGTAGGGTACAGCTGAAGTAGAACATTCGCAACCCAATTTAAGTGAAGTGTTGCGTTTTAATGGAGCTACAAGCGATTACAAGTTACCCTCCTCCCAAGCCATGCTTTTCCTCCTCAACTCGTTCGCCGAGTGGTCGGGGCTAAGCTCCGCCTTCACCGGTTCTGTGTCACGATGCGACGTCACATCGTCCACTTCCGGTTGTTTTGGAGCCCGCCCCCGCGTGCGTAAAACGTCTCCGCTAGCGGCTTGGCCGTCAACCCCAAGCGAGAGCTATCGAAGCAGCGTGCATTGCGAGCATTCTGTCGTAGCGCCGAACGTGTCTTGTATTCCGGTAATCACACTCTAGCAGAACGTTTCGACGGAACGGTGAAGGCATAAACTCAAGCTGATGAAGGAACTTTAGCGTAGACGTACGCAGTGGCGTAGTTAGGTCGTCTGGCACCCGGGGCCCGTAGGTCTTATGTCAACACCCCTGGGTGTAGCCGGCGGAAAGAGGGATGTCTTCAGACGTATATGACGCCCCCCCCCTCAACTGGCCCCTAGCACCCGGGGCCCTCCCCCCTCCCCCCCCCCCCCGTTGCTATGCCTCTGGACGTACGTGAGCCGCCTAATCGCTCTCCACGGTACAGCCACCCGTTGGCGCAGAGCTTAACCAGCCAAAGAAATAGCTAATATTGCTCTAACCAAGTGTAAAACATTTTGAACATTAACAAAAACAACGTGTTAACGATTACACTCCTGCGAAATATGTCTGTTTTCTTTTTTAAAAAAAGCTGTAAATGTCTGTTTTAGTCAGCAGACACGAAGGCCAAGGAAATCATATGTAGAGCGAGTTACTTGTTTTGATTTGAATTCAGAAATGACAAAGAGAAAAGAAAGTGGGCTTAAAAGACAACTTGCCGCCGGTGAGATCTGAACCCCCATCCTCCGCATTACGTGTGCGATGCTGTTCTCAAGTTCACATTCTTTGGTAACGTACGTGTACACGATCTCACACTAGGAACAGTGTTAGCCAGTGGATGTGGAGGGAAAGTTTCGTAGCTCGGTTGCCAGAGCATCACATGAGAATATTTGGGTTTGTAGTGTTCGTAGTGTCTTTTTAATGGAGCAACAAGTTAAGCAATTATAATTCACCATTGTCATGAGCACGGTGGAAGAACAGATAAGGTGTCTGAACAAGGCTGCCGCGGGGACGATCTTTTCGGTCGTGGTTTACGTCTGTCACGGCAGATGGTGCGGATCATTGCGGTGTCATCTGGTTGCCTAAGGACAAAAACATACTGTAGGAAATATTCTTCATTAGATGAGGCATGTGTATGCTGCAGCAAAAATCCGAAGACCACTCAGCACATCCTAATGGAATGTGAAGGGGTTCACCCAGCGAGACCAGTACGTAACGTACAACTTCCAGAAGCGCTTGGATTTAAAGTGACGGAAGTATCAACTGGTCAGCAGTCGAGATGAGCAAGAAACGTTTGAGGTATTGGTGGAAACAAAGCAGGGGAGAGACTGACACGACGACATCCATTACAGACGTAGGCAACAGTACAAAAAAGAGAAGATTAAAGAGATGCATACAAGTTTGCTAAAGGGGGAAAAGCATTGATAGCATACCTGAGTAACTCAAGCAGGCTAGCTGACGATTTGTCCCCGCCCTGTCTCGAAGGGGATGCTAATAAATCATCATCATCAACAACAACCACAGCAGTTGGCGCGGCGCGCACGGTTCCTCAAACAATGGGCTCCTCCTCAGTATAATCGCTAATAAATTGTCCCATATATGCCTGTGTACCAGTCTAAGCGTCTGGCGACCCTTTGAGAAGCAAGCTTGGGTATATCCTTCTAAATATGTAAGCTTAGTAGCACTATCCAGGCTTTATTGTGCCTCGCAAATCCTGATAGTCCACTGTAGAGACAGCCTGCTTACTAGTGCTCAACTTTGGTACAAATGCAAAACCATCCGGTTATTACGAAGTGCAGTGTTTTTCAATATGTGCATACAAGGCGAGAAACTATGGCTTGCAAATTGCAGCGATGTTCGTGTTAGTATGCATGCCAAGCACGCACATTGCTACTAGCCGCTCAAACAAGGGGAAGGCGGGAGATGGAAATTCAAGACGATGAGCAAAACTAGAACAAGGTGAAAGCCAGAACCAACGTTTCTACAAGTGGACTTGTCTTTTTCAAGGCGACATATGCTTTACTCGGCACAATATATATAGGTACGAGTCATCTAAAGGGGAAACGGGGATAAGATGAATGGGTGAGGCAACTACCGAAGGTGTACGTGTTAGCGGCGAGGGTGCACAGAATTGAAAGGAAAGGTGTCCTATTCAACGTCGGTGGAGGAATGTGAAGTAGCATCGTGTGTCAGCTGGTTGACGCGTCAATATAGGCTCATTTTTTCGCGGAAGGGTTCTGGACGACGAACAGGGGGGAGGGGGGATTATCTGCTCTGTTGGAGGTCACTGAACTATCGTCTCTCTGAAAGAGGGAATAAAATTAGCGGCAGAAAATTGTGCTCGTGGAAAAAAATAAATATATAAATAAAAAACGAAATAAAGGAAGATAAAAAAATTAAGCAGCCCGATTAGATTTATAGATAACTACGTGATGTTGTCTATAGTTTGCAATTTAGCATAACTAATAGATTGTAAGGATCCCGTTGAAATGTTTATGCTTACGGGCTGTAGTGTCTTGAGCTTATGGATGAGGAATGATTCTCTGTATCTTCTATCTCACGCAGAACGGAAATTTGACTGCAGTATGTAGAGTTTAAGTTGATCAAAGTTGTGACCTGGTTGGTTGAAATTCTCGGCGACAGCTTTGGGAAGTTTTTAGCTCTGTTCGAGCGATGTCCGTTTAACCTGGCGTTCATTAATTGTCAGTGAACCGCGCAAGTTACTTTTAAGGTTCGTTATTTTAATCCTGAGTATCTTGCAAGTTACTCTACTCTAAGCTTTTATGCACGCCGATTGAATCCTAACACAGCACGCTGGGGCGAAACGCAAATACATGACTGTACAGATATTTCCCAACGGGATATATACTAATGTCTGAGTTATGCACGCGAAAGTTAGAATAATGCGATAACCATTTTTCGTGACCAAAACAATGTTTAAAAGTATGCAGAAACCTCACTAGAGTTGTCTATGTATGCGTAAGCATACCCCAAATTCAGTTGGCCCACCCACAAACTTAGGTTGGGCCACCCCCAAATTTCAAGTTGGCCCACCCGCAAATCTAAATTGGTCTACGCCTACAATTACTTTCACATGCATTTTCTTTGGAGCCCTATCCCTATGGGTATTATCTCTGATCAATTTTATTTCCTTTTTTCTTAGTTTCGATTGTTCCTTATCGCTATAAAGCTACCAATCATGTACAGTTACACTATTATTACGACGAAATGTCTTAACTTTGCGAATTACGTATTTTTGTACAGATACAAGACATGACATCTTTCGCGTGACAGGCTGGGGTAGCAGACGACAGGAATGGTGAGCCCCCAACACTGCAGCACTCCTGCCGGCAGATGGATGAACCGCGAACCGAGTTGTAGTCGGCTCGCTCTCTTTAGATCGCTCTCTGTTTTTCGACCACGTGATCATGAGCATATTGAAGGAGGCCGGCGAGGAAGATTAGGCATAAATATTCGAGCCTTCTCTTGACATAAAGCACGTCGAGAATGTTCAAACTAGGAATATCACACGCTCTGCGCTACATATCTGCAAGTTAATGCTGGCGCTAAAAACTGCAATAGGCTTGCAACTCGTCAACCTTGTGGCAAGTTCTCACTGCAGTTTTCATAACCGGCGCAATGAAGTGACTTTGCTCTTAACTGCGCCGATAAAAAAATATTTGCCCGCTTGCGGAGCCACGTACTGGCAACAGTTACTCACCTGTGCGAAACGAAGGTCGGTCTGATCTATTACGTCTGTAAACATTGTTTGACTCTTATATTAGGGGATTGGAAGATATACAAAGGGGTCCAGGATATTGCTGCTGGTTAGCGCAATCATTGGCTCTTGGCCGCGGAGTCTGTTACGTTCTGTACTTTATATGACAGGCGACTGAGAAGTGCGCGACGTAATGGGTGTACAAAAACCTACATTTATTAAAAACTGGTAATCTGTTCCATCAAACCGAAGATACAAAGCGTAAACACGTAGCGCTATCGGTGATCTGCGCCAGTGTCTCCTTACTACCTTGCAGCGGCGCTACAGGTGATTTGGCCGTGAGTCACATAGCAATTGTGCAAAAACTCACGAATGTATGGAAAAATATCCCCCACGTGCCATCAGTGAAGAGGATGCGGTGCGAAATTCCCTCAGCCATAGGCTGTGGCATCACTTTCGATGCAGCGGTGGCACTTCCGAGTAGTACCTCGATGTGGCTCCCAGCTCCGAGCGGCCGAGAGAAACGTCCAGGCACCCTTTCCGGCAGGCCTCTTTTTGTGCTAATGGTTCATCAAGATATCGAATTATGAAGTTTAACAGCACAATGAGTTTCAGAGACATCGCGGGGTTTTTTCGCGTACCATTAAATAAATCTAAGTACACCAACTTCCTTTTCTTTTTTTTTTCATTGCACCCCTAACGCAATGCGGCTGCAGCGGCCAGGTTTAGAACCTGCGACCGCTTTTTCAGCAACAGAACCAATCACACAACCACCATGGCGGGTAATTGGTGCATCTGGTGCATTGCACACGTCTTGTGTATGTTCTCGTGTCTAGTAATAATAACATGGGCAGCTAATTAGTTTGTGCATCAGATTTATTTTTTCCATGGCAGAGGGACGGGAAGCAGGCGCAGCCCTACAATTTTGTGGAAAATACCCCTCGAGGATTCGTTATTTGAAAATAGGTTTCAGTTTTCGACTGTGTGCACGAAGGAATCTAATGTGCTTGAATCAAGAAAGAGAATAATGCTCGACCGGTGAATATCTGTTATAGACTGATTGGCATACATTATGCCCTCAACTATTATTGGGAACATGGAATAGTGAATAAACTATAAAATTAAGAGTTCTACGGAAACCCGTCTTGCCAGGGAGAAAGGTGAAATCAAATGAACATTACCTAATATGTAAAACCGAGATAATCTGTGCCGTCGTGCAGGTAATTTGCTTTTTTGGCCCCACGAAGCAGCACGAAGCACGGGCTGCTTGTCAAGAATCGTTGCTCTCCAGCCAATAAAGGCAATGCTACAGCCGCTCTCGACCGTACAGGATACGTCTCGAAAATGCAGGATCAGCTTCAGGACGCGGAAACATACACCATGGTCCCACTGGAATGATCGAAGGTGAGCTATAGGAGCTGCCGGCCTTCAAGTTGGTCGCATCTTAGAGCAAGCAGCTTTATGACCAGCTTCTTTGCTCTGCCCCAGCAATCTTGTACACCATCTTGTACAGATGGTGCATAAGCCGAACTTATCTTTGACACCGATTCAACTAATTAACAATAAATTAACTTATTCGCTTATTAATCCCGTCACGACACATTGCAATTAACGAATTGTAGCCAGTGAGTTTGCAAGACGGATGTACTTTGAATGAATCTTCAGGATGACACCAGTGTCGAGATATTTTCCAAAGTGTGGGACGAAATAAATAGGCGCGCCAGTTACTTTTGTGCTTTACTGCATAAAAGACCCTTTTGTTAAAAAAGTAAGCGGAACAACAGTGCATTTTTGCGGCGAGTTTGATGACTCATATCTACAAACTGGTGTCATTCTGAAAATTCATTCCAAGTGGATACGCATTGCTAACTCCCCGGCTACAATTCGTGAATTGCAATATCTGCTGTAATGTAATGAATTAACAAGCTATTTCTTATTAGATTATTACTTGTTTCTACTTCTCGTGCAAGCAATGTCCACCTGTTTGAATAATTCAGCTCAAGGTCTAGAATTATGTTACCTGAAACAGGCGATTTTTAGAGATTCTGGAAAACTTAACAGTTATCGTATAGTTAACACCGTATAGTTTCGTGACATCAAGCCCCGCGATTATTGCTTTTTCTTTTCTATTGCATTACCATCAGATGACAGTTACAAGCATATTCCAGCGGGGAACAGATCGGTAGTTTTACGCCACCTTTCGAGAATGGGACTGCGCTTGCTCTGCAGCACTTTTCCATGAAAAAAATATCGGAGTGAATTAGCTCTATAAAAGACGTAAGAAGAGAGACGAACGTGAGCACTACAGCTCTTTATTGACAAAGAGTGCCGCGCTGGCCTTTTATCACGCATGCGCACAGAAGGACACCCAATCAGGCGTGTGCACCCCAGCCATGGCGAGCGAAGCGCTCTCGTGTTGGGTTTACTTGTCCTGCGCCAATTCAACTCGTGCAAGACCAACTAGGCAATCCTTCTTTTTCTCGAGAAATGCGCGCTCTTGTGTTCATCGGAACATAGGCTGGGCTGTCTAAAACGTAGCATGTGCTGTGCCGCCAGTTTCAGTGTACTTGAGACGACTCTTCTGACCTCTTACGTACAATGCTCACAGGCTGTGGCCCCATGAATATTTTAGAGGAGAAACCATACTTCCAGACGAGATAGCAGTTGGAAAAAGTTAGTCAGTACAAGTGGCACATTTTGCTTCTGAGGTCAGTTACCCTTGCAAAAGAAGATGCGCGAAAATTCAGGCGCTGTGCCCATACAAAAATGCTTCCTTACTTTCTTTAGAACTTTTATCAACATCCTATCAACTTTAGTAACATCCTATTGACTTTTACTTTTTAGTAACGTTTGTCAAAAGAAAGTTGGTTACTTCTTTTCTAACTTCAGTATGTAAAAAGAAAGTTACTAGAAAGTTAAGACACACTATATTAACTTTTTAGAAACACGATTCAATAGGAAGTCAATAAAAATAATTATGTTCTAAAAGTACATAACCCAAGTTACAAAACATGGATGAATAATATTCAATAAGGTTATAATTATTCAGTGAACATGGCTGGTGCAAGACAGTCTTGTTTCATGGACAGGTGTAAATTTCCACAATTTTCAATCAACTTTCTAGTAACACTGGTTACTAGAAAATTGTTAAAAATGATTTAGTGAAAATGAACATATAACAGCATCTGAACTATAAATGAATATGCAAAGACTGGCTGCTTTTTAAAAAAATGTTTTTTTGCACAGTAACTGTTTTCCTAATTTTTAATCAACTTCCTAGTAACAGATGATAGTAGAATGTTCATAGAAAAAAATTGCTTCTAATACCGGACGCTAAGAGGAAATATGGTCTCACCAATTCAAGATGAGGGCACGTATTCTCGAAAACATGACAGCTAGTGCCATGGGAAGCGTGTATATGAGCGGTGATCATGAATTTGTGCTCAGTAGGTGTCAAAGAAGCCCGTAGGCCATACACCATAGCACTCGACGGAGCTGCACGGACGGCGCGCTGATCGGCTCGTGTTCGCCAACTAAAGCGGGAGACACACGGTCCGATTCGGTGTCCGATCCGGCGTCCGACGCGCCGAAAGTGCAGCCCGAATCGTCGTATTTTGCCGTGCCGAAGCGCCGGATCGGACGTCCGGCGTGCGACAAACCGGGCAGATTTTCAGCGTCCGACGTGTAACTGCACCGTCGTCTGGCCGCAGCCAATGGCAGCGCGGCTGGCATGTGACGTTCTCTGACGTTCCCTCCGCGGAGGCGGTGCTGGCTGGCCGGTTTCTCGCAGTTATTCTTTTTCCTTGCCTGCTGCAGTTTATTTCTGACATTAAATAGTTACCAGTTCAGTAAAATTATCTCGAACGTGTGCCTGTTATACAAACCAGCGCCCTGTACACTAGCACTAAGCTACTGGTGAGATCGGGAGCCGCGACGCGAGGGCATTGCGCGAGGAGACATCACACACCGACCGTCTGAGCGAGGCTGCCCGCTTCGCTTGCACGTTTGCCCTTCGCAACGACTGCGTCGAGTAAACCAATTGTATTTAATTACGGCCGACCTAAGTGTACAGTGTTAATTGTTTTGGCAAAAATAAGCACTCTTCGACGAGCTCGGGCTGGATCGCAAGCGCCGTCGGCTGCAACATCCGCCTAGCTATGCCTACCGGCCCTATCGCTGGCTTTAGCGGAGCCGTCAGTGGACAACGCGCCGTCGTGAAGTGTTCTGTCACTCACAGGAGCATAATTTTATCGACAGCGTTCGCGTAAAGCGAAGCAGTGTTGTGCAGAGTTGTTTATATTGCGTTTCTCGACGTGGATATGAACTCAAGCTGGGGAGCTAGATGTGGGCGGAGCTTACGCGCCGCTCATGCCGTAGCATGCAGCGCCGCACGTCGGATCGGACACCGAATCGTACCGCGTGTGTCTGTATAGCTCGCTCATGGTTCAGCTGAAGTCCCCGTATATTCTTCATAAATAAGGAAGCCTACCTAGGCACTGTAAACCCAACGATTGGCGCCTAAATGCCTCTCCGCCTCCCACTACGGCTTCCTTTGAGTGACAAAGTCTGATCTCGAAGGCCGTGCTTTTGCAACCTGCATGCACCTGAAGCAATTGCGAATCTTGAAGGCAACATCCGCTTAGTTTTTATTATATATACATTTCCTTGAACTTCGTATCACAAAGTACAAAGTACACACTTTTGGACCAAACAAATCTATTAAAGGACTCTATCATATGTTATTAGGAAAAAACACGCAATTTTTTCATTTAAGATATATTTTTCTACAAAACCGCAGAGTGGCGCTACTGCAGTATTTGTTTGGTCGACACACCACGTTGGTTGTAGTGAATGCTCCTTGCAGTAAGGTGGTATTTGAGTTATATTTTAGAAGTGCCTAGACAAAACGTGCTCCTTGTCGTGTGCAGTAACCATCCCAAACCCTCCGGACTCGTGTAACGCCATTAGTTCGCCGTGTGTTTCGAGCGATCAACCAGTGTCGTCAGTGAGTGCCCTAGTACAGCGCCCGTCCGAGCTGCCTTTGTTCTGCCGAGCTGCCTGCCCGCGCTCTCGTGAAAAGTCTGGTACTGGGGCTTAGAATTGTAGTGTTTGGAAGACTGTTGAAGGTTGTGCTTTTGTGGAGCTGGAATTCATCGGAAGTTCTACAGTGCTTGCGCCAGAGAAACGTCGGTGCCTCTGCACCTGTTAGACGAAGGAGCGTTTGCCAAGTCTTGAAAGGTAAGCAAGTTTGGCGCTTGCGCGCATTCTTGAAGCTTATGATTTACGTAATGAGCGTTGTGTAACTAGCTAGAGCAAAGCGCTTTCCTATCGTATGTTAGCCATGTTGCTGTGCACATTTAGCAAGCAATTTCACGAAAGCTTCCTCTGATGTTACAGCGTACTTGCATTCTGCTACCCGCCTTGATTGCTATGCCTGAATAGGCACACAATTATGAAAACACATTGAAAGTTGGTGTTCGTTCGGTAGTTTCCTGACAAGAAGTTATTCGCTATATAGGCATTCCCGCAAGTACAGTACATGTGTAATGTATGCGTCGATGTATCATGGGCTTCGCGCGTTGACACACGATTGCTATGTTTGACGCTTAAGCAGATAGAAGCTTGTATGAAGATTTTTGTATGTATATAGTTCGGTTTGGAAGTCCGCGTCGCGAGAACCTGTGTGTATTGTTTATGTTCTTGAGTGTCTTCGCGTATTTGTCTTCTATGTTACAGAGCGGATATAGGCCGATATTACAATAACGAGGTGCATTTTTAATCTAGACATTTCAATCAGACGCCGGCCTTTAAGAAAGACAGACCAACCAAATCTTAATAACGAAATGTCAGCTCTTGCAATCGTAGGTTACGGCAGTGCGTAATAATTTAAAGACTGCGATTTTGTAGTGATACTTACCCCTCGATTCTATATCACTCTTCTCGCCCACCGCTAACGGCCGGCAGCTGCAGTACGTAGCACGGGCCGGGGCGTCGGTCAGCCCACTAACGAATAGCGAAAAGGAATACCATCGCTACAAAATCGCGGTCTTTAAATTATTAAGCAAATATTGTGCACAATGAGATGTTATAAACACACCTTGCATGTACATGAAAAAAAGGTTTACAACAGAGATGACATATATGCATGGGCACATATATGTGTCAATAAAATACTCGAGCGTCTTTCTGCCTACAGAAAAAGAAGTTATGTCTCCTTGAGGGCATGGCTGCTTGTACTAATGAACCTCTAAGGGAAGGTTTTCTCTAATCCCTATTTTTGATATCTAAATGCTTATGTGGCATGTACAAACTGCTTGCATCAATTTCTCATTGGGATGAGCTGTCTAAAATTTAATTTTCAGTAATAATTGCAATAATTAACTCATTTCACCTGTCTTCTAATGACTAAAGTTCTATGCTTCTACCTTGACAAACCTTTTGTGAAATTAGTTTGATGAGGCCCAATATACAGGGCTTTCTAAATTGAAGGTATCAGTACCTATTAAAGACTATGCTAACTATGAAAATGCTGCTTGTGTATGTGGTTTATTCACTCTGTCAGACAAAATCTTTACACCCAAGTGCAGTCAGTAAATTGAAAACTGCATGTCTGCAAGGGGAAGTCAGAATTGTATTTGAAGACAATTGCACCTTGTTTGATAGTTCTCGAGCACTTGTGCGCCACCCCTTGACACAGAGTGAGATCTGGTGCTGTTTTAGTGATTAGCAGACATTGAAAGCTTCAAGCCTCATTGAGTATTGGGCCAAGCTGTGCTCGATTAGTGACGCACCAGATCTCACTCTGTGTCAAGGGGTGGCACACATTTGCTTAGTTCTAGGCAGATGCATGACTTTCTTTCGCATTGAAGTTCCCAATACTTTCTAGTCTTACGTAAAAGTACACAGCTCAGTACAATGCATGTATGGTATACGTAAGGCTGCTTTGTTCTTTAAACCGAATCAACGAGAAGCAGCAACTTCCGTTTTTGCAAACCTTACCCTACTTCCTAACCATTCCTTGATCAAACGTGTATAAAATGAATCTGTGTTTGTTGTATTCTTTCACAGGTAGACATCGGTGACGGTGTATACGTTGAAAAGGGCATGCTGAAGAGGCTGTGCCTGGATGCTAACAACTCAGGCTTTCACTTCGCGGAGGGCCTCCTTAAAGCTCCTTTTTCAATAGAAGACGTTGAAGGGAGGTCCTTCTTTGGGCGGCTGTCAAATGCCTTCCACAGAAGGATCCGTTGGATTCCAAGAAGGTCAACACCATAGTAGGTATGTGTGTCACAAAGAAGCATCTTAATATTCTTAGTGCAGTTTTCAACAAAACTCCTTTCATGGCAATTTCAGTGCTATCTTAGGGTATACTCCTTTCTTTCCTGCTAAAATAGCTATTAACCTGATTATAATAGCATACTATAATGCAAGCTTTGCCACCATAACTAGAGAATTGTCATTACTGTTCGCATATGTATTTTTGTGATAAAGGCCCTGGTCATATGATTGCACTGATAATATAATTTCCTGTCTTGTGGAAAGCTAACATGTTCGGTAACAAGCTCACTTTGACAATGTCTGCCTGCACAGCAAAGGCATTTTCTAATCTTGCTGTAGAACGTCCGTAATGCCTGTTCAACTGCTTACATGTTGCTTGTATCATTTCGTGGTTCTTAAGTGCAACACAAAAGTCATCGAGGAAGCCATGTCATCGTCATGATTCTCATGTAACATTCATTGTTAACCGCCGTTCTTGCGCCCACCCCTCATGTAATGTCCCGCCAGGGACCCTTGAGGTTCAAATAAATAAATAAATAAATAAATAAATAAATAAATAAACTCTTCTATGTACCTGTGCCCAAGCAAAGCTGCAGCACTGTTATGACTGGCACCTTGCCTTTCCTAAGATAATTCACACATGAAACTTCCATGTACTGGTCACAATACGAATATTGAAGTTCATTAAACTGAAGTTGATTTACAGCTTTTGTTTGTAGATGACAATTGGTATGATAGAGTTTATGTGTCGTGCATCTGTTGGTGGGTTACGCACATCCATCACGCTCCCAGCTTTAATGCACTAATTCAGTCATTTCATGCATTTTTAGGACTTTGCACAAAACAGGTGGAGATGTTTAGAGCTCACAGGGTTGAAAGCTTGTCTCTTGTGCACTTCCTTTTTAAGAAACAGATGCATGGTGTGTTGCAATGTCACTGTAGCAAAACTAATATATTGCCTTTTCTCTTCTCTTTTCTAGACTACACAACGCAACATTTCAGCCTACTTCCAGGGCAGCTGGAGAACTCGACCTCCTTATTAGCCCGGGGATATTAAATGGATGTGTTCAAGCACAAATGGAAACCTGTCTTCTTCTGTTGCATGCCACACCTAGCGACTTGGCAATCACTATTCGCCACAGACAGATAGTTGACAGGATGTTACTAACAAGTCGTTAGGATATATAAAGGTGGTTAATAAATAGTCGCTGCACAGTTTTTAGGAAGCAAATAAAAATTTTATTCAGAGATAATCAAAGCTTATTTTTGCAATATATAATTGCAAAAGTAATTACCTCTGAATAAAATTTTTATGTACTTCCTAAAAACTGTGAAGCGACTATTTATTAACCACCTTTATACATCCTAACGACTTCCTAGTAACATCCTGTCAACTATCTGTGGCGAATAGTCGACAGGATGTTACTAGCAAGTTGTTAGGATGTATAAAGGTGGTCAGTAAATAGTCGCTTCACAGTTGACACTTTCTAACGACATAAGATAATAAGCAGTCGGTAAGAATTCTATCGACATTTTATATCTATACTTTCAATTCAATATCGGTGGCCAATAGTCGGTAGGAGGTTACTAGGAAGTTGTTACGGTGTCTAAAGACGGTTTATAGAATGTCGATAGGTTCTAGTAACATTTGTCTAAAGACGGTTTATAAAATGTTACTAAAAATTTTTGTAGGGGTGTTTCTTTTTGCTGATACGTTAAAGGTCACGAGCTGTCTTGGACTGCGTCCGTTGGCGTCCATTTGCTCCTTTCGCTTCTCCCAGCCAGCGCCGCGACTTGTCCCCCGGGGCCTCGCTCGGGGCGCCTTTCTAATTGGCGGGCCCCTAATGCCCCCCCGGGGAACTGCTCGCGCGCCGCTATCCTCACTTTTTCTTGATGCAATCTAATTGACTTTTGACAGTTTTTTTCCGGTACCGTGCCCGGTAACGACTGCTGGGGGACTGCAGCGCCGCCGGCGCGCCATTAATAATGCGCCAGTGACAGCGCGGGCCGCGCGCGAGCCAAAAAACAGTGCCGCTGGACCCCGGGGCGCGGGCCTCCTCCTCGGCCACTAATGGCCGCCGCCGATTAGCGTCTTGGCCTTCATTTGTTTTGCCGTTGAGAAATGGAACGGCGCGCGATCCTCTCGAGGCCGCTAATGCCAGCGCCGAGGAGGCGACCGCACTGCAGATCCTGCGGTGCGCCGCACTGCAGGTCCCCACACGTCTTCTCGCGCTCGGCTCCGGTTCTTGAGCTGGGCGAAGCCGCATCCCTCCCGCGATGCACCAGAAAGAAACCCAAGCAGAACACGCGCACCGTTTACACGTGTTGTCGGTGGAGCGCACCACGCGTCTTGTCGACTTGGTGCAAAAGTGGCCCAACGGATGGCAAGAAAGTTCCCAGTCCTCCCTTTCACAACGGTGGCGCATATCCGCGTCAGCCATGGCAACAAAAAGAACCAACAGGCGTACGAAAAAGGCGGCATGACAGTTGCGACAGCGGTTGAGTTTCAGTGTGCTCCAAGTACGTCGATGAACAAGCCAACCACAAGTTCCACGAAGCCGGGCAGCTTCTTCCGAGAAGTCCTTACTCAGATTGTCTCAGCGAATACCGTGCCCTTTGTAAGACAAAAAGGCTATCCTCCCTGAGCGAGTACGCACCGGTGCGCACTGACATGTCATGTGACGCGTTGCTGGGTATAAACTGTGACGTCCAGTCTCGAACTATAGCAGCGCGACAAATCTTGAGCTGGCTGACGTGGCCAAGTTTTCTGCGCACTGGCAGCTGCAGGCTCCGCCTGCGTCGAAGGTGTCGTGCGACGAGCTTGTGTGTTGTCTAGTTTAGCCGGGATGACACTGCGGGCACGTGTGGGGATACTCGCGCGATCTCCATATGAGGCATGCACCAACGGCACTGTTTACCTTTGTCATATCTGGTGAAGAGCGATTAAACATTTTCGCAATCACCGGAGTGGTAACACGCACATCAGGATATCAGGCCACAAGGGAGACAAAGGAAGATTATGATTTTACCGAAGGGTATGATTTACCGAATTGATTGATAAACAACTTTGATGAGGCTGCAAAAATGTGGAAAGTGTGGTTCGATGGTATCGTGTAAGCAAACAAACTAGGTGACTTTGTTCGCGAAAGTGTCTTTTTCTTTAACTTACTCTACGCGTGTGCAAGCTTCCTAATTTTTCGCTGCTACTATCGCTGCAGCAGAAGCCCAAATATAAATAATCGCTAGAACAGTGCTTTTCAGCCTATGCATTTAAGGAAGTTAGCGAAATAAGTCGCTTCGGATAAAGAGGCCTCTGTCGACCACGGCACACAAGAAGCGGTAAGTGCCACGCAGTGTGCCTGCGCGTAAAACAAGCGAGCTTTTCAATGGGCGTACTTTGCTTTGGCCCGCGGTTGCCGATCACGAGCGCACAAACACCGTCGCTCGGGTACCCATTGCGGCGCAGCTTTTTATTGCGACTAAACTCGAGGCGCGTTTTGGGCGTCGGCAGCGTGCCGTCACGGCCTCCTCCGCGAGCTTGGTTAGGTGCCCAGAAACGCGAGGGACGTGCTTTCCTGTAAAAAAACAGGGCAAGTGGACGCACCACCACGCTCTGCAGCGAGGCCAGGCACGAGCTGCAAACACACGCGTTCCAGCTTTGTGTACACACCGGTCTGAGTGGACCGCAGCCGTGAAGCGGCCTCGTGCACCGTCGAGGTGCGCATCGTGTGCGTCGTGTCCACATTGTCACGTCTGAGGAGCGTCAGCTCAACGCTAAACATCACCTTCAATGCTTCGCCCTGCCAAAAGCTGGGCTTGCTGGTTATTCGTGACTAGAGCAAACAAGGCGGGACGTGCACAGCGCAGGACAGTCGGGGCTCAAGAGCATTGGCAAGACATGCTGCAAGTGTCCACACTTTGAAACATCGCATCAGCCCCTTATCAAGCGCGTTAGTACATCGACACATATCCTAGTGTACCCAGCCTAGCTCACCAACAAAACTTTGCAGTCGTCAAAATCATTTGTTTCTTCCCCACATGATGTTCAAAACTAGGTTTTCTGTGATGTTAAACTGAGGAATAATATTTTTGCTTCGTTGCTTGCCATTCAGTCATCACAGTACAAAACTGCTCCGGACTAGCGACTTGCGGTGATATCATTCATTCATTCATTCATTCATTCAATCTTTATTTACAACATATTTTACAAAATACAAAAGCATTACTGGACCCATAGCTATTGGCTATTCCCGGGTCCATAGTCAACTTAGGGTATACAACGTAGCACGCGAGTAAACAAAAACAGTAGACATAATACATAATAGTAATAATACCATACATAACTCAGACATGAAGGTAAATATAAACTCAGTGTTCGTTTATCCGGTCACCTGGTCTGACATCTGGTCTGTCATGGTGAGGAGGCGTCAATGGTGGGCTTTGTAAGCTTTGCGTCTTTCTTTTATGCACGAGTGCGATGTAGTGACGATTCCAACACCTGACAAAACCACATAACACGAACCACCTTTGCAGGCTGACGTTTGTTTCAAACAAAAGTTTGCCCCCTTTCTCTCCCCCCCCCCCTCCTGAGGGGAGGAAGGACGCAGCGGAGTTTGCGAGGCCTCCCCAAAGCGCACACCCTGCAGAGAGCCTGGCGCCTGGCCGGGGTACACCTGTACCCATTTTTACCAGTGGGTGTCCGGCGGTGGTTTTCGAACAAACTACGTCCGGCAGCGGAGTAGGACGCCTTGACCGTTAAACCTGGTGAATTTAATTGCTGCGGTCTTATTGTCATGTGTGGACGTGACATCAGCTCTGACAGGCGTGCCGCGTACTGACTGCTTCCACCGATCTTTTCTTGGGAGGTTTTCCAAAAGAGTGGAGTTCATAAGCATTCCACGATGAAGACATAAAATAAATTCATTAACAAACCAAGTTAGTGACCTTACTATTTGGCTTTATGCGTCGGATCCTTGCTCACAAGGAAATACAAAATAAATGAAAAATTTTCGCTTGAACAGAGCGCACGACGTAACTGACGTGCCAACTTCCGTCGCTTCCCTTTGGAAAACCCGCAGTGGCTTATGTTATAGCGGTTTCGGATAGATGCGCATAGACACCTTTGTAGATCAGTTAATGTATGGCAGCCTGACAATTCACATTGTCAGCGTGCACAGATATTCGCCACCACCGAAGCTGCTTGCCAAACAACGTGCTGTGGAGTCATTGACTCCTATATATATATATATATATATATATATATAGCTTCTCCGTGAACGGCACGAGATTTCTGGAGCAGTGAAATTTAAGCAACAGCTCGTAAAAGCGGAAAGGCTGACTCGGCAAACTATGGCGTCTCACCGCATTGTCGCCGTCCAGTGACCGATCAGTGCTTACAGCGGTGACATGCACTTTTGTTTAACATCTGAAGCCACTTCGTAGAATATTTCTTCAGAGAACGGAGCGCAGGCAGTGCGATTTTTTTTTTCAAGCTACGAAATTATTGTCTGTCATTGCGCTATCAGTCTTATATGCACGTTTCAAGATATGTTTTTCCCGCGACGGTGGATGTTGAATGTTGCACATTCGAGAGCCAGTTCCGCGATGGCACAGCACCGTGCCCATCTTGTGCCAGTATGGAAATGCATACATAGCACTGCGTTGCCGCGGATAGCAGCTCAATCGGAAATTCGCAGGCAGCGCTCCATAGTGCGAAAGAGGTGCAAAATAAAGGAAAATTGCTCGCAGACTCGTTGTTTCAAAGGACGCATAAACATGGCAAGGAGAAAGGATGGCACTTTCCGTTGAAAGCACGAGTATGGAGAAGAAATAAAAAATGAGCTCACAAGGGAGGTCTAGCGACGAGGTGCTTACCACCCGTGCGAGGCGAGAGAAGAGCTCTCATCTGTCTGCTGCAGTGTCGCGTGGTGTGAAGACCTCCCTAGACGCTCTTACCCCACCTCATTTTTCCCCGAGGGCTCGGGGAAGGCGCGCAAATCGAATCGCCCTACCGAGGCAGCGGCAACGGGGAGTTTTGATCTTACAAACCTCGGGTCGAGGCATTCCACTTGGAACGAAACTCGCCCCACTATGCCCCTGCTCTTTTTCTCCGTGAATCACTAGGTTGTGTGTGTATTCTTCTTTCTTGCCCTTTCTTTCCTAACGTGATATTTTCAAGTGTGACACGCCTTAAGCCTCTCCTTTCGACTCCAAGCTGAAAATATAGCTGAAAACGATGCAACAATATCAAAATGAGAATAGAAAACACCAAGTCATCATGTGCCTCAGTCGTGAAGAGTTGGGCGCTTTCGTGTGAGTTTATTACCAGGGCTGCGCAGTAACGTGTACATCGCCCCTTTTTTCTTTCCCGCTCCCCAAAGAAAGAGGAGAAAAGAAAAACATTCTACTCACAAGCAACGTAGCATTCTTCTCCACTATGCTGACGGGGCTTGTTGACATGTGTGGTGCAAAATAAAAGAGATAGACAGTCGTGTTCCCATTTATACGAACCTGGGAACAAAGAAAACTGTGAAATTATGTGCTACAAACAAAGATCTGGCTATTCTAGAACGTCTCAGCACTCCAACTCGACTCGAGGAAGCAGCGATGACGACGATTTACTCGCATCCCCTTTAAAACGGGTGGTGACGAAGCGCCGCCCCTCGGCCGAAGTCGTAACTGCTCTGCACTGACGCTCCACGGCGATTCGTAAAAGCGCAGCGTCTTTTTCAGTTCAGGGGCGGCGCTGTGCTCAAATCGGTTGACTCGTTTGATAATACGGTGGTTAGGGTAGTCGCTACACAAAGCGACAGTAATGGGCCCAAAGTTAGCAGGGTTCAGCAGCGTGCCTGGTGGAAGAGGCCGCTAGCCCCGTAGTTTTTCCTGAAGGAAAGAGCATGCAAGACGGGAAATTAGAGAGTTAGAGACACAGACAGGTTTAATGATACGAAATGCAGAAAGGTCGGCCTGAGCAACATTCCTCTAGCCAGCTACTCTGTTCTGGGAGAAAGGGAAGAGGGAAAGAAAGAAGGAAGAAAAGGTGCATGATGGGTGGAGACGACGAGGAAAGATGTACAGCATATAGTAAACTATTTAGACTACTTAAAGTCTACAGTCAAGGCTTGTGCTTTTTAAAAAATCAAGTAAGGCCTGGATAGCCTTAAAACTCGATTTAACGTCTGTCCAAGGGAGTAAAATAACGTCCTCTGACAGAGGTGGGCTGCCAAGGTGTGTAAGGGCATTGTTCAACTTCGGACGTTCTTCCACGTAATGAGGGCAGTCACACAGCATATGAGTCTCTTTCACATTGCACAGTCTGGAGACTCACTGCGTCGCATGAGGTGCACTTGCCCATCGCGAGAGAGTTACAGCAATACCATATATGCGGAAAAGCGTCTCGCACGGTAGAAATCTTTCTGTGTGGCAAAGCAGATTGTTATTGCGCGGCTGACACCTATAGAACTCTGCACTGTGCGCCGTGCATGCACAATGGGGGGCACTGTAGACACTTGCTCTCGTCCTGCCGAAATCGTCTGGGAACTGTTGCATAGCTTGGAAAAAGGCGGTTAAACGCATGAAGCTAGTTCACACATATAGCACACAACACTTGGCTGAAGAATAGACGCAGAGGGACGCTACTACTAGTGCTCATCTGTTCAGTGAACGGTGTACACATGCGCGAAAGTAGTGCTGTGGTATTCACAAAAGCCGTGCGAGGTTTACTTCCTTTTTTGGTTTCCGGGGTGCACTGACGACTGTTCTGTGGCCAATGCGCCCACAAGCATGTTTCCATTTAATGTTTATTTCGGCCGAGCAGTTCAGCGTGTTGTAACCATTCGATAGGGTAAATGTTTCCTTGATAAGCATTCGTATTTTGTCTTCGATTCGCACTGTTGCAAATATGCTCGACGCGCTTAGCAAGCATAAATTGTAGCAGCATTCTTGAATACTGCAAACTTACGCTTTTCACAAGGAGTAGGTTGTACAAATAAATATACTTAGTATCATGCAAACACCACAAATTTCACACAAGGTATGTCTAAAAATTTGTTTACGCGCTTTGTGTAACTACAGGAACAATGTCGAGCAATAATGGCATTTTATATCAGTGTTAATACATTTATTCAGAAACCACTGAACATACAAAACACAGAAGTAACTGCTGATGCGTTTCATGCAACATTTCGAGCACGTGTTCCTCAAAGAAACGTGCACATTGCTTCGTCGGTTTAAGGACAAGTAAGAAGAGCCCGCAATATAACTAGCACGTGGCAACAGCCACAGGTGAAAACCGGGCTGTGTTACATCGACGAGCGAGCGTCTGCGCGTGTGCTATATCTGACGTGCGCGCTTTTTAGCGGCGCTATTTAGTTTCTTGCGCAGCACTTCCGGTTCGCCGCCTTCAAAATCAAAATAAATGAAAATTCAAAATAAATCAGAGAAAAACACTACAATACAAATTTAATGCGTTTCATTAAGATATATCAGAGCGCAAGTTTAGTTGCGAGTTACTGAAGTGCATGAAATAATTCGAATTAATTAGAAATCACTGACTACCGAACACCAAAGCACAGAATCGTAGAGATTAGAGACCCGCCACGTGAGCGCGACTTTGGCGAATTTCCTGGAAACCCGGAAGTAGAAAGCGGAAGTAATGACGTCACTGATGATGTCCAACACAAGAAGGTGGCATGATATTTACCCGGGTAATTAATGGCAAACAGTTGCCTGGCATCATGGAGGAAGGAAGCTGAGGAGAGGCCCTACCTCCTTCGCGCGGTAGGAGTAAACTGTGGAGGAAATGACGTAGTGGCTTGTCGTTTTTTTTTTTTTGCTGTTTTTTTTTCTTTAGCGGCCACAATGCCGGCTTTGTTATGCTTCTGTGCGCTGACACGTGCTGCTGCGTAGGTTTCGTACCGCGGCAAAAACGCTGTGCGGGCAGGTTTGCGTTGGTCACCGTGTTTTGTTGCGCTGTGTTATCTGTACCGTGCTCTCCCGGATGTTGCTGTGGCCAGGTGGGACAGGAGGAACTAAAGTTCGCGAAATTAATGCAACGCTGTACGCAATGTACCGCGCTACGGCAATGGCAACGGAAGAATCCGCGGGAAATTTTGCCCTCTTTGGCGGAATCATGCTAACGTGCCATCGCAGGCCGAAACCGATGCGTTCCAGAATCTGTACAATGAAGGCCTTGCAGGTCAGTGATTCCTGCTTTTGACAGCGCGTATTGCATTTGCGGCACGTAGAGCGTACGTTATGAATGTATAGTTCATGTTCAGTACAACTTGCTTTTGTGAATATTAAAACAGATGTTGCTTAACTGTTGCTTGCTCCTCGCAGTACTCGCGACAGCATGAAGTCTTTTAAGCAGAGCGCGTTCGAGCTTCATGGGGCACACCTGCAGAGGTGTGCCTCAATACACGTGCTGATAGAGCGTTACGCAGAATATGTGCATTTTGCTGCCCTCGGCACCGTGCGCCGGCCAGCCGACCCTTCATCCTGGAAGATCGGAAAGAAGCGGCTGCTTTGACTCAAGGAACGAATCCTCCCTACCGCGGAGAACACCACACGCGCTTGTCGAGGTCAGACGTGCCTAAACACTGCTCCACGGCACGTACTTCGGCCCGAACCGCCGCCCCCAGCCGGGGGCCCCCGAGGCACCGCGAGCGGCACGGCTCGCCTCGAAACCCCGGTGACTCCGGCTCCCCAGCTCCGGCGAGACGCTCGGCCGCCGCGACGGCGAAAACTGCCGGTCGCTGCTATCTCGAGTGCGCACGACTACACCAACGCCTTCATACAGCATGGAGGTTCAGGTGCAAGGTACCGACATGGACCCGAGCCAGTACGACCCTCGGGACTGGACCCAAGTCCTGAGAACACAGGCGAATCACCGGAAAACCAGAAAAGCGACCCAAGGTCCAAGCGCCGATCCTACCGGTCGGGAATCGCAGAGTCAGTCGCGGGAAACGCGGGATACCGCCACAACTCCCGCACCACACAGCTCCTCGACGCATCTACGCGTGCTCCGTGCAGCTGCACAAAAGATCAAGAAACTGCCGGCTCTTCCCCCAGACGAATATAAAGTCGTCTTCCGCTCCCAGGGAGGCCTTGACCTGACGATGCTCCAGCCACGCTACCTCCTCACCGCTCTCATGCAGGCCGCTTCACTGACCGACCCATCTACGCTGACACTTCGAATTCACCCGGTCAATAACACCTGCATAGTGTCTGCGGCGAATCAAGATGACGCTCTCAAGCTTGTGCAACTCCAGCACATCATCTACGACCAACGTGAGTATGCCATGGCGGCATATATCGCACCCCCTGATGGCTCAGTTAGGGGAGTTATCACGAATGCCTACTGGCAAGAATCGCCGCAAGAGCTTCTAGCAGACTTGATCGCCCGCAACCCCTACGCTACTATACTAGATGCTCGACGGATGGGACTCACACGCTCGATACTTATCACCTTCGGTCAAGCCATCGTCCCCCGAAAAATTGTTTATGGCGGAGGACTGCATCTGTGCACGCCTTACACACCAAGGGTCGAGACCTGTAGCAACTGCCGGACCATAGGCCACCGCACGGATGTCTGTATCCAACCTAGGACACACAAGTGCCCCAGATGCGGCGAGTCACACCCGAAAGAACCAAATCCAACATGCACTCCCGTCTGCATCATTTGCCAAGGCCCGCACTTGTCCGGAACCCGGGAATGCGAGCACCGCCACCTCCACAGGACAACGAAGCCTACCCCCGAACGCGAAGCACGATCCCGGCGACAAGACGACCACCACTCACCGCGCAGTACAGGATCCGAACGCCCGGAACCATCTGCCGGCCAACAAACAGGGCGCTCTAAGAGCTCGGACCGACCGACATGGGCGGACAAGCTGAAGACGCCCAACGTGAACACAAAACTGGCAAGCAACACCCCGCATACCCCGGACCCCCGCGACCAGGAGCTTCGGGCTCTGCGTGTGGAGGTAAGCCGCCTCACAACACTTTTAACACACAACCCCGTTCCCCCCTCCACACCCCAGCATCCCTCCCCAGAGCGAATCCTCCCACCCACTGTAGAATCACCCACCGCACCAGCCATACCCGCCTCACCCCCCCATAAAAAGAAACGCACATCGGACTCGCATGCCGATTATCAGGCTGATCTCAAAGACTTGGAATCCAAATTTGACGCCAAATTGGTAGCTCTGGAGACGCGCCTCGAAACCAAGTTCACAACACTCGCCGAACAGCTATCTTCTCGCCTTGAGCAACAGATGGACACACTTTTCACACGCTTAAGCCTAACTCTCGAACGTACTTTTGCACAATTTGAGACGCGCCTTCAGAGGCTAGAAACAAATACCAGCTCTTCACAGGAGGTTTCCCCTACCTCCATCCTACACCTACCTACTCCTCCTATTCCACTACCACCACGAGAACCTATCCTCGCCCCACCCACGCTCCAATATGGCGGGCCGGGATAATTCTACCCACCTATCACTAATTCAATGGAACTGCCACGGCTTTCGGGGCAAGCGCGCGCCGCTGCAGCTCTTAATACCTACCCTCCCTGCCGTACCTAAGATCCTTTTGTTACAGGACACACAACACCAAGCCAAACTTCCCAGTTACCACGCAGTACACTCAGACACCACCGCCAACCCTCGGGTATCCACACTGATACATCGCACTATTACCTACCAAGAACACACAATCACCTCCGCCACTCCGTATGTCCTCATTGAAATCATCCCCACGAAACTTAATACACCTCCGATCTTTATTGCCAACATATACCACACCCCACGCCAAGCTATGACCACTCTCGATACTCTACTCCATAAAATTAATAGCATCGCGGGCCGAAATCCCCTACTCATAGGAGGCGACCTTAACTCTCAGCATACAGACTGGGGTTATCGGTACACCACAGCACGGGGTCGCAGGCTTTGGACTACTGTCCAAGACCTGCGCCTTACTACACATAACAACTTTCACACACCAACCCGCATTGGCAACAGTGTAACCATGGATACTAGTCCGGACCTTACACTTAGCCGTTGCCTCAAAGGTATCTCGTGGTCACGAACGCAACACACACTCGGAAGCGACCATTACATGATAGCCATCCAAATACCTCACACACAACACAGCCCTCGACTCCTCACCCACAATCTTATCAAATGGGATGCAATCCGGTCCGCACGACAAGAACACCCAGACACCCCGATACAAGATATTGATCAGTGGGTCGCATCTCTCCTAAACGATATAACCGCACACGCACAACACATTACCACGTCACCCGACACCCCAACACTGGACACGCGCCTAGCCCACCTCTGGGAGGCACACCACAGCATCCTAGAGAGATGGAAAAGCCAAAGACATAACAGAAAGCTAAAACGAAGACTGGCCACGCTACAGACACAAATCGCTGCACACGCCGAGGAGCTGTGCCGTTCCAACTGGGGTCAGGTGTGCAACAGTATATCTGGCAACCTCTCTACCAAGAACGCATGGCAACTCCTACGGCATCTTGTTGACCCCACACACTCGCGCACAGCATCACAACATCACATCACACGCCTCATCCACAACTCCACGCTCTCCCCCGACACCCTTCTGGACCAACTCCGGACAGAACACACGGCACCCGGCACCTCCCCCCCTCTACCACCCTACACAGGAGCCGCGAATGAGGCCCTTGACACCGATATTTCGGAACAAGAGGTCCGCATGGCCCTGCAAAACATCCGCACAAGCTCTGCACCGGGAAAGGACAAAATAACAAACTCTATGCTCCGTAACCTGGATGATCAATCTATCACACAGATTACAGAATATTTTAATCAATGCTGGAGAGAGGGCACCCTGCCACAGTCCTGGCGCCATGCCAAAATTATCTTCATCGCGAAACAGAACAAACCCCACACCATATCAAACCTCCGCCCCATATCACTCACATCATGTCTCGGGAAGCTTCTGGAGCATGTTGCTTTAAACAGACTCAATCAGCATATGCACGACCACAACCTATATCCGCACAGCATGGTGGGCTTCCGCCCAGGTCTCTCCGCCCAAGATGCAATGCTTCAATTGACGCACGACATCTTTGACCCTCTCATCCCCGCTCATACTAAAGCCGTCTTGGCCCTGGACTTGTCCAAGGCCTTTGATCGCGTAGAACACCAAGCGATCATGGCGGCTCTCTCCCCCCTCAATGTAGGCACCCGCATGTACGCGTACATACAAGCGTTCCTCTCGGGACGTACGGCCGAGGTTCATATGGGCTCCCATGCGTCCCCTCCGTACACCCTCAGCGGAGTGGGTACTCCGCAAGGTTCTGTCCTTTCCCCTTTTCTCTTCAATTCCACACTCATTCCCTTAGCCCATGCTCTTCAAAATATCCCTCACCTTCACCACACCCTCTATGCAGATGACGTCACTCTGTGGACCACCCACGGCAGTGATGGTGACATAGAGGAAACCTTACAAACCGCTGCAAACATCACACAACAGCACGCACAAAGCATTGGTCTCTCCTGTTCCCCGGAAAAGTCTCAGATAATTTTCATGCGTCCCTCACCACGTACTCTTCCCACCGCCCCAATCACCGTTACTCTGGCCGGACACCCCGTCCCGGAGGTCGACACAATGCGGATCTTGGGCCTACACATCCAGAGCAACGGCCGGAACACTCTCACTATCCGGAAACTCAAGCGGGTGACGGAAGCGCTGTCGCACCTCATCCGAAGAGTATCCGGCAAACACTATGGCATGAAGGAGCGCGATTTGTGTCGTCTCATTCATGCCTTCATACTTAGCCGTTTCCTCTACACAATACCATATCTTCGACTTCGACAAGAAGAAATCGCCACCCTAGATGCTATGCTTCGTAAAGCCTACAAGGTGGCCCTACACCTCCCCCCTAACACGCAAACCACCAAACTTCTCCAGCTTGGGCTCCACAACACCACACACGAACTCATAGAGGCCCATAGACAAGCACAATACACTCGTTTAGCTCAATCTATCACTGGACGTTACATACTAGACGCTCTCCGAATTAACATACCAGCAGCCGACCCCACACTCCTATCAGTTCCCCGCTCCATACACACTCAGCTCACAGTAAAACCTCTCCCTCGGAACACCCACGCCACCTATCATTCGGCCCGCCGCAAAGCCCGCGCAAAAGCTCTACACAAATACTATGGTATCGAAGCTGACGCGGTATGGGTGGATGCGGCCTGCACGGGCGAAGACGCAGCAGCTGTAGCCGTTAACAATACTTTCCAACCCATCGCAACTCTCCACCTTCCTGGCGCATCCACCCCGGAATCCTCGGAAGAAGCGGCGATCGCGCTTGCCCTTACACACACTAATGCTCGCTACGTCCTTTCCGACTCAAAAACCGCACTCCTAAATTTTGCACGAGGACGAGTCCACGAGACCGCCTTCCGCATTCTCAGCTCGCCCTCCGCAAACCCGCCCCGCCAGGTGGAACTGATCTGGGTGCCTGCGCACTCTGGGAACCCCGGCAACGAAGCCGCCAATGACCACGCCCGAGGTCTCATCAACCGGGCGGCGGCGGAATCGGAGTCGAGCTCTTCCCGGGAGCGCATGCACTCTTTCAGCGAGCTGACCCAGGCATATCGCGCCGAACGTCAGCTATACCCCCCGCCCCACCAATCCCTTGGCAACTATCACCAAATACTATGGCGCCGCCTCCAGACCCGCACCCTTCCCTCCCCCTATTTTCTCTCCCGCATCCGCCCGGGAGCATACACCCCCTCGTGTGCTCAATGCACTCACCCCCATGCTACGCTTACCCACATTCTCCTTGAATGCCCGGCGGACCCTCCCCCGCGGGGCCCGGAGCTCCTGACTACATGGGAGGAATGGGAGACCCTTCTGCGCTCGACGGACCCGGCCAGGCAGAAGATCGCCACTGACCGGGCCGCCCACGTCATGGAACTCCATGAACTCACAAACGTGTAGCGCAGTGGGGTCGTGCGGGGACCCTGGGACCTACGTGCCCGAACCCCTTGGTCAATAAAGTTGTTTCTCTCTCTCTCTCTCCCTACCGCGGGCGTGTCTTATGTGTGCGCGCTAGAAGCGCAGGGAAGTGAAGGTTAGCGGATGTGCTGCAAGAGTGAGCAAGGTTCCAGAGAACGTACGCCCGCGAACACATCAAACGGCTGTTCCTTGGTCGCACGTAGGCCCGTTCTACGCGCGTACTGTTCTGCACCGTGCACCGGTTATCGCAAAACTTAGGTTCCGTGAAGCTTCACTTACCGTGGGAAGAAGGCGCCTCATGTCGCAGTCAATGAATCTGAACGCGGAGTCAGAAATGACATTCTGCCTCCTCGCCGGCGCGCTGTCGTAGTGATGCGCGGCCACCCGAAGTTTTTTCAATAAAGTACGACGACTCCTCAAGCCCCAACGAGAATATGTGTTTGTGCTCATAAACTCCAAAGGGATCGCAAATAGGTCCGTGTGTCGTATACATGTCTCCAGTGCGTTCTTGCATTGCAGTGAGAATGCGTACATTCTTTTTCGTATGGCCAGACGTCCAGCTCGCAAGACCATCTGAGAGCCGCAGGAAGGCCAAGCACAGAAAAGCGAGTAGAAGGCAGTGATAAAAGTCACCTTTTTTTAAAAACACGCAAGACCTGGGCAGCGGCCAGTAACAGCGGTTGATGAGAACAGTTCAGTTGGCTGGCCTTATAAGGCATGTTTATTTTAATAAAAGCCGGTAAAAGCAGTCGATTCGACCCACGGCCCAATTTGAGAAGTTCGTTATAAACTTCTTTCAACATGACTTCGGAAACGGTAATGCATTGAGACATCGCGATTGTTTAGTATTGCTGCGGAGCGCGCGCCCGGATGGATGGATGGTTATGAGCGTCCCCTTTGGACTGCGCCGCCAAGCTCTTGCTATTATACTGCCCAATGCCCTACCTACGTTAAGAAAGAAAAAAAAAGAAAAGAAAAACCACCATGAACTCCCACAACCAAATTTTCTGATCCCCTATCCAAGCTATGCTTTTGCACGTCTCCGTTTTTTGTCGTTTCATTAATTTTCGTCCACCAATCCTCCGATCGCCTCTTACTAATCCCTATTGCGGACATGTTTACTTTTCCACTGCTCTCGCTGAACCCAAGGGCTTCAAGCAGTCCAGTGGTGCCTAAATCGACCGCTGGGTAGACGTCTTCACATTCTAATAAAACATACTCCATAGTTTCCGTAGCTTTACCGCAGCAAGCACATGTTTCTTCTTCCTTCTTATATCTCGCTTTATAGGTGCGTGTTCTAAGGGATCCCGATCTCGCTTCGAAAAGTAATGACCTTCCCTTTGAGTTATCATAAATTGTTTCTTTCTTGATTTCGTTTTTGCCTCTTAAGTAGTTACTCATGGCAGGTTTCTTTTCCATTGCCGCCACCCATGAGATCAATTCAGCCTCTCTGATTTTCCGCTTGACCTTCTTTGTTGCTGTGTTGCCCACCCCACAGGCCGCATACTTGCTGGTAAGCTTCCTAGTTCTTTTCCTCCACTGTGAATCAATGTTTTGCCTGTACAGATACCTGAACACTCTCCCAGCCCATTCACTTTCTTCCATATTCCTCATCCGTTCTTCATACTCAATTTTACTGCGAGCTTCCCTCACTTCAAAACTAGTCCAGCCCATATCACCCTGCAAAGCTTCATTTCTAGTCTTCCCGTGAACGCCCAATGCGAGGCGACCCACTGACCTTTGGTTCCCATCGAGTCCTGATTGTACCCCTCATTTAATGCACACAACCGCATCTTCAAAAGTGAGTCCTGGAACCGTTACACCTTTCCACATACCTCGGAGCACCTCGTACCTATTGTATCCCATAGCGCTCTGTGCTTCATTATGGCTCCCATTTCTCTTCCCCTTCACTGTTATTGTTTTTTCCTGTGTTTCCATATATCTATTGCCTTCGTTTATCCATATACCAAGGTATTTACATTCTCTTATCTGAGGTATTTCGTGGCCCTGTATGGTCACTGTCTGTTCACCGTTTTCATTGAATACCATAACACCTGATTTTCTAACACTAAATTTCAAACCTAAATTGTTGCCTTCCTGTCCACAGATATTAGCCAGACGTTGCAAATCTCTTTGCTTGTTAGCTAGCAACACAATGTCGTCCGCATAAAATAAAGCTGGAAGCTGCTGCTCTACTACTGAACAACGCCTGTTTGTGTGAGAGATTAAACCCGATATTACTTCCTGCTAGCTCGCTCTCCATCCTCACCATGTACATCATAAACAGCAGTGGGGATTAAGGCCACCCCTTCTTCAGTACCTTGTTGATATGAACTTTCTCCTCGCTCCTCACCCTTCCCATTCAACGCAAATGGTATTTTCTAGATAAATCTCTCTGAAAAGCTGTAGACAATTGTCACCTAAGCCTTCCCCTTCCAGAATATCCCACAAAATGTTGCGGTCTACGTTGTCATAGGCTCCTGTAATGTCTAAAAAGGGCACATATAACGGTCTGCTTTCTACTTTTGGTGTTTCAATAGACTGAGTAAGAACAGATATGCTATCATCTAAGCGCCTACCTATTCTGCAGCCATGCTGAAGTTCTCCCAAAATGTCATTATTCTCTGCACACGCTTGAAGCTTTAATTTGATTGCCTGCATTGCTAGCCTGTATATTACCAATGTAATGGTCAACGGTCAATACGAGTGAATTCTGTCTTTCTCCCCCTTACCTTTATAAATTAAATTCATTCTACTTTGTCGCCAACTGTCGGGTATTCCTCTATCTTTTAAAGTTTTTTCCAGTGCTTTCACCAGAGCTTCCTTACCTTTTGACCCTAGTTCATTAATCAGCCTAACGGGAACTTCGTCTAGCCCCGTGGCTGTGCGCTTAGGAATTTTCTCTTCGGCTTTCTTCCCGTTGAAATTTGTCAGCACCAGCTCCTTTTCCCACCTGAACCTGTTTCATGCTCTTCTTTCCTCAAATACAACCTCATCATTGCCTTGGAAAGATTCGGCTGTTATCTTTCGGATATAATTTATTGCCGTTTCTCCTTCCAGTCTGTTTTCATCTTCGTCTAGGATGTTGTATTGTTGTTGACTTCCTGCCTAATAATTTTATGTGGTTCCAAAATATTCTAGGGCGGCCTTCTTTTTCTCCGGCATTTCTGACAACCAACGTTCACTTTCACCTTTTAATTTTGCTTGCACCAGTATTTGAACCATAGACCTTTTATCCCGGTATACTTCCCATTTACTGGTTACTTCGTCCTGCGGCAACTGCGCCTTCTTTGCCTGCCTGTGCTCTCGGGAAGCTTTCTGTCGTTCGGCGATCGCTTCTCGTATGTCCCTGTTCCACCAGCTTTTCGGTTTCTTTTTTTTCCTTTCCAACGAACCATGTTGTTTCTCTTTCCATATTTCTGTCGTTATTACACTTAGAAGCTCACTATATTCCCACTCTTTATTTGACCATTTGCCAAGTTCTCCCTCGACTCTAGTGATTATATTTGTTATTTGTTCAGTGTTCAAACTTGGACTGGCCATTTTGTACTCCTTGCTCTCTTTCCCAACTACATATCCCATTTTCAAAATGATGCGTTTATGGTAACTCCCTATGCTGCTATACCCTTCGTCATCAATGACCATTTCTCTCAACTTATCATAAATTCCTTCTGTCATCAGACAGTAGCCGGAGCAGCCCGGTTCCGCGCAGCGCGGCGTGGTTTCGCGATAAATGTAAACAAGAGAGGAGAGCTGGCCCGATAGGCGGAGCAACGCCATGACCAACGCCAACTTCCGGCTTCACTTAGCTTCACAAAGAATGACGTCAGGGCCCCTCCTGAGTTTCCTTCCTCGATGCCTGGCATAGACTGAACATCTGCCTAGCAGAGCGGATGTGACGTGACTGACGTCCCTCGCTCCTCTCGATTCTCCCCTCCCGGCTCTCACGTGCTCACTCGCTCGCTTGCTCGCAAACAGCTGCACGCGCCTGCTCGTTACCTTTTCTGACGTCATCATTGGAGAGGGCGCGTAAGGTGCGCTTACTGCACCGCTCGCTAGGGGGCTACGCCCCGCCAGCTGGCGCGCGCTGCGCTTCCTGCTCGCCCTCGCTCGCTCCTCGCCCGCATATCGTGCCAGGGGAAAGACGTTCGCTCGCTTAACCTAACGAACACCAACGATGAGGTGCGAGTGCCACTAAGAGACACCAAAGTCAAAGATTAGGGTTGCCTACCATTTTTGCATGCCAATGGTTGTCTTACTGCGCGATCGTTTCCGATCTTGTTGCGACCTCCGTGCTGGCGAGATGTTTTACTATTTCTTACACAATCCACACAGACTGTTTCCGTGATTCAATAAACATTTTTGGAGCCATATCAGCACAACAGAATTTCTTGTGGATGCTGAGTATGACTTATTTTAAATGCACCAGTTGTCTAGCTATTGAAGGAATCGAAATGGTGCGCTACAGCCTGCACAAAGTGAAAGATAAGCTTTAAAAAATAAATTATTGAGTTTTACGGGCCAGAACGACGATTTGATTGTGAGGTACGCCGTAGTGAAGGTCTCCGGAAATTTGGACCACGTGGGGTTCCTTAATATGCACCGAAAATAAGTACGCGGGTGCTTTCGCATTCCGGCCCCATCGAAATGCTGACGCCGTGGTCGGGATTCGATCCCGCCGACCTCGTGCTCAGCAGCCCAACACCATAGCCACTAAGCAACCATAGCGTGTCGAAAGTTAAGCGTCAGACGATCAACTTCTTACTTCGAAATGTCCTCGGTGTTCAGTCTGGGCTGCGGTCGCAACTTTTGTTTCCCGTGCGTTCTCACAAAGCATTCAAAGCCCGAGTAAATGACGCCTACCACACTTCTGATTCGAACGACGATGCAAACGGTGGGCGTGAAGCGGCGCAAGGCGAGAATACAGACATAATTGGCTGGAGTACGGATTTGGCTTGTTTCTGCTCAGGACCGCTAGCCTTCTGTGACTTCTTATTCACAACGTTATAAAGCGCTGATTTTCGGTTCTTTTTATTCCATATTCAATTAAAGGCTGTGCAACAGAAATTTGTGAGGTTTGTCGTAGGTAGTAGCATATATTTTTTTAAAAAGAAAGCAGCGCTCCTGGCGGTAGGCGCGAAATGAAAGTTACGACTGTGGTGCCATCACTTGCAGGGAGATGAAACTGACCCCTGTGTCCGGGACCTGCACATACACCCGAACCTCGTTATAACGAAGTTAAAGGGGAAACCAAAATTACTATGCTATATCTGTTATTTGGTTAGATCTATTATTGTCATTTACTGCAGTATATGCCCAAAAGGGTGCACAATTGCAAATATCGAAATAAGAAGACGGCAATGTGGCCCCCGGAACCGCTACACGGCCACGCATGCGATGGAATTTGAATAAAACAACAACAGAACCTTCGATGTATGCAACATGCAATCCCGGAGGCTCGTGGTTTCCGAGATTGCATCGGTGCCAATGCGGTCTCGGAGGCCACGCCCCGCTACCTTCATGCACGGCGCGCCGCACGGAGAGCGGGAAGTGCACAAATCTTTTGCACCACATCGCGTCGTGGCGCGGCTCGCGGAGGCGCGCGCAGGCAGGGAGGCAGGCGCAGTTTAACAGGGATAAGCGGGCTAGTTGGTGGTCGTTAATGGAATGCATCATGTAACCGCACTGAAAAACAAGGGACAAGGAAGGAACACACAAGACAGGCGCGGAACTTCAGGCACGGCCTGGGCACGGCCTGGGCGCCCAGGCACGGCCTGGGCGTCACCCCCGAGATTGTGTCGGGAGATCTCGGAGGGCAGGCCCAGCTGCGGTTGCCTGCAGGTGGCGCCTCAGAGAAAGAGAGAAGTGAACGCACTAATTTTTTGCACCACCGCGTGTAGCCGCGCAATATACCGCGTGACATCCGAGATTCACAGCTATAGACCACCGAGGCCACTCCCAGCTGCGCCTGCATGCCTGGCGCGCCGCCCAGTATTAGTGAACGCACCAGTCTTTCGCACCGCCGCGCGTAGCATGCGTAGCGTGCGGCGGCTCTCGCAGCCAGGCACGCGTCAAGTGCGACAGTGAGCCGCTGCTTGTGCGCGGCCATCGGTGACAAAGGCGAGTGTTGCTCAACGCGGGGAGCTGGAAGTTTTCAACTGCGCGGCGAACGAGTGCCGAATCCCGCTGAAAGCGATGCACCAAGGTAAATTTGCCTGGTGGCGGCGCTTCAAGGAGCCCATGCGTTCAAAGCATGGCGGTTCATGGGGCTTAGCGCCATCTGTGTGACCAGGGAACACTTCCGGCGGAAGAAATTATAATGTGACGCCATATTCTTTAATAACAGCAGTGACGTCATTTTGATCTCAAAGACGCGAAATCTGGCTTGGTGGCCTGCCATTAGAGTTGTATACTTAAATGCCCCGCTATTCGACTCGATGGGCGTTTCGAGCTTTCAACGCGGAAAGCGATGCAGCTAAAGGTCTGCCGTACGAGTGTCGAAATTGCACCCCTGCATCAAAGGTCTATTTACTGGGAAACAAAAAGAGGGGGGTTCAAAATATGCCATTTTACCCCCCACTCGCACATTCTTCAAAGCCGGCACTTTCGGCTGCTCACTGGAAAGTCCAATGAAACTATAGCTGAATCTAACTTTTCTTTCTTCATACAGTGGGCATGTAGTTGTGCTTTCTTTCGCCACCCATTCTCTGCTGCCAGGATTGCGCCTCCTCGGGACGCGCTGTGGCGGACGACGCGCGGGATTCGCCATGTGCGCCCGCATTCTCGGCCTAGCAAATGCCAGCGTGCGCTGCTTAAATCGAGCCCAGTTTTTGGGGACCACCTAACTGTATTTTGAAACACAATCAGCTTGCTATATATAACCTGCGGGGGAGGCGAGAGATCCGGATAATTTATTATATTCAGCCGCGCCGAACGATTGTTATGCCTTAGGGCGTGAAATCATTGCATTATGAAATGCTGGAACTATTGAATCTCCATCCAGAGATAGCCTACATAGAGTTGCAGTCATCATAATCATCATCAGCCTATTTTATGTCCACTGCAGGACGCAGGCCTCTCCCTGCGATCACCAATTACCCCTGTCCTGCGCCAACCAATTCCAACTAGCGCTTGCAAATTTCTTAATTTCATCACCCCACACTGTCTTCTGCCGTCCTCGACTGCGCTTTCCTTCTCTTGGCACCCATTCTGTAAACCTAATGGTCAACCGGTTGTCTAACCTACGCATTACATGACCTCCTACCTCCATTTCTTTCTCTTAATGTCAATTAGAGTATCGGCTGTCCCTGTTTGCTCTCTGATCCACACCGCTCTCTTCCTCTTCCTGTCTCTTAACGTTACGCCTAACATTCTTCGTTCCATCGCTCTTTGCGCAATCCTTAACTTGTTTTCGACCTTCTATGTCAGTGCCCAAGTTTCTCCCCATATGTCAGCACCAGCGGAATGCATTGATTGCACACCTTTCTTTTTAATGATAATGGTAAGCTTTCAGTCAGGATCTGACAATGTCTCCCGAATGCGCTCCAACCCATTTTTATTCTTCTGTGAATTTCCTTCTCATGGTCAGGGTTCCCTGTGAGTAATTGACCTAGGTAAGTGTACTCCTTCACAGACTCTAGAGGCTGACTGGCGATCCTGAACTCTTGTCCCCTTGCCCCGCTATTTATCACTATCTTTGTCTTCTGCATATTAATCTTCAACCCCACTCTTATACTCTGTCTTCCCAGGTCCCCATTCATTTGTTGTAACTCGTCCCCAGTGTTGCTGAACAGAACAATGTGATCTGCAAATCTAAGGTTGCTGAGATATTCGCCGTGGATCCTTACTCATAAGCCTTCTAAGTTTAATAGCTTGAATACTTCTTCCAAGCATGCGGTGAATAGCATTGGAGAGATTGTGTCTCTTTGTCTGACCCCTTTCTTTATAAATATCTTTTCTACATTTCTTGTGGAGAATTAAGGTAGGTGTGGAATCGCTGTAGATACTTTCCAAGATATTTACGTAAGCGACCTGTACTTCTTGCTTACGTAATGCCTCTATACCTGCTGGTATCTCGACTGAATCAAATGCCTTTTCGTAATCTATGAAAGCCATACAGAGAGGCTGATTGTACTCTGCGTATTTCTCGATTACCTGATTGATGACAGGGATATGATCCATTGTAGAGTATCCCTTCCTGAAACCTGCCTGTTCCCTTGGTTGACTAAAGTCCAGTGTTGCTTTTACTACATTGGAGATTATCTTGGTGAATATTTTATATAATATTGGAAGTAAGCTAACGGGCCTATAATTTTTCAATTCTTTAACGTCTCCCTTTTTGTGGATTAGTATAATGTTGGCATTCTTCCAGTTCTCTTGGACCCTTGAAGTTGATAGACAGTTCGTATAAAGAGCCGCTAGTTCTTTAAGCAATATGTCTCCACCATCTTTGATAAATCGACTGGTACTCCATCTTCTCCTGCCCTTTTTCCCCGTTTGATGCCTTGCAAGGCCCTTCTAACTTCATCGCTAGCTATAGAAGGAGCCTCTCTAACCTATTCATTGCTACTTAGAATGGAGGTGTCGTGGCTCCTCTGGGTGCTGTACAGGTCAGTATAGAATCCTGCCGCTGCTTTTACTATACCTTCGAGATTGCTGATGAGATTACCCTGCTTATCGTTCAGTGCATACATCTTTATTTGTCCTATGCCATTGATTTCATGCTGCGTCCATTTTTTACGGCTTCCTTCGTCTTTCTCACGTTATAATTTCAAATATCCCTTATTTTCTCCTTGTTGATCAGTTTTGACAGTTCCGCCAATTCTTTCTTATCTCTTCAGTTGGACAGTTTCATTCTTTGTCGTTTCTTTATTAAGTCCTGTGTTACTTGGGAGAGCTTGCCAACTGGTTGCCTTGGTGCCTTACCTCCCACTTAAATTGCTGCCTCTGAAGCCATTCTAGTTACGGTTTCATTCATTACCTCTATGTCATCATCGTCATCTCTCTGTTCTAAGGCTGCATATTTGTTTCCAAGTACCAACCTAAATTTGTCTGCTTTTACCCTTACTGCCTCTAAGTTTACCTGTTTTTTTCTTTCCTGATTTAACTCTTTCTCTCTTCAAATTGAGTAGAATCGTAGCCCTCACTAACCTATGATCACTGCACTTTACCCTACCTATCAGTTCAACATCCTTCACTGTGCTGGGATCGGCAGTAAGTATGAAATCTATTTAATTTCTTGTTTCACCATTAGGGCTTTTCCAGGTACACTTTCTGTTGCTACTCTTCTTGAAGCTGTTCATTATTCGCAGCTTATTCCTTTCCGCGAATTCTACCAGCATCTCTCCTCTAGCCCTCCTGGAATCGACGCCGTAGTTGCCAATTGCTTGTTCACCAGCCTGCTTTTTTCCCACTTTTGCATTGAAGTCGCCCATGACTACAGTATATTGTCACGTGGTCGTGACGTCAAAGAACACAGTAGCAATACTGTGGAACACAAAACTAACTTTTATTGGGCGAACCTGTGCCCACAAAAGAGGCTACACTTATAGCACAACGATAGCGGCGAACACGGTCGGCGATCGTCGAAAATCTGATCAGCGGGTCAAGCGCGTCGGCTTTTATACTGCAATCATCGAATGTTCCAGATTAAACGTTGGGACCCGCATGCCTTCTAAAATGTTCTACACCATTCGTGTCAAGCGATGAAATCAGATAACACAACGTTCGGCGACAACAGACAGCGGGTAAAAGCATCGATAACTTTCCAGAAACTTCGGATACATGCAGGCGCGTCCCGCGCTGTGCGATAACATTTGTTCGGCGGCAAAACTTGTCGCCCGATAGAGACAAGTACACGTGTCAATACCCCCCTCTTAAAAAGCATCGACCCGATGCTTCAAACAAATCAAAGTAATAAGTAAGCACTCATAGCAAAGAATAAAGCAAAATAAGGAAAGTTCGTTAGCGTCCGTAAAATGGTTTCAGACGCACCACGTGGACCACTTCAGGTCGTGCGCGACGTCGCTGTGAATGCGAAATGCCGTCTGGCACGACCTCATAGTCCAGTGCGCCAATACGTCGGATGACCTTGTAGGGTCCGAAATAGCGTCGCAATAGTTTCTCACTCAGTCCCCGTCGGCGTATCGGGGTCCATACCCAAACACGGTCGCCGGGCTGGTACTCGACGAAGCGTCGTCGGAGATTGTAGTGTCGGCTGTCGGTCCTCTGCTGGTTCTTGATTCGCAGGCGGGCGAGCTGTCGGGCTTCTTCGGCGCGCTGGAGGTAGCTAGCGACGTCAACATTCTCTTCGTCAGTTACGTGCGGCAGCATGGCGTCAAGCGTCGTCGTCGGGTTCCTGCCGTAAACCAGCTTAAACGGCGTGATCTGCGTTGTTTCTTGCACCGCCGTGTTGTACGCAAAGGTTACGTACGGCAGGACCGCGTCCCACGTCTTGTGTTCGACGTCGACGTACATTGCTAGCATGTCGGCGAGGGTCTTGTTCAGGCGCTCCGTGAGACCATTCGTCTGCGGATGGTAGGTAGTTGTCCTCCTGTGGCTTGTCTGGCTGTACTGCAGAATGGCTTGGGTGAGCTCTGCTGTAAAAGCCGTTCCTCTGTCGGTGATGAGGACTTCTGGGGCACCATGTCGCAGCAGGATGTGCTCGACGAAAAATTTCGCCACTTCGGCTGCGCTGCCTTTTGGTAGAGCTTTAGTTTCAGCGAAGCGGGTGAGGTAGTCCGTCGCCACGACGATCCACTTATTCCCGGATGTTGACATCGGAAACGGCCCCAACAAATCCATCCCAATCTGCTGGAATGGTCGGCGAGGAGGTTCGATCGGCTGTAATAATCCTGCTGGCCTTGTCGGTGGTGTCTTGCGCCGTTGACAGTCTCGGCATGTCTTGACGTAACGGGCGACTTCGGCGGTCAGACGCGGCCAGTAATACCTTTCCTGTATCCTCGACAGCGTCCGGGAGAATCCAAGGTGCCCAGCGGTTGGATCGTCGTGTAGGGCGTGCAGTACTTCTGGACGCAGCGCTGACGGTACAACAAGAAGGTAGCTGGCGCGGACTGGTGAGAAGTTCTTCTTCACGAGCAGGTTGTTTTGTAGCGTGAACGAAGACAACCCACGCTTAAATGCCCTAGGGACAACGTCGGTGTTCCCTTCCAAGTACTCGACGAGGCCTTTTAGCTCCGGGTCTGCTCGTTGCTGTTCGGCGAAGTCTTCCGCGCTTATTATTCCAAGGAAGGCGTCGTCGTCCTCGTCGTCTTGCGGCGGGGGATCGATGGGGGCGCGTGACAGGCAGTCGGCGTCAGAGTGTTTTCTTCCGGACTTGTATATTACGGTGACGTCATATTCTTGCAATCTGAGGCTCCACCGCGCCAGCCGTCCTGAAGGGTCCTTTAGGTTAGCTAGCCAACACAACGCGTGATGGTCGCTGACGACTTTGAATGGCCTGCCATAGAGGTAAGGGCGGAATTTTGCTGTAGCCCAAATGATGGCGAGGCATTCCTTTTCAGTCGTAGAATAATTGCCTTCCGCTTTTGACAGCGACCGGCTAGCATAAGATATCACCCGTTCAAGTCCGTCTTTCCTCTGGACTAGGACGGCACCAAGGCCTAGGCTACTGGCGTCAGTGTGGATTTCAGTATCGGCGTCCTCGTCGAAGTGTGCAAGTACCGGCGGCGACTGCATGCGTCGTTTGAGTTCTTGAAATGCGTCGGCCTGCGGCGTTCCCCACTTGAACTCGACATCACATTTCGTTAGATGTGTTAGCGGCTCCGCGATGCGTGAAAAGTCCTTGACAAAGCGCCTATAGTAGGCACACATGCCAAGGAATCTGCGCACTGCCTTCTTGTCGATTGGCTGCGGGAACTTTGCGATGGCAGCTGTCTTCTGCGGGTCGGGGCGTACTCCAGATTTGCTGATGACGTGGCCTAGGAATAGAAGCTCATCGTAAGCGAAGCGACACTTTTCCGGCTTCAGAGTGAGCCCTGATGACTTGATGGCCTCTAATACTGTCGCAAGCCGCTTAAGGTGATCGTCGAAATTTCCGGCGAAGACGACGACGTCATCCAAGTAAACAAGACAGGTCTGCCACTTCAATCCTGCTAAAACCGTGTCCATCACGCGCTGGAACGTTGCAGGCGCCGAGCACAGTCCAAATGGCATAACCTTGAATTCATAGAGGCCGTCTGGCGTGATGAAGGCGGTCTTTTCGCGATCCCTTTCGTCGACTTCTATTTGCCAGTAGCCAGACTTGAGGTCCATCGATGAGAAGTATTTAGCATTGCAGAGCCGATCCAATGCGTCGTCTATCCGTGGGAGGGGGTATACGTCTTTCTTCGTGATTTTGTTCAGTCGACGATAATCGACGCAGAAACGTAGGGTTCCGTCCTTTTTCTTCACTAAAACAACTGGAGACGCCCACGGGCTTTTCGACGGCTGGATGATGTCGTCGCGCAGCATTTCGTCGACTTGTTGTCTTATAGCTTCGCGTTCTCGCGTTGAAACTCGGTAAGGGCTCTGGCGTAGTGGTCGAGCGCACTCTTCGGTTATTATGCGATGCTTTGCGACTGGTGTTTGTCGAATCCTCGAGGACGTCGAAAAGCAGTCTTTGTATCGTCGAAGGAGACTTCTGAGCTGTTGCTGCTTAATCACGGGGAGACTTGGATTTATGTCGAAGTCTGGCTCGGGAACTATGGTCGTCGGGGTAGATGCAACAGAATCCGAGAGGACAAAGCCATCGCTGGTTTCCTGAATTTCCTCGATGTATGCGATCGTCGTGCCCTTGTTGATGTGCTTGAACTCCTGGCTGAAGTTTGTCAGCAACACTTTCGTGTTTCCTCCGTGCAGTCGAGCGATCCCTCTTGCGACGCAAATTTCACGGTCGAGCAGTAAACGTTGGTCGCCTTCGATGACGCCTTCTACGTCAGCGGGTGTTTGGGTGCCGACCAAAATAAAAATGCTGGAGCGAGGCGGGATGCTCACTTGATCTTCGAGCACACTCAAGGCGTGGTGACTACGACAGCTCTCCGGCGGTATCGCTTGATCTTCCGACAGCGTTATTGACTTCGACTTCAGGTCGATGATTGCGCCGTGTTGGTTCAGGAAGTCCATGCCGAGAATGACGTCTCGTGAACACTGTTGCAGGATAACGAAGGTGGCAGGGTAAGTCCGGTCATGAATGGTAATTCTTGCCGTGCAGATACCACTCGGCGTGATTAGGTGTCCTCCAGCGGTCCGAATTAACGGGCCTTCCCATGCAGTCTTAACTTTCTTCAATTGGGCTGCAATGGGTCCACTCATGACAGAGTAATCGGCTCCGGTGTCTACTAAGGCGGTGACTGCGTGGCCGTCGAGAAGCACGTCGAGGTCGGTGGTTCTTTGTCTTGCGTTGCAGTTACGCCTCGGCGTCGGATCACGGCTGCGTCGCGTTGACCTGTGGTTGGTACGTGGCGTCGTTAGGTGGTCTTTCGTCAGCGTGTTCTTTCCTGCCAGACTTCGTCGGGACGGCGGTGTGTCGTCGTTGTTATGTCGTCGAGATAGGCTTTTCGGCGTCTTCGTCGGCGGCGGAGGATCTTCGTCAGTTCGACGAACAGCAACCGCACCTCCATCGGTTGCTGCTTTTAGTTTTCCGGATATGGGCTGACGGACCGGCCCCGGGCTGGGCCAGTGTATGGTCGGCGCTGTGGCGACAGGTAGCGGCCTGGTGACGGCGAACGGGACGGTCGTCGAGGGCTCCACTGAGTGGCGGCGAGGTAGTCGGCGATGTCACGAGGGCGTTCACCTTCCCTCGGGCGCTGTGCGTTGACGGCGAAGCCTCGCAATCCCAGCTCGCGGTATGGGCATCGGCGGTAAACATGGCCGGCTTCGCCGCAGTGGTAGCAGAGCGGGCGGTGGTCAGGAGCGCGCCAAATGTCTGTCTTCCTCGCGTAGGTGCGCTGGGCGACGGGTGGTCGTGCTGGCGGCGGCGGCGGCGGACGACGGAATTGCGGCGTGACAGGGCCCTGGCGCGGTCGCGGAGGGGGACCTTGACGGCGTGCGACGGCGGCGTAGGTCATCGCTTGCGGCTCAGGCTGCGGCGATTCAGGGGCTACTCCAAGTTGTTGTTGGAGTTCCTCACGCACGGCGTCGGCAATCGTAGTCGCTTGAGGCTGTGACGATGGCAAGACCTTGCGCAGTTCTTCGCGCACAATGGCCCTGATGGTCTCTCGCAGATCGTCCGTGGCCAGTGATTGAATTCCGGCGTAGCTTGTTGGCTTGGTGCGGCGGTCGAATTGCCGGTTCCGCAATTCCAGTGTCTTCTCGATGCTCGTCGCCTCACGAAGAAACTCGTCGACGGTCTTCGGTGGGCTTCTTACCATTCCGGCGAAAAGTTCCTCCTTTACGCCTCGCATCAAGAAACGCACTTTTTTCTCTTCGGACATTTCCGGGTCGGCGTGCCGGAAAAGACGGGTCATCTCTTCTGTGAAGATGGCGATGGTCTCATTGGGTAGTTGGCCTCGTGTTTCCAGTAGAACTTCGGCCCTTTCTTTTCGGACAACGCTCGTGAACGTCCTCAGGAAGTTACTGCGGAATAGGTCCCATGTTGCTAGGGTGGACTCTCGGTTTTCGAACCAAGTCCTCGCGGCATCTTCCAAGGAGAAGTACACGTGTCGTAGCTTATCCTCAGAGGTCCAGTTATTGAAGGTCGAGATCCTTTCGAAGGTTTCGAGCCAGGTTTCAGGATCCTCTGACGTAGCTCCACGGAAGGTAGGGGGCTCCCTGGGTTGTTGAAGTACGATGGGTGACACTGGGGCAGCCATCGTGGTTGTCTTGGCCACAATCTTCTTGGGCTTCTCAGGTAGAAGTCCGTGCTCCGGGGGCAGCTGTTGTAGACGACGGCTTGCTCGCTGGTCCAGTACTACGTTGGTGCTCTCTTTGCGGTCCGGGCTTGGATCACGGCTTGTCGGGGGCGTCCGGTACATGGACGAAAAGCACCTCCACCAGATGTCACGTGGTCGTGACGTCAAAGAACACAGTAGCAATACTGTGGAACACAAAACTAACTTTTATTGGGCGAACCTGTGCCCACAAAAGAGGCTACACTTATAGCACAACGATAGCGGCGAACACGGTCGGCGATCGTCGAAAATCTGATCAGCGGGTCAAGCGCGTCGGCTTTTATACTGCAATCATCGAATGTTCCAGATTAAACGTTGGGACCCGCATGCCTTCTAAAATGTTCTACACCATTCGTGTCAAGCGATGAAATCAGATAACACAACGTTCGGCGACAACAGACAGCGGGTAAAAGCATCGATAACTTTCCAGAAACTTCGGATACATGCAGGCGCGTCCCGCGCTGTGCGATAACATTTGTTCGGCGGCAAAACTTGTCGCCCGATAGAGACAAGTACACGTGTCAATATTGAGTTTGCACTTTTCGCATCGCTAATTCAACATGTTCATAAAATTTGTATATTTCTTCAACATCGTGACTGGAGGTCAATGCTTAGGTTTTTACTACCTTTATTCTATACGTATACTCCTATTCAGCTTTATTACGACTATTGCTAGCCTGTCATTACTGCTGTAGAATTTGTCAATGTTGACCGCTACGTCCTTATCGATTAGGAATCCTGCCCCGTATTGCTTCCTATCTGGAAGACCTCTATAGCAGAGGACATGGCTGCTAGTCAGCACTGTATAAGCCTCACCAATTCTTCTAATCTCAGTAAGGACAATGATATCCCAAACAATGCCAGATAGTTCCTGAAAGAGTCCTGCTAAGCTAGCCTCACTCGACAGAGTTCAGGTGTTAAAGGTTGCCAAGGTCAGTTCTCTTTGGGGGCCTGTCCGGGTCCGGAGATTCTTAGCACCCTCTGTTGCGTTACAGGTCTGACCACAGCCTTGGTCAGGTGCTCCGCAGCTGCAGGAAACTGAGGGCCATTCCAATGATCGAATGAGTCATTTGGGAGGGAGCACTGTCTTTTAAAACGAAAAGCCGGAGTGGGGGGTCCTAGGGTTATGCGGTGAGGGGATCGATGACAGATCGTAAGGGGTCACGACGCTGCTTGATGGCGATATTGAGAAAGTCCGTAATGAATTGAACACATGCATCAGTGTCGTCGTCGGTGAGATCAGGTGGGCAAGCCGGGTGTCGAGATAGGCAGTGGGCTTCCTGGTGCAGTCGCCCTGATCTATGTGTCACAGAAAAAGAGTATTCCTGTAACCGTAATGCCCAGCGGCAGATGCCTCCCGTAGGGTCTTTTAGCGAAGATCGCCAACAGAGGGCATGGTGACCTGTAACAACAGAAAGATTGGTGGAAGAAAAGTAAGGAAACGACAAACAATGGAGGCGTACAAAAAGAAAGTTCACACTAGGGGTTCAGAAACTTTGGTTATGGGAATTTATCGTGGGTTTTCTTTTTCTTTCTTTTTTCTTTTTGACATAGGTAGGACATTAGGCAATAAAAAACAAGAGCTTGGTGGCGCAACACACCACCCCGTTCCAAAGGGGACGCTCATAACATACATTCATCCATCCAGCCACAGAGAAGTGTCGCCTGTAAAGGTAGGGGCGAAACTTCGCGATGGCCCAAATAAGAGCGAGGCATCCACGTTCGGTTAGGGAGCAATTCTGCTCAGAACGAGAAAGCAGTCGGCTGGCGTAGGCAATAACGCGTGCGGGACAAGCTGTTCTATTGCTGGGCAAGAATAGCGCCGATGCCATGACCATTCGCATCTGTACGAACTTCGGTTTCAGTGGCCGGGTCAAAATGAGCCAAAATGGGCGGATTCGTGAGTCTAGCAATACGTTCGGATAAGGCGGTGCCCTGAACAGGCCCCCACGAAATAGAAATACCCTTCATAAGAAGACCAGTCAAGGGGCGGGCGATGTCCGCGGAGTTCCCGATGAAGCGTCGAAAGTAGGAACATAGTCCTATAAAGTACCCAGAGTGGAGGCCAGTGGAAGAGAAGTAACTGGCGCCGTCCAAACTGTCTAACGCGTCGTCGATCCGTGGAAGGGGGTACACGTCCTTTTTGGTGAACTTGTTGAGATGGCGATAATCCACGCAACACCTCAGAGTGTTGTCCTTTTTCTTCACCAATACGAATGGGGAGGCCTAAGGACTGGAAAAAGGCTCTAGAATGTTCTTCTTAAGCATTTTTTCCACCTCATTTTGTATGAGTGGCGCGTTTGGGTGCTGACACACGGTAAGGTCTCCGGTGAATAGGGAGGGCAGCGCCTGTGTTTATGCTATGCGAAACCAGGGTGGTCAACCCAACGGAGGGCCATCAATATCGAAGATATCTTGGTCCGAAGCTACGAGGGAGCACAGAGCATCAGCGCAATCAGGTCGTAGGTCAGGAGAAATGATTCGGCGTAAATGGTCCTCATACTGGGAAGTTGAAGTCGACTCTGCAGCAGTCAAGTCAAGCTGAGGATCATTAGCCAGTGTCGAAAGAGTACAGTGCTGCACGGAATGCAGCGTCGCTAGGGAAATATTCAGCGGAAGAACTTGCGTCGATGAATTGAAGTTCAGAATGAGAAGTCCCGCTTGATTATTCTGAACTGCAACAATGGTGTTGGGTAACATAACATGGCGGTTTAAGAGAACGTCTAGAGCAGGATATACCACGTATTCTCCGTCAGGGAGAGCAGGGAGGGGCACCATTGAGACGTATGTTGAGGCATGGGGCGGCAGACGAACATATTGCCCGGACCTAAAGCGGGGCTCGTCTGCGGCGTTGTCGGCAGTACGTTAGGGTTGATCTAAGAGCAGAACACCGGAAGAGCAGTCGATAAGCGCAGAGTGCAATGTCAAAAAGTTAATGCCTAGAATCAGATCATGAGGGCAGTGGTCGATGACGTCGAAGACGACAGACGTAACGCGGCCGCCAATGTCAATACGGGCTGTACATAGGGCAGTTATGCTGCCATTGGCAACTCGAACGGCAGGGGAGGCGGCAGGTGTGAGCTCTTCCTTAAGAGGTCGGAGGAGGTCAGAGCTTATTGCGGATATCTGAGCACCTGTGTTTATTGAAGCGGTTATGGACAGACCCTCAATGGGAACTTCGGTACGGTTGCGTCGAAGAGCAGAGGTCAAGAGAGGATTTTCGGTCCGGGTCGTCAATGCAGCGTCACTTGCGGGCGCTGCATTACTTAGTTTTCCGAGTTGCAACGAGGATACGACGGAGACGGCGAACGTCGACGTGGCGTTGAGCGGGACTGTCGAGCTTGAGGCGAGGGCGAACGGCTTGGATTATACGACGTGGCGGGGGCGTCCCCACTTGGAGGACTGGAGCGAGCATAAAATTGGCAACGTGGGTTATATGCCGAGCTGCGATCAAAAGTGACGTTTGGACAAGGATATGAGTACCAGTGGCTGCGGCAGTACTGAGAGATGTGGCCGACACGACAGCACGTGAAAAAGATGGGCCGGTCGTCTGACAATCGCGATTCAGCTAGGTTTCGATAACGCACTGGTGCGTACCGCAGACTCGGTGCCGCTGCAGTGAAGCGACTTATGGAGAATTAGTGAGCGGGCGGCTGTTTCCTTGACTGGGGAGACCCATATTGGCAATCTCTTGTTGGACGACAGACTGAATTTGCGATACGGTCGTCACGACATTGTCGAGCGGTCGAGAATAACGGATCGCTGGAGCTATGTCCTCCAGTTCCCGACGGACGATCTCTGTCACGGTATCTGTCACTTGACGGCTGACGAAATGCTGGAACGTTGATGCAGGAAGAAGTAGCCGCGGTGTTTGGCAGGCACTCGAATCGCTGAGCAATGCATCGGCTTTTAGCTTGCTCGAAGCGTCAGCACGCCGCAAGGACGCCATCATCTGTCGCACAGTCCTTGCACAAAAGCAAATTGAATGCGTCGTCTGCAATTCCCTTTAGAACATGGCCAACTTTATCCGATTTCGACATGTCTTTGTCTGCTTCTTTACAAAGAGCCAGCACGTCCTGCACAAAGGACATATGTGAATGACTCTGTGGATGACGGAACCCATGTCGCAAGCTCTTGTCCGGCTGATAGCTGACGTCCGGCAGGTTTTCCAAATACGTCACGCATCTTTTGTTTTCAGACTTCCCAGCTAGTCAGGTCTTCTTCGTGTGTGTCATACCACACGCGAGCCGTGCCTTAGAGGTAGAAGATTACGTTGGCAAGCATGAGTGTCGCGTCCCATCTGTTATGGTCGCTGACGCGTTCATACCAGGTGAGCCACTCTTCCACATCCGTGCCATTTGTACCGGTGAAAATCCCTGGGTCACGAGGGTGCAATAGCAGTAGATGTGATGAAGCCTAGGTGATCAAGCCAGAAATGAAACAGATGGTAAAGAAAAAGATGGACACATAGGAAAAAGCCGAAGCGTGTGTCTCTCTGCCGGTTTGCTGTACAACGAATGTCCCCGAACAACGCACGGGTCAGAACAACGCCCACAGCCAGACCTATACGTCCTTGTTTCCGCTCCATGGGGTCGGTGATGAGGACCGCTCTTCTTAATGGAACTTGGGATGCGGCTCTAAGGCGGAGCCCACACGTGATCGGCACAAGAGCGTGCATGTTGGCATCGCATGGTTAAAAAGCGGAAGCATTGAAGACGCAGATACAGTTGTGCGACCAGTGGCGTCCTATAACACAGATAATAAGGACGGGAGAGCTCTGACTGCAGCGAGAGGCGGCTTGGCACATCAGCAGGGCACCCTCGAGTCACCGCTTCGGGCTGGAGCGGGTATAGCGCCGCTGCCTCGTGTGTATCGCTCTGGACGGCGAGGCTACATCCGTGCATAGCGGGGGCCGCATCGTGGCGCTCTTGCATTGCGAACCGACATAGAGTGGGCTGGACGGAGCGGCAGCCATGCAACCGCTTCAAAACCCGTTCTTGTTTGTTGTACAGATTCTGGCGTTCCTCGGCACATGGCAGCCCTTGGATTCCTTTTGCGAAGCTATCGTCGTGCCTTTATCACCATGTTACGTCAGAGGTCAACACTATGGCGGAAACGCCACATCATCAACCCTTGACGCGGCGCACATCGTGCCCCGATTTGGCTGGGCATTCCCATCGCCTACGACACCAGTCAGCCGGACGTACTTAAGAGCGACGCTTACATCGGGCCACTTCAGTGGGCTGGACGGAGCGGCAGCCATGCAACCGCTCCAAAACCCGTTCTTGTTTGTTGTACAGGTTGGTAAACACCCGTCGTTGCACGCTAAGCGATCTAGTAATATCTGTCTGCTGCTCTTCCCAGGCCCACTGGTGATCCTTTGTGATTTTTTTGAGTGTATATATGTTGTTAAATTGCTTATGTTAGCTGGGGATGTGGAACAGAACCCTGGTCCTCAAAAGGTGATTCTAGACGCCATTGCCGCCTTGTCGGCTAAATGTGATGCACGCCATACCGAGGTAATAGGGATGCTATCAGAGGTCCGAGCTAATCAGCAAAAACTTGAGGAAAAAGTTTCCAGCTTAGCCAGTAGGCTCGCAACAGTTGAATCCCTGGTGGAATCATATGAAGCGAATCAGAATGGTGTTGATCTACCGAGAGTAGTCGATGGAGCTGTGCGAGACCAAACTGCAGCAATAACTTCTCGGTTGGACGAGCTGGAAGACCGCTCTCGCCGTGACAACCTTATATTCTACGGGGTTAGGATGGATAGTTGGGCGTGTTGGTTAAGCATGATTTCTGAAGTGAAGGCGCTAAAAAGACGGAGGCGCCCTGTGTGTGTGTGTTTCTTCTTTGTCCTCCGTCTTTTTAGCGCCTTCACTTCAGAAATCATATTCTACGGGATTCCTGACGTCCCAGCTGAGAACTGGTCCGAATCTGAAACTAAAATTCGAAACTGCCTTACCAGTTTACTACAGATAACTTTAATAGATGAAGCCATTTCCCGCGCCCACAGGCTGGGTTCCTATACAGTAAATAAACACCGGCCCATAATCGTAAAATTCTCGTCCTCAAAACTTAAGCAAAAGGTTTTCACTGAGCGAAAAAAATTCAAAGGTTCTGGCATTTCTGTTAGCGAAGACTTCTGCGGCGCCACACGCTTGTCACAGAAAAAATTGATTGAATTCGGAAAGGCTAGCGGACAGAAATATGTGCTACGGCTTAACCGTCTACAAATCGACAAAAAAACGTTTACTGTCGGTAACTGATCGAGTCTGCGAAATCCACACAAACGAGCTTCGTTCAACAAATTCTGTCCCAAATGCACCTTCTGATGGCCCTAGCAATCCACAAACATAGCGGAGTCATGGTCCAGTGGCAAAAAATATTTCTCTTTTGTATTCAAATATTCGCAGCGTATGCAACAAGCGGGATGCTTTATCTTCTGTCGTCGACACGTGCAGTGCCGATATTGTTATCCTGACAGAGACATGGCTTTCTAGCAAAATTGAAGACCGTGAAATTTTGGAATGCGAGGGTGTTTACCGTTTCTATCGACATGACCGTGGCGTGCGGTGTGGTGGTGGTGTACTTATCGGTGTTCGTGATTCGATTACCGCTGCTGCAATTGAGCTTGCGTCACCATTAGAGCTAGTGTGCACGCGCGTAGGCTTCGAACGCAAAAATTTTATCATTTGCGTCGTTTACAGGCCCCCTTCCTCACCCAACTCATTTTGCTCAGACCTTCACGATGCCTTAAATAGTCTAATTTTACGGTTCCCTTCCACACCACTAATACTCCTTGGGGACTTTAACTTTCCTGGCATTAACTGGCATACTCATCCCCCTTCAACCCAAGAGTGCTGTTCTGAATATTTCGAATTCATCAGCCTTTGCCTCGATTATAACCTGCACCAGCTTGTTCTGAAGCCTACTCGATGTTCTGCACACTCGGCTAATATCCTAGATTTAATCCTTACTATACATCCCCGGAATTTGTTTTGCCCCTAACTTACCTACCGGGTATTACCGACCATTGTATAATCCAGTGTAATTTGCAGTTAACCATCCCATCTGTTACCTCGTCGAAAGTCATACGTGATTACAGAAATGCTGATTTTGTCGCTATTAATAACGAACTAGAAACTTTCATCACTGACTACATTCCAAGTTTCCACACTCTATCGGTTGAAGAAAACTGGTCAATATTCAAAGAAAAAGCCAACTCCTTAACCAACTCCTTATATCTTCGCAATATGCATCAGTTACGTCGGGAGTTCCCCAAGGCTGTGTTGGGGCCACTATTGTTTTTGTTGTATATTAATGATATTTCAGCTGGTATACAGTCTTCATTCAGGATGTTTGCCGATGATTGTGTTGTTTATAGGGTCGTAGATGCCATTTCCGATTCACAAATCCTGCAAGTTGACCTAAACACTATAGCAGACTGGTGTGTGCGTTGGGATATGTCATTAAATATAAATAAGACTGTTCACGTCACCTTTACAAGAAAACGAGCTAATCATCCCTATAGGTATAGAATTCATGATTCAACTCTAAAAATAAGCAAGGAATTTAAATATCTAGGTGTGTTTTTTACTTCTGATTTACGATGGAACAAGCATTTTAAATATATTGGAAATAAGGCAGCATCAGTTTTGGGATTCCTGCGGCGCAATTTTAGTCATTTACCGATAACTTAAAGACACAGTTGTACTTCAGTCATGTACGTTCAATACTTGAATATGGATGTGTTTGTTGGGACCCACACACATCTGAGCTTATAAAGAAATTAGAAAAAATCCAGAATAGGGCAGTTAGATTTGTTCTTGGTAACTATAGCCGGCAGCTTAGCATGACAGAAAGCAAACTTAAACTTAAATGGCAAGAGCTGAAGCATCGTAGAAGGCATATCAGATTAAAATTTTTTCACGATATTTATTATTCTAAAACAGGCATAAACCGCGAAAAATATATCCAGGCACCACACTACATATCTAGGCGACTTGACCACTGTTTGAAGGTCAGGGAATTTTCTTGTAGGTGTGACGTCTTCCGTTATTCTTTTTTTGTTAGAACTGTTCGAGATTGGAACAGTTTGCCATCGAGCATTGCATATATTACAGAAAATGATGCTTTTTTTCCAAGCGTTGAAATAATTTGTTGATGTATTCATTCAAGTTTGTAACCACCCTGATGTAATTCCCTACGGAACGATGCAGGTAACTAATAAATAAATAAATAAATAACCGGTACATCCCGCAAAAACGTATTTATTCTAATTCTCGCGCACCCTGGTTCAACTCGCGTCTTAAACGTTTACTGGACAAAAAGAAAAGGCTTTTCCGACGAGCAAAATTAACTGGCAATCATGAGCGTTGGAATGCTTACACAATAGCACTGAGCAACTACAAGAATGCAGTAGCAGAGTCCAAAACATTTTATGAGCACACGTTGCCTTCTTTCTTGAAAGACAACCCACAGAAGTTTTGGAGTGTGGTCAACGGTAAACAATCTAGTGCCATTGAACTGTGTGATCTTAACAACGAACCTGTCGATCGCAGTGTCTGCTGTGAAGTGTCAAATGACGCGTTCATCTCTGTATTTTCGGATTCTGTGCTGTGCGCAAGCACTTTTTTTTCTGATGTGCATTATTTTCCAATGCTTCCTATTACCATTGGCCTTGATGGCGTTGTAAAGTTGATACAGACCTCAAAAGTTTCTGCATGCAGTGGAGTAGATGGTAACAACACGAAATTTCTTAAGGGAACTATTACTTATTCATCTATAATTCTGAGCGAAATCTTTGCTCAGTCACTTGAAACCACCATCCTTCCGAATGATTGGAAGGCAGGGATGGCGATTCCCGTACATAAGTCTGGAACTCGGTACTCCCCACTTAATTACGGACCTATATCCCTATCTAGCGTTCCCTGCAAATTAATGGAGCACATAATTTACTCACACCTGGTTTCATTTCTCGAGTCAGCCCCTACCAACGCGGATTTAGAAAACACTATTCCTGCGAAACACAGCTTTTGTCATTCACTAATGATTTATTCCAGGCGATGGATGCTGACGTTATTATTGACTGCATTTTTTTTAGACTTCGCCAAAGCATTCGATACTGTTTCACACGAATTACTTTTAACTAAATTAAGTAACCTCAACATTGATCCTAGCGTGCTTGCTTGGATCAAGTGTTTTTTGTCTAACCGTTTCCAATTTGTTTGTGCTAACGAATACTTCTCTTCCACTGGTCGAGTAACCTCCGGTGTACCGCAAGGCTCGGTTCTAGCACCATTATTATTTTGAATTTATATTAATAACCTCCCAGACCAAATTAAATCATCAATTAAGTTATTCGCCGATGACTGTGTTCTCTATCGTGTCATTTCTAACTCTGGCGACTGCGATACTCTTCAATCAGACATTGGCATAGTAACATCATGGTGTGCTAGATCCCAAATGAACCTCAATTCTAATAAATCTAAGGCGATGCGTGTGTCCCGTGTTGTAAGAAATACCACCCTTAATTTTTTTTTTTAATTATGGGGTTTTACGTGCCAAAACCACTTTCTGATTATGAGGCACGCCGTAGTGGGGGACTCCGGAAATTTCGACCACCTGGGGTTCTTTAACGTGCACCTAAATCTAAGTACACGGGTGTTTTCGCATTTCGCCCCCATCGAAATGCGGCCGCCGTGGCCGGGATTCGATCCCGCGACCTCGTGTTCAGCAGCCCAACACCATAGCCACTGAGCAACCACGGCGGGTACCACCCTTCCTACGTACAATATTAACAACATACCTGTAGAAAATGTATCATCATACAAATATCTTGGTATCTAAATTACACACAATTTTACATGGAACATTCATATAAATTACATTTACGGTAACGCTAATCGCATGCTTGGGTTTTTACGGGGTAATTTTTCATCGGCAACTGCAGCTGTCAAGTTATTTCTGTACAAATCCTTAGCGAGGCCTCAACTTGAATATGCATGCTCCATTTTCGACCCTTCTACTCTAAAGCTAAAAAACACCATCGAATCCATTCAAGACCGAGCTGCTCGTTTTATTCTTTAGAATTATTCTCGTCATGCAAGTGTCTCATCAATGAAACTAACCCTTCACTTGGCTAACCTAGAGTTACGTCGTAAATACTTTCGCCTATGCCTTTTTCACAAGATTTATTACTCTAAGGAAACACTTAAGGATGAACCAATCTCCCCGCCATCATACATATCGTCACGCACGGATCATCGTTTTAAGGTTGAAGTTCCAACTCGTCGCACCAACGTTTATTTTGATTCCTTTTTACCAAGAACGACGAATGACTGGAACCGCCTCCCTGCCTCCATCACTGCCATTTCTGACGCCACGAACTTCAAGAATATTGTTAACGACTTTATTTGTAATAATAACCACTCCTCTCTGTAATGCCCCCGGGCCTTGAGAGTATGACAATAAATAAATAAATAAATAAATAAATAAATAAATAAACAGCGGTGGTGCCTGCGCGCGTGTATCCAGTGGAGCTCGTCTGCGTTTAGTTAAAGGCCGGATCCGAACCACGCGTGCACACGATAGCTTAATAACCTGCACATAAGGAACACGGCTAAAACGAATCATCGGATATAACAAACATAAATATAAAAATACCTGTCTTAAAAGCATTCGTCTTGCGACGCGGATGGATGGACGGACGGACGGTTTTTCTCGTTGGGTAAGCATAGAAATCCTTACGCATCTAAAAAGGCGGGCTCAAAGCAGCCAGTTTATTCAATCTAATGTTATGCTTTACGGAGGATATGAGCCGGAACTGAACCGAAAACCAACTAAACCGTTATTTTTGTGCGAACCGGGATTGGCACATTTTTCCCTCTGAAATGAAACCGAAAAGAAAAAAAATGGTCTTGGTTAAAGTTGGTCGCCTGCTCTGAAGCATTTAATCCATGCACTTGTGGCTCAAGTGCGGCACTTCATTTGCGAGTGCCAACGGGTTTGCTATCATTCTACATGTGTCACACCATCCTTATAACGCCTTTCAGCGGGTTGTGCCTTGGGCAGCCGTGTTATAACCATGCACTCGTAAGCAGTTGACATTGATAGACGCCAAATAGTGTTCCAGTGGTCCGAGGCCTACATACGGGGTGACAAGCTTTAACTTGACCGAAATTTTGACACGGCAACACTGCCGTGGCAATGTCACCGACTTTCCCGCTCCTTGTGCAGGCTCTGGCTGGGTGCTTTTGGATCAGCGCTGCTGCAACTTTCACGGTGGATGGACGCTGCCAGCTTGCATCGCCTTTGACCTTGCTGGATTGCATCTTAGGCGCACCCTTCGGTGATCCCGTCACATCGCGGCTGCCACACGTGGACTATGGCTACAGCGCATCATCGACACGCACCGTGACGTCACCTGACTATCTCGGACCTGCTGCCTTTCTGGCTTTAAAAGGGACGCCCGTTTCAGCAAACACCAGTGGACACGGCAACACTGCCGTGGCAATGTCACCGACTTTCCCGCTCCTTGTGCAGGTTGGTGATCGAAAATATGGCTTTCACCGTGATTTTCTATGCTTAGTCGTGTTGCCGTGTCCACATACTCTCTTATGTTGTATATCTGAGTGTTTTTCCGTTGCTCGTTTGCTAATGGCCCGCTCGGGAGATATCGAAGAAAATCCCGGTCCTATCACTGAAGAAATGTTTAACGAGATGATTAAGACACAGAGGGCGGTCTTGGAAAAAGTAACTGATATTGAAAAAAATCAAGCATCTTTTGAGGCTCGAGTAGAGGGCAGGCTTTCGAAAATAGAGGAAAGATTAGAGATCTTGGGCGAAGCCCCAACCAGGCTTGCTAACCTTGAGAAGTTTGCCAATGAAACTAAAGCTGCAATGACAACTCTTGGTAAAAGAGTTTACTACTTGGACCTTAAATCAAATCCTGACAGTAATGCTCTCGTCAAACGAATTGACGACCTTGAAAATCGCTTGCGGAGAAATAATATCATTATCAGAGGGATAAGGGAAGATGTGAATGAAACTGAAGAGGCATTACGTAAGAAGGTCAATGTTGATGTTTTTCATACAGTCTTAAAGCTAAAAATTGATTCAGTCGAACGGATTCATTGCTTAGGAAAGCGACAGGATGGTAAAGATCGGGCAATCATTTTGAGACTCTCAGATTTCCGTGATCAAACCAAAATCCTGCGAAACTGCTTTATGCTCCGGGGCAAGGACATCAGCATTAACGAAGACTTTTCTAAACGAATTGTCGAGATCCGCAAACGGCTATGGAACTCTAGTTCTGAGGAGAGGAAAAGGGGGATCAAGGTGAAACTTATGTTTGACAAGATCACCCAAAATAAATTATGTGGTGTATAGTTGGAATGAGGCTACCAATTTGAGGTACATATGTAAGGCACCTTCCGAAAGAGATGACAAGCACGGTAACAACGATTGACGACGTCAGTGCTTCTGAACAATTCAAGATAATAAACATAAATGTAAGAAGCATTTTAAATAAAATAACGGACATTGAGGCTCTAGTACTGGAACATGAACCCGATATTCTGGCAATTACCGAAACATGGCTTAAAAAAAGACATACTAGATGCCGAAGTCACGCCTCCAGGATACAAAATCACGAGAAGAGACCGCGAAACGAGAGGAGGAGGAATTGCCTTGCTAATTAAAGAATGTATATTGTTCAGTGTTCTCCCGCATGTCACTGATGTCGAAGCTCTTTGGATTAAAACCAAACTTAATAATCGTACAGTATTCATTGGTGCTATATACAGACCACCAAACACTCCAGTGAATGTGCTCATTAAGCTGAGAAGCTTTATGGACGCACACCTAAAGCATGAAGACAATATTATTTTATTAGGAGACTTCAACCTTCCTGGAATTAATTGGTCGACCCTTTGTGCAGAGGGAAATGACGTCCCTAATTGTGAACAACTACTTCAGATCGCTTTCTGTTATTTGACTCAGGTCATATCAGCTTGTACGCGTGTGGGTCCAACTACTTCCTCAATCCTTGATTTAATATTCTTATCTGGTTGGTTGCTCCCATTTGTTAACATGTGTGAAATTGTTGAAGGACTCTGTGATCATAAAATGGCTATGATGTCACTAGATGTGTGTGCTAATATCATGCGCGAGAACGAGAAACTCCTGATTCCAAACTTCAAAGCCGCCAATGACCTGGCAATACTGGAACATCTGGAGCAGTCATATTATTCTTTTTTGGAGTTGTGCAGGTCATCTGGTACTACTGAAGAACTATGGAAATTTTTCAATGATATGACAACATTTTGTATACAACATTTCATTCCTGAACGTTCTAAACGTGTAGGGACAAGAAACCCCTGGGTAACTCGGGAAATAATACACACAAAAAGAAAACTTAAACGCATGCGAAAGGCTTGCACCCTCCGTCCTAGTATCGAACAGAAACACGACATTCATCTTTTAGGTAAAAAGCTCCGGCATAACCTGAAGACGTCTAAAGATAACTTTTATAACTCAACACTGAAACGATTTCTCAAAGCCCCAGATAAGTTTTGGAGGTACTTGAATCAAACGGCTAAGTCGTGTATCATGCACACAGACAAAAGTAGCCAGTATCAAGCGGAGGCATTTAACTTCTTCTCTTCCTCAGTTTTTACCATCGATGACTGTATTTTGCCTACCATCAATGATTATGCAGACAGTCTTCCTATTCAGAATATCAAGATTACAGAAGAGGGCGTTTTCAATCTCTTACTTCACGTAAATATAAAAAAAAGTCCCGGTCCGGACGAAATCCCCAATGAATTCCTTTATAGATATGCCGAATGGACATCCAAGTTTTTAACACTAATTTTTCAATCATCCATTTCTAGTGGCTCGTTTCCCACTGGCTGGAAGCGCGCAAAAATTGTGCCCATACATAAAGTTGGTCCAACCTCTGGCACTAGCAACTATCGACCGATATCGCTCACGAGCACCTGTTCTAAAATGCTAGAACACATTGTGTCAAAGCATCTGCTCACCTATTTAGATGAACATAAATTAATTTTTCCAGGTCAACATGGCTTTCGCAAAGGTTTGTCCACCGTCACTCAGCTTATTGAACTTGTGCATGACCTTTCTAACACAATTAATGCCCGCGGCCAAACTGATATACTATTCTTAGACTTTGCAAAGGCCTTTGACAAGGTGTCCCACAAAAAGCTTTTACTTAAAATTAGTGTTACTTTCAAAAATTCTTCCCTTACACGGTGGTTCACTTCCTACCTTGAACATAGAGAACAATATGTTCAATTGGGACATCAGCAATCTAGTTTATCTCCCGTGGTATCTGGGGTACCCCAGGGTAGTGTTTTAGGGCCCCTTTTATTCTTAGCTTTTATAAATGATCTGCCACATGACATCCCTACCCAAATAAGAATGTTTGCCGACGACTGCATATTGTACAAGAGAATAGAGTCACCAGGTGATCAGGCCGACCTTAAGCTTAACCTACAGAAAATTAAGAACTGGTGTGATCGGTGGCAAATGCAGCTTAACCTAACTAAATCGGTTTTTATGTCCATCTCTAGAAAAAAGAATATCTTAAATTTCTCATACGGTATCAATGGTCATGAGCTTGCTCGAGTTAAACAACATAAATACCTAGGTCTTATATTTACACCCGACTTGCGTTGGAATCTTCATGTAAATGAGCTTTGTGCTAAAGCTAACACAGTATTGTGGGGGCTGAGACGTAACCTGCACTGTGCCTCCCCTGAAATTAAAATTATAGCTTAGAAAACCTTGCTAAGGCCTATAATTGAGTACGCAAAAATAGTATGGGATCCCTACACCCAAAGTAACTGTCTAAAACTAGAGAAGGTCCAGCGCCTTACTTCTAGGTTTATATTTAATAAATACCGCCGTTTTCACTCTCCGACTGAATTATGTAAACTTGAAAAGCTTCCACCTCTGCAAAAACGTACGGAGTACGAAAGGCTTAAATTCCTGTTCTTAGTAATTCATAACCATGTCAAAATAAGATATGACAAGTACTTCCAAATCAAGACACAGGAAACATCACGGCACAGACACAGTATGTATATACCTCCTCCCACAGTGCACAATGACTGCTTCAGGTATAGTTTTCTTCCCAGGGCAATTCAGCAGTGGAACTCTTTGCCTGACTCAATTGTCCAAATAAAATCAGTTAAGGCATTCTTGGAAGCAATACATTGTCTTATGTACCCTGATACACCCTGATGTTCTGTAGTAATATTGTGACATAAGTCAAAATGTGCTCTGTAATTATATTGTTAATGTGTTTCATATCAGCAGTGCTACTTCACTTTATTTTTTTTATTTTTTAGTGCATTGTTCAATCGCACTAATGCACTTTCCTGTATGTATGTTACATCCACTCCTGTAATAGCCCGTCAGGGACTGACAGTATCAATAAATAAAAAAAGTCGCCTGTGGCAGATAGCATAATTCCTGTGCTTGAGCTGGATTATACGAAGAGATGGACATTACTAGCAAGCGAAATCGAAACACATCTTCAACTAATTAACAAAAATACACTCATTACCTTCCTAATTAATTACCTTACGGCAAATATTGCAAATTACGAATTGTAGCAGGTGAGTTTGCAAGAGGTATCCACTTGAAATGAATCGCCAGGATTACGCGCCGTGGCTCAGCAGCCATGTTCTTGCGCTGCTATAAGGCCGAGGTCGCGGGATCGAATCCCGGTCCCATTTCGATGGGGGCGAAGTGCAAAATCGTCCGTGGGGGACATCTGATGCCTTGGCCGAGAGCGGCGCTGGCTAGCACTGCCAGGGCTACGTCTAGTGCAATGCACGCGCCCCCCCACGAAAGTCGACGGCCGGCCACTGTGTGCGGGTAGCTCAATTGCGTCCGCTTTCATTTTCTGTAATACATTTCAGTGAAACACACAAGCTTGTCTTTGCTTTTTCTGGCTTCATTGCCTGTTTCCTTCGTATGGTTGTGACTAAAAAAAAACGAGTCCCTCAGATCCCGCTATTGTTATCGCTCATGATAGTTAATGGTGTAAGGTGAATCAAAGGGGATTGTCTTGAACCGACGTAGACCGCCAGCTGTGTTCTCCCAATTCATAGCATACCCATCTGCTGATAGTCAGAAGGGCACTCTGCAAGCTGTGTACAGAATTTATTTAAAAATCTAGCCCATCACGGACCAGAATTCTGGGCAGCACGCACCAATGGAAATATTCCATCTTAGTCTTGACTGTGGCTGCAGTTGTTTTAGCCACCTAATGTTATGAAGCGAAATGAATACCCCAGGTTCTCTGTTTCATGCCTGCCCACCCATCTTATATTCAAATTATGCCTCCTGTAGTTTTCGATGTTACAGTAAATAGTTTCTATGGTATATACAGTACCCTATTTAGTCAAATATAACAATTAGTTCCTGCACTGTCATTGTGGATTATCTTAGCTTGTGAGGCTATTCGTACATGACATGTGCCCTTCTAGGCTGTTCATAGTTCCGCCATGCTTGCCTTTTCTTTTTTTCTATTTGCCCTATCATCACCCCCTCTCCCCCACCCACTACACCCTGAAAGGTTACTCGCTACCCGAGACGAGAAACAATAACAGCACTGGATGCTTGGCTCCACGAGAAAAAAAGCTCCCGGAAAACCTCCCACCGGGCACCCACGCAACGCACCAGCACCCAGAACGCACGAACAAACACGAAGCGGCGCGAACGACAGCGCAGGTCGGCTCGAAAGACGCGCCCGGCCGGACCAGGCCGGACTCGCGGGGCAAAGCGGCGAGCAGCAACTCAATAAGAGAGAGAGCGCGACCGCAGGAGCGTGTGAGGCGGCGTGACGGGGGGTGGGGGTACAACACGGCCGGGCACCGCAACAGCGATTGGCCGGCGGTGGGCCGCGTTTCCGATCGGCTGCGCCGGCAGCCCCCGCCATCGCATTAGCGCGCACGGCGGCCGCCGTGCCCTTGATTTCCCCCGGGTGCCTGCGCGCGAGACCGAGGGTTCGCAACCTCGGTTGGCGGCGCGGCGTTGCCGAGCGCCGCCTCTTTCCTGCCGCGGCGTGTGCACCAGTCAATAATGCAGCCACCACTACCCCGTAATTAGCAACAGGGCCGACAAAGAGCCAACTTGTAGACAGGCCCAAAATTGCTTCCACTTGCTTCTCTAATTGAGAGACAGTGGGCGTCAAGCGGTGCCCAAAACGCTCCTTGCATGGTCAATGTCCACACCGTATAACGCCGTGGTTTTCCTAGTATTTTACCATCCTGCCCGAGCCTCTCAAGGCGCCTAAATAAGTGTGACACGAATCAGTGGCTGTGAAGCATATCAATCTAATCATAGGTCCAGGACTCTCAAAAGAAGCTCAAATCAGTTTCATGAGCTTCGACGAGTGGCATCGGCGCCGTGCTACTGTAAATGTATGGACCCAGCATATGGACCCCAGCTGCCGCATAACTCGCTCTCTGATGATCCAAACGAGCCTGCAGTGACATGTATTTGGCTAGGCGTTGCCTTAGATGTCTCCGCCGCTGCCTTTCTCGGTGTGATTGACATTTGACGATCGTTAATTGACTCAAGCTATAGTGCGCGTTCTCTTTGTTCGGTTAGCATGATGTGCCGGGAACAGCGAGTCTTCAATTTACCCGCCGCGGTATACCTGCCGCGCTTATGGCGTTGCACAGCTGCGAGGTCACGGGTGCGACTACCGGCCGCATTTCGATCAGGATGCGGAATGCAACAACGCTCATGTGCTCAGGTGAACGTTAAAGAACCCCTGGTGGTACCGGGGGCCTCACATTGAGATCGTTGTTCTGGCACGTAAATCCCCAGAATTTTTTTCATATAGAAGTCCCGTCAGTCATACTCATCAGCTGCATATTTTATGCTCACTGCACAACGAACCATCAATCGCCACTTGCGCCTGTGTAGGGCCAAACGAGGTTATGATGTGCCTGCAAATTTCTATCTAGTGTAAAGAACATTTCCTTAAAAACAAATTTTCTGGCAGCTGCCTTGCCAGAAAATTTCTGTAAAGCTCTAATTTCTATTTTTCTTTTTTTCTGTTATTTAACAAGTACTTTCTGTTTTACATTAACAGCAAATTTGTGTTTAAAGACAGTTATCTGTTTTGTACTACAGCAAAAGTTCTGTTTTCTTGTTTAAAAAATTTCTGTCATTTTAATAATATTTTCTGGTTCATGTAACAGAAAATGTATGCGTAAAACAATTATCTATCTGAGGCACAGAAAAAGTTATGTTTTCTGTTTATATTTCTCTGTTCATCATCATCATCATCATCATCATTATCGTCAGCCTGGTTACGCCCACTGCAGTGCAAAGGCCTCTCCCATACTTCTCCAACTACCCCAGTCATGTACTGATTGGGGCCATGTTGTCCCTGCAAACTTCTTAATCTCATCCACCCACCTAACTTTCTGCTGTCCCCTGCTACGCTTCCCTTCCCTTGGAATCCCATCCGTAACCCTTTATGACCATCGGTTATCTTCCCTCCTCATTACATGTCCTGCCCATGCCCATTTCTTTTTCTTGATTTCAACTAAGATGTCATTAACTCGCGTTTGTTCCCTCAACCAATCTGCTCTTTTCTTATCCCTTAATGTTACACCTATCATTCTTCTTTCCAGAGCTCGTTGCGTGGTCCTCAATTTCAGTAGAACCCTTTTCGTAAGCTTCCAGGTTTCTGCCCCGTACGTGAGTACTGGTAAGACACAGCTGTTATGCACTTTTCTCTTGAGGGATAATGGCAACCTGCTGTTCATGATCTGAGAATGCCTGCCAAACGCACCCCAGCTCATTCTTATTCTTCTGATTATTTCAGTCTCATGATCCGGATCTGCGGTCACTACCTGTCCTCAGTAGATGTATTCCCTTACCACTTCCAGTGCCTCGCTACATATAGTAAACTGCTGTTCTCTTCCGAGACTGTTAAACATTACTTTAGTTTTCTGCAGATTAATTTTCAGACCTACCTTTCTGCTTTGCCTCTCCAGGTCAGTGAGCATACATTGCAATTGGCCCCCTGAGTTACTAAGCAAGGCAATATCATCAGCGAATCGCAACTTACTAAAGTATTTTCCATTAACCTTTATCCCCGATTCTTCCCAATCCAGGTCTCTGAATACCTCCTGTAAACACGCTGTGAACAGCAATGGAGAGATCGTATCTCCCTGCCTGACGCCCTTTTTCTGTTACTTCACATTTTTTTCTGTTCCACTGAAATTCGATGTGTGTAAAGACAATTTTCTATCGTGTTAAATAATGGGCGAACCAGAATTTTCGCTGAAACCAACGCTTTGAAAGGGCAATTGCCCTCACGAAGAGAATTTTCTTTGGCAAAACATTGACTACAGCTGATATTCCTTTTGCGACCACTGTTTATCACTTCTACCCTCCATATTCATGTGAACTTCGGTGATGTTTGAATTTTCTATCGCGGCTCACATAATCATTATAAAATAACAAATATCATATAAACATGCACCTGGACTCAAAACGAAAAAATGGCCATTGTGGTCAAATCTGGAAATATTCAACTGTAGCGCAAGAAAGCCAAAGTTCACACGTAGCACTCGTGACTATGTCTGTTTTCACTTGGTTTTCTTGCGCTGCTGTTAAATATGGCCAAGACTTTTTCTCTGAATGGCTGTAAAATAAGTAATGGCAATTTAGGACATTCTAGAAGAAAATGAATTTTTGTTTTATTTCATCAAAAGATCACTGGACAGATAAATATGAAAACAGGTATATTAGTAGAACTGCTTATGCGCACTAGGTTCAGAAAACAAGCAGCATGGTTTTCCTTCCAGGTGTTACAAGAGCTTAAAGTCAATTTCCCAGGCTGTACATAAGCTTCCGCTTCCCATGTATCGCGTGCGTACGCAGAGAAGAAAGAACAAGAAAAAGTACGTGCCCTTTCAAAGAAAGGCAAGCGAAGTAAATGAATAGGCACATATTTCTGTAAAATAGGTACTGATGTTCCATAACTCCCCCGACCCTGTCAGTAAATTTGTTTTGAATTAGTCACGGCATGCCGTCATGCACAAATTTGCGACGCACAATAGCATCAAGATGGATGTGCAGTGTGTATGAGGCATCATGTATTATGTCAAAGTGTCTAGATATTGTGAAGTGCACATTGAAGACATGTGCCTATGTTCGAAATGCAGATACAATCGAATGTTTTTTTATGCAAAAAGGAGCTGTTGTGTAAAGTCAGTTATTGGTTTAACGATCGTGCTGAGTCGCAAATTAGCAAAACTGTTCTCACCTGAAAATCGTTTAATCTAATTTCACTCTTACGCTTGTTTTTTCTATGAATAAATTCTGGGGTGTTGCGTGCCAAAATCAGGATGTTATTATGAGGCGTGCCGTAGTGGGGGATTCCAGATTAGTTTTAATCATCAGGGGATGTTTAACTTGCCCCCAATTCACTGGACAGAGGCGTTTTTCCATTTCGCCCCCATCAAAATGCGGCCACCGCGGCGGGGATTCGATCCCGCGACCTCGCACTAAGCAGCGCAACACCATAGCCCCTTAGCCACCGCGGCGGTTTTTTTTTTTTTCAGATAAACCTAGGAACCAGATATTTCATGGGGTCATGCGTGACAAAGAGCAGGTGGCAGCACTGTAGTAAATGATACAAAGAGCCAGGCTACAGTTTGTTTCGTACAAAAATAGAAACGTGTTTTATTTTAAAGCAAGAAAATCTGACGGCTAAACAACCCACATGAAAACCAAACATAAACAGCAAACTTCTTACTATAGTGCAAGAAAACCAGCTTAAATATCAAAGCCGCTGAAAAAAAAAACTCAAGGTGGCCTCGGCATTACGTTGGTAAAGACTTTTGCTTTAAAACTCAATCGTGAAGACACCTGATTATGGAGACAACTTTTGATGCAAGGCCGTGCTGCTTGCATGGGCGCTGGGCCTTGATTCCTCTCTCAGGGTGTCATGCTGCGACTGACCTGAAAACAACAGTGGTGTTTTAGTATACATATGACAGTAGCACGGCTGTACAGAGAGCACAGTGAAGCCCTTTAGCACAAGACATTTTTGGGGAAGAGTGGCCAACAAAGCCGTGGAGTGTGTGCGTATGTCATTACGCTGTGGAAGGCCACAGAATCAGACTGGACGAGGAGGAGAGTATCCAGGTGGACATGGGCAGCGCTGGCACGCCGCAAGGGTCCGTCGTGTCACCGATGCTCTTCAACCTCGTCATGATCGGACTATCGGAAAAACTGGACCGAATAGAAGGCAATAATCACACCGTTTATGCAGATGACATTACGATTTGGACCACGAAAGACGCAAGCGAGGGCGATATGGAGAACAGGCTTCAAGGGGCGGTGGAGGCAATCGAAAATCATCTAGAGGGCACCGGACTTGAATGCTCGCCGGAAAAATCGGAATTGCTGCTCTACCGCCCCAGGAGGTTCGGCAAACCGTCCAGAGACGTAGCGGAACTACACAAAAGGGGAATCAGATTAACCACGAGGAAAGGCACGGAGATACCCATGGTCCAAAAGATTAGAGTCCTGGGTCTCTGGATCGAAGCCAGGGGAACAAACACGGAAACTATAACACGCCTGGAAAAGAAAGTCACGGCGGCCATTCGGCTAATACAGAGAGTCTCCAACAACAGGAGGGGCATTAAAGAAAGAAACGTCGTACGGCTCGTTCAGGCCTTCACGATCAGCCACGTCGCGTACGTGGCGGCATTCGTCCACTGGAACAAGGCCGAGAAAGACAGGATCGACGCGCTCATTAGAAAAGCGTACAGAACAGCACTGGGTCTCCCCCAATACACAAGAAACGAAAGGTTACTACAACTCGGGGTGCATAACACGCTGGAGGAGATCGAAGAAGCACAGAGAATAGCGCAACTCGAAAGACTCTCCGGAACCAAGGCGGGCAGAGAAATCATGGAAAAGTTCGGCATAAACTACCACGGAATGAACGGCCCCAAGATGCAGATTCACCCAGACGTCCGAGCCGCAATTAACACGGAAAATATCCCGAAGAACATGCACCCCGTGCACAATGTCGAGAGAAGGAAATGCCGCACGAAAACGATTCTCAAAAACCACGGCGCGCGGGAGGGGGTGCTCTTCGTAGACGCCGCGCGGTACCCCCGAAACAGGGACGACAATGGTGGTGTCGGCGCTGACAAAGGTAACTCCCTCTTCGCAATGGTGGTCGTATGCACGAAAGGAAAGACCGTGACTGCGGGCTCCGTAAGGACTAGATCGTCGGAGGCAGCGGAAGAAACGGCAATCGCATTGGCTATAATCAGCGGTCGGCAACAATACAGAACAATAATCAGCGACTCCAAGACGGCTATTAGGAATTTCACAAAGGGCTGGCTCTCCACCGAGGCGGCCAAAATCCTGAACCACAGAGCAGAAGACTTTAGGAACGGCACAATTACACCCAAATACCTCAAATGGATCCCGGCACATATGGGAGAAGTTACCATGAGTGCCCCTCCCAACCTCAACGAGAAGGCCCACCGAGTCGCGCGAAAACTAACCCACCGCGGCACGGCCAGTGACGGCCCAACACCCCGCAACCCCCGGGGAAGGGGGAAGGACTGCGGCGGAGGCGATGGAGGAGGCGACGACGACGAAGAAGCGATAAAAGACGACAGGGACAGACTGGTCACGTACCACGACATACTGACACACTACACGAAACAAAGAGAAGCATACCTACAACCCCACAAACAACTCGACAGGTCTCAAGAAACAGATTGAAGAAGATTGCAAACCAGAACGTTCCGAAAACCAGTACACTTAAACAGAATAAATTCAACACAATATCCAGACGCAAGCTGCAAGCTCTGCAAACACGAACGCGCAGACATGGCACACATCTTGTGGAAGTGCACACAGATCAGTTCAGTATACGTAGAGGACAACATAGAACCGGACCTTCTCGAGGAGCGATGGCTAAGCGCTCTGACTAGCTCAGAACTACACGACCAATTACGGGCTATCCAGCGGGCCCGGGCAGCAGTGGAAAGGCTATGCCTCACCGCACACAATGCCCGGGTGGCCTGAGCCCGGGCTGGCAACCTTGCAGGTCCTTTTTCCATTAAAGTTTTTTCCGTCCGTAGCACGACTGTACAGAGAGCACAGTGAAGCCCTTTAGCACAAGACTTTTTTGGGGAAGAGTGGCCAACAAAGCCGTGGAGTGTGTGCGTATGTCATTACCCTGTGGGAGGCCACTTCCAAATAATGTTCAAATCAGCCAGACGACTACTTGGTTTCAGGTCACTGGAGAATACTAGTACGTGGCCAGCCAGTGGCACCGTTTATACTTTCAAACAAACAGCACTCACCATGGGACAAAATGTACACGCCCTTCCCCAGATACTTCTCGTGAGCGCAAAAGTGTTCACGCGCGCCCGTCACGCGGGCGTGCAGAGTCCCTGTACTTCAGGACCTCGCACATGGTACAAGTATATCATTACATTAGCTCACATTTTAAGAGCGAATTTAACGCGTAAATAGGAGAGTAGATGCAAACATTTCATATCATGGCTCTCATGATATGAAAACATGAGAGCCATGAACTATGATTTGAACAAGTGAAAAAAGAAAGATGTTTGTCATAGGGAAACTGAAAATGAACGCCTCTGGAAGAACAGCTATTCAAGTGGTCGAAAAATTTTTGTCAGGTCATTACAAAATACATTGGATCTCATGTGATATGCATATATGTGTGTGTGTGTGCGTGTGTGTGTGTTTGCTAAATACAAATAGAATAAGTAATCAATAATAATTAAACAAATTTGTTTTCGACATTGTGGCCGGCTGACGACCGGACTTTATCAAACGTAAATTTCTATTTTACCAGCTGCAAGAAACTTATTTTTCAACTATATACATGGACGCACTTTAGGTGATACTGTTCAAACGGTGTGCACCAATAAATGTATACCTACCAATTTGTGCTTGAATGATATCCTATGTACATCCACAATACGTTGTCTGGTAGCCTAACAATCATGTAGATAGTACGTCCTATAAACAGCCACGCTTTTTCTTATAAAAACGGCACGTACGCGAGACGTAACATGTATGTGACTTCAAGACATTGACGTTTGGATCAATTATACACGTTTAAAAGACGTTCGTGGTTTACAGCGTACCTATTCATGACAATATTAGCATATCGTTTGTGAAACTATGGTTGAAATGTGTATTAAACCATGCAGCCAGTCAGAACGTGATATCGAAAACGTATATGCACATTCTCTCATGCCTTCTTCTTTTATAACTATTCAAATTTTCCTATTCACTTGAGAGCACATCTTGAAATTGCGGAATCGAGACGGATCAGTGGAGAAGTGATCCAACGACTTGATTACTTCTTGGCCTAAATTTCGGAATTTTTACATATGCTTCAAATAGAATACTTATGAAGTTGTTCAGTGAATGTTTTTAATTAGCAGCCTGAACATTGCAATCTGTCGCTCAAGTCCACTTCTTCATGAAAGTCATATCAATAGGCCTAATGGTGCTATATGCTCCACGCGCTTTTTCATTTTTCAAACTAAGAAAAGAAGTCGCAATTTCGCCCGAAAGGCGAAGCATCGATTGCGATAGCAAATTAGTAGGCAGCTAACGAAATAAGGATAGTAGTTTTATCGACAGTATAAATGTACAAACATTCGCTTGCTAACCGAATTAACAAGCTTGGTGTGAGCCCACACAAGCAAACGCGAGCACATCACACTCGATGAGCGCGGACACTCGTTATCAAAACGCTAGTGTGAGCAAGCGCAGCAGCAGCAGCGAGCGAACTGACCTTCGTGCGACCTTCAAAGACAGCGCGCGCAAAGACCTGAGCCGTCTGCAGATGACGTTCAAGCACGCACTTTGCGGAGCCGCCTCCTTCCCGCGCGACCTCCGTCAGTTGCACCCGGTCGCGAAATGCGCACTCGCAAACAAATCACGCGCACCTCAGCTATTTTGTAACAATGTCAAGCATATTGGCACAAGGTAGACAACAGTCTTAGTAATTTAAGCGGTGGACACATTACGTTAGCTGTGCAGTATAGGCTACGTGAAACAATGACACATGCTGCCTTTTTAGATTTTTAGTAAATGTGTTGCTGCAGTTCAATTTATGCAAATTTTGATCATTTGTTTCTGATTTTCGCAGTCCACCATTCATACATTTAGTTATTTTTTGTCGGAGTCATAAAGTGAGGCTAGCAGACAACATGCGAGCAATTCTTCGTGGCCACGAGCGTGATGACAACATGTCTTCGCTACGCGGGTACTGGCCCCGTCCGCACTGTGCTTTTAAAATGCGCAGATGGTATACAAAGTCACGCAGTCCAGTGTTCCCGCTAACCATTTTAAAATGAAGCGACTTAGTCAGTGGCGAGGCAAAATCATTTCCCGACGGTAACGCACTAAAACACTCGAACCGCAGCTAACGAAGCAACAAAATCACTACTCGCTACCATGTGCCCTCATATGCGGCCAGTATCAAAACAAATAAAATATTACACATCACCCCAAAAAGCCACGCTTGGCGGTCACTTCAATAAACCAAACACTTGATGAGTGAGTTTGTTGAGAGCTAACGTCGCTGAGTGAGTTTGTTGAGAGCTCACGCATGCTTTTTGTTTTTCTCGCAGCCACAGCAAGTACAAGTACAGGGTCGTCCACTCTTAGTACGAACACGGCGCCTCCACGGAGCGCCAGCGCATGCGGCGCGGCCGCGCATCGAAACTAAGCGACGCAGGTGAACAGGGCAGGTTTTTGTGGCTCTGTGATTTTTGCGCTGGTGTGTGTTCTTCTCTTATGTCCTTGTCTTTTTTGTTACGCAATAATGCTTGAGTAAGGGGTCCTGAGGCGGAGCTTCGCGTGGTGTGTCGTCTGCTGAAGCACGGCACCCTCCCTCGCTTTAGCAGACGACACGTAGCCCCGCCTTCAAGCCCCTGTGCGCCTGCGCCGCTTAGCTTCGATGCGCGGCCAAAACACCTTGATAGTTTGAAAGTAGCGACACTCTACTCCCCGCGGCGCTTTCCTCCTCGATTCTCCTCGCCCGCCGGGTGCCTACGCTGCGCACGGCACGCTTTTAACGCGACAGCGTTAAGGAGCTCGTGTCGCAGAAAAGCCGGTGTCGTCGGTGTCGGCATCGGCGGCGTTGGCCGTGAGCGATAAATCCCAGAAGGCACTTCATAAATAAAAAACATCTTGCAAGATGGGCTGGTGGGAATCGGACCAGGGTCTCCGGAGTGTGAGACGGAGACGCTACCACTCAGCCACGAGTTCGTTCCTTCAAAACGGGACAAAATCGCCTCTAGTGAATGCGGTGTTCCCTTAAAAACGCGCCGTAGAAAGTTATACTGCGGTGTATATCGGTAATTATGACCATTTAACTTACAGAAGTCGCAGTTTCACGAGTAGCGAAGTACTACATCTCCGTTACATTTCTTCTGCGCTCTGCGCACACGCAGAGCCATCTTGCGGCAAACACAGAAGACCCCCTCCTCGCAATGTACGGCGCTGCCCCGACACGTGGCGCGCCACTCGCCCCATGATCGCGTCCGCCTTCATGGCGTGTCGGGGCCCGGCTATCTGTGCCGATCGCGACGTTTGGCTGGCGATGCGCGTTTGAGTAGGCGGTGCGAACGGGGTGCGATAACGCTATCGCGTTCCACTCTTGAAGGCGAAGCTTAAGCGTCCTCCATTTTTTTCTCCTGTGTTCCCGCGGACGGGCAAGAGCATTCTATGAAGGCGCGTTATTTTGGGTCAGTTGCGCGCCCCAGTGACGTTGAAAATTTGGAGAAATGCTTATAACACCATCGATAATGCTGAAGGTAGCTTTTATGAGGAGGTTGTTTTTTTTTTCTTAAAGCCGTATGAACGTGGTATACTGATGTAAAAGGAGCTTTGAGGCAAGTTCTATACTCCTAACAATTTTTCTGCCACACAATGAGATGCTTTACATTGTGCGTCTGATCTAGTATTGGTTCTGGCACATTCCTCTGTGTATGGCTTATTAAGCGGAAGCCTTAGATCTCCGTTTCAAGGTCGCGTTGTGTGGTATAGAAGATATCACGTGACGCGAGGAAGGCGGGAAGTGAACCAAGGCATGTCCAGCCGTGTATAAGAGATGACTACTGATTAGCAATGTTAATTAATGATTGATTAGTGATTGCATTAAGATGGATTAAGGTGTATTCCCTATTGCAAAATCCAGTGCCACGCTGGATTATGGGCCCAGTGTCCCGCGCTGGATGCTGGGGCGCTTGGCAGGCGCGGCGCACTGGGAGGTGCTGAGTACTGCTGCGAAAAACATCTCTAGCGTGTTAAATACGCGGTGCCTGGCCACCGTATATATATATTTTTGAATACATGTGGAAAGCAACAGCGAGCGTTTGAGTGCAATAAAAAAATGCTTTGACCTGGATTCGATCGCCGGACTTACAGATCCCTTGCCCGGTACTTCGCCACTACGCCACGCCAGTAGATAGACGTGCATGGATAATTTGCCGTGTCAAAATCGAGAAGCAGTTTTAGTTTCGCAGAGATACGTCTCACACACACATGGTAGATGCGATATCGCCCAGCAACTAAAACTCACGCCTGTACCAGAAAGAAAAGTTGCTGTCCGTATTCAATAGTATGCTTGGAAGTGCTATAACATCGATTTTCACTTGCAATTGGTATAGTAACTTCAAAAAAATTCCTAAGTGAAGCGCCAACCCGAGACGCTGCATGGGCTGTTACTGCCGATTTCGATAGCCCTTTCTTGTTGTTCACGCAAAGGGTATGCAACGTTTTCTTAGTTCAGTGATGCGTTTCAATCGACACGTCTGTCTAGTCATATATCTTCGTCAGAGAAGCGCAGGCTAGTGCTGGCAGCCTTCGGCGACAGCACATATACCTGTGTTTATGACGCGTCACATCGGCGCTCATCGCTCCTTGTCTAGCACTGTAGACACAAAAAAAATATGGTTTAAGAAAACCGGTGCGAAAGCTGAAATATAGAGCGATTTATCTTTGTTAGACTTGTTGATTCCTGAGCCCAGACGCGCCGATAGCGTGCAGACGGACTCGGCGGATACGCTAGGCCTAAGCTTCGGTAGGGACCGATCTCGGCGCGGGTAACTGGCGAAAGCTAAAATGTGTATTTGAGCCTCAGAATCTTTTTTTTTTAGTACAATAAGAAAATTGGAAGCGCACGAATCGCCTCAGCTTTGTTATCGGTACGATAATATCAATCAGCGGTAGGCCTCGAACTCGGGGTCCGTTCGAGCGCGTCTGAACGACTTCTGGATTTCATGTCTACTCCACAACACTGTGGCAACGGCCACAACTCCCAGTCACGTTACGTGCAAACTACTAAAAAAACGTGGCGTCCTCTGCGTTTGCGTGGTTTGGTTCAAGAATTTACCTATCCGCCCAGTCAAAAAGGAAAATGCAAAAAACGAAAATGATCCTAAGTGTCAAATGTGCATGCATTTGCATGCACATCCAAATGTGCATCCAAAATATAGCCTTCTTTAGGACAAGAGACTAGCATCAAGCGATGAAATTGTATAAAGCATTTAACGTTTAGCAGCGCTCGTCCTTGCGTACTGCAACCAGCGTGGCACAAGCCCAACCAGCGCAGTTTCTCAAGTGCGAACCTGCGAACTGCAGCGAGAACCAGCGCCTGTACAGCGCAAACCAGTGCACCCCAGCGTCATGGCAGTGGAGCCAGCGTCGTGTCCAGTGTGACCAGCTCTTATCCAGCGTTCTCACTGGTGTCCCAGTGAGTCCCAGCGAGCGCCAGCGTCTCCAGTGCGATGCAGTGACAAAAAACGCGCTGATAGGCACTGGAAGACGCTAGTTTTTGCAGTAGTGTTAAGGAGGATTAAGGTGTAGTAAGCATAATTAAGGTTGATGAAGGTGGATGAAGGTGCATTAAGGTCGTTAAGGAGGATTATGGTGGATTGGGGTGAATTAAGGATATGGTGAAATGAGGAGTATTAAGGTGGATTAGGGTGGATTAAGGTGAAGTACGTTGCAGTGCTAAACAATATTGACTGCAGAATATTCTCTGCATTACTACATCATGACCACAATCATGGTTGATTTTTCAACCTTCGTAATCAAAGCGCATTAATGCAATGATTTAGGCTTGTGTTAAATCAATGGAAAAAGTTTCCCCACAGAACAAAACCGCAGAAAGGTGTTTTAAAACATTCGCTTTTAAAGCGAAGATTCCCCGCATCCTCCTACATGTCGATATAAACAGCAAGCGTGCGCGATCATGTGAACACCCCCTGCACATTGCCTGCATCCGTGAGAAAACCAAGTAATAATTGTCGCCCACTCATGCGTGCGTCGAAGTGCAGAGGGGGGAGGAGCATTCTGTAAGAGTCCACCTAGTGGACTGTCCATTTCGGCCGCTGCTGATTGGCTAGGGCTGCTCGTCTCCTCCTCGCTCGTAGAGCTGCATCCAGTCAGCTGTGGCCGAAATGGAGAGTCCGCTACGTGGACTCTTAATACCCCCCCCCCCAGTTTAAAACAAATTCCAAAAATCCAAGCTGTCCTTAGGTATCGCCTAAGTGGCAAGAATGCGAAAGCTTTGTAAAGCCTACTGTAATTCACCTTAATTCACCTTAATCCACGTCCATCAACCCCAGTCCACCTTAATCCGCCCGAATCGGTCTTAATCCTCCTTCACCCACCTTAATCCACCCTAATCCTCCTCAATACGCCTGAATCCTTGTTTATGACCTTAATCCCCTTTTTACACCTTAATCCCCTTAATCCACCCGAAACACTAATGCACCCTAATCGTCCTTAATACTTCTTTCCTAACCCTAATTCACCTTAATCGACCCGAAACCTCCTTAATACACCTTAATCCTAGTCCATGCACCTTAATCCTCCTTAATACACCCTAATTCACCTTAATACACCCTAACCAACCTTAATTCTCCCTAATCCACCTTAATTCAATCACCAATGAATCATTAACTTGGCTAATCATTGCTCTTTTTACACGGCTGAACATGACTTGGCTCGCTTATGGCCTTCCTGGGTCACATGATATCTTCTGTTCACAACGCGACCTGGAAACAGGTCGAAGGCTTTCGCCTTAAACAAAAAAAAAACGCGATGTGGACTAGCCACGGGTATACTTACCACTAATTTTTTCATGGCCTGTATTCATTGTATGACTGACGCACACATCGACGTAAGCTTGAATAGCTCGTCCACAAGCCGCTATTTCAATTTTCAGTAAAACAGACAACGTATCCTAACAATTGCGAAAAATGCGATCAAGAGGCTGTATCTTCGCACATAAATGTTCACAGCGGAAAGCAGAATCTATAGGGCTGCATTAAACCTGAATAACAACAGTTGGTGACGTGCGAGGTGATGGAGTCCCAGCAGAATATTAAGCATACTGAGGACAACCCCATTTTTATGCAACGTACAAACTGCTGCAGCAAAAACGCTGGTGAGCAGGCCGGAAGAATTTAAAAAATGCAGCATTCGGAGATGTTTTGATACGAGCAGTAAGAAAGACACCCCATCTCGCAAACAACACTCTTCTTTGTCGGAAGAAAGTCCTTTCGGCCAATGGTTATGCAGCCACTTCTTCCTTCGCAAGCCGTCACACTTTCCTTGTGGTATCATAAAAACTGCATAACCATTTCCAGGCGTGTTGCTGCAGTTATATGCGCAACAGCACAGCATAGCGGTAGCACAGAGGGCAGGAAGCACAGCGTACAACGTTCGCTACGCCGAGCTAAAGCGCCGAGACAGCCGAGCTGAGGAGAAAAATGGCGTGGACGAAAAAGAAGAACACAAGAAAAACGCAAGATCCGCGCATTTCCAAGGGCAATGGCAGGGAGACCAATTGCTGTACAGAAAAACGGCCGCAAGGTGGCTTCCCGCGGGGGGGGGGGGGGGGGAAGACAAGCAAGGGGCGAGGAGGAGGCGAGGAGGTCGCGCGGCAGCGGCAGAGTTGAAAGAGTGGCGGTACTTCCCAATTATCAAGGGACTAGCCCGGCCCCACCGCTTGCGCTGGCGCTCCGCGGAGCGCAGCCACGCTACACCATGTTCTTACTAAGCGTGGACGACTCTAAGTCCCGAAGACCCTTACTAAGAGTGGAGATTCCGAAAAGGAAAGAATAGACAAATACATCTGTCAAGCCCACTGGCTATCCCTTACGTGTGCTGTAACAAAAAACTAAAGCTAAATTTAGTACCCAAATCCTACGTTACCTCACAAAGCGTAACGTACGCTGAAATGTTGGAACCCGTAGTTGTTAAATTTTGTCACTGTAGCCTGAATTTCCTTTGCGGGCTACATTGTAGTCCTGTTCTATGTCATGAACACGCGGAAAATATTGGTTAAAAGAATACCTCGTGCACTGTTTGTGATGCACGTGATAAGAAAACCACTCACCTCTTAAGATTTTTGAAAGCAGAAACGGAGCAGTGACGACATGCGCTGCCTCGAAGAGCAACCATCTTGATTATGGCACGGGGCATTAAAGCAGTACCGCAAACAGTGCGTCGTGCGTGGTACAAGCGAAAAACGGCGTGTATGAAAAGAAAAAAACTAAAATTTTATTTTATAGTTTTTTAGGTAGTTACAATAATTTAAAACCGTTTATTTTAGTTTCAACCCGATTTATAGGCTAAAGATAATAATCATCATCAGCCTATTTTATTTCCACTGCAGGACGAAGGCCTCTCCCTGCGATCTCCAATTACTCCTGTCCTGCGCCAACTGATTCCAACTAGCACCCGCAAATTTCCTAATTTCGTCACACCAACTAGTCTTCTCTGTGCTTCTCTTCTCTTGGTACCCATTCTGTCACCCTAATGGTCCAATGGGTATATAATCTGCGCATTGCATGACCTGGCCAGCGCCATGTTTTTCTCTTAATGTCTATTACAATATCGTCTATACCCGTTTGCTTTCTGATCCAAACCGCTCTCTTTCTGTCTCTTAAAGTTATGCCTAGCATTCTTCGTTCTATGGCACTTTGCGCGGTCCTTAACTTCTTCTCAAGCTTCTTTGTTAGTCTCGCAGTCTCTGCCCCATATGTGAACACCAGTAAAATGCACTGATTGTATACTTTCCTTTTCAATGATAATGGTAAGCTCCCAGTCAGGAGCTCACGATGTCTGCCGTATGCGATCTGCCATAGGCGATAGATCAAGAACCGAAAATTTCTATTTTTTTTTCTTTTAGCAGGTTTCTCTCTGTGATGTGTGGTGCGCGACGTGGTGCGGCGATCGGGACGGTCAGGAGCAGACGACGCTGAGTGCACGCGCGCCGAGGTGGAAGAAGGAAAACAACGACGCCGAAGAGTATCCGGCACAAAAACGCGCGGCGCATGACAGCCAACAAAAAGAAGAAAAGCCTCACCAATCAAGAAAGGCCACGGAGCGTCGGGCAGCCAATCCGAAAATGCCAAATCGGCCAGACCGAAAGAAAAAGCGTGGTGCGCTGGCAGAACAGGGGGACACGCAAGGCGACACGCAAGAGGACACGCAGGGAGACGCCGGGGAGACGCCAGGAGAGTCCCAGGAAACGACGGCAGGAGGAGGTCAACCAGCGGAGCGGGCGTTGAAGACGGGCCGTCTGGTTCCGGACCCGAGCCCACCAGGACTTCACCCGCCCGGGGCCTCCTGCCAACCTGTTCCTGTGCGTCGCCCGTCTACCCGAGCGTGCCGTCAGCTCCTCAAGGCCGGTGAGATTCTGCGCCAGTGGGCAGGACGAGAACAGTCGGGCTACGGGCCCGAGTTCTACGCCAGCTGCCCGGCCAGAACGCCACCCCCGTCTGCCGTGCCGCCTGCTGCCCGAGGCCGGCGTTCGAGCTTCCGTGCCCGTGGGCGAGACGGGAACAGTCGGGCTACGGGCCCGAGTTCTACGCCAGCTGCCCGGCCAGAACGTCGACGCCGCCTGCTCCTGCCACCCAGCCGCCAGCATTACCTCGCCTAACCAGAGCTGGCGCGCTCCCGGCGCCCGGTCGGGTCAGCCTACGCCGCAACCTTTGGTGAGACCGGCGCCACTCCTTCTGCCAGCTTGTCGCCGCGTTGCCGCGTCGAGACTGTGACGCGTCCCCGCCCTCGTGGCAAGCCCGGACTCGCGCACTCGTTAACCACATGCAAGCCCTATATGTGTGTTCCTTGCCGCAATGTGTGTGTGTTCTCGGAGGCTCCGCCTAAGAGAACCGTTAAAACATTGAGAACACGAACCTTTGCCCCCATAAGTGGGTCATCACACTGTCATAGGGCATTCACAGAAAATTTCTTTTGCTCTACAGAAACTTTCTGTAAATTTTCTTTAAATTAACAGCTTTCTTTTTTCACAGTGCCTGCATGAGCAAGTAGGCCGAGTCAGCTTGTCGGGCTGAAATCGTCGGCGCTCCTACACGATATATAGGCCTACTGCGCGGCCCGCTTCCCAGGATGCTCAATCCGCAACGAAGAGTCCCTTCGGTGGTATTCTCGGCTGTTCGCTATATATAGGAGACAATCACTTTGGCGAGATGTAGCGCTGGCTGCGTCGGCGACGGCACTCCAAGCACTTTTTCATAACACAGTGCCAAGAACGCTGTCGCCCGTATGCGCCGACAAGTCCAGTGCCAGTCACGCCAGACCTCTCCATAGTGATTTTACACCCGAAGGCAGTTACGACTGAGATTACCTCTCGTGTCGTCTCGTTTTAAGCTTGATTGTGCCAGAGACCATGGCCCGCCAGGAACGTGCGTGCTTAAGGCAGTCGACTCGGGATGTGACAGCGCTGCCTTGATCCACTCGCATCGTATTTCTGCAGAGAGTGCGAAGCAAACAATCACACCACCTCACGCCTTCCGTACGTACGGTGTAAGCCTCCAGCTAGTGCGCTTCTTTCTAGGACAAATGAAGCACGGCAGGCGCTGCTGTTCAGCAAATTCCAGTGCTAAAGAGCCAAAAACGAAGCACTACAAGACTGAGAAAGTTGCCGTCTCTCTCTGACTGAAATCGAAGCGCCTGCAACGCAAAGCAGACGCTGAACGATACTCTCGATATAACACGTAACGCCTTATCGTATTATATTTCGCCGCGCCAATTGTTGCATTACCTGCGCATATCGATGCCGCCGGTGTGTTCTGAAACTGCGCTCTTACCGCCGTCTCTGAGTTTGTCTTCAACTCGAGGCCTTTGAGCCCTTCACAGACATTCGCTATGCTATACCCAGATGATTCAGAAATTTTCGCGTTATGCATAAATTAGTGGCCGGCCGAGAGCCGCTTCAGTACAGATTAGTCGACGGCTACCATGCCTGGCGTGATTGTCGGCGGTGAGTTGGTCATTTTCTTAGCGGGCACAAGTTCGCCCAATAAAGTGTTTCAGTGAAGTTTTCTTCACCTACTTCCCGGATTTGGGTGTGTCGTCGTCAGTTGTTTCACCGACTGCAAACACTCGCTAGATTAAAGAAACAAGGATCCCGTGTCCCACTGTGGGTTTCGAACCCACATATCGCACAATTCATTTGCAAGTCTCAGTTCCTGCCCTCCTGTATAAGAAGGAAAGTAATCCTTCCCGAAGCCAGACCACTTTTCGGTGTCCTGAAATCACCGTGGGGTCGCGCCGAGCGCGTTTGCAAGTTGCGGATTCCGGAGTCAAGCTCGCTTCTATTTCGCCTGGCTGCGAATTTCAGTCCAAGAAGGTTGCTGCGCTAAACGGAACAGTTCTCGCAGCGGAAGAAGATGGTGACGGGCTGAGTTCCTGTGGCAGGGTCCTACCGAAGCCACTTGAGCAGGTCAGGTACAGCGAAGCTTCCTGCAGCAACTGAACGCGTCCCGGAAAAGCGCCCGAAGTGCAGCTTCCCTCCAAGCTAATGTCTCAGCTGCGTCTATACTCCGTTCCATACATAGCTTTCAACGCTGTGAAAGCTACGCAAGAAGTTCGCTCAAGAAAAGTTATGACTCCGCGCGTTCCGTACACGCTTCGCTGCGCGCCAACGGCGTTCGCTCGCGCGAGCATGCGCTAGAGGCTCCTCTCTGCGGGTTGCGAAAAAAAAGAACAATAAATAAAAATAATCTAAAACAACGCATAAGCAGGCGTATGTGTTTGTTCCTAAGGATTAAAACTTGTTTCATTCAATACTGAGCCTACACTAAAGAAGAGTTGCCCACAATTGCGGTCAGGATAGGATAGGGATAACTTTAATAAAGTGCAGGCAAACGACGGTTTAACGCGTCGTGACGCTGGCCAAGCGTCGACCCAGGGTTATACCCTACTCTGCACTACCCCACTTGGGCCCGTTTGTAGTGGGTCATGAGGCCTCTGCTTCTCGAGCGCACCCCGGGCCTGCTGGACGGCCCATAGTTATGAGTCCTTGTCTACAGACTGCAGTGTACCTTGAAGTTCGGGCGGGTAAGTCGTGGAGGTAGCTGCCGTCAGAAACCTGGCACAGTCCCACATGATGTGCCATTGGTCCGCCGGACCCGCTGCACAAACACCGCACAGCCCACTCGGATAGAGCTCTGGGTGAAGCCCGTGCAGCATTGCGGGGGCGAGAAGTGACGCGGCCTGTATTTGCCTTAGGATTACGGCCTCCTCCCGACTGAGTGCCGGGTGGGGAGGCGGCATTGTCCGTCGAGCTAAGCGGTAACACTTGGTTACTTAGGCATAACTGATCAATCTGTCCTTGGTTTCGAACCACCACACGGAACGGTCACTCTCGGGGGCGCGGAAGGTAAGCGCTCGCGCCGCCGAATGGGCCGTTCGTTGTGGTTCGGTGAGGATGCACACTCGCCGGCGTGCGCCGGGAAGCACTTGATACGGACGGTGCTGCCGCGGTCTTGAAGTTGGAGCTTGCCGATGATGGCGGCCGCCGGCGCGCATATTCGCCCCTTGGCAAAGTTGCGCACAGCATTCCTCGAGTCGCTGAGCACGGTGCGACACTCGGCCTCGGTGATCGCCAGAGCGATGGTAACCTCCTCAGCGTCTGTGGCGTTCGTGCACCGCACGCTCGCTGCCGTTGTCTTGGTGCCGGGAGCCGCCGCAACGACCACTGCCGCGAAGCCTTCCCGCTTGTATTCCGCTGCGTCCACGTACCGGGCGTGCGGGTCTTGGGCGTGTTGTTCGGTGAGAGCCTTCGCCCGCGCCTGCCCCCGTTCTTGGTTGTACTCTGGGTGCATGTTCTTCGAGATGGGGTCCACGTAAATGTGGTCCCGCGCCTCATCTGTGACCTCGCACGGTTGCCGGCTGGGAGCTTGGAGGTTGTAACCCAGGGACGTTTGTATACTTCGGCCAGTCTTGGTGGTAGAGAGGCGCTTGAATTGCGCGGTGAGCTGCGCCTCGGCTATTTCTTCTAGGGTGTTATGGACGCCGAGCTGCAGGAGCCGAGCCGTACTCGTGGTCTCCATTAAACCCAGCGCCGTCTTGTAAGGCCGCCTGATCAGCGTGTTGATCTTGGTCCTGTCAGTGACGGGCCAGTTGAGGTAGGCCGCAACGTAGGCGATGTGACTGATCACGAACAACTGGACAAGGAGCACGAGACTGTCTTCACGCATGCCCGCCCTCGGTGTATGAGCCGGATGGCGTCCGTTGCCTTGGTGGTAAGCTTGTTGATGGTCTCGTCGTTGCGGCCGCTCTTGTTGAGCAGCAGGCCCAGGACCCTGATCTTGGGAACTTCGGGGATGCGTTGCCCCGATGCAGTCACAATCTTGATGTGGTCACACTCCCGAAGGGGAGCGCGCTTCCGTCCCGGTCGAAGCAGTATGAGGACGAACAGCTCGGATTTGGCGGGCGAGCACATTAGGCCTGCGCCGTCAAGGTGCTGCTCGATGGCGGTAACCGCCGCTTGCAGCTGTTGCTCGATGCTGGCGTCGGTGCCGCCGGCCGCCCACAGGGTAATGTCGTCGGCGTAGATCGTATGCCGGACGCCGGTCCCTGCTGCTGCCCTCGCTACCCAGATCATGACGAGGTTAAAGAGCAACGGCGAGATGACCGAACCCTGCGGAGTACCCGTACTGCCAAGCTTGTGTTCGGGGAGCTTTAGGTCTCCGGCGTGCAGTTCCACCGTGCGGTTGGTCAAGAAGTCTTGAATATAATTGTAGCTCGTTACCCCCATGTTGAGTCTTGATACTTGTGCTAATATGGCCGAGTGTTTGACTTTGTTGAATGCACTTTGTAAATCGAGACCCAGAATTACTCTGCTGTCTTGTGTCTTGTTGTCGTTGATTTCTTGTCTGCGCCGGAAGCCGATCGTCGTGTCAGAAAACAAAACTATATCCAAGCGCGAACGAAGCCACTGAAAGAAGTCTCTCTAGCCTCCACAGCGTTGACTGCTATGTATGGAACGGAGTAAACGTACGCAGGACCAGCAACGGCCATCGGGGAGTTTGATGCGGCAATTCTTGCTGCTTGGCTCATGGTATATGGAAAAATTAAATTAAAAGAGCACAGAAAAGGACACGGGCAAGACTGAACACCGCTCGTGAGCGCTTCTGGTGTGCAGTCTTATCCGTGTCCTTTTTCGCGCTTTTTTATTTTACTATATGCTTGATGCGAACCAGGACTCGGAAGCCCAGGCGCCCTTTACATTTTGTCGTCAGTGCACTCGAGGCAGAAAAACTGATGACGGGGGAGATCAGACACAGACTTTCTTGGTTTGCCAATTTCAGGTAGAGGCGATAGAAGTTGTATGAACAAAAAAAATGTTAAGAACGTGCTTTTTTGCCAAAGCAAGTGCGCGATGCCTGCACGGAACCTACTGAGAGAAACGAAGCCTCCCAGCAAAGCTATTGCAACAGCAGACAGTGGGTCGGTCTATTCATTTTGCACTTATAATACCCTTGACATACGGGCAAAAGTAAAGTCCTTTGCAGTTAACCCCTTTTGTTACACTGAAGGACCGTTTGCAGAAAAGAGTTGCGCCGATGACACATCGCACCGCACAAGCTTCCTTAGGTGGTTCCTCAGACAAATGCTGCAAAAAAAAAGAAAAAGATGTAGTGCTGCTTGTTAGAGCAGGAAGAGAGAAAACATTAAAAAAAAGTTGCGAATGTAGATTACATTTACGATTGTAAAACCTAAAAATGTTTTTTCAATCGTTGATGGTTGATAATGTGCCGTATTCCTTTATTTTCCTCGACTTTACGTTCTTAGCAGAAATTTAAATTCACCCAGCAACTATGGACATTGATGCTTTGCTGTGCATGCTGTTTATCATGGTGCTGCCCACGTTTCTACGTCCTTTTCCAAGGTTTTGTTGTGGTACGAGCGACGTGATGCGAGCGTTTGAGAGTATAACTAGTTTAAATCTTCCCTGTTCGACAAATCGCATAACCGCTAAAAATTAAAACATTTTCGCAAGGTAAAAAAAAGTACTTATGGGGCACCGTAGCTTTGTGACCGGTTTCCTTCTATTGACGAGTGCGCACGCCCTATCCGCTCCAAAAGTAGATGCGCATTCTTCTTTCCAGTAAAGGAACTTTGCCGTAAGGGAGATACTCCGTTATTGTGTGTCACTGCTCTTAACGCCTTTCCGGTAGATATCCCCTTACCCAAAGAACTTTAGAGTGCCCGCGTGTAAGGGGTATTACAAGGTCGCGTACCCGTTACGCCTGATTGCGTCCGAAAATGACAGCTGGCAAAGGATGGTACCACGCTAACTGCAGTTCAGTTGAGCTGTTGTATATGTCCCTTTCTTGGTTTGAAGCTCCTTAGAAATTATTCCTGCCTTGGAAGAAGGAATGCCAGCTGCGTCAAAGCTCTTCTCAACTGACAAAGAAACTCTATTTTACTTAATTCCGCATGCATATCCTTGTGAAGCCAACAGGGAAGCGATTGACGAATATGAGGAGCTTAATTTTCAAAATGAGTTTTGCATCTTTACCACCAGCTTCACGGAGCTTCTCAAGTTTTATCTCGATTGAACAGTCATTAGCAGCCTTTGCTTCGAGTTCTTGATAGATTCGACTTCGCCCTGCCATCTGGTAGCCGCCTGGTTAGCCTGGTTAGCCTAGTTAGCGGCTGCCCCAGAAAGGCGGCGGTCCCGAGTTCGAGTCCCGGACCAGGACGAATTTTTTCAACTGCGAGGCTTTTTTTCTTTCGGGGAACCCATATGGGTTTCCTTTGTAGCAATTTGCTACGTTTGGATGGATGTCTCATTTTCCCTTGAATAAGTCATTAACTACAAGGAGAACTTCCGAGTCAAGAAAGCCCGTATTTGCAGCGGTTCTTCTATTGCGCCAGTCTTAAATGATATCTTTTTCGGCAGCCTAAAACCACAAGGAATGCAGAACATCGACGTCATGTCACCTGGGGATGAGTCTACAGAGTGGTGCGCAGCAACGACCCAAAGCCCACCGAATACTTGAGAATGGGCATGGACTTGACAAAAGCGAAAACCTACGTTCTGAGAGAATGGCGTCTATTCCCCTTCTTAGAGCACACCGTCAGACTTCTTCATGGGGCAACTCCAAACTGGACGCTGACTCTAGATTTGTTAACTTCCGCTTTATGAATATTCTAAAAAGCTCACAACATTTATCTTGCTTTTTCGGCGTTCCTACTTTAAACGTTTACCACTTGGAATTGTGTCTGCTCCAGAACACTTCAAGAAACAGATGTCTCCCGTATTACAAGACGTCAAAAGGGTTGTGTGTCACATCCAAGGGCATCCTTATCTGTGGTTCGAACGAGCGTGAGCACAGTGAGACAGTCAGAAATTTTCTTCAGCTATTTCTCAAGGCTTCAGTAATATTAAACGAAAGCAAATGCTTGTTTCATGTTCAAGGCTTCACGTTCTTTAGGCACTACCTAGACCGTGATGAAATAAGACCCGATTAAAAGAAGGTTGAAGCCTTTTTTTAAATGCAGAGCCCGAAAAACTGGGTCCACATGCAGAGAATACGGCGACACACCTTGCCAAATTCGTTCCAAATCTCTCGGTCCTGAAACCACTTACTCTCTTGCTATCAAAGAAGCAAGAATTGTTATCAAGAAGCAAGAAATACAAAACAGCGGCATTTTAACAGACGGAAGACAGTGCTCTCATCTCGCGCTGTCCGTGAAGTCCACGATCCATCGAGAGAGACGACCGTCCCAGCTGATGCATCCTCCTTCAGACTCGCGGCGCTAACCCGCCGGAAGCAAGTGAATGGCAAGTTTTCGGTCATCGCACATGCCTCGAAATTGATTTCGGATAGAGAGAAACGTAACGCGCCAATTGAGAAAGAAGCCTTGGTAGGCGACATTTTCAGCGATGATCTTGTCGGAAAGCTGTTGAAGCTTGAGACGGATTATAAAATACTGGTACGCATCTTCACTTGGAAGAGCGTCGATCACCTGATACCAAGATTGCAGAGGCTAAAGATGACAATGATGCGATACCGGTATGAAATCGCATACGTTCCAGTCAAAGACCTTCTCGCTGTAGACATGATTTCCAGAGCCCTCCACGAGCACAAGGAGCTCTAAGAAAACGTTCAATCTTTCGCATGCTCTTTGAAAACCTGGGGCGCTATAACGTAAAACTATTGCAAACTTTTCTATTCCAATTCTGTAATCAGCCTTCCGCGATTGGTCAAAAGCTTTTTTGGACCATCCCCACTTCACCTGTATGTCACACGACGTCACGAAAACCGCTATAGCTCCCCATCTAATATGATGTGTACAGACTGATTATGTATGAATTGACCGAAAAAAGAAAAATAGTTATTTCTGATTCGACGCCTTTTCGCCATTAGCCCCCGGCTATTGGTCAAAAGTTTTCGGTCTGCACCCACTTCACCTGCCTGTCACACGACGTCACAAAATCGCAAAAACTCACCGTGTCAAAGTGACGAGTACACATTTATGATGCATTAATATACCGAACAAAACTGAATTTTCTTCTGAAACGCCACAGGCTGTTCCGTTCCGAAAGGAATAAAAGATGGCTGCCGCCGATCGCTCAGGCACTGGCTACTCGCACCTGCCGGACAGCATGGGTTTATTTGCGTATAATAAAGTTCTTGCGTGGCGGTGTAACGTTTTCGAGCACTTTCGGCACGTTTACGACCTCATTCTCTCAACTTTTCTTTGCTGAGGTTCCGTTTTAGCGTCATTCTTAAGCTTCCGTTGCATACCACCGTGATTTTCGACCAGCCACTGCAAGCTAAGTAAGGGAAAGCTGACCAATCGCAGACGCCAGCATCACCTTCTTCATCGGGTTATCGACTTTCAGTGCAGTGGCTCAGCCCTATCGAATCCCTCTCCAATTGAACGTACTCCTGGCCTCTTGTCAGCCAGTTAGATAAGACAAGCCGCTCAGTGTAGGTAATGTTATTCGTTTTTCAAGCAAACAAAAGTTACCTCCTATGAACGAGGAGAGCATTTGATTAGTCTGTTCAGACAACCCTGCGGGTGACCGCCCGGTGCTTGCGTTGGCGGTTACGCAAAGTTACCGTCAGGAGATTGTAATAAAAAATTGGCAGTGGCTTAGCTCGGCTATGCCAGGATATACGTAGCGAAAGCTAAGGCATAGCATGGTTAACCTTGGTTAATCTTGATTGCAAGGCTAGTAGGCTAGGTTAGTCTGGTTGTCTAGCTATGCTGCGGCGTTTAGCCAGTCATTCGGCGCGCTGTTCGTCTGTTTCCTGGGCGATTCGTTTCCTCGTCATCTCGTTCCGATGTCGATTCCAGGCGTCCTCCTGCTTATCAGAATTGTCGCCGTCCATACTGCCGCCTCAACTGTGGTTGCGGCGCACGCGAGCTCTCCTTTTCAATCCTCCGACATGTTATCAGGCATGCGGCGCAGCTGGCGAAGCCAGCGGAGGCGAACGCAACGACGAGGAACGCGGTGTGACGTCATTCCAAACAGCGGTGCGGAAAGGCGCGGCGCTGCGCCGCGGCGGAACACCTGTGGCTCGGTGCTACTAGTGGCGCATGCGCAGTAGTGACTAAGGAGCGAGAGAGAGAGAGAGAGAGAGAGAGAAATATCCGCGGCGAGGCGCGCGTTGTGACGTTATGTGCCTCCTCGGAGCACCGCCACGGCGAAATCACAAGTTCGCGGCCAATAAAGCTTTCGCTTTAAAACATATTCGAATAGTTTTACGCTATAGGGCCCCTGTATAGGCCTGGAGTGCGGCCTGATCCCGGTGACCAGAACCGGTAATGCACTCTCTCACCAGAGCAGGATTGGCCACCCTGGTGAAGTACTTGGTCACGACCTCCTATATGAACACAACAATCAAACCCCGGCCCTCAGTCCCCAGCAGCCGCGAAGCAACTGACCACGGCGGCGGTCAGACCTGTGACGCAGCAGAGGGTGCTAAGAATCCCTGGCTCTGGACAGGCCGCCATTGGAATCTGAACCTGCCAACGTTTAACGTTAGAACGTTATCTAGTGAGGCGAGTCTAGCAGTGTTAATGCAGGAATTAGAGGGTAGTAAAGGGGATATAATAGGGCTCAGTGAGGTTAGGAGGACAAAAGAAGCATATACAGTGCTAAAAAGCAGGCACGTCCTGTGCTACCGGGGCTTAGCGGAGAGACGAAAACTAGGAGTCGGATTCCTGATTAATAAGGATATATCTGGTAATATACAGGAATTCTATAGCATTAACGAGAGGGTGGCAGGTCTTGTTGTGAAACTTAATAAGAGGTACAAATTGAAGGTCGTACAGGTCTACGCCCCTACATCCACTCATGATGACCAAAAAGTCGAAAGCTTCTATTAAGACGTGCAATCGGCGATGGGTAAAGTCAAAACAAAATACACTATACTGATGGGCGACTTCAATGCCAGGGTGGCGAGAAGCAGGCTGGAGACAAGTCAGTGGGGGAATATGGCATAGGCTCTAGGAATAGCAGGGGAGAGTTATTAGTAGAGTTTGTAGAACAGAATAATATGCGGATAATGAATACCTTCTTCCGCAAGTGGGATATCCGAAAGTGGACGTGGAGGAGCCCGAATGGCGAGACTAGAAATGAAATAGACTTCATACTCTGCGCTAACCCTGGCATCATACAAGATGTGGACGTGCTCGGCAAGGTGCGCTGCAGTGGCCATAGGATGGTAAGAACTCGAATTAGCCTAGACTTGAGGAGGGAACGGAAGAAACTGGTACATAAGAAGCACTTCAATGAGTTAGCGGGAAGAGGGAAAATAGATGAATTACGGACCAAGCTACAGAACAGGTATTTGGCCTTAACTCAGGAAGAGGACCTTAGTGTTGAAGATATGAATGACAACCTTATGGGCATCATTAAGGAATGTGTAATAGAAGTCGGTGGTAACTCCGTTAGACAGGGCGCCAGTAAGCTTTCGCAGGAGACGAAAGATCTTATCAAGAAACACCAATGTATGAAAGCCTCTAACCCCACAGCTAGAATAGAACTGGCAAAACTTCCTAAGTTAATCAACAAGCTTAAGACAGCTGACATAAGGAACTATAATATAGATAGAATTGAACATGCTCTCAGGAACGGAGGAAGCCTAAAAGCAGTGAAGAAGAAACTAGGAATAGGCAAGAATCAGATGTGTGTGTTAAGAGACAAAGCCGGCAATATCATTACTAATATGGATGAGATAGTTCAAGTGGCTGAGGAGTTCTATAGAAATTTATACAGTACCAGTAGCACTCACAACGATAATGTGAGTGAGAATAGTCTTATGCTCTCTAGAATATGCTCACTGACCTGGAGAGGCAAAGCAGAATGGTGGGTCTAAAAATTAATTTGCAGAAAATTAAAGTAATGTTTAACAGTCTCGGAAGAGAACAGCAGTTTACGATAGGTAGCGAGGCACTGGAAGTGGTAAGGGAATACATCTACTTAGGGCAGCTAGTGACAACGGATCCGGATCATGTGACTAAAATAACCAGAAGAATAGGAATGGGCTGGGGTGCGTTTGGCAGGCATTCTCAAATCATGAACAGCAGGTTGCCACTATTCCTCAAGAGAAAAGTGTATAACAGCTGTGTCTTACCAGTACTCACGTATGGGGCAGAAACCTGGAGGCTTACGAAAAGGGTTCTGCTTAAATTGAAGACGACGCAACGAGCTATGGAAAGAAGAATGATGGGTGTAACGTAAAGGGATAAGAAAAGAGCAGATTGGGTGAAGGAACAAACTCGAGTTGATGACATCTTAGTTGAAATCAAGAAAAAGAAATGGGCATGGGCAGGGCATGTAATGAGGAGGGAAGATAACCGATAGTCATTAAGGGTTACGGGCTGGATTCCAAGGGAAGGGAAGCGTAGCAGGGGGCGGCCGAAAGTTAGGTGGGCGGATGAGATTAAGAAGTTTGCAGGGACAACATGGCCACAATTAGTACATGACCGGGGTAGTTGGAGAAGTATCGAAGAGGCCTTTGCCATGCAGTGGGCGTAACCAGGCTGATGATGATGATGATGATGATTCCTATAAAGTAATACCGCTTTCAACTGTTAAATGCACCTAATCAGACCCTACTGGTTTCTTTATTTGTTTATTTATTTATTTAGACCTGGATGCTCCTGGTACAGGATATTAGATTAGGGGTGGCTTGTTACATTTTTCTTACCTATTTATTTAGACATACATTGTCCGAGATGAAAAGACTAAAGGCAGATTAACTCTGTCTGACCATACACAAAGGCGGTTCACTCGTCATTCCAAGTCATTCGTCTTCGATAGGTTACTTGGAGTGGTTAGGATCGTAGTGGTGCGCAGCGTCGGTGGGCCGATGATTCTAGTCGTTCGCTGTTCGAATGAAAAAAAAAGAAAGATTCCAGACGGGCAGCAGTGTGCGCCAGCTGGTGGGCATGCAGCTTTAGAATGACTGTTTCGAAGCGAAAGGCGATGAGCAGGTATGACAATCTAGTGAGCAAGATACGAGTGATCAAGCGTGTTAGAGGTATGAGGGAGCTATTTTCCTGCTTGAAAGATTACTTGTATTTTTACCTTAGAGGCGTTAGAATAGTATGAATAATCCCAGATAACGAATTTAATAGCACTGCTCTGGATGGATTTCATTAGGTTAGTTTGATGCCGATACCAAACTGCGCATATGTAGTTTAATGAAGAAGGGACAAGCCTTATGTTACGCCGCGCATAGCCAATAACAGGTTGGCTTCTTTTGTCAGATTTGTTACGTGATGCGACCAGTTGAGATCATGAGACACTGGGATACCCAGGCATTTGCATAGCGATACTGAATATAACATGTTACTAAATGTTGCTAAAAGATATTTTATGTTAGACGTAACGTTAAGAGACAGGAAGAGAGCTGTCTGGATCAGAAACCAAACGGGTATAGCCGATATTCTAGCTGACATTAGGAGAAAAAAAAATGTGCCTAGGCAGGTCACGTAATGCGTAGGGTGGATAACCGGTTGACCATTAAGGTTGCAGAATGGGTGCCAAGAGAAGGGAAGTGCAGTAGAGGACGGCAGAAAATTAAGGGGGTTGATGAATATAGGAAATTTGCAGGCGCAAGACAGGGGTAATTGAGAACGCTGGGAAAAGCCTTCCTCCTGCAGTGGATGTAAAAATGGGTTGTTGATGATGATTAAACATAACTTCGAAGCAAAGCCGACGTACGCATATGTAATTGACCAGAACGCCGGCGGTGGATAGGTGGTCGGTGGTTTTACGCCAGTTTTCGACAATTAGTAAGTACGTTTAAAGAGTCCTGGGAGCTGTTGATGGCACGGCATAGAACACAGTCATCTGCAACGATGCTGAATAAAGGAGGAGACAATAATAATAATCAGTCAATTAATTAATGATTTATTGGCCGTGTCCAGGAACAACCACGAGGTCTAAGTGCTGGTGCACACATACGATAATAATAATAATATAATAATAATAATAATAATATTTATTGACACACATCCAAAAGGAAAACAAAGGAACGGGCCTAAGTCCACGAGGACTTGTGCGACTAGGCCCGGCAGAGTCGGTACAGCGATGTTGTTACATATTTACATGTAATACATGACAATACTATTAATAATAATAGTAATTATTATTATCTATTCCAACTAGGGAATTCCAACTAGGGATATTCCAACTAGGGAAGAATTGCTTCTTAATAACTTAGTAACGTCTTGTATTGATCACTTCAACATCTGCTCGGAGTTTGCTTCAGTTCATGGTGCAGTGTTACAACAGAAAGTTGCCTACCATTACTTCATAGCTTGTCAGTTACGCTTTCCTTCTCGGTCGTTATCATGTTCTAGCCCCAACACTTGCCACGCTGTTACCGATACGGCTACTTTTGATAAACTGGTCGCCTTGTTCGACTGGCCAGGCCTGCTTGAAAATACCGACAGGCTCGAGCTATATAACGAATTTTCACGTTCGATGGACATTATATATAAATCCAGTGAAAGGACTATTTACATTCGCCAACGCCGCCCGAACCAGCCCTGGTTGAACAGCACGATATTATCCGCGATCAAAGAAAAAGACCTGCTTTGGCAACGGTGCAGACGTTCGCCTAGTAATTGCATTCTGCGTACACAATTTAAAACTTCTCGAAATAAAGTAAATGCTCTTATTCGTGCAGCCAAGCGTTCGTACAACAGAAACCGCTTTTATGAATTTCGTAGAAATCCTAAGAAAACGTGGTCTCTGATAAACGAGGTGAGAGGACTACCTTCAAATTCGGCTAAAGATATTCAAAATCATTTTGATTCAGATTTATCAACGGTCGTTGACAATTTTAACCATTCCTTCTCTCAGTTTTCTCGGGTGTCTAAACAATCATGCTACACCGGTAGCGCTGCTACTCCTGTAATTGAATCCGCTTTCCTACCCACTATGACAGAAGAGCTTTACTCGTTATTGGGCAGCTTTGGCAGGCATCAATCACCAGGTATCGATAAAATTCGCATGTTGGATCTATACAGGAACTACGGCGTTCTGAAACATGTCTTGCTAGAAATCCTAAATGGGATAATTACAAGCGGAAGTATTCCTACGCGGTTAAAAACGGCCGTAGTTCCACCACTTCTAAAAGGTGGTGATGCTAAGTGTGTGCATAATTATCGCCCGATTTCTATCCTGCCTAGTATACCAAAAATTCTAGAAAAACATATTATTCGTAATGAACAGCTTTATTAACAAAGCGGGGGGTTCTCCGACTGTCAATATGGTTTTATTGAAAAAAAGGGCACTCAGGCTTTATTAGAAGAATTGAGTGACCATTTATTTTCTTCACTTGAAAAAAATCTTGTATGTTGTGCACTTTTTTTAGATGTGGCAAAAGCCTTTGACACGGTTTGCCATTCGATTATGCTAGAGAAACTCTACAATTTAGGTTTTCGAGGATCTTTCTTCCGATTGCTGCGCGATTTCCTTACAGATCGCTCCCAGATTGTTTCCATTTCAGACATTTCCAGTTCCCGTGTTTTTCTGAAGGCCGGTGTGCCACAAGGTTCCATACTGTCTCCCTTACTTTTTAATATATATGTTAAGGACATGTGCAACGTGCTATCTGTCTCCAAGTTATTTCAATATGCAGACGATACTGCAATTTTAGCCACACATGTGAATTTTCCAGATGCATTCTCAATCCTTCAAAATGACGTCGGGAAATTAATGGATTATTTTGGTACAAATGTAATTGACATCAATCATTCTAAATAAAAGTTGGTTTGCTTCCATAGCCCACTCAAGTGTGTTTCACTTTCTTCTTCACTTTATCTGCACAGCTCTCGATGTATTAATGGTTCCTGCCCTCCAATAAATTTTTCTGACTCTGTGAAGTATTCGGGCATATGGTTTCATTCCAGTCTTCTTTTTTCTACTCACTTATCTTACATATGTGTCAAACTTCGTAAAATCGTATGTTTACTGTACCGCATCAAAGTGTTTTTACCCTTGTCTGTTAGGAAACTTTTGGTCCACTCGTTGGCCTACAGTGTGCTCAGATATGGGATTACAACATTTGTACATTGTTCTAGTACCTGGCATCAACGTGTAAATAGGTTGCTAAAGTGTATGTTAAAAAGTGTTACTTATGACGCATACAGACCACAAGAGATTAACCTTTTTCAGATGCTAAAAATGCCGAACATGCGCTCACTGTTTATTCAAACAGTGGTGCTGAAACACTTCTGGACGGATACCTTTAAAATCCCCACGGTGCTTTGCCGTCCTTTACTGCGTGCACCTGCTTTTTCAGTTCCTCACACACGTACCAGATTTGGCAGATATACTCGAGGCTTTTATGTTCCAGATATATTCAATGCCCTTCCTTCTGAAATTTCTTGCTGTAAGTCTGTACGCGACATTCGCAAAATTTAAGGGCATTGTACACGGAATGATTATAGGCGTCATATTTTTATTTTTACTGTCATTGTTGAAACATGTCTTCGCTCTCTGGTCATTTCTTCGTTTTTTTTTTCTTTGTTGTTTTTTCGTGATTCTCTTTTTTTTTTTTTTTGCCTTGTACTTTATCACTCGCTACCTTAGTTTTCAATGTCTTTTTATTTTTATTTCTTGCAAAAGAAAGAAAAGTCAGTTTCTGGCTGACTCTTGTTACTGACTGCCGGGTTTCGCGTGACAAGCCACTGTGATGGCTTAGGCGAACCCGATTTCTGTACTTATACTGGCAGATTTGATAATAAATTATTATTATTATTATTATTATTATTATTATTGTTATTATTATTATAGTGCCCTGGAGCAGCTACGGAGCCTTCGTACTGGTGCACTTAAAGAGTAGTACGCAAGACAAAAATGTACAAATAAGACATTTGTGGTAGACAAAACAATGAAAGATGGAGAAACAAATAGGGAAACAGAAAACCAGGAGGCGGACGTAAAAGGGAGTTAATCATACAACACAATTATCTACATACATACAAAACACAGACTCTGAAATATGTCGACACAGAAATACTCATTAGATGTTTTTTGGGAGTCGAGCCATAGAACAGTCTCTAGTGCAACAAGGCCGCGCCGAAAAGGAGCAATGCTGCCTGGTATACTTTTCCGGCACGAAAAATATCACATGAACAAGAATCTTTGGACAATGTGTAATACTAGTGACCACCTTACAGACGAACGGAACGTCTGATTTAATGCGTCTTGATTGTAGAGCTGTGAGTTTAGCTATATTTGAGAAGGATGGACTATGGTCGCCAGAAGGGTGCTTGTAAATATGATGTCAGAATTAGATAGCTAACAGAGCTCTGTTCATTAATGTCAACAAGGCAAGACCTATTGCTTACCTAATTAGATATCATGGTAGTGATGGAAGAAAATATGTTCGTTTGCGTTAGCCTTGTAATAAGGAACTCATGGCAAGCTACATCAAATGTTTCACTTGTCTCAAAGTAAACAGCGTCTAATTGGCCCCTAACATGTACCCCACTGGAAGCATGGGTCATAAATGTGATCACGTTTGTTGCTGTGGAGCGCCCTGATGCAAAGCCATGCTGTTAGTCTATTAAAATGTTCTTGGCACTAACAGAAACCAAGGAATACACTACAGATTCAAACACCTTAGACACAGCGCAGAGGATAGATATAGGCCGGTAGTTAGTGATTGCATGTCTAGTACCCGATTTGTGCATGGGCACTACCCACGCTACCTTCCGAGAACTACAAAACATGCTAGACTTTAGGAAACTATTTAAAATGTTTATGAGAACAAAGTCAAAGTCAAAGTGTGGTTTATTTACATCGCCAAAAATTAACGATGCGGGTAGGACTGGGCAAAAAGTGAACAAAATCACTTGAGGGACGCCCGAGCCCCCCTGTACAAGGCATACAGCGAAAACGCACAGTGTAAATGACATGGTATTGTTCTGGCTATTTAACAAGACAAAAACATCTCGTATTCACATGTGTTTGTGAACAAAGCATAAAAACAAAGAAGAAACACAGCATAATACTTGCACAAAAAGGAAACACAGAAATTCATTGCAGAAGGATAAGATACACAGGATACATCGCAGCAAGATAAGAAAAAAATACATAAATGCGGCTTTCAAAAAAGAAGATATTAGTCAATTAACGCACGTACTTCTCAGGTCAACTAGTCAACATGTTTCCGGAATTATACCCCTAGACAATAATTTATTCAAAACAGTGGGCAGGGTATGTCGGAGCATCTGTTGCCCGTACATTGTACGGGAGAAGAGAATGTGCCAGATTTCTTTCTTGAGAAAGGAATATTCTGAAAGATTCTGACAAATATGCTTTTTACGTCTTACAGGGCAACTCCGGCGATTTCTTAAGCATGTTAGGACAAATGGCATTGACAGTCCTGTCTCCGGTGAAGTGGTTCTACTTGCTTAGAGACTCGTTAATAATTTTAAATACACAAATAAACGGGGCGCCGAAACCGAAATCGAAACGGGTAGCTGCTTCGAGTGTCGTCAACAATGAGTCGATGACGTCCGAGCCTACACAACCGCAATACAAAACTCGCAGAACGCATGGTAAACCCGCAGTAAACGTGGTAATAACGCGAAAAAAACAAATTGGCGATGTCTTCCGACGAAAACCTTGTATACTGAATGTTAATAGGGGCATAGTACTTTGTTGCAAAAAACGAGACTAGTGCATTACACTTTCGTCTGTCTTGCATCGTTGAAATTTTAAACTTTTGCAAGTACAAAGCAGCCGACACTTTCACGTTTCATTCAAATACAATATGCTGCGGGGAATCCGTGCCAACCACTTCATTTATAGAAAACAATACGAGTGAAGACGAATTGGCTTTTCAAGTTACATGAACACTAGCATGCAGCCCTGTCCAATTTAATTCTGCTGAGATTTCGGCTGCAACATGCAAAGCCGTGCTTGCACCACAGGCTATTTATAAAGGTTACCTACCTTGACGTGCAGCAACAGAGATGTCGACGATGAAGGTCCGACCACCGACCACAAAAATGGGCGAAAGAGCTAAAGAAAGCCATTCGTTTGCCTGTTTTTGTGTTTGGTAGTCGGTGGTTACATGTTTACAGTAGTGAACGAAAATATATATGTTCCATTTTGGTCCTTCGAGCTAAACAGCTCGCAAGGTTGGTGCTGTGTTATGGCACCAGCTCGAGCCCTATATGGCACTGTCAATAACAAAAATGTTATCTGTCTTTATCCTTTTGGCCTCCACCACAAAGATGGATAACATAGCGTTTAGTGACGGTAGGCCATAAAGCCTGACTTCCCACTTTATTTCACGGCGCTCACTGTTGTCTGTTTCAGAGTTATTATGCGACGAAATAAGTCTACCTTTAACGCATTATACACTAAACCTGTAGTAGCATGCCAAACCTTGTGCTCTGCTAACTTCCCCTCCCATCATTAAAATTTATCTCCCCAGCACGTATGTAATTTCACACTGGTTAATACTATAGTTTTCTTGCAATGCGTTCTTGGAATAACCTGTATCGTACACGGTGGGTGGGCTATGCGATGTGAATAAAGAACGATGGCAGTGCGTGTTCAAGAGACTATTGCCCTAGCTTAGCGGTTTGGCATACGACAGCTCCAACAATCTGAGTAGGTGAGCATACAGGATATCAATAAAAATATGTCTTTTTCTTCACTACTGTATATACTAAAACCTGAACTCGATAAGAATACCACCCAAAAGAAAATTCCAAGCATAACATAGAGCTAACTTTGGGCACACCACAAACAAACAGGTGACTTTATCAATTCGTGAGCTTACATCATTAAGGCTCAAAGAATTGACAACTAGTACGTTCTATTACCTTGCCAGCATGCCTTGATAGCTGAATCTCCTACTCTTTGGGGCAAAATGGATGAGGAGGCTGTGAAATGCTTCGAAGCCAAAAGTCTGCGTGGTTGGTGATGCATTTGGCTGGTTCCGGAGAAGGCACGTAGCGGCCAGAATTGACCTTAGTCTTTGAAATGGCTCTGATCCTAAAAGCAACAGTATTCGCATCAGTGCATGCAGACGTCAGCGCAGCTTCATGAAAAGCCTGTGAGTTGTAAATTCCTGAGATTACACCATATATCATAACCGTGTTACAGAACAACCGTAAAAAACTTGAAAACCATTCAGACATTACCTTCTAGCAACCAGTCACGGTCTGGCAATAGTCCATGAAAGCACAAAGGATGCAGCAGGTCGAGGTGCTCGTGAACATTCACCATGTGACGAAGGATTGAGAGCTACCTTGCTAGAAATAACTTCTCGTCACCATCGGTGCTGACTGCGCACCAATATAAATGGTGGATGATAGTCCTCCTCCACCCCAGCACAATCTCGAGTTGCTTTGTACGGCCAAGAGCGTAAATCTTCTTCTTCAAGCCTATTAAAAGAAGTACAATTAAATGTGGAGTTTCATTGCATTCAGCAGCACATAAAGGCGTGAAACCTTTATGCATCTTGAAATTATGCACACTGTACTAAGAGCATATGACGACTTGCAACTCGCCTTTTGCAATGTACAACAAGTCGGACAAATGTCTTATATTGAGGTGGCGCTTTTCATAAACGCCTTGATCTCGGAGTGCCTGTCAGTCACAAGTGATGATATGAGCACATCTTGCTCGATTATGTGGGCAAGGGCTCTCTCTAAACCTTTTTTCTCCATCTTATTGCTGGATTACACTTCAGTGAACTGGAGAAAAGTTATTAATGAATAATTATGGCGTTTTACGTGCCAAAACCACTTTCTAATTATGAGGCACACTGTAGTGGAGGACTCCGGAAATTTCGACCACCTGGGGTTCTTTAACGTGCACCTAAATCTAAGTACACGGGTGTTTTCGCATTTCGCCCCGAACGAAATGCGGCCGCCGTGGCCGGCATTCGACCCCGCGACCTTGTGCTCAGCAGCCTAACACCATAGCCGCTAATCAACCACGGCGGGTTTGAAAGTTACTCAATTATACAACTATAGCAACTATACGATTATAGCAGCTAAAAAAAGTACACCCAGTGGGTGTAATTACACTTTGCATTGCGCTTCATGCTTCATGATGACGTAAAACAGTAAATGGCATACAAATGTATCTGAGCTGAAGACACCGGACATCGCTGTCTCATTTAAAAAGGTTTGGAATAAATGTCAGCACACAGGGAGTTTTCCCATATTTCATCTGAATAATTTTTTTATTAAAAATAAAATACTGCACCTTGATAAGTTCCATGAGCAGGACTTTATAGTAGTGTCCAGTAAAGTATATGTACCAAAGTCAGCAGAATGACCGGGTGTGTCACACCTGCCATCACCTGCCAGGGAAAGTGGCTGCTGTTTCACTTTGTCAACAATGCCCCTTTGATGTGGCATCCATGCCTGAAAAGGAAGCACAAAGCACTATTCTTAACTGTAATACTGGATAAAATTTTAAGCGCCTATAATATGAGATTGTCTTATTGAAATCGTCCCATGAAATTGACTACACTTCCTTGCAGGAAATTTAATGTCATAGAGTTATAATTTTGTGAACTGCGGCTACTGCTACTCCTCAACACAGGTTTTATTGTAAGTGCATGTTCAATGTGCTGAAACATCCATACCAACATTATATGCCGTGTGGCCGAATTAGAGAAAAGCTACTGTGCACATACCTGTTTTAAAACATTCTAGTTGTGTTTCCACCAATATTGCATTTATTAAACTTAAGCTTAGCTGTGACACGCTTCCCTACAGCTGTTGCTTATCATTTTAATAACATATTTACGAGTACAAACCTGCTGTACTGCTGGGAGAAGGTAGCACCTCTGGTACTGAAAGTACTGGGTTTTTTGTAATGATTGTGCTCACATCACAGACAAGAGCCGGATAACTTTCGTTGGGCTGCTACTAGTGAACAGGATCACACAGCTTAGGACCTTGTGAGTCCAAAAGCTTCGCTCAAGTACACGCTGTCTTTATAGCACTCCGGAGTGAGGTGATCCGAGCATACAGACGCGTTTTTACTTGGGGACCAGTCGGCGACCCGAACAGCACAAAGCCACTTCTTCCGAAGAGCGCTGATGGAAGGAAACCTGTGATAACAGACACACTTCGTCTTCGTTGTTGTGTCCTTGCAACCGCCAGCACAATACCTGCTGCCATCGCTTTCCCGCCTACAATGCCTACAGACCGAAGAAGAACGCTTGCAACGACGAGCGTCTATCAAAATGATGATTGTCGGCCGCCGTCCCGCAGAAGAAGCAACGGGGTTCGTCGAGCGGCGCTGTAGGTTCGCACGCCACTAGAAAAGGGTGGCCAGTAAAAAGTTCTACATTCGTGGGCATGAGTTGGGAACACGTAACCAATTTTTAAAATTCTATTTCAGGAAAACTAAGCGACTTGTAGTCGCATCGTTTGGCACAGATAATCAGAGTGCCGAAGAGCATATATGTTCAAACTTTTATTGAGATCGGTGGACATCAAAAATTGTCGGAGTTGCCCTTGAAGCAGTGCGGGAGAGATACCATCAGTGCCTCAAGAAAGACAAAGTAGAAGCGCGTCATGCATTGAAGACAAGGTCTTCGTTGACTGATACTGTACATGCTGTACCAGACTAAGAAGGATGGTGACTTGAAGTAGAAGCATTTTCTACACCAAATACAGACGAAAATCTTCTGCAAAGGCATCAGCGACGTTCGAAAACATCGCCATTTTCATCAACAAGACGTACATATTTGGTGCTCTTCTTAAAAGACTAAAGGAGCAAGAGTATAACCAGAAATATTTTTAATAACATGTCTTGCTGGCTTTACAATGTTAAGAGTGTTATGTGAATAAAATTTGTGAATAAAATTTTCAAAAAAATACGACAACGCCTAAATTAATGTTGCCGCTTATCCAGGCCTGTTTGGTCCGCTTTTCTGCGTGCATGGTTTTTTTTTTAGTACGAAGCTTCTAAACCTACGCCTGACGTGCGCGTAAACAATTTGTCGCCTTAAGGGTACGACAGAATGGCGGATCCATAAGGAGAACGCTCTTACGCAACCACATTCCGCGATGCTCCGCGCTACCTTCAAAGTACAGTGGTTCGAATACGTACAAAGCTGCTCATCACACACGCGTACCTCCCCACCATCAAATGTGCTTGGTGGAATCCTGCGCAAACAAGCGAGGTAATGTACGAGCTGTAGAAGACTCCGACTGCACTCAGTGCTGGCGCGGCGGAGGGCTTGCTAATCTACGAAAGGGGGGCGCTCAGGAGTGGCTCTAGGCGTTAGCACATCGGATAGCGGCAGTCTAGCACATCGGATAGCAGCAGTCCGATGTGCTGCAACCACTCCGCTCGTCTGCTGCCTTGCAGAGGGACACGATGTCGCAGCTTGACATATTGCCAGTCGCTACGGTTGCAGTTCTCAACGCAACAAAGTCGAATCATAGTGCTCGCGAAAAGACTGAGACCGACTCTGACCGCGGAGCTCTTGTCAAAATGGAGCACGTTGTAACACAAGCATACGACGCTTGCTGTGTGCCGAAAGTGCTAAAGTGTAGTGAGAAAGTATTCTTGCGCATTCTCTTTCGGTTACTTTCTTTTATATAAAAAAAATTACCTAACATTCCAATTATTACAAATATCACTTGTTCACCATAAAGGTGGAAAAATTATCGATGACGTGCCCTGGGCAGCCAATCAAATAGCTCGCCGTACTGACGTCAATAGGGTGATTTACTTCATATGAGTAAGGGCGGCTGAAAATTCCGCCGAGCAATGTGCTGCGATCGCCAGCGATGTACATTTTTAAAACCTTTGAATAAATTACACGCTTTACGCAGAGCACCTAGATGCGTCAATTAATGATGAGGAGGACCTACTCTAACGCCTCAGTACGTTTTTACAAAATCGTCAGAAACGTTTCAGGGTCTCTTTAATATAAAACCGCACTATAATGAATGTTTTTGACTACCGACTTTCAATGATCAACACGGTGGCGACGGCGATCTAAGCCTTTCACTTCGAAGCCGTAGCGGATGGCACTTCAAGAACCGCTGACATTTACAAAATACATTCTGTTGAGATCGCTTCAACGTTTTCTCGCCTAATTTCATACAGAAATGGCAAACAATCTGCTATCCGTGGCGTCCGTACGCCGCTGCAAAGCAGGTAGGTGCGAGCCGGCGCGAGGTGTGCCGGCGGCGGCCGGACTTGAGGCCGGGACGCTGGAGCCACCGCTTTCGAGCAAGCCTCAGAAATCATGCTTTGCCTTCCTGTCCACAGACTAAAAGTGTTCGGCTACGTCGAGGTCGTCGTTCGCTGCTTCACGCTCACCAGCTGCGTGCGATTTGTCAGGATATTGGAGGAGAGCGGACGCAAATACTAGCATAGCATCCAAGGAGGCTATCATACAAGTTACTCGCCGTGATGTCAGGATACTGCTACATGTATACTACGCACATGTAATTATCTGTTCTTTTAGTAATAAATAAATTATGAAATTATGAAATAAATTATGAAAATTATGAAATTACATGCGAGAACCAAAGATTACTCACCCAGTTGGCGTGACTGTCCCCGCACACCATTGACGATATCAGAAGGCTAACTACTGGTGTCTGTTGGAGTTTGGAGAATCTCCAGGAGAGTCGTGGTAACGAAGATTGTTGCAATGCAGTCTACTAGGCTACAACTACCATAACCATAACGTAAATACAGTGGCTGGAGCATCACCGTAGCCAGAAGTGATCGGGAAAAATAGCTCCGACTTTGGAGTATGCCGTCTCTCTCCAAGCGCCTCTACTGCAAAGCTTGTTAAGAACTTGGAGTATGCCGTCTCTCTCCGATCGCCTCTACTGCAAAGCTTGTTAAGAACGGCCCGCTGACGTGCAAGTTTTGCCAGCCAGTTGCGACAGCGGGCGTCAACTTTTCCTGGAACGCCACCGCAAACCTCTAGCCACGGCGTGACTAAGTCGACTGTGTGTGGAGAACAATACGCGCGTCCTCGACTCTCCGTCGCTGGAGCCAAGATGAGTGCGACGAAGAAGGCTTTGTGCGTGAACCCGCCACTGCCAACCTGGTCTGCTGTGAACGAGGGAGTCCCCGAGGGAACGTAGTTCAAGGCCCCTTCCCACTCGCCGTTCGAGACGCAAGACAATGGGCAACCGGCCGCGCTGCGGGGGTCAGCTCGGGGAATAAAAGGCACCTTTCCTGACGTAAGCCCCGAGTTCGGCGAAGACCGCCTGACCTCGGTTGGGGACGGTGAACCTCGGGCAAAGAAGTGTGTGTGTGAGTGTGTGTGTGTCCCGCCCGCAGAGAGGCGACTCGTTTACGATGACTGTTCGAACGTTTCCCTCACCCTGGGATCGAGGGAGGACCGAGTGTTTATAAACCACTGTTGTGCGGCCGCTCAGTGTACTATCTCTCGCAATCATGCTAGACTGATGAACTGCAGCGTCCTGATGTAGATACTGTAAATAAACCCATATTCCTCGTTCTCGATGAGAAGCAGTCCTTCCCTTCAACAACGTCCTCAGCGTGGATAAGTTGGACGACGGCATGGGCCAGCTACCTTCTAATTCATGCCCGACTCCAATCTTGACAACTGATTACGAGCGATGGGATTGAGCCCCCATCCTATCAACTGGATGTCAGCGCTGGGATCGTCCTACAACCCTTACAAGCTGTATCTGCGTCGTGCTAGCCGTGCTTTCTGCTAGAGAGAGGGTGGTGTCGCTTTGTACCGACGTTCGAGTTCGACAGTGCCCTCCCTGCAGCTTTCTAGAATCCCGGCACTCGACACAGTGCACAACGCTGGCGTACTCATGTGTGGCCCATTGACTTGGTCTCCCGTTCACGTCTGGGTATATCCGTTTGCCCCGTAGCCTTCTGCCTTTCATGAGGCTTTTCGTACTTTATAGTTGCAATTGTCCCTCTACATGTTATCTTCGAGAGTGTCTTCTTTTCTTCGCAGACGCCGACAGCCGTATGTGCAAAACTGCAACGCGGTAGTCAGCAAATTGTAAAAGCTTTGTTCAAATTTATTTTCTGGATACTTTTTGTTTGTACGTTTGCTTGTACCCCGCGTTTTAGGAAATACATCTTCGATTGTTGGTCGGTGCTTCCTGTCTCTGTAGTGTAGTGGGCGCTCCACGGTGCGTCACCGAGAAGCCGCCGCTGGCGAGCGGAGACGCAGACGAGCCGGCACGCAAGTGACACTGCATATAGAGCTGTATATCTGGTTGCATGGTGCGCTCGAGCACCTCCTTGCTCTGATTGTAGGGTTTGTGTTCCAGCTGTGCATTTGATGGCGTCGCTTGCGGCGGTGATGCGCTTGCACCGCCCAGCTACGTGCCGACGGCGCCAGCAAACGTATTTTGCTTTCGCTTCGAAACCGTCGCGGATGGCGCTTCAAAACGGCCACAAATGCATACATTTGAGGTAGCTTAACCTTGTCCCCATAGTAATTTCACGCATAAAAATGAGATAGGCTGCCTGATATCTGCGGCGTCTAGGCCGATATGCCTGAGTACGAGCTTGTCTCGCTGCGCGTCAGCAGCTGGGCGCTGCTTTGAGTTGAACTATTCTCGTATCGCAGCTCCAGTTCGAACTAGAGGTTTGACCCTGGCGTTCGCTTGTCATGAAAAGTTTAAACCTCAGGTTTTGCTACTTAGCATTACTTTCCATCGAAAAGAACTTATTTCAGCCGATGTTCGGGTCACCGGCGGCGGCGATGCACGATACGCACGCAAGGGAGAAACGTTCCTCCCCTTTTGATTGCCACAAGGGGGTGCGATATGTGAAGTGCGTGTTAAGGAGGAACTCACCAGCCTGAAGGAGGAAAACGGCTACTTTTTCTCGCTCCCTTTTTTTTTTTTTAAGAGTGAGTGGCTAATACATCAACTAAAGAAACGGTGGCTTAGCTCATTCCTTTTATTCGCCTAATCAGTTTTTTTTTCATTGCGGCTGTTCCTCTAACGCGGCGAAACCCTTCTGGCCACTTCGATCTGATAATGGCAAATGACAGCGTCAGCGCGTCCTAATTGCCGCTCGATCGACATCCAGGTATATATTGCGCCGTCCGGTAGTGTGTACAAATACGGTAGGTTTATTGCATTGTTTCTACACAATTTTTATTAACTCGTGGCCCACGGTCTGATGCGTGTTGCCTTCCGGCAGCCATGAGGCCTTACCTGTCATCCTGCCTTGTCAGATGTACACAAGTGGCCAAGAAAGTTTTCGCCACGTGAGGCAAACTGCCGCAGACAAAAAAAAAAGAAACGATGGAAAAGAAATTGTAAATTGGTATCGAACCAAGGTACTCAGCGAAGCAGTGGCTGATTTTACCGCAACGCTGACAAGACGGCCGACTTATAATCATTTGTTCCCAGGTTTCTGCCACATAATTTGACAATTTTGGCGTTTCTAAAAACCAGTCTTTGAGCGCTTCCTCTACTTTCTACTCTAATCTTTTATAAAATAACGAAAAGAAACAACCACTGCATGTTTCGTTAGGAAAGCGAGTGATCAGATGAGTTGGCACTGGTTCCCATTGAAGTGGGATATTGCACGTATATTCTCCATTACGTTTACGGAGACCCCCATCTGTAAATCCCTCACTACTTGAAGTAGACGGAACAGAATCAAAACAGACGTGGCTATATGCGGACGCAGCCGAAAATGCATTTAAACGTATGCACAACTATACGACGTCTGGTGTGACGCCGTAACTCGCGTTACCCACATTTAAGTCTTTGTCAGTGGTCTGCAATTGCATAATGGTACGATTAAAGCAGTCTCTCGGAAAAGCGCCAAGAAAGAACTGCCTTGAGCGACAAAGCAAAGGGCGATAAACGAGAATAGACGTGGTCGACCGAGGGGCCCGATTTTTATTAGTCATATTATAAGAAGCCAACAAACACTGACACCAAGGACAACATAGGGGAAATTAGATGGGCTTAATAAATGAAATGAAGAAACAATAAATTAATGGAAATCAAAGTGGATGAAAAAACAACTTGCCGCAAGTGGGGAACCGAACGTGGAATGCGAAGGTTGTGGGTTCGGTTCCCACCTGCGGCAAGTTGTTTTTTCATCCACTTTGATTTCCATTAATTTATCGTTTCTTCATTTCATTGCACGGCTACCCTCTCGGCCGGGGATTTACGATCAGACCAGCTTCCCCTTGGCAGTAAAGGCACCCCGCAAGGTTCAGTTATCTCTCCCATGCTCTTTAACTTAGTCATGATTGGCCTTGCCAAGCAACTACAGCAAGTCGACAATATCAACCATACCATCTACGCCGACGACATCACCATCTGGTCGTACCGAGGCAGTGATGGTCAAGTGGAATCAGCCCTCCAAACGGCGATTGACACAGTTGAAGCCTATCTCCAAGGGACCGGACTGCGCTGTTCGCCGGCTAAATCGGAGCTTCTGCTATACAATCCCATTCAGCGTGGTCGCCCTCCCAAATACCAATCTGATCACCGACCCTGTGACGCCATCACCCTACGCCTTCAAGATGGCAGTCCTATCCCACACGTCCCTAGTATCCGGGTTCTCGGTCTCACCATCTCTACCAACGGCTCCAACGCCTTGGCTCTCAACAAGATCTGTGCCCAATCTCAAAACACCCTACGACTTCTTAAACGTATATCTAACCGACGAGGGGGACTCAAAGAAGAAAGCCTTCTCCGACTCGTCCAATCCTTTGTCATATGCCACATTACCTACGTTGCTGCGTACCTCAACTGGTACCGGGCTGAGCAAAACAAGCTCGACACCCTCATACGGGGGGTCTACAAGCAAGCACTTGGTCTCCCGCATTGTACCAGCACTGAACTCTTCAACCAACTGGGAGTTCACAACAACCCTTCCGAACTCATTGAAGCCCAACAACGCTCTCAGCTTGAACGGCTCACCCTTACTGAAACGGGGCGCTTTATTCGGTCCACGCTTGGCTTCACCTACCATTAGCAACAGGGCCCCAAACAACCGATCCCGACCGACATCCGTAGCTGGATCTACATAGACCCTATCCCTAGAAACATGCACCCTGAATATAACAGGGCCCGGCGCCAAGCTCGGGCCGGAGCTATCATAAAAGCCCTTGCCCACGTACCTGGCGTCACATTTGTTGATGCAGCCCAATACTCCCATGGCACACGATTTGTGGCCGTCGCCACACGCGATGGAGTCCTACACCACGCCTGTAGCGTCACTACCCCCACTGCCGAGACGGCTGAAGAAGTGGTCATCACCCTGGCCACTTTAGATCCCACCTGTCACACCATAGTGTGTGACTCTCGCTCAGCCGTTACTAACTTCAGCAAAGGCCGTATTTCTCCCCAAGCTCTTCAAATCCTCTGCCAGGCACCACACTCTAAAGACAGCATAATCTCCCTAACATGGATCCCGGCCCATGCGGGCCCTGTCCACCCACACCTCCCCAATCTCAACGAGGTCACCCACTCCATTGCGCGAGGCCTAGTCAACCGCGCCGGAGTCACTGGAGATGAGTTGGACACCAGGGACAATCTGACAACTTATCTCGTTAAGGCCTTTTACCTCAGTCGCCGAACCTTCCCCCAGCCTCACCCAAAGTTCAGCCGGGCGCAGGCTACCGCCCTGCGTCTACTACAAACAAACACGTACCCTTCACCCGCCCGCCTCCACCTTATATTTCCAGACGTCTACACTACCCCCAACTGCCGGTGCTGTGGAATTCACCCGGCTACGCTTCCGCATATGCTATGGGAGTGCCCAGCACAGTACACACAGACTAACACCACGACTCTCTCGTCGAGGTTGCATGAGGCTCTGCGGAGCTCCGCCCTCGACGACCAAACCTGGGCGACCCAGCACGCCCGCGAGGCGGCGGCGAGGCAAGCCCTCGACGTCCCTTCGTGGGAGGCTTAGGCCCGGCCATCATAAAGTGCTGGTTCTACAATAAAAGTTTATTCCTCCTCCTCCTCATTTCATTTATTAAGCACATCTAATTTCCCCTATGTTGTCCTTGGTGTCAGTGTTTGTTGGCTTCTTATGATATGACTAAAGCAAAGAGTGGGTCACTCGCGCCTGTTCGCGAACGAAAACTGAAGGCGACTTCAAGGGTGGTCGGTGGCGACTGTGCCGGTCAGAGGAGAGTTGCGTTTCTCTAGTTGCTTCAGCTAGTTACCGTTTCTGTTGATTTGAGAATCGCAATTTCTACTTAAATATCTTCGTGTAATAACGAAATGATGCAACACGGACGCATTTGTATCAATGAATTTAGTAGATCGGCAGTGGGGCGTAATGATGTCACTAATCTGTTTGCGAGAAGCACACGTCGTCGTGGTATCGCGTCAAAGATCACCGAATGGAAGGTTTTTCTCGGCGCACATCGACGTTATGGAAGCAGACGCAGCAGTCGTTGCATGAAGACGCCGATCTGCGCCGCGGGCTGCCCTGCCACACACACGAAACGAGCGCTGACGCGAGGGGAAGCACGCATTTAGTGGTTCCGCATGCGCATGCCCGTTCACCTTCGTGTGAAACATGCAAACGCGAATAAAATACGCCGGATGTACTCCCATGAAAACGCTGCCTGTTACGCCTAACACACTTGCAAAAAAAGTTGAAGGTAGACGTCGGATGGTACCTTTAGCCGCCGCCTTCTTAGTTTTATAGCCGTTTTTAGTTCTTTAGAAAACCCACTAGAAAATTTTGGCCTTTTGGCTGTTTTCGTAGGTATGAATGTGTGCATATGATCTTAATAAATTTTGTAAATAAATTAACCTATTCATCAACCTCAACTGCCCGTCTACGAACAACCAGTCACCGTTTTCAACATTTATTTATTTATTTATTTATTTATTTATTTATTTATTTATTTATTTATTTATTTATTTGGTTAACAATACATGATTTTCATTATTCTTGGGGTGAAAGCTGACATTTGGTAGTCACCTGGCCAGCCCTCTAGCACCATATTAGCATACATTGCACAATATATTCACATAAAAGACCGAAATTAACATACAGGACGTACATGCACGACTGAAAAAAATAGCAACCGGATTTCTTCTACTACAATAGGCACTGACACGTAACTGTAACAGCATATACAACCAGTATTTCAACTACAACAATACAATCTACAACCAGTATACAACTACAATAAAAAATCAGTAATCCTACCACAAAAATTTAAATACAACGTCAGAGTCAAGAAAGTATACCTTCGATTGCTTGTTAAGTGGTGCTAATGAAGGATAACCTGTAAATAAAAACAGTATATTACGGGTGAGTATATAACAGATTCTGAATTTGCCGATTTAATAACTGCAGTCCGTAATTTGGTGTTGGCTTGGTAAACATCAACTGCCTGAAATCATATCTTAAGGAAGTGTGCGTGTGCGTGGATAGAAGTAATTGACAATCACCTATGTAATGAATAAAATAAGATCATAAAGACAATGACTGTGTATTGCGTGAATACTAACAATATGGTCCACGATGAAATAGGAGGGAAACAAATAAATTATAGGGTTTTACGTGCTAAAACCACTTTCTGATTATAAGGCACACCGTAGTGGGGGACTCCAGATTAATTTTGACCACCTCGAGTCATTTAACGTGCACCTAAATCTAAGTACACTGGTGTTTTTGCATTTCATCCCCCATCGAAATTCGGCCGCCGTGGCCGGGATTTGATCCCGTGATCTCGTGCTTAGTAGCACAAAACCATAGCCACTAAGCAACCACGGCAGGCGAAATAGCAGGAAGCATGTTCATTATAGGTTAGTTGTAGTAAAGCGGGTAGCTCATTTTCGCATGTGGCGGAGGTTATTTAAGTTGTTTTCAGACGTAACTCGATCCCCAAACGAGGATACAGTAATGAAGGCGCGAATTAATTAAAGAAAAAGAAAACTGGCATCTGAGATGCTTAGGTGGTAAGGTGTGGTGTCTGTTTAATATACCTTTCATTTTCGAAATGCTGTGTATCCCGAAATCTACATGTTGCGTCCAACGCAGATTTTCGTGAAACTGAACTCTTAAAAATTTGTATTGCCTTACACGCACTAACACCTCAGATAGTAACTTAATTGATTTGTCAGATATAACTGGTTTATTAATGGCATAGAATAACATAAATTTGGTTTCACTTACATATATTTTTAGCTAATTGACATACAACCATTCTGATGAATACTGTAACCAGGAATTTACCAAAGGTACGAGAGTAGCTAAGCTACCAGAAGAAAAGGAAATGCTCGAGTCGTATGTATATATCAGGGGTGCGGGGAACAGACGCATGAGTGAGAACGAACGTAGCACCTAGCGTTGATCCTTGCGGGTTTCATCATCATCATCAGACTATTTTATGTTCACTGCAGGACGAAGGACTCTTCCTGCGATTTCCAATACCCTTGTCTTGCGCCAACCGGTTCCAACTTGCGCCTTCACATTTCCTAATTTCATCACCCCACCTAGTTTTTTGCCATCCTAGACTGCGCTTCCCTTCTCTTGGCACCTATTCTGTAACCCTAATGGTCCACCGGCTATCAATCCTACGTATTACATCGCCTGCCCAGCTCTAATTTTTACTCGTAATGTCAACTAGAATATCAGGTTTCTCCGTTTGCTCTCTGGTCCTCACGGCTCTCTTCCTGTCTCTGAATGTTACGCCGAACATTTTTCGTTCCATCACTTAGTGCGCGGTCCTTAACTTGTTCTCGAGCTTATTTGTCAACCTCTGAGTTTTTGCCCCATTTGTTAGCACCGGTAGAATGCATTGATTGTACACCTTTCTTTTCAATGTAGTGGTAAGCTCCCAGTCAGGACCTGGCAATGTCAGCCGCATGCACTCCAACCCATTTTTATTCTTCTACGAATTTCCTTCTCATGGTCAGGGTCCCCAGTAATTTATTTAGATAAATGTGCTCCATCAAAGGCTCTAGAGCCTGACTGGCGATCCTGAACTCTTGCTCCCTTACCCGGCTATTGATCATTATCTTTGTCTTCTGCATATTGACCTTCAACCCCACTCTTACACTCTCTCTGTTAAGGTCCTCAATCATTTGTTGTAACTCGTCCCCGGTGTTGCTGAACAGGACAATGTCATCTGCAAATCGAAGGTTGCTCAGATATTCGCCGTCGATTCTTACTCCTAAGCCTTCCCAGTTTAACAGCTTGAATACTTCTTCCAAGCACGCAGTGAAGAGCATTAGAGAGATCGTGTCTCGTTGTCTGACCCTTTTATTTATAGGTATCTTCCTACTTTTCTTGTGGAGAATTAAGGTAGCTGTGGAATCTCTGTAGATACTTTCCAAGATATTTACGTAAGCGTCATGTACTCCTTCATTACGAAACGTCTGACTGCTGGTATCTCCACTAAATCAAATGCCTTTTCGTAATCTATGAAAGCCATGTAAAGAGGTTGATTCTACTCTGCAGATACCTCGATTACCTGATTGATGACATGGATGTGATCCATTGTAGAGCATCCCTTCCTGAAGTTAGCCTGTTCTCTTGGTTTACTGAAGTCAAATGTTGCCCTTATTCTATTTGAAATTACCTTGGTGAATATTTTATACAATATTGGACGTAAGCTAATGGGCCTATAAGTTCTCAATTCTTTAATGTCTCCCTTTTTGTGGATTAGTATAATGTCAGCATTCTTCCAGTTCTCTGGAACCCTTGAAGTCGTGAGACATTTCATATACAGGGCTGCAAGCTTTTCAAGCATGATATCTCCTCCAGCTTTGATTAAATCGACTGTTATTCCATATTCTCCTGCCGATTTTCCCGGTTTCATGTCTTGCAAGGACCTTCCGACCTCGTCGCTAGTTCTAGAAGGGGCGTCGCGTTTAATTGATTGTAAGTCGGTGCAATAGAAGTCGGTGGTGACTTCCTTAGACAGGATACCAGTAAGCTATCGCAGGACACGAAGTATCTGATTAAGAAACG